>NC_090651.1:247832856-248516566 GCF_040937935.1 Hyperolius riggenbachi
AATGCAATATTATTGCATTATCCATAAGGAGGAGATTTCAATCACTTATTAAAGTGACACCGAAGCAAAAAAAACTTATGATATAATGAATTGTATGTGTAGTATGGATAATTAATAGAACATTAGTAGCAAAGAAAGGTGTCTTAATTTTATTTTCAGTTATATAGCTTTTTTTTAAAACATTGCATCATTCTCTAATATTTGCAGTTTACAAACTACACTCTGCATTTTAAACTATAAAACAAGCAGAGCTAATAACTCTTTGAACTTCCCTGCAGTAAAATCTTATCTTAAAGAGACTCTGAAGCTTATCTCAATTCTCTTTTCTAACCTGTATTAATGTTAAGCCCTATAAGCACAGCTAAACCGCCGCTATCCCGCGGCAAAACGAGGGGTTAATACTCCCCAAATCCCCTAGCAAAATCCACAACTTTCTTGGTCGTGGATGTTGCTCTTCCTGGAGGCAGAGCTATGCGCTGTAGCTCTACCTCCATGCGCGTCAATCGCCGTGCGGATCTCCGCCTCTCCCCCGACCGTCTCTGTGAAGGCAGATGAGAGGGGCGGGGGAGAGGCGGCGATCAGCGGGGATTGACGCGCTTGAGGCAGAGCTTATGGCTGAAGCTCCGCCTCAATCAGGAAGCGCTCCCCCGACACAGGAGAGGGGATTTGGGGGGGGGGGGGTAGTAACCCCTCATTTTGCCGCGGGATAGCGGCGGTTTAGCTGTGCTTATGGGGCTTAACATTAATATAGGTTAAAAAGGAGAATTGAGACTCGCTTCAGAGTCTCTTTAAGTTGTTTTTCACTGTTTCTTTGATGTATAGGTGCGTCAGAAAATAGCATTGTAGTTGACTAAATTAGTCGGAAAGCTCAGAGAAGCTCTTTTGCATAGATAACAAGTGAAGTTTCTTAACTTTTCCTGTACTGGAAACATTATGAGATTCTTTTCTTTGCTACTAATGTTCTATATCTTAGCTTTACTACACATACAATTCTTTATCTCATATGTTTATTTTCACTTCAGAAACCCTTTAAGTGTCTTATTGCAGTTCCAGTATATGTCATATAAATCTTTATCATTGGACTTTTTTCCACCCTTCTGCAAGCAACTTAAATTGCGAAATAGATAACCAACTAGATAGTTGTCATTTTTGCCTAACATATTTTTCCTTTAGCAGCTGCAAATTTACAAGACGCAGGGCCATAGGGAATTCTCCTGTTTATAACCAAGCCAAGCACTTGTCAATCAGCATTGGCCTTGAAAAGATTACCTCTACACATGTGGTTACAGGGTCACCAAAGGTAAATGCCTGCAGGACAGGATCCTGGAACACCATCCGTTAGATGCCAAAACTCACCTCTGCCAGCAATTTATCAGCTGTTTGATCATTCCTGTCTAGCGGCATTTATCCTGTTACTCAAATATCACAGAGAAGGCAAGTGTTATTTCTCACAGGGCTTTGCACATCACACCTGCATGGAGTCTGCATTATTCCCGCACAGATGTCACATCTGTAGATTCTTCTGCTTTAATTTAAAGTGTTCCTATGCACTGGAGGTATTTTTCTGGAGATCTCCAGGAAAATGAGAAGAATTTTCAAATCCTTCATGTACCCCTGAACATCCAAGCAAGCACTTATAGCTGATATTACAAACGGAAAAAAAATCTAATCTCGTGCTAAGGTGACATCCTCGGTGCTCTTCCTCTTCTACCCACTACCGCCAGGACAATTATAATGTTACACTATTTCCAGCAGTGGGTGACATGTAGTATGGCTGCCTGGGGGAAACTAGTAAACTTTACCACTTTCCTGTCTTTGCATGTTTTGTAACAAACTGAATAAGTATTCATTTTACCATTCCCACTTTTGCCAACTGTAAAGAGGCCCAGTGTGACGACAGTGGCCACCGAGACGCACCCCTGCCACACCTCCATCTGTTTGTGGCAGACAGATGGCAGCTATAGCATACCTTCAGGGCCAGTTCTAGACTTTTTTTTTTGCCTGAGGCATACTTGTGAGGATGCCCCCCCCCCCCCCCCAATTGGAATGATAACACAGCACCCAAAAATTTTCACCCTCAGTATAGGTAGATAGGTAGCCAGGTATAGGTGCCCCCTGTATAGGTTAGCCAGGTATAGTTGCCCCAGTATTGGTAGCCAGTATAGTTGTCCCAAGTATAGGTAGCCAATATTGTTGCCCCCAGTGTAGGTGGCTAGTATAGTTGCCCCAGTATAGGTAGCTAGTATAGTGGCCCTCTGTTTAGGTAGTATAGTTGGCCTCAGTATAGGTAGTATAGTTGCCCCCAGTATAGGTAGTATAGTTGCCCCCAGTATAGGTAGTATAGTTGGCCTCTTGTTGCCCCCCGTGTAGGTGGCTAGTATAGTTGCCCCAGTATAGGTAGCTAGTATAGTGGCCCTCTGTTTAGGTAGTATAGTTGGCCTCAGTATAGGTAGTATAGTTGCCCCTAGTAAAGGTAGTATAGTTGCCCCCAGTATAGGTAGTATAGTTGGCCACAGTATAGGTAGTATAGTTGGCCTCAGTATAGGTAGTATAGTTGCCCCTGTATAGGTAGCATAGTTGCCTCAGTATAGGTAGCTAGTATAGTCGCCCCAGTATAGGTAGCTAGTATAGTTGCCCCAGTATAGGTAGCTAGTATAGTTGCCCGCAGTATAGGTAGTATAGTTGGCCTCAGTATAGGTAGTATAGTTGCCCCCAGTATATGTAGTATAGTTGCCCCAGTATAGGTAGCATAGTTGCTTCAGTATAGGTAGCTAGTATAGTAGCCCTCAGTATAGGTAGCTAGTATAGTTGCCCCCAGTATAGGTAGTATAGTTGCCCCAGTATAGGTAGCTAGTATAGTTGCCCCCAGTATAGGTAGTATAGTTGCCCCAGTATAGGTAGCTAATATAGTTGCCCCCAGTATAGGTAATATAGTTGCCCCAGTATAGGTAATATAGTTGCCCCAGTATAGTTGCCCCAGTATAAGTAGCCTGGAAGGGGTGCATTGGGCATAGCAGTGGTGGTGGGGGAGGGGTCATAAACTCCCCCCACCACCACCTGTGTCCCCCGGTCCATGCTTGTCAGCGGCAGCCTTGCAGGGTATAATTAACTTACCTCTTCCTTCTGCGTTCCAGGCGTCGGATCGCTGTGTGTGTCCCACAGGTCTCCTCCTACTTCAATGCTGCCCACAGAACAAATCAAATCAGATTTGCTGAAATAACCCACCATTGTGCATACTCAATCATTGATTGGAGTGCCTTTGAATTCTTTGTGGAGAAATGTGAATAAAGGAATGCAGCATTTTCCATCCATCAGACACCATGTCTTGCCATCAGGATAGAATGAGTCAGCGTCTGGCTTACTGACAGTGCCTCTTAATATGCAGAGGACAGGTCAATGAGTACAAACTGTATAGCCAAATGTAAACCGTTCTCTACTTATCCCTAAATATTATAGCATGTGGTTCAGCCCTGTACTGTATTTCAGACACCAGTCACACTAGACAAGGCACTTATTCTGAATTTATTTACCACGCATCTAGGTAAAATTTATTTTCGCTGCACAGAGAATTTAAAGGGATACTGTAGGGGGGTCGGGGGAAAATGAGCTGAACTTACCCGGGGCTTCTAATGGTCCCCCGCAGACATCCTGTGTTGGCGCAGCCACTCCCCAATGCTACGGCTCCGCCTCCGGTTCACTTCTGGAATTTCTGACTTTAAAGTCAGAAAACCACTGCGCCTGCGTTGCCGTGTCCTCGCTCCCGCTGATGTCACCAGGAGTGTACTGCGCAGACAAAGACCATACTGGGCCTGCGCTGTGCGCTCTTGATGACGTCAGCGGGATCGAGGACACGGCAACGCAGGCGCAGTGGTTTTCTGACTTTAAAGTCAGAAATTCCAGAAGTGAACCGGTGGCGGGGCCGGAGCATCGGTGAGCGGCTACACGGGCACAGGATGTCTGCGGGGGACCATTAGAAGCCCCGGGTAAGTTCAGCTCATTTTCCCCCGACCCCCCTACAGTATCCCTTTAAATGTGTGCATTAAACACCAAGTGAACACCTGACACAACTGGCTGAGCAAATTTGGCCTGATTGGCTATTCATGAGGCAATGCTCATGCAAATATGCATTTGCTTTCAATTTAAAATTTATTTTACAGCTTATTTAAAGCTTAGGCATAAAATGCAATTTTCCATTTCCAGCTATGCCATTACTTAAAACCCTAATTTAGCTTCACATTTTTAATCCACAAGCATTAATTTGTTTTAATTAGTGACATACAAAGTTTTGTGCATTACAGGTCTGTACTTTTTGCAAAACATACTTTAAAAGTACTTACATCCAGACTGGTTACATCCTGTATCTCCTTGCTTCCCGAAGACTGTATGTTGCTTCCCCAGCGCAGAGCTAATCACTCCGTCTTGCCTGCTGTAAGAAACCATTTTTTACTACTCTTTTATTAAAGGAAAACTGTAGTGAGAAGAATATGGAGGCTGCCATATTTATTTCCTGTTAAACAATACCAGGTGCCTGGCATCCCTGCTGGTCTATTTGGTAGTGCCTGAATAATACTAGAGATGGCCCGAACCTCCGATTTTCGGTTCGTGAACCGCGTACGCGAACTTTCACAAACGTTCACAAACATGCAAACTTTTGCGTACCGCAATAGACTTCAATGGGGAGGCAAACTTTGAAAACTAGAAACATTTATGCTGGCCACAAAAGTGATGGAAAAGATGTTTCAATGGGTCTAACATCTGAGTTTTTGCATGGAGGAGTGGGATACACGCCAAAAGTTCCCGGAAAAAATCAGGATTTGACACACAGAAATCACATTACATGCTAAATTGGAGGCCTAAAGTGCTTTAAAACATCTGTGTCTGAGTGTCCAACTGATCGAATTTGGTCTGTCCACTTTGAAGCAACGACCTTATTATCTATTTTCTTGGGTCAGGTGTGCCCCCCAATCCCAACACACTCATATAGCCGTCGGTCATTGCTTCATTGTGATACGCAAGCCCCTTCACCGCGGCAAGGTAACGATCACGAAGGGGAATTGACACATGTACATGCCTTTTGTTTTGTTGTTGCAGCTGCAGTGCAGCCAGAAAAATTAGGCAGGCATGTACACGCACCAGAAAAATTATTATAATTCATGAATCCGCCTGGAGTCCTGGTGGCCCTTGTTGGTGGTGGCGGAGAAGGCAGTCAAGCGGTCTGCAGGCAGAGATGCTGTGTGGGGACCGACTTAGTCTTGGGCAGGCAGTCACACGGCGTGCAGGCAGAGTTGCTGTGTGTGGGGACTGACTTAATCTTCGGGCAGGCCTGAGCGTGCTTGGCAGACCAGGCATCCGTGGTCAGATGGACCCTTGACCCAACACTGTGTGCCAGAGATGTCACCACTTGCCTTTCAACATCACGGTACAGTTTAGGTATTGCCTTTTTTGAGAAATAATTGCAGCCTGGTATCTTCCACTGCGGTGTGTGACTTTGCTTTTGTGTGCTGCTTTTCCTCAGGTGGTCATCCCATTGCAGTTTGTGCTTTGTAATCATGTGCCTTCGTAAGGTGGTTGTCCCTACGTGGGTCTTGGTCTTTCCACGGCTCAATTTTCGGTGGGAGAGAGTACAGATGGCATTGCTCTCATCTGAGGCAGACACACATCGCTGAGCCCTGGGGTGATGGAACTTTGGTGGTGGCGGCCGACTGAGTGTTAAGTGGGGTGCCAGAATCAGAGCAGGAGGAGGAAGATATGTCACGCTTCCATACGAAAGTTGAGAAAGATGAGGTGTTCTGTGTTAAATAGTCAACTACGTCCTGACAATATTGGGGGTTGATGGCACGTGCCTTCTTCTGAACACTGTACTTTGGTCGAGGGCCGCACAAAATCATGACAGCGCAACCTCGAACAGACCTGCCAGGTGGCCTTCCTCTGGCTCTGCCTTTTGTTTTGTCCATATTTGGGGAGATGAAGTGTAAGGTATGCACTGACTTGACTAATACAATGTATGGTTACACAGGTGCAGTGAACAGGTTGCAGTGACTGGTATTACAAATGTGCAGCTGTCACACACGAGTACCGTGAACAGGTGCAGTGACTGGGGGTGGTATATAAAACTGTGTGCGCTCACGTAGGTAGGTAGGTACACTGAACAGTGAACAGGTGCAGTGATTGGGATTACAAATGTGCAGCTGCCTGTCTCTCACACACACACACACACACACACACACACACACACACACGTACCTTGAACAGAACAGGTGCAGGTGCAATGACTGGTGGTATTAACAATGCGTGCGCTCACATAGGTATAGGTAGGTAGGTGCGCTGAACAGTGAACAGGTGCAGTGATTGGGATTTCAAATGTGCAGCTGCCTGTCACACACACAGGTAGTCACTGAATGTGCTGGGCCTGGCAGTGGCACAGTAGGAATTACCAAGGCTGTCTATGCAACACAAGTGTCTGTGGAGCATTGTGGGAAATAACAGCTGTTTGCAACTGTCAAAAAAAGCAAGCAGCATCTCCTTCCATTGACATCACCTGCCAGCAGTAAAAATGTCACCATGTGGTAAATGTCAGAATGTAAATCAGGGAGAGGAAAGATTTTACAAAGGGCAAACACTAACTAAATCATTTATACATATTTATTGTAAAATGAAGAATAATTTTTTATTACATTATTTTCACTGGAGTTCCTCTTTAAGTAATTTGCACCTAGCAGAAAACGTAGTATAAAAAGAGTAATGAGCAGTTTGCCTCTTTTGTCAGTGGTTTAACTACAACTGCTGTGGCTGCTCCCCATGGGTTGACAGCGGCCATCTTTCAGCTGCCAATAATAATCAAGCAGTGCCACTTGAAGAAGAGCTGCTCGCCTGAAACGTCTGCTGCGTTCCCTCCTATGATACTCATTCCATTTCAGAATACATGGGATAGTCTCATTACAGTGGTCAAGCCCACTTGTGGCTTCCTGTTCCTGCACTGTGATCAGCTCATCCACTTCCATCTCATTTTAGGATTATCACATTTCTTCAGGGGAGCAAAATTAATAATGCTTTATAACTGCACTAATGATCAGGGCAGTTTAAAACGGCCCTGAACTCAGAACTTCCTCTCTGCTCTAAAAGATACACAACAGCATAATAACGTTGTAAGAAAGACATTTCTCTGTTAAAGCTGATACAAATCCTGCAATAAATCTGCAGTGTGTCTACTTCCTGCTTTCATGAAAGCAGATAGAGGGTTATCATCCTGTGTTTAAAAATTAGCTGCTCTGCTGAGGCAGCCAGCTGACACAGCTGAGAGATCAAATAACACTTGTGGTTAGTCACAAATGAGGAGGAATTAGACCGGCGCTTCTCTGTAAATACATACAGAGTGCATTTCTCTGTTTTACTTCTGTCCTGTGCAAGAGTGTGGTTCCACTTTAAGTCTGTTCTAACATATTTATGTAATAGGTACAATTATATGAGATTTTCTACTTCATAAACAGATCACTAAAAGCAGCAAGTGAAAAAGTTTCTGTCGCCTTGGAACATATAGGATAAAAGATCATTGCAATAAATCATGATGACCCATCACCCAGATCCTGATGCAAAATGACATATTGTAATTTAACCTTAAAATATGGTGGTAGATGTTGCCACCTTGAATTGTTAGCCCTTGATGTTCAGGATTAAACTTTAAAGAGACTCTGTAATTTAAAAAAGTTTCCCTGGGGGTGCTCACCTCAGTAGGAGGAAGCCTCTGGATCCTATTGAGGCTTCCCCTGTCCTTCTGTGTCCCACGGTGGTCTCGCTGCAGCCCACGGAATGCACAGCCGACAATTTGTCAGGCTGTGCAATATTTACCTTTTCTGGCTCTAGCGGGGGCGCTGTTGCGGCTCTCCGCTCGGAAATAGGGGGAAATAGCCGATCTCAGTTGGGTCCACTCTACTGCGCAGGTGCAGGAGACTTGTGCCTGCGCAGTAGAGCGGACCCAACCGCGATCAAGTATTTCCACCTATTTTGGAGCCGAATGCCTCTACTGCGCCTGCGCTGGAGCCTGGAAGGTAAATATATACATCCCTGCTGTTCGGGGAGCTCGATCGCTGCCCCCGTGGGAGGGAGGAGGATGGGGGAAGCCTCGATAGGATCCGGAGGTTTCCCCCTACCGAGGTGAGTACACCCCAGGGGAACTTTTTATGGGGGGTGGGGTTTTTTTTTAAAATAATAAAATAACTAAAGGCAACGGCCCCAATGCTGCCATCCTGTCTCCTCTATTTTTAATCACCAGATACATAAACTCATAATTATTTGCATCTCACTGACCATCCCTATTCAGAACATCTGTTTTGCACACTGCTTCTCTGGGAGATTAGCATGTCAGGCAGGTAAGCAAATATTTCATAAATATTCTAGCCTTGATATTCCTCTTACAACCGCCTGTATAAAAACAGCAATAGCAAGCATTTGTGCTGCGTGTGAAGTTAGCCTGCACCTATTACGTTATGAATCTTTACTGGTACCAGCACCTGGGGCTCTGGACACATTCCCTTCCTTTCCAATTAGTAGTTTCTTTTTCATAGTTCTTGGCTGAGAACTGGCTGATGACTCATGTTGCTGGTGTTACATAACTTGTTTTGTGTATTTTTTAAACTTTAAGGGAACCATGGAAACATTTGTGTTACTGCTCATTTTGTGGTCACAGGGTCCACAAGCATTAAAGCGAAATGGTTTTCAAGTGAGTGAAAAGTTTTGTGGTTTTCTACGCAGTGTTCTGCTACTCTGAAACGAACAGCCATAGTAAACATTCAACTGATGTAATTTAATCATATCAAAAGTTCAGTCCTGTTGTAAGAGTGAGTTTATGTTTCAGAAAGGCATTTGGTAAACTAGTTTGTTTTTATGCAAGTGAAAGTGCACTTTAACCATTTCGGGACCCACAGGCTCTGGCCCCTTAGCCACTTCAGCCCACGGTTTGTTTTACCTTATGGGCAATTCTCACATTTCAGCGCTGCTCCCATTCATTTGCTAGTAAGTTTATCACTACTTACAGTGGGTTGCAAAAGTATTCGGCCCCCTTGAAGTTTTCCACATTTTGTCATATTACTGCCACAAACATGAATCAATTTTATTGGAATTCCACATGAAAGACCAACACAAAGTGGTGCACACATGAGAAATAGAACGAAAATCATACATGATTCCAAATTTTTTTTACAAATAAATAACTGCAAAGTGGTGTGTGCATAATTATTCGGCCCCCTTTGATCTGAGTGCAGTCAGTTGCCTATAGACATTGCCTGATGAGTGCTAATGACTAAATAGAGTGCACCTGTGTGTAATCTAATGTCAGTACAAATACAGCTGCTCTGTGAGGGCCTCAGAGGTTGTCTAAGAGAATATTGGGAGCAACAACACCGTGAAGTCCAAAGAACACACAAGGCAGGTCAGGGATCAAGTTATTGAGAAATTTAAAGCAAGCTTAGGCTACAAAAAGATTTCCAAAGCCTTGAACATCCCACGGAGCACTGTTCAAGCGATCATTCAGAAATGGAAGGAGTATGGCACAACAGTAAACCTACCAAGACAAGGCCATCCACCTAAACTCACAGGCCGAACAAGGAGAGCGCTGATCAGAAATGCAGTCAAGAGGCCCATGGTGACTTTGGACGAGCTGCAGAGATCTACAGCTCAGGTGGGAGACTCTGTCTATAGGACAACTATTAGTCATGCACTGTACAAAGTTTGCCTTTATGGAAGAGTGTTAAGAAGAAAGGCATTATTAACAGAAAGTATAAGAAGTCCCGTTTGCAGTTTGCCACAAGCCATGTGGGGGACACAGCAACCATGTGGAAGAAGGTGCTCTGGTCAGATGAGACCAAAACTGAATTTTTGGGCCAAAATGCAAAACGCTATGTGTGGCGGAAAACTAACACTGCACATCATTCTGAACATACCATCCCTACTGTCAAATATGGTGGTGGCAGCATCATGCTCGGGGGGTGCATCTCTTCAGCAGGGACAGGGAAGCTGGTCAGAGTAGATGGGAAGATGGATGGAGCCAAATACAGGGCAAACTTGGAAGAAAACCTCTTGGAGACTGCAAAAGACTTGAGACTGGGGCGGAGGTTCACCTTCCAGCAGGAGAATGACCCTAAACATAAAGCCAGGGCAACAATGGAATGGTTTAAAACAAAACATATCTATGTGTTAGAATGGCCCAGTCAAAGTCCAGATCTAAATCCAATCGAGAATCTGTGGCAAGATCTGAAAATTGCTGTTCACAAACGCTGTCCATCTAATCTGACTGAGCTGGAGCTGTTTTGCAAAGAAGAATGGGCAAGGATTTCAGTCTCTAGATGTGCAAAGCTGGTAGAGACATACCCTAAAAGACTGGCAGCTGTAATTGCAGCAAAAGGTGGTTCTACAAAATATTGACTCAGGGGGAAGAATAATTACGCACACCCCACTTTGCAGTTATTTATTTGTAAAAAAATTTGGAATGATGTATGATTTTCAATCCACTTCTCACATGTACACCACTTTGTATTGGTCTTTCACGTGGAATTCCAATAAAATGGATGCATGTTTGTGGCAGTAATGTGACAAAATGTGGAAAACTTCAAGGGGGCCGAATACTTTTGCAACCCACTGTATCACACCTAAATGATCTATATCTTGTTTTTTTCACCACAAATCAGACTTTTGGGGGTGTTATTTTTTTAAGTAATTATTTTATTCTCTATTTTATTCTCTATGGATTTTAACCACTTTACCCCCACGCGTACGAATTTCTCCGTCCCTTTTTCCATCCTTTCACCCCCAGGGACGGAGAAATCTGTACTTTCCGCGCTCCCGCCGCTGCCCGCGCTCCTGCTCGTAAACACGCCGCCAGCCGCTTGCCCGGATATCAATGACCGGGAAAATCCATTCCCGTTCGTTGATCTAAGCCCCGCAATGATCCGCTGCTTCTCCGCTAAACCTCTCTCAGCCTCCTAGTACTTCCTGCAAGCATCCGGAAGGACGCTTGCAGGTTGCATTAAACAAAAAGTTACTATTGCCATCTTGTGGCCAAATAGTAAAACTACACCCTAAAGCATTTTTTACATACAAATAAATTAGTTTTACACTAAAAATTAACTCCTTACCTCCCACACTCCCCAATTATTATTTTTTTGTAATTAAAAAAAAAATTACAATTAAAAAAAATACATAAATAGTTACCTTAGGGACTGAACTTTTTAAATATTTATGTCAAGAGGGTATAACACTGTTACTTTATAAACTATGGGCTTGTAATTAGGGATGGACGCAAAACTGAAAAAAATGCACCTTTATTTCCAATTAAAATATTGGCGGCAAACATCGTGATAGGGACATAATTTAAATGGTTTTATAACCGGGACAAATGGGCGAATACATTTCATGGGTTTTAATTACAGTAGCATGCAGTATTTGAAAACTATAACGGCCGAAAACTGAAAAATAATAAATTTTTTCCTACATTTTTTCCTATTTTCCCATTAAAACACATTTAGAATAAAATAATTCTTGGCATAATGTCCCACCTAAAGAAAGCCTAATTGGTGGCGAAAAAAACAAGATATAGTTCATTTCATTGTGCTAAGTAATGATAAAGTTATAGACAAATGAATGGAAGGAGCGCTGAAAGGTGAAAATTGCTCTGGTGGTCAAGGGGCAAAACCCCTCAGTTGGGAAGTGGTTAAAGGAAAAAAGTGAAAAATACTGAAATGAAAAAAAAAAAAACAATTTCCCAATTTCCATCCACTATAGTTTTAAAATAAACAATGCTACTGTAGATAAAACCCACACATTTTATTTGCCAATTTGTTCTAGCTACCCCAAACTTTAAATTGTGTCCCTATTGCAATGTATGGGAATAATATTTAGAAATAAATGTGTATTTTTCTATATTGGGATTTTTGTTTTCTCACTGTACCTTAACAATAATTGCAAGCCCTTATTTACAAAAATAAAATGAATATACCCCCATGGCATACATATTTTAAAAGCTCAGTCCCTAAGGTAACATTTTATCTATTCTATTTTAAATTCTGTCACTTTGTTTTATTTTTACCAGCTTTTTATTTTGGTACAGAATATATGAAAATAAACATGTTATTGCTTTTGATTCAGCTTGTCACAGTTTGTAACTAAAAAGATTTCAAAAGAAAAAGGCCTTAACCCCAAAACACAGTAAAATCAATTCTAAAACTTATAATGGTTAAAATAATACCACCTACCGTATCTCTCAGTTGATTGGGCACCTAGCAGGCCATTAACTCCAAAGTGTGCAAGTGGCTTTTTACAGGCCAAAGTTTTCCACAAATGTTACCATTATGGAAAGCTAACAACCAGGGCTATTCAAAAGTGGGTATTTTGCAAGCTACCAACTCGTGTAGTTTTGCTGAAACTTCCCACATTTGATCATAGCTTTAAAAATTACATTTTTTTCATGATGACTTGAGGTTGTACCTACATATTTATTATGTGACGGGGTCCAAGCTATAAGACACAGCAAAATATATTCTACACAACTCATTATGATTAAAATGAGGTCACATATACCTCATTTGATAATAAACTAGATGCACAGCAATCTATTATTTTCAAGGTGTAACTATGGTTTTTTTTTTTGTTTGTTTTTTTTGCAGCTCATTCATGAACATTTTTTTTTTTACTATTTTTTATTATAAAAACAAGAAGTTTTAAACTTCTTGCTTTTACTGATGGCTAACACGGTACAATACCCTACTGCTACTACCTTATTTTAAAAAAATGTTTTATATATATATATATATATATATATATATATATATATATATATATATATATATTATGAGTAGGCGCTCTTGACTCATGCTGCAGGAAGATAAGGACAAGGGGCTCATCCCAACCTCATGCTCGAGTGAATAGGTGGGGTTTTTTATTTACACAAGCAAAACAAACAAACACAGAACATTTATATCGCGCTTTTCTCCTGGCGGACTCAAAGCGCCAGAGCTGCAGCCACTAGGACGCGCTCTATAGGCAGTAGTAGTGTTAGGGAGACTTGCCCAAGGTCTCCTACTGAATAGGTGCTGGCTTACTGAACAGGCAGAGCCGAGATTTGAACCCAGGTCTCCCATGTTAGAGGCAAAGCCCTTAACCATTACACTATCCAGCCACCAGCCACGCATGTGAAGGTGGGCTCTGAATCGCTTATATTGGAATCTGTGTGTTCCCTTTCATGATAAGGGTACCCTTAGGTATCTGAAAATAAAAAAAACGATTGCACGTCCTCAACCATGTTGTACTTTCCTAACAACTGCAATATGCAGGAGTGACGTCACATAAAGGAAAAACTTGCATCAATCATAAAGATAGTGCCATCGCTCAGTAGGTATTAGATGAAAAATGCAAATTTTATTCAATACAAAAAGGGCAATCACTAGGACAATAAAACCAATTAAAACTAATGGAGAGCTGCTCACATGTAAACACTCCTCCACTCATTCACTATCCACACACCCACACATTGATACCGATACCACACAAATTCAGCATCCCAAACGTGGGGGGGGGGGGGGAGAGAGTAGAGAGAGGCACGTAGTCCAAACGTGGCTCACGTAGTACCAAGCCGTTGTTGCTCACGGGACCAAGGTCGAAATTTCAGGCAGATCAAAATGTAAGATATGCATAATCTTCACCAGCAACATGCAGGGCTTACCATTGCCAACACTTTTTATCTTACCGCCCACTATCTCAGGACTTCGCCGGGACTCAACCCAAGATGGTGTGGAGATACAACGGCTCCTGAAGACTGTCGGTGTGCACGCTATGTGACCAAGGTCCTCTGCCGGCTTGCGTGAGTATGAAGCACTCCACTCCTAAATGGGATGTAGCCCCGCACACCTACGCGTTGTGCCCACCTTTTGCAAGCTTTAACTGGGTGTGCATGGCAGGGGTTGATTGCTTCCTGTTTTATGTGCGTTCCAGCTTGGTTCACACCAGAGGGAAGTGGGCAGCAATCAAGGCTCGTCAGCTGTCATCTCCAGCCCAGACTGCGAATCAACCACAGCCTGAACAGGAAATAACCCTGGCTTTTAGCCCATCCCTATAACATCCATGGTAATGTCTCATAAATCCCTTTCTTATTGACATTGCGGCCGTGTTCCAATGAATATTCCACTCCACCAGTGGTGCTCACCGCCAGGTCGTGATCACGCTTACGCGTGGATTCACGACCATTTTGACGCATTCCGCCTCGGACACGAAAATCCGTGAATAGATTTTCAACCACGAAAATCTGCTTCGGCTACGCGTGAATGCGGACAGAAATCCGCATTCACGCTCGTGAAACCCGTCGCTGAAGTCGTGGTTTGCGGAAATGCGTCAAACTATGCGGAAGTGACACATTGCAGGCCAATCAGAGTGCCCCAGCCAGGCCCTAGCAACCAATCACAGGAGGGGAGCTATGCCCTCCCCTCCTGAATATAAAGCAGCGGCCATGATGGAAAAGCTCTGTCCTTGCTAGACTGTGGTGCTGAGAGGATTATCTCCAGGCCATTGTTGTTTGAGCAAGTGCATTTATTGTGTTAAAAACAAAGCGTTTTTTTTGCTAACACTGCTCTTATACTGTACACAGTTAGCTAGTCAGTGAGTGATTGCTGTAGTTAGTTGTAGTCAGTGTAGTGTAGTGGGAGTGTGGGAGTCTAGTGATTATTTAACTGTGTGTAGTGCAGGCAGGTTCAGTGCTGCAGTGTAGTCAGTGTAGTGGGAGTGGGGATTATCTGTGTGTAGTGCAGGCAGGCAGGTTAGTGCAGCTGCAGTGTTCACTTGCATATTCCAGTGACAGTTATACACTTGTACTATTTGCAGGCAGCCAGTCACACCGCCGGCGCCGCCACTCTCTGCCAGCGCTGTTCATTCATTCTGTCAGTGACCTTGTGCCGTGCCTAGTGCCCACTGCTCGCTCGCTGGCATATGAGCATCTCATTACACAGTGTGACATCCTTGTGTGCCCACTGCATCCTTCAGTGACCTAGTTGTATATCCAGTGCCCACTGCTGTGCCCACTGCATCCTTCAGTGACCTTGTACTGTGCCCACTGCATCCTTCAGTGACCTAGTTGTATATCCAGTGCCCACTGCTGTGCCCACTGCATCCTTCACTGACCTTGTGCTGTGCCCACTGCATCCTTCAGTGACCTAGTTGTATATCCAGTGCCCACTGCATCCTTCAGTGACCTTGTACTGTGCCCACTGCATCCTTCAGTGACCTAGTTGTATATCCAGTGCCCACTGCTGTGCCCACTGCATCCTTCAGTGACCTTGTACTGTGCCCACTGCATCCTTCAGTGACCTAGGTGTATATCCAGTGCCCACTGCTGTGCCCACTGCATCCTTCAGTGACCTTGTACTGTGCCCACTGCATCCTTCAGTGACCTAGTTGTATATCCAGTGCCCACTGCTGTGCCCACTGCATCCTTCAGTGACCTTGTACTGTGCCCACTGCATCCTTCAGTGACCTTGTACTGTGCCCACTGCATCCTTCAGTGACCTTGTACTGTGCCCACTGCATCCTTTAGTGACCTAGTTGTATATCCATTTCCCACTGCTGTGCCCACTGCATCCTTCAGTGACCTTGTACTGTGCCCACTGCATCCTTCAGTGACCTTGTACTGTGCCCACTGCATCCTTCAGTGACCTTGTACTGTGCCCACTGCATCCTTCAGTGACCTAGTTGTATATCCAGTGCCCACTGCTGTGCCCACTGCATCCTTCAGTGACCTTGTACTGTGCCCACTGCATCCTTCAGTGACCTAGTTGTATATCCAGTGCCCACTGCTGTGCCCACTGCATCCTTCAGTGACCTTGTACTGTGCCCACTGCATCCTTCAGTGACCTAGGTGTATATCCAGTGCCCACTGCTGTGCCCACTGCATCCTTCAGTGACCTTGTACTGTGCCCACCGCATCCTTCAGTGCCGTTGTACTGTGCCTGGTGCATCCTTCAGTGACCTTGTACTGTGCCCACTGCATCCAGTGATTCATTACTAGCAACATGTCTGGCAGGGTTTCGCGGGGTGAGAGGAAAGGGAGTTCAATTGCCTCAGCCACTTCTGGGACTGCTCCACGTCCAGGGAGAGGACGCCCAGCTGTACGTGGTCGTGATGCAGCAGAAAAGGGGGCAGCAAAGCCTGGGCCGAGTCAGCGGACGCCATTGTCCAAATATTTTAAAGTTTCTGGTCCCCGTGTGGTGGTTGAGCAAATGGAACCTGACGTACTCATGGACATCATGACTTCCTCCCAGACCTCTACTGTGAGCACCACTCCAAGCAGCAGCAGCAGCAGCCAACGTCCCACGCTTGTTGTGACATCCACCCCAGCACCCACTGGTCAGCAGCCCTCCCACGATAACAGCGTTCTGTCCCTCAGCCCGGCTTCTGGGAACCTGCTGATGCAAGAAGCTCAGGACTTACTGGGGACTGATGTGGCAGAGATTGAGATCGGGCCACAATCACAAGCGTTGTTGAGTTCTGGTGATGAAGAAGAGGGGTCTGTGTCTGGGGATGTAGGGACAGAAGAGGAGGCGGGGGAGTCAGAGGAAGAGCTTTATTATGAAGATGCTGCTGATGATGACGACGTTGTGGACCCTAACTATGTGCAGCCTGCTGAGTCCGTGGAAGAATGGTCAGAGGCAGAGCAGGATGACGAGTCACCTCGGCCTAGGCAAGGATATCGCCATATGTCAGGCAGGGGCAGGGGCATCGGCAGCAGTGGTCGTGGAGGAAGTAGACAGGACACTGCTTCAGCCGGCACCACCACCATGCAACCCCCGGCAACTACTACCACACATTGTTCCGCTGCACCCTCTGCTAGTGGGGGCCGCAGTAAATTAAAGTCACCAGTGTGGGATTGCTTTGAGGAATGTACTGATGACAAAAGGTATGCTGTGTGCAGGTTATGCAGCAAAAGATTGAGCCGTGGGAAAAGTCTGAGCAAGATGGGTACCTCATCCCTCCAGGGCCACCTGAGAAGCCGCCACTGCCGCGAGTATGCGGACTTTAAGAGGAAGCAGGCACTGCTGGCAGGGGTTCCTGAGAGCAGAAGGCCCACCAGCGCAGCAGCATCATCCCTCCCTCAGGGTCGTGAATCCCCCACAGCAGCAGCAGTAGTAGCACGCAAGCGCTCTTCCACCTCGGCTACTCAGGACACAGACATTGAGGCTGGCAGCCAGTGTTCGTCTCTCTCCTCTGTCTCCCCTGCATCCCAGCGTCGTCAGACCCTGCTGAGCGACACCTTTCAGGGTCTGACCAAGCCTCTGCCTCCAAGCCACAGGCGGATCCGCAAACTAAATGGCTTGCTGGCCCGGGCCATGGCATCACAGCTGCTTCCCTACTCCCTGGTACAGGAGGGGAGCGCCATGCGGACGCTGCTCCAATTTGACATCCCCGAGTGGCAAGTCCCCAGTCGCCACTATTTCAGCAGGAGCGCGATCCCAGCACTCCACAAGTTTGCGGTGGAAAACGTGGCCTGTTCCCTGGACTACTCTGTGGGCAAGCGGGTCCACGTGACCATAGACTCGTGGAGTAGCAGATTTGGGACAGGTCGCTACCTGTCCTTTACGGCCCACTGGGTGACACTGATGGAAGGGAGGGAGGACAAGAGCGCATCAGCCAAGCTAGTGGTGCCACCACGTGGGATCAGGTGGGATGCAGAAGGGTCCTGTCACAACACTCCCTCTGCACCCGGAAAGCAAGCCCGCCTCGGCAGCAGCAGCGCCAAGCCTCGGCACTGCCAAGCCCTTTTAAAATTGGTGACCCTGGGGAAGGAGAGGCTTACGGCCACCAACGTCCTGGCCGCCCTCAGGAAGCAGGAGCGGAGGTGGCTGATCCCCAGAGGCCTGGAAGTGGGGTATGTGGCAGCCGATAACGGGGCCAACCTGGTGGCAGCAGTGCAGCAGGGAAACCTCCAGCACATCCCCTGCTTGGCCCACGTGCTCAATCTTGTGGTGCAGCGCTTCTTGCGCACCTACCAGGGGATGAGCGAGCTGCTGCAGGATGCCCGGGCGGTGGTACGCTTTTTCCTGCTGTCAGCCACTGCCTCTGCACTCTTGTCCACCTTACAGCAGCAGTATGGAAGGCCACAACACCGGATGATCATCGACATGCCAGTTCGCTGGAATTCGATTCTGGCCATGTTGAAGCAGCTGTGTCAGCACAGGCTGGCTCTTAGGGCCTACATGCTAGACCCAAGTGTCCCCAGCAACCAGCAAGTCCCCATGATTACTGCCACTCAGTGGACACTGATGCAGCAAGTATGCCTGGTGCTGAGTCCCTTCCTGGAGGCAACCAAGATGGTCAGTGAGGAGCGGGCCTCTGTGTGCCAGTGGGTGCCCTTGGTTTGTCTACTGGAGCAGGCAATGGACAATTTAATTGAGCGTGGGGATGAAGCCCTGAGGCAGTTGGAAGAACAGGAGCAGATGGCAGCACAGTCCAGCTCAGAGGAGGGCTCACAGCAGGTAGTGGAAGAGTTGGAGGTCCCTAACCTGAATGAGGAGGAGGAGGAGGAGCAGAGTGCAGCAGGCGTTGTACGTGGATGGAGGTTTGAGGAGGACAACGACATGGCACAGGAAGAGGACAGGCATGCGTTATGGGACAATGGCGAGGACGAGGAAGATCTTGCTGGCAGGGCCCACTTGTTTCCCATGGCTGTGCACATGTTGCGCTGCCTTCGCAGGGACCCCCGGGTGATCCAGATGCGTTCAAGGGAGGACATCTGGATTACCTTGATGCTTGATCCCCGTCTGAAGGGGAAGCTGGGAGACTTAATGACGCCATCCACCACCGAGCAACGCACAAGGGAGTTGAAGGAGGCCCTTGTGCGCAGACTACTGGAAGCATTCCCCCAGCCTTCCACCCCCACTGTAACTGCTCTGCCAAGCCAGCAAGAGGTGCCTGCCATTGCCACTAGCAGCACAACAACAACCACCAGCAGCAGCAGCAGCAACTGGCACCCCGGAGACCTGAAGAGCCTAAGCAAGAGCCTGTATGCAGTGCAGCAGCCCAGAACAGAGGTGCCCACCACAGCATCCACCACCAACCAGCACAAGCAACGACTGACCACCATGGTGTCTGACTATATGGGGTCATCCAGCGGGCTCAATGACACCGACAGCCCCGTGGACCCCTTGGAGTACTGGGTCAAGAGACTGGACATCTGGAGCGAGCTTTCCCAGTACGCCCTGGAACTCCTATCCTGCCCTCCTTCCAGTGTCCTCTCAGAGAGATGCTTTAGTGCGGCCGGTGGCGTGGTCACAGAGAAGCGCTCTCGGCTCTCCCACGCCTCTGTGGACAAACTCACCTTCCTGAAAATCAACCAGGCTTGGGTGGAAGGTGAGTTCCTGGCCCCTATTGTCGGACACAGGGGGACATGAAGTGGCTGCTGCATGTGCTGTTGTTAACTATGCCTGCCTTTATAAAGACAGTTACTACCTGCCTAGTGCCTACCTTGGTTAATTTTTTGGTGTTATGGTACTACTACCAGTAAGTTGCCATGGTCCTCCTTCTGAGCTGCTGAACTGACCGCCCGCTTTGTCCTCCTGACTCAGTTGCTACTACACTCTGCGTTCACACTGCCCGGGTCACTGGGTGCATTTAATTTTTTGGCCCGCACTATGACGCTGTGCTACTACTACTACCACCAGTATGTTGCCATGGTCCTTCTGTGCTGCTGCTGAACTGAACGCCCGCTTTGTCCTCCTCCTCCTCCTGACTCAGTCGCTACCACGGTACCACCAATGCACTCTGTCTGCGTTATCACTGCCCGGGTCACCGGGTGCATTTAATTTTTTGGCCAGCACTATGACGCTGTGCTGCTACTACTAGCACCAGTATGTTGCCATGGTCCTTCTGTGCTGCTGCTGCTGAACTGACCGCCCGCATTGTCCTCCTCCTCCTGACTCAGTCGCTTCCACCAATGTACAATGTGCATTTAATTTTTTGGCCAGCACTATGACGCTGTGCTGCTACAACTACCACCAGTATGTTGCCATGGTCCTTCTGTGCTGCTGAATTGACCGCCGGCATTGTCCTCCTCCTCCTGACTCACTCGCTTCCACCAATGTACTCTGTCTGCGTTCACACTGCCCGGGTCACCGGGTGCATTTAATTTTTTGGCCAGCACTATGACGCTGTGCTGCTACTACTACTACCAGTATGTTGCCATGGTCCTTCTGTGCTGCTGAACTGACCGCCCGCATAGTCCTTCTCCTGACTCAGTCGCTACCACCACTGCACTCTGCGTTCACACTGCCCGTGTCCACTGACAACTCTGCTGCGATGTCATTGCTAATTGCTGCAAAAAAAAACAAAAAAAAAATTACAAAAACCTCTCTGGGGCTTTTTTGGCGTCAGCCACTCATCCTCCTCCAGCGGTACCTTCGCCGCCAAGTGCCATAGGAACTCGCCTTCACCTCTTTGACTGCTTAACGCGTATATCCCTTTTTAAAACCACTTATTACCAATTAATAGCCCCATTTAAAGTGTTGATTTCACTTTAAAATCCATTTTCTCTAGAAAAAAAAAAATTTTGAAATTTTTTATGTTGAAGTTATGTTGCCCCTTATCACCTCGATAATCCATGCAATTTGGGGGATTGTAGCATGTATGGGGGCTTTGTTATTAACGTTTAAAGAAAATCCGCCTCCGGGCGGGAATCCACGCGTGATTACGCCATTCACAGCAGAAAATCCGCGTGGTTGCGTGGACGCGGACGAAAATCCGCATGCGGCGGGGCTGAATGCGGATTTTTTTTTGCAACCACGCGGATTTCCGAATTCGTGGATGAGGCACATCCGAGCATCCCTGCACTCAACTTTATCATTTTTCATGGCGGACTTCCCCCGTTGCCTTTCTCAAAAGCATGTCTTCAAGTGAGTACATATAACAAAGTTCTCTCCTGTGCCCCCTGCCAACGGAATGTAAACCGCAAGACAGGAACCTTGCCACCTATAAGTACGGAGTGTAGTCCATCTCACTGTTTAATCATGTGTATTCAAAACATATATCCACCATATTTCTTTCTGGAGGAGCACCTTCCACCTGACCCCCCCCCCCCCCCCCCCTTTCCAATATCCGGTAATCTGTATATGCCTCTGAATTTCAATCCAGCCAGATCTCCTCCATGCATCTCCAGAAGGTGTTCCCCCACCAGACTTCTATACTCCCCATCTTTTTTGCCTACCACACCTAATGTCACTTAAGTGTTCCCTGATGTGTTTTTTCAGGATTGTAGTAGTCATGCCTACATACATCTTCCGGCACAGGCAGGTATGTTGGTAGACAGTCCACTCCGAATTGCAATTGGTCTCATTGCGGCCATGCCGACAGTCTTCAGGAGCCGGTGTATCCCCCCATCATCTTGGGTTGAGTTCCGGCGAAGAGCCCTACGCTGAAGTCGTGAGATATATATCAGAAAAATATTCCGCTGCACCAGATGATGTAGTAAAGTAGAAAAATCTTTATTCTTCAATCCAACATGATAGCACACAGATAAAAGGCTCACGCGTATTGGAGCGAGAATGGCTCCTTAATCATAGCTTACAATTACACGGATTGCACTTGATTATATAGGTGAGTAGACACACCAATAGGTGTTACTCTTGATCTTAAAGGGACATACATAATTATCATTAAAACAATGTTAACCCATTCACATACCATTAAAAACATACATGAAAAACCCCCACCACATATTAATTGCATCCTAATGTGTTTACAAAATTTCTGGGTACACAATACACCCAGAGACAGTCGTGAGATAGTGGGCGGTAAGATAAAAAGTGTTGGTAAGCCCTGCATGTTGCGGGTGAAGATTATGTAAATCTTACATTTTGATCTGCCTGTAATTTTATCCTTGGTCCCGTGAGCAATAACGGCTTGGAACTACGTGAGTCGCGTTAGGACTCTTTGCCTCTCTCTACAAACCCCCCCCCCCCACACACTTTTGGGATGCCGGATTTGTGTGGTACCGGTACCAATGTGTGGGTGGTTTTATTGTCCTAGTGATCGCCCTTTTTGTATTGAATAAAGTTTGCATTTTTCATCTAATACATATTGAGTGATGGCACTATATTTATGACTGATACCCTTAGATATCTGCCCTCTTCCAGGTAAATACTGTATATCACCATGAATAGTCTTTTTTTACACCCTAATTTTGGGCGTAAAGTGGAGGTGTCCATGGAGGATATACTGAGGGTGACATGTGCAGGGGGCCCCGTATGCAAAGTGTGTGCTGGAGCATGTCCTTGCATTTAACATTCAATAAGCAGATAACATTCTACAGCATCAGTAAAAACTTACTGGTGGTGGCAGTTCAACTCTTAAATAGAGATGGGTCGAACCTCTGATTTTCGGTTTGCGCACCTCGAATGCGAACCTCCGCAAAAAGTTCGGTTCGCGCGAACTTTTCGAACCGCAATAGACTTTATTGGGTAGGCGAACTTTGAAAACTAGAAACATTTATGCAGGCCACAAAAGTGATGGAAAAGATGTTTCAAGGGGTCTAACATCTGAGTTTTTGCATGGCGAGTGGGATACACGCTAAAAATCCCGGGGAAAAATCTGGATTTGCTGCACAGCAGCGTTTTAAGGGCAGACATCACATTGCATGCTAAATTGGAGGCCTAAAGTGCTTTAAAACATATTACATGTGTATACATAAATCAGGGAGTGTAATTAGTGCACTGGTTCACACTGACAGACCAAACTCACAGTGTAACGCACCGCAAACAGCTGTTTGTGTAGTGACGGCCGTGCTGGACTGGTGCGCACCATGGTGAGATTGCTCTTCCTCAGTGATATCAGGTAATGTCTAGAGATGGCCAAATGGTTCGCCGGCGAACGGTTCCAGGCGAACTTCCGGGTGTTCGCGATCGTGGAGAACTGCGAACTTTACTGGAAGTTCGATTCGCCCCCATAGTGCACCATTAGGGTCAACTTTGACCCTCTACATCACAGTCAGCAGGCAGAAAGAAAGGTGGAAACCGCTCACCCCCGGTAGGGCAGTGCCAGACCAGGATTGCCAATCTCATACAATACTCAGAAAACGAAGAAGGTCCGCACGATGCTCCTAAGATCCTTTGTCTTTATTTATGGACGTATCCAAAAGGGTCAACACATAACACCAGCTGACATGTTTCGGACCTACTGGTCCTTATTCATAGCTAGAGTGCAAATGGTACAAAGGCCTCCTATATACCCTCCTCTGGTGGAGTGGGTGGCTCCCGGACCAAGCCCAGGGAAACACCCCTATCCCCACACACAGGAAGGGATATGTACAGATGGAATACAAAACCTGAAGAACACTAGAATAAGCATTACTACCTAGTGCATAGTTGGAAATAGGATTAGGACAGGAGGCCCACAGGCGTAACGTACAACAATACCAATCTGGTCTAACATCAAAATGTACGTTAGAAGAATAATATAATAAAACCTATAAAAATATATAGAAATTGTAAATTGTACAATTAAAACCATCGAGGAGCAGTGTGTGCAAAGAGAGCAAAATTTAAGTTAGAAGCGCCAGATCCCAACGGGAATTCAGGCCCTGAGGGAGTCTCGTACCTAATCTAAAAATCCATAAAGCCTCCCGGCTCATAAGCCGTTTGGTTGTATCCCCCCCTCTCTGTGCAGGTAAAACCTTTTCTAAAGCATGAAAGGAGAAAGAGGACATGTCACCTTGGTGAACCTGGCGAAAGTGTTTTGCCACATTGGAAACGTTGGCACTAAGCCAGGCCGGACCGCAATAATGTTCCCCTATTCTAGCGCGTAATGGTCTTGTGGTGCATCCCACATACTGTAGGGCACAGGCCCCACAAGTGATAAGATACACCACATTCGGCGTACCGCAGTTGATAAATTGCCTAATGGGGAAACTGCGTCCGTTCGAAGTAGACGTGGCAACCCGAGTGCGGGTATGAACCCTGCAATAATGACACGTTCTCACTCCACACCTGTATGATCCCAACAGATTTAACCAGGTAGAAGACCTAGTTTGGGACTCATACAGGCTAGGAGACAAAGATTGGGCCAGAGTTGGAGCACGCCTACTTGCGAAGCGTACTCCCTGCTGTAAAACACAGCGCAGGTCTTCATCACCTTCCAAAACTGGGAGATATTTTTTGAGAATGGACACAATCTTGTTAAATTCTTCACTGTATGTTGTAACAAAGGTGGGTTTGGAAATCCCAGAGTTCCCTTCTGAGTCATCAGCATTTTTGAGCAGAAAATCCCTACTTTTAGAATTGGCCCTGACCCGCGCTCTGTTGATCATCCAGTTGGGGTACCCCCTTTCCCTCAATCTGGTCCCTACTGTGGCAAACTCCTCCTCAAGCCAAGCCCCCCTCGAACAGTTGCGGCGGGCCCTGGTAAACTCACCCACTGGGACTCCTCGTATGGTATGTTTCGGGTGGCAGCTAGTAGCTCGGAGGGTTGTGTTCCCACTACATGGCTTTCTGTAGGTCTTAGAGTGTATCCTCCCCTCATGAGAGTCCCCTACCAAGGTAACATCTAAAAAATCTATAGAGTCCAACCCCCAATTGGAGGTGAACTGTAGATTCAAGGTGTTGGAGTTCAACTCTGCCATAAATGAGGGGATATCTTCAGGGTTACCTCTCCACACCAGTAGAAGGTCGTCAATGTACCTCCCGTACCACGCAACATCCCCCAGACCGTGACCCCCACCCCCAAAGATGTGGCACTCCTCCCACCAGCCCATATAAAGGTTGGCGAGAGACGGAGAAAACTTCGCCCCCATGGAGGCGCCACACCTCTGGAGGTAGAAGCCACCATCAAACGAGAAATAGTTGCGGGACAGGAGGTACCCGACGGCCAAACATATGAAAATTCTCAAATCCTCAGAATATGCAGAATATTTCTTCAGGTGGTACTCGATAGCCTGAATGGCCAGGTCATGAGGTATGCAAGAATACAAAGCTTTGACATCGATTGTCAACCAAACAAAGTGATCTTTCCAAGAGAGTCCCTCCAAACTAGCAAGTAGATGCTTTGTATCCTTGATGTAACCTGGGAGCCTCATCACGAGTGGCTGCAACAGAGAGTCAATCCACTCGCCCAGGCGCTCCCCCAGAGAGCCAATACCAGCCACAATGGGCCTGCCCTCCGGGGGAACGCCCGGCTTGTGGATTTTGGGAAGGTGGTGGAAGATCGGGGTGACCGGGTGGGTCACAGCCAAATAGTCAAAAAGTTTCTGATCAAGAACCCCTAAATCACGCCCAAAGGACAGAAGTTCAAAAAGCTCCGTCTGGAAGCCTCTCATAGGGTCTCCCCTAAGTTTTTGATAAACCGTGGGGTCCTCCAATTGTCTTAGAGCCTCCATTTTATAGCTGTCACTATCGAGAACGACAACGGCCCCCCCTTTGTCAGCATTTCGAATAACAATATTAGAATTACTCTTAAGGCTCTGGAGGGCCTGTCGCTCGCGATATGACAGATTGGAGTTCCCAGGGCTGCGGGTCCCCTCCAGCTCAACCAGGTCCCTCTCCACCAGCTCCTGAAAGGTCTCTACATGGTGGGTCCTGCTGGTTAGAGGGTAGAAATCTGGGTTCCGGGCACGGATTGGCCTAACATCATCTAAGGAGATTAATCCTGAGTTTTCTGCTGCCAGACAATCCAAAGCCCATCTGGCCCGCGTTTCCTCAAAATCTCCAATATCAGTCGCGCCCACCGTAGCCCTATGGCCAGAAGTCCCACTCTCACAATTTAAAAAATGCTTTCGCAAAAGGATGGTTCTCACAAACCTGTTAACATCAATGATAGTCGTAAATACATCCATGTGATTAGTAGGTGCAAATGAGAGACCCCTTGCGAGAACATCTCTCTCAATGTCAGTGAGCTCATATCTGGATTTGCTGCACAGCAGCGTTTTAAGGGCAGACATCACATTGCATGCTAAATTGGAGGCCTAAAGTGCTTTAAAACATATTACATGTGTATACACTGACTTGTGTATGCACTGACTTGACTCCCAAGTTTGTCAGGACGTGGTTGACTATTAACACAGAACTCCTCATCTTCCGCAGCCACCGGCGCTACACCAAGTACCACATCCGCTACATTTGACAGTTCGCAGGAGTTATTTGGTGGGGAAATCACTGATGCACAGCCATTATTGTTACAGCCTGGTGAAGGCGCTAAGCAAGTTACAGCACCTAATATGTCTGAGTTAGGCGACACTATGGATCTAATGTGTGCGGAGGGGGATGATGAAGTACTTGCTGTTGGTGCAGTTTTGGAGGTGTCTGAGGCAAACGAAGCTGGGCAAGATAATTATGATGATGACGATGATTCGGATCCCACGTATGTTCCCAATAGAGGAGATGAACAGGGGGACAGTTCAGAGGGGGAGTAAGAGAGGAGTAGGAGGAGACGACTTCCTGAAAGAAACAGGGGGAGCTGCTCATCAGAAACAGCTGGTGGCAGTGTCCAGCGGCATGTATCGCCACCTATGTACAGCCAGCCAACATGCCCTTCAACGTCAGCTGCTGATGCCATCATAGTGCCATCACCCCAGGGGGGCTCAGCGGTTTGGAAATTTAATAGTGTGTCTGCCTCAGATCGGAGCAATGCAACACCCACGTAGGAACAAGTGCCTTACGAAGGCACATGGAGAAAAGGCACAAACTGCAATGGGAAGAGCACCTGAGCAAAAGCAGCACACAAAAGAAAAGCCACCCTCCTTCTCCTCTTCCTCCTTCAGGTGCAGCATCTTCAGCCGCTTTCTCCCTTGCACCTTTACAGCCACCCTCCTCCACTCCGCCTCTGCTCTTGAGCGGTTCCTGCTCCTCTGCCCACAGCAGCCAGGTGTCCGTGAAGGAAATCTTTGAGTGGAAGAAGCCAAATTCTGCCAGTCACCCCCTGGCCCAGCGTCTGACATCTGGCTTGGCGGAACTGTTAACTCGCCAGCTGTTACCATACCAGCTGGTGGACTCTGAGGCCTTCCGTAAATTTGTGGCCATTGGGACACAGCAGTGGAAGATACCAGGCCGCAATTATTTCTCTAAAAAGGCGATACCCAAACTGTACCATGAAGTGGAGAGGCAAGTGGTGTCATCTCTGGCACACAGCGTTGGGTCAAGGGTCCACCTGACCACGGATGCCTGGTCTGCCAAGCACGGTCAGGGCCGCTGCATTACTTACACAGCCCATTGGGTCAACCTGGTGACCAATGGCAAGCAGGGAGTACGTGGCTGTGCAGCGGACCAACTTGTGACACCTCCACGGCTTGCTGCCACCTCCTCTCCTCCTGCTACATCCTCTTCGCTATCGTCCTCCTCTTCCTCCTTGGCTGAATGGCAGTTCAACACTACTGGTGCTGCGATCTCATCTCCAGCTACACAGCCCCATCTCCCCTGGGCCTATGCTGCATGCCAGGTACGACGGTGTCACGCCATCTTAGACATGTCTTGCCTCAAAGCGGAGAGTCACACTGGACCAGCTCTACTGGCTGCTCTTAACAAACAGGTGGATCAGTGGCTGACCCCGCACCAGCTGGAGATCGGCAACGTGATGTGTGACAACGCAGCAATCTCCTTTCCACTTTGAATTTGGGAAAGCTGACACATGTACCCTGCATGGCACATGTGCTGAATCTAGTCATTCAAAGATTTGTGTCAAAGTACCCAGGCTTAGAGGACGTCCTGAAGCAGGCCAGGAAGTTGTGTGGACATTTCAGGTGGTCTTACACAGCCATGGCACGCTTTGCCGGTAAGACGCTTGATATGTAATAGCCCAACTCGCTGGAATTTGACCCTGGTCATCTTCTCTCGCCTGCTAGAACAGGAGAAAGCCGTCACCCAGTTCCTGTACAATTACAGTAAAAGGACACAATCTGGGGATATGGGGATGTTCTGGCCCAACAACTGGACACTGATGCAAAATGCATGCAAGCTCATGTGGCTGTTTGAGGAGGTGACCAACCTGGCGAGTCGCAGTGAAGGCATCAGCGACTTGATCTCGTATGCTTACTTCCTGGAACGGGCCATGCGTAGAGTGGTGGATCAAGCTGTGGAGGAGCGTGAAGAGGAACAGTTACGGGAGGGACAGTTGTGGGAGCAATTTTCAACAGAACCAGATGTTTCCTCAACACCTGGGGCAGCACAGAGGTGGGAGGAGGAGGAAGAGTCATGTGGGGAAGAGGAGTCAGACTCGGATGATGAGGAAGGTGTTTCTTTGGAGGAGGAGGAGGCGGCGGCAGAAGAACAACCGCAGCAGGTGTCACAGGGGGCTTGTGCTGCTCGACGTTCCCGTGGTATTGTTCGTGGCTGGGGGGAGGAGGAGGACTTACCTGACATCACTGAGGAAGAGCAAGAGGAGAAGGATAGTATGTCTGGATCCAACTTTGTGCAGATGGCGTCTTTCACGCTGTCCAGCCTGTTGAGGGGCCCTCGTATAAAAAAACTCAAGGGTAATAAGCTGTACTGGGTGGCCATGCTACTAGACCCTTGGTATAGGCACAAAGTGGCGGACATGTTAACAACTCACCTTAAGGCAGAAAGGGTGCAGCACATGCAGAACAAGCTGGCAACTATGATTTACAATGCGTTTAAGGGTGATGTCACAGCACAACGCAATAAAGGTACCACTGCCAGTAATCCTTCTACCATGTCCCCGCAGGCAAGGACAGGATGCTCCAGCGATCTCATGGTGATGTCGGGCATGCGGACATTGTTTAGTCCGATGCCTCGACTTAGCGCTCCGGATCCACCCTCCACCAACGCCTGGACCGGCAGGTGGCCGACTACCTGGCCTTAAGTGTGGATGTAGACACTGTGAGCAGCGATGAACCGTTGGACTACTGGGTGTGCAGGCTTGACCTATGGCCAGAGCTGTCCCAATTTGCCATCCAACTTCTGTCTTGCCCTGCCTCAAGCGTCCTGTCAGAAAGGACCTTCAGCGCAGCTGGAGGCATTGTCACTGAGAAGAGAAGTCGCCTAAGTCACAAAAGTGTTCAGTACCTCACCTTTATCACAATGAATGAGGCATGGATCCCGGAGGGCTACTGCCCGCCCGAAGACTAAGTCAGTCCCCACACACATCATCTCTGCCTGCACGCCGTGTGACTGGCTGCCTGCCCCAAGACTAAGTCGCTCCCCACACAGCACCTCTGCCCGCAGGCCGCTTGACTGCCTTCTCCGCAACCACCAGCTAGCAGCTAGCAGCAGCTAGCAGCGGCCTCTATAATAATTTTTCTGGTGCGTGTACATGCCTACCTAATTTTTCTGGCTGCAGTGCAGCTGCAACAACAAAACAAAAGGCATGTACATGTGCCCATTCCCCTTCGTGATCATTACCTTGCCGTGGTGAAGGGGCTTGCGTATCACAATGAAGTAATGACCGCCAGCTATATGAGTATCTTGGGGGGTGGCACACCAAAGATAATAAGGTCGTTGCTTCATTGTGGACAGACCAAATTTGATCAGCTGGACAGTCACTGTTCTGTCATTCAGCTACCTCAGCCCGGCAACCATACGGGCTGGAAAGCCGCCATCACCTGCACTCTCGTCATGGTGCACACCAGTCCAGCACGGCTGTCACTACACAAACAGCTGTTTGCAGTCACTGAATACCTTTCACTGCATCTTTGACTGCACATTGTATTATACCTGGCAGTCAGTGCATACCTTTCACTTGAATGGATGGCAGACTTGCCCTCCATAACAGATTATCGTTACAGGTAGTACAGTCTATCAGTGTCATCTACAGCAGGGCCTCGAAAGTCTTCCTTTTGGTCACTACCTCGGGATGTGCATGCCATGCCTACTGCCTTCCTTGGATGTGTGGTAGCCGTTCCTGCTCCTTTGCCCACAGCGTGCCTGCTGCCTTCCTTGGATGTGTGGTGGTGGTTACCGTTTCTTAGGCTCCCACTCTGAACCAGAATCCAACCAGGATTCCCTGGCCATTACCAGTGGTCACTCGCAATGGCAGACTTGCCCTCCATAAAAGATTCTCGTTGCAGGTACTGAACAGCAAGCAGAACAAGTATTTAAAAAATAGATGTAAGCTTTAACAATGGTAGAGAAAGAACCATTTAAAGTTGATAAAGCAGTCAGACATTACCTGACATCACTGAGTGAGGAAGAACAATCTCCATGGTGCACACCAGTCCAGCACGGCCATCACTACGCAATCAGTTGTTTGCGGTGCGTTACACAGTGAGTTTGGTGTGTCAGTGTGAAGCAGTACTCTAATTACACTCCCTGATTGATGTATACACATGCAAGATGTTTTAAAGAACTTTAGGCCTGCAATTTAGCATTCAGTGTGATTTCTGCCCCTAAAACGCTACTTTGCGTCCAATCCAGATTTTTCCCCAAGCCTTTTGGCGTCTATCCCACTCCGACATGCGTGTTAGACCCCTTGAAACATCTTTTCCATCACTTTTGTGGCCAGCATAAATGTTTCTAGTTTTCAAAGTTCGCCTCCCCATTGAAGTCTATTGCGGTTCGCGAAAGTTTGCGCTAATCGAACGACCGCGAACTTAAAATCGGAGGTTCGGGCCATCTCTAGTAATGTCTGACTGCCTTATCAACTTTCAATGGTTCTTTCTCTACCATTGTTAAAGCTTACATCTATTTTTTTTTTTATTACTTTTTCTTCTGGCTGTTCAGTACCTTTAATGAGAATCTGTTATGGAGGGCAAGTCTGTCATTTATTTAACTGAGTGAAACTTTCGATGGTACTTTCTCAGTACTATGGTGACCACGGGTAATAGCCAGAGAATCAGGGTTCGATTCCGGTCCGGAGTGGGAGCCTGAGAAACGGCTACCACCACACATCCAAGGAAGGACCCATTGTGCTGTATAAGTAATGTACCTGCCCTGACCGTGCTTTGCAGACCAGGCATCTGTGGTTAGATGGACCCTTGACCCAACGCCGTGTGCCAGAGATGACACCACTTGCCTTTAACGAGAATCTGTTATGGAGGGCAAGTCTGACATTCATTCAACTGTGTGACTGATAAACAAGTTTCCATATTACTTTCTCAGTACCATGGTGACCACGGGTAATGGCCGGGGAATCAGGATTCGATTCCGGACCGGAGTGGGAGCCTGAGAAACGGCTACCACCACACATCCAAGGAAGGCAGCAGGCATGGCATGCAAGTCCTGACTCAGGGAGGTAGTGACGAAAAATAACAATACAAGAGGACTTTCGAGGCCCTGCTGTAGGTGCACTGAACAGGTGGGTATGCAGTGATTGGTATTACAAATGTGCAGCTGTCACACACACAGGTAGTCACTGAATGTGCTGGGCCAGGCAGTGGCACAGTAGGAATTACCAAGGGGCCAAGGTCCAGCAGCTGTGACTGACTGACAGGGCTGTATATGCCACACAAGTGTCTGTGGGACACATACACACACAAAAAAATAGATCACAAGAACAACATTAGCTCTCAAAAGAGCTGTTGAGGATGAGGAGTGCTTTTTAGCAATAAGCATCAGCAAGAAGGAGCAACCTAACAAGCCTAACACAAGAGCCTAACTAAGCTTTCCCTATGTCAGCAGGTTCTCTCCCTTCTCTAATGACTGCAGCCACACGAGTGAGTGAAAAGGCTGACGCTGCCTGCGTTTTATAAGGGGGGGGGGGGGGGGGCCAGGAGGGAGTGTAGCCTAATTGGCTGGCTGTGATGTAGTATAGGGGGCGGGTCGAACTCGCATATAGTTTGAGGTGCACCGTGAACGCGGAACACCGAAGTTCAAGCAAATAAGTTTGCGGTTGATCCATTCGAGCCATCTCTACTCTTAAACAGATTTGTGCTGAAATCAGACTGAAATCAATGGTGCAGGGTAGTGAATCATTGCTAAGATCAGGGAGATATTTATCATTTTCCAAATAGGGTGCCCATTGAATAGTGTATGGCTAGCATTAGTCTCTTTGATAAATAAAAAAAAGTCCATGCAGTCTAACAGAAACTGCTGACCCAGACTTCATATCTACATTAGACACATCATTATCAAACTGAAGAGAGTGAATACCCGTAACTCCTAACCACAGACTTCAGAACAGCCCAGATGTGTCTGATTATCATCCCAGACAATGGACGTGAAATTATGATACCTGGAAGACACACTGATGGAGCCATGTGGTTTTGCTTAAGCTCGCCTGTACAACTTTGCTCTTCACATGTTGTTTCCAAACTTTTTTATCCCACCTCTCACCAGGACCTCTTGCATCATCACCTCGTTTGCCGAGACATTTTTACATTCATGTTTCTGGTACAGATAGCTCATTGCTAACATCCACTTTGCAGATGTTTCTTCCAAGTTAAATAATTGCACATGGAAATTACAACATGCTCTGGCGCGGTCGAGAGGTAAACTATGCAAGTGAGGAGATGAGAGGTTCCATCAGAAATCGGCTTGTCAGAAGGTTCCTCTTAGTGGAAATGTTTACTTTCTGCTTTGACTGTGTCCGGTGCTATTTATGTGTTTGTTTTATTACACTGCTTTATGAGCTGTGATTGGACTTTTTTTTTTTAGACTTGCATAAACATCAGCCATTCCTATAGGTTGCTTTGATCTGAATTCTATTCTAGCAGCTCTGCTGTCTGGCACCCTTAAAAGAAAGGAAAAATCCCACCTGTTTACTTGGAGAAAAACACACATACAGATTCTTTCAAGATAATCTGTCATAACCTAGCATTTAAAGAATCCTTTTTTCATTGGATTGGGTAGTAAAGTTTCATTGGATTGGGTAGTAAATAAGAATTGTGTTATCTTTTGTAAGAAAAAGAAGTCATTTTTCAAAAGTTATCAACTGTAAAAGCTTTAAAAATTCCCTTAGCTGTCTGTCATATTGGCTCTCTGACTAGTTCTCATGGAGTAATGTATTCACATGCTGGATTGTCAGCTCCAGAGATAACTGAATGGGTGGGTTAATGCTTCCGTGACAGCTCAATAGGTGGGATTGCTCGAAAGAAAATTCTTATCATTGTTGATACAACTGGAAAAATTAGATCAAGGCTGACCACACAAATAATGTTGCTCAAACAATTGTTTGATGTGCCAGCAGTTCTGCTGAAGAGGCCAAAATCCACCACAAAGAAAAATGAACTCCGATTCAAGCAGTTGAAGTCAGTGGGAATTAAATTTGGGTGGGCTTTTCAAGAGTCTGGAAGACTACCACAGCATGAACTTCTACAGGAACTGCTATGGGAAAGTTCACCTGCAGTCTCCTCCCTCCACCCTAAAGAATCAGTGGCTTTTCAATGTTTAAATTTGTTCATGGCAGGCGAAAGACTGTATACCATGTGCAGATATGGTAATCCCGTGCCACAAATTCTTCACATGTATCATGTGTTAAAAGCATAAATCTTTAATATAATCTCCCTATATAAATATCACATTGCATGCATGTTGCATTAAGTGTAATCGATAATATAAACATTATTATCAAATAAACATCATATATATGCATCTAGCCCATATTTGTGTAACACTACATCAACAGAAATGACTTAAACACATTTCATGGCCACTTCCTCAGAGGCCTGTGGTGTTCAGTTCATTGGAGTGGATTTGGAGCAGTGAATTGTAAAATTGTCTACTCCTCTGAAAACATGCCACAGAACCCCCAGAAACCTCTACAACTGTTTAATGTATTATTTGTTTATTTTTTAGTAAAAGGGAGGGATCGCCCAGCGAAAGTGGGCTACCCTACTTATGGCACCAAAATGATAATAAACAGTCCTGGTAACTGGTAATTAATCTGCAAGTCTGCAGCCAGGGCTGCATGCGATCTACAGGCTAAGACCAAAGCATTTTTTTCATTTACATTTTATATATTCTCTAAATTGTGTATTTCCAGGGGATCCCTTGGTATGATTTATAAGGTAGATAATGTCACCTAGGAATTAAAATACCTGAACTTGAGATATGGCAAGCCTTTGAAGGATATACCTCCCACTTCTCAAAAGCATGTAAGATCACTCCAAAGCAATTGAATATATGTAACCTTGCTTCATGCAGGGCTGACAATTACACTTGCAAACATTCATAATCAAAACATAATACAACCAGTTGACAACTTCCCATTCTAATTAGAGTTGAATAGATATGTAATTAACAGTTTAAAAAGGATGACAAGTATTGGCTTATCTCCAAATGACTAGTATTAGTCAAAAGCGTTTATTCAGCACACAGACAACTCATTTGCACAAAATGATATAAAAACGCAAAGAACTGAACTAATGCAGCATGTGTTCCATAGACAAAGATTAGCACCATCTGCTGGGACTAACTGTACATGGTAAACATTAAAAGAATACCTGAATTGACATGCTACATGATGAGATACATCATAGATACACATAGTAAAGGTGGCCATACATCAGATGACTTGGCGACCGAATTGGGTGAAAATCGGTGCCGCCAAGTGCATGCCCGACCAATAAAGCATCCAATTTTGGGCCGAAAATTGGTCGCATTGTTGATCACGCATGCTGTTAGATGTTGGGCTGAAGTTGGTTGGTCGGGTGTGCGCGGGATTTGGCGGCCGATTTCGTAACGAACGACGAAACCCCCGCCGCTGTAATGTATAAATGTGCCCCCCTCGTGTGTGCATTTATACATTACCTGTCCTGTAGCAGCCTCCATGCAGTGTCCATTCATCACTTCAGGTTCTAACAGCTGGACACACGCATACACACTGGCGGCACATAGCGTCTGACGTCAGATGCTATGCGCCGCCAGCGTGCATGCGGCTTTTAGACCCTGAAGAGATGGACGGACACCATTGATGATTGGACGGACACCACAGGACAGGTAATGTATAAATGCACACACTGGGGAGGCACATTTATACATTGAGGCAGACGCGGCAGGCTCAGCCGATTCCCTGAAGATTTAATGCTGAAATCGGGTGGGAATCAGCCTGCAGTAGTATATGGGCAGCGTCGACAAAATAACAAATTTATCTCTAATCAGACTCGATTTTCCCAGGTAAGTGTATTCTTTTAAATTCGGGCACTCCTCGGAGTCCCTTTAAAGAACTGGAGCTTTTATCTATGCTAATGAGTTTGCTGAAAAGGAATCAGAAGGCAAACACATTTTTGCTTCGGAGAAAAGACTACTAATAGCATTTGAGTCATTATTTCTGTCTGTTTTGCAGCTGAATGAACCAGATTTTACATGAGACACTCATGGCTGCTGTTTAGAATTCAATCTTAAAAATCAAGCCCTTAAACTGAAAATACAAATATGAGACTCAGCTCTAAGTTACTAATCTTATATTTACCAAAAGTATTTTTTTTTTCAGTTCAGGTTTGATTAATGCTTCCTCATATCACTCACTAGGTCAGTGCATGAACAAAGAGGTACTTTTGTACTGGTGTCCCATCTAATTGTTATATACTTCTTCTTGACCTCTGGCAGGTTGTAGGATGTTTGTCTGCTTGTGGACCCATTCACACTGTAATGCAGTGATGACCACATGCATGGCTATTATTCACATTATACGCAGTACTCTAAATTTGGCATAACTTCATTCAATACAGTGAATGAGAAACACAAAAAGATTGGGCACAAATGTGCTATGCTTTCCAATGTGCAGTGCACCCCATGTTTGGAAACATCAGCATGACCTTTCTATGAGAAAAAATATGTTGATTTGCATCAAAAAAACAATCCACAATCCACTGTATGAATGGGCTCTGAAGCCTGGTCATAGAATGCGGCTAGTGTCTGACTATACTTGCATGCCACCTTTCCTGACTTTAAAACTGAACTCCAGCTTGAGTTGTTTTCTGCTTTCTCAGATTGTGACTTGTCCATGATAAGATCCTGTCTATTTTATTGGTGCTTCACTTCCTTACAACTCTTATAACAGGGTCAGGTAGTTCCTCTATATGACCACAAGATGACAGGATAGCGCCAGACTGCATCCCACCTCACTTGTTGGATGGAAAAGAGATTCCGTCTATTAGGAAGCTGCTGCCTAGCAACAGCAACATGGAAAGGAGGCTTTTGATTTAAGTATAGGAGGGTGGCGGCTAGACGCTCAAAAGGCCCATGCCCAAGCTACCAGCCCACGCCACACTAGATGACTGAAATCACCTATGAAGGGACCTACTAGATCACCTACTAAGCAGCTGTTAGGTGGCCAAGGCCCTTGGTGTGAATAGGGTGGATGCCCTCCCTGCACATGGCCATGTCTTTCCACACCTCTCTGACATGCAAGTATATGTGGATGTTTGCACTGCTTAGCTCCACTCCGTTACAGCTTGCATATGCTATCTGCCTGAAGTTGTTTGTATGGACATTGATTTGGCCCTATTGACTGTACAAGTTTTGAAATCACAGTAGTCACAGGAAATGGAATGGTTATCTATTTGAAGGCATCCAAATTAAAATAGGTGTCATTTTATCAATCTTGTGCTGCCTGGTTTGTCTTTTGTACTTAAGCCTTGGAATCTTTATTTGGCTGGATTGTGGCACAGATTGTTAGTGACTCAAGTGGCAGTATAGCGAGTGTACTGAATCCTTTCTTTCTTTAGTATTAAATTATTGCTTGCAATGGGTATTTCTATTCTGGATTCGGCTACTGAAGAATGCATTACAGATAACGATGAGGAAGAGCTGTACAATGATTTTTGTTGAATGGACATTAAAGATATGGAAGCAGTGCAGGCAGGAAGAGATCAGTGGAAACAGTTTTTGAAGATGATTTGGCAGTGGACAGGAGAAATGTAGTAATACAGAGAATGGACGGAGTTTAAATTGACAAAAGCTTCAGAAAAGGGAATAAAGCTCTTTTGCTCAGTAGCATCCTTCCAGCAATATAAAGATAAGGGCTAGGCATCCAGAGATTTTTGGTCATACCAAGAGTTTCTTGAATATCAAGATGATCCAGTATTTATGGAAAAATCCAGCATTTATGGAAACAGCACACTTAAACCATGCCAAGAATTTGATGAGCATAGTACAAGAGATCAGCTCAGGAACACACAAATATAAAGCTAGAAATTAATGAGCTACAAAAGCAATTAAAAGATGTATATCGTGAATAAGAATTTAAATCATATCAACTTTATGACTATACTACAGATCAGGTTATGGCTGTGAAGATCATGATGATCACACTTGTTTTATGACCCTTGTGAGATAGGCCCCAAGGCCATTGAGGGCACCAAAGGTAGGCAAGGGAAAGGGTGTGAAGATTGGGGGGGGCCCTATCAAAGTTTCTCTGGGGGGGGGGGGGCATGAATTGTAGTTACACCACTGTAAGAGATGTCACTGGACTTTGGCTTCTGGATCAGATAGCCCAGATGAGTAAGAACCGGAGAGCTAGAATAAAAATAAACCTAAACCATACAAAAAAAAGGAGACCAATGGGAGGAAGAGAAGGGGAGGAGAAGGAGGAAGAGATGGAGGGGGAGAGACATCCCCAGTAGGGATAGTGAAACAAGTGTCTTGTAAGAGACTGCCCCAATCCAACAAGATCAATTTGAAGGAATAAATAGAGTTGTATCCCAAAAACCAAGTTAAATGTGGTTAATTTGTCCGATGTAAAACTGCGGATTGATTGCATGGACCTGTTAGGTAAATGGTTGAATTTTGGGATTACCCAGGAATCTGACTTACAGAAATTTGAAGTTGATCTTTATAAAGTGACTAGGAAAATCCAGATAGACCGCTTTTTCAATAAAATGAATATGGATCAAACAAAAAAGATTAAAAAACAAAACAAAAAAAAAGACCATGAAGTTTCACAGGTTTTGTTGTTTACCAGATTGCTTTGAAGGATTTGACTGAACTGTTTGGGGGGTTGCTAATGTAATAACAGATAGAGCAGTTAGTGAAATAGCAAACCACGAGTCCAAAAAATTTCCAGCCTTTTAGTATAAAATCTAGAATCCCCAATCCTTTGGTTCCAGGCTTTCCTGTTGATATTTTCCAAGAAGCAGTTTTAAGAGATGTGGATGTGCGGCTTTATCCTGAAGTTCTCCCTAATTTAAAGGCAAAAATAAAAAAGAGCCATGAGATGGTTAAAGTCTAGAACCAATATATTAATAAAAAGGCTGATAAAGGTGGAGATATCATAGTTATGTGTAGAGAGTACTATGTAAGGGAAGCAAAATGAGAAATTGAGTAGTGATCCAAAGAGGAAACTCCAGGACGGACTGCGCACTTTATTGAGAATAGGAGTATAAAAAAAGTTCTTGAGTCAGAACTTAGGAGAGCAGTTGTTTGCACATTTCCCATGATACCCAGTGTGGTATTTTTTTCTGAAGATACGTAGGTCCCTGGTAGATTCCTCAGGACGACCAAGGGGATGGTGCTCGGTTTCATAGCCCCTGTCAAAATACCTCAACCACACTCTTAGGTCTTTCCTTTAGAAATTCTTTCTTAGTAGAAGAGTGGGAGGGAAACTCAGAGTATAGCTTATTGAGTATTGATGTTGTAAATGTTAATGGTAGCATCACCACCACAGGATAAAGGGGTAATTGCAGTGGAGGAAATCCTAAGAAGAAAGAATTAAGAAGATAGTTATGTAACTTATTTAAGTGAGTGCTTGAGATGGTCATTGACCTCTAATGCCTTCAAATTTGGAGGTGAGTGGTACAAACAGGTTACAGGGACAGCAATGGGGACACCGGTCCTCACTAACTTGTACCTGTCCCTATGGGAAGAGGAATATATTTATAGTTCTAGAAATCTATATAGAGAGTGTCCGGGGGTGTGGAAGGGGTAGGTGGACAAGATTTTGCTTGTGTGGGGATCCACCAGGGATAGGTTTGTTGAGTTTTTGAAGAATAATGCATTAGATCTGTCTTTCGCTGGTGAGTCCCTCATGGTTCTAGACCAGGAACTTAGAGTAGAGGTTGAGAAGATAGGTATGTTAGGGCTTAGGAAGCCTACTGCTACAGATTATTTTCTGCATGGAGAGACCTACCACTCTTCGAGTCTCAGTGAATTTGTAAGACTACAGAGAAATAATTCAGAATAGTCAAATTTTTATTTCTCAGTTTTACCAATTCCAGTTTAAAAATAAAAAGCAGTACTGTAGGTAAAAAAAAACATTAATGTTTTTTTGGCCATTTCTACTGTTTATCACAAAACTTAGATTTTGTTCCTGTCACAATTTATGGTGAGGATATTTGATTCTGAAATAATGCTAAAGAGTGTATTTTTCACTATGAACTAAGAAAATAAAAGCATTGTTAATGGTAAAAAATCAATCCTGTTGGCCAGTGTCCAATACAGAGAGCAGAAAGTGATTGGCACTCAATGTGACTGTAAAGCTGTGCACGCTGGATACAGAGCCACTGTGCTCACCACCATAGAAGTCAATTCAACTGTGTGAGAAGTTAGAGAAAGTAAGGCACCGGTGTAATGTTCCATTAGATTTTAATCCTCAAAACTCAACTTTTTACTTTGGCCTAGTCTAGTGACTAAGCATGACCTTGTACTGATACTGTGCTGCTTGATCTGGTTTGCATGTATTCATGTATTGTCTTATTGCTGTATGTCACCCCTAAATATTGTCTGTAATCTTAACTAATGTACAGCGCTGTGTAATATGTTGGCGCTTTATAAATACAATAAATAAATAATAAATAAAATAAATAAATAATCCAGAAGGATTTTAAAATGGCCTAACAGCTTGACAGCCGTTTTACGGGTTCCCCTGTTTTGTCAGAGGCAAAAAACGTTTTTTGCCTCTGACGAAGCGGGAGAACCCGTGAAACGGCTGTCAGACCGCTTTATACTCCAGTGTGCTGTCTAATTGTTTGATGTACCTGCTGGATTAAAATCGTATTGAGCATTACACTGGTGCCCTACTTTCTGCAAACTTTTCACACAGTTTAATCCTATTGGCTCAGGGAACATATATTCCCTTTCACCAATTAGTGCTGCAACAGACAGTGCTTGAGGTGTGCACAGGAACATGCCCAGCTGTGCTTCAGCTATGAGGATGTAGATATACTGTACTGGTGGATAAAGTGGCTGAGAAATTATCAAACAACATTCGCCCATATTAAAAGATAATAGAGAAATTATGCAGGCTAAAAAGAAAAAATCTTGATAACTTGTAAGATAAAAAAATATATTTTGGTTAAATTACTCCCTATTGTTTCACATATCTTACACGTTAGTACAGCCCTGTATTACATGCAGAACAGAATTTGTGGTGGACACTATAATTTGCACATGTATGAGGTATTACAAAGGCATGACCTACGGGAACACAAAAGGGCAGTCGTTTCTAGAGTAGGTTGCCCTCATTTGTTTAAACATATTAGAATGAACATGAAAGGATTACAACAGAGATGAAAAGTGTTGGGTTATTGATAATTCCCCCCCTCCTGTTCAAGGGGAGGAGATAGGGAACAAAAATTGTTACAAAAAGAAGCCTGCATTATTAGTATTACAGGGGCCTTAGGTCTCCTAGGTCTAAATGAGTTAAACAACGCCATGTGCTTCCTTTAGTCTCCTCCCAAACAAGGGAAACTATAAAAAAAGAGAAAGTAGAGATGTAATGTTGAGTTATTTGGGGGGCACCTTCCAGTCTCCCCAGTCCAACCACCTCCCATCCCCCTTTCCTGGTTGTTCCCCACCATGAAAATGTATAAGGCTCTTATCTCTTGTTTTTAACATTAGGTTAAGGTCTAATGATAATTACTAAAAGGCTGGCTAATTGAAAATAGAAGGTAAGGACCCTTCAACTTGAATCCAAAATGTTGCCATAGTTTTTCTGAACTTTTTGTAAGAAATACACTTTTTCAATGTATGTTTGAAGATGGGTGCTCTTTGATATACTGTATGTAGATTACATTAAAGGTTGAGAAATGCTGCAATTGGTTTTTGAGGTTGATTAGCTATGCTGTTTATGGGATAAGGTGCAATAAAATGTTTTAGGATTTATAGATAACATTTAGTTTTTCCAGTAGAGTATTGTACCATGCTAGCCACCAGAAAAAGCAAAAAGTTTTAAATAAATGGTATCATCTTTATTCAAAACTTCTTGCTTAATTTTTTTCTTTAGGTAGAAGGTGCTTGGTGGGCTCCTTTCTCTCCTTCTGCATGCAGAACGGCATCTGATCTATACAGGGTCAGCCAGATCCTCTATCTGACCACAAGATGGCAGGATAACGCCAGACTGATTCCCACCGCACTTGTTGGATGGAAAAGAGATCAGTATACAACAGAGCCCCAAGTATCCGTCAGGGATAACCTGACGACGGATACATGTGCTTACCAGGTGCTTGAACAACCGGACGAAAAAAGCACAACACCTCCCCCTGTGCAGTATAAAATACTTACCGAGCCTCTGGCCAGTATCTATTACCCATGCTGTAACTTCTAGTGGCTTTCTGGCATTCTCCCGCGTCGGGTCATGTGACAAGCCGAAAGCTATGTATGGATGCTGGAAAGCTGCTAGGAGCTACAGGATGGGTAGAAGAGGCCGTCAAGAGGCTCGGTAAGTATTTTATGTCCTGTAACTCCCCCCCCCCCCAAAAAAAAAACCAAGCACTCTCCGTATTATCCCCTCAGGCATGCCGGTTAGTTGAGACTTCCGGTTGCCTGAGTTACGGATAATGGCACTGTATTAGGAAGATGCTGCCTAGCGACAGCAACTTGGAAGGGAGCCTTACGGCACAAGTATAGGAAGTAGGTGGAGGAGGGCAGCGAGATGCTCAAAAGGTGGAAGCCGGCGGCCTACGCCATACTAGACGCCAACGCCGTGGGTCTAAGGGGCACTGAAAGCATCCCTGTTGAGGCCTACTGAATGCAGGTGAAACAACTGTTAGGTGGCCAAGGCCCCTGGTGTGAATGGTACGGATGCCGTCCCTGCACACCACCATCCTTTTCTACACCTCTGACATGCAAGTATAGGCTGATGTCTGCCCTGCTTAGCTCTACTCCATTACAGCTTGCATATGCTATCTGCCTGAAGTTGTTTGTATGGACATTGCTTTGGCCTTATTGACTGTACAAGTTCCGGAATCGTTGTCACAGGAAATGGAATGGTTATCTATTCCATGGAGTAAAAGTGGTGTCATTTTTTCAATCTTGTGCTGCCTGGTTTGTCTTTGTACTTACATTGTGTGCTTTTTTCAGTGGCTGGCTGGCTGGCAAACTGAAACTCAAAAAGTAATTTTTAAAAAATGCTAATGTTATCTTCAGTAATTACTAATGCAGAATAACTAGAACTAGGTTTATTTACAAGTTACTTCAGCCCTGTAAACATTTTTGGAATATCTCTTTTAGTCTATTAGGGAAGGTTCAGGGAGGGTGGGGAAAAAATAAAAATCAATTTCCACTTACCTGGGGCTTCCTCCAGCCCGTGGCAGGCAGGAGGTGCCCTCGCCGCCGCTCCGCAGGCTCCCGGTGGTCTCCGGTGGCCGACCCGACCTGGCCAGGCCGGCTGCCAGGTCGGGCTCTTCTGCGCTCCAAGTCCTTGTACTTCTGCGTCCCACGCCGGCGCTCTGACGTCATCGGACGTCCGCCGGGCTGTACTGCGCATGCGCAGTAGTTCTGCGCATGCGCAGTACAGCCCGGCGGACATCCGATGACGTCAGAGCGCCGGCGTGGGACGCAGAAGTACAAGGACTTGGAGCGCAGAAGAGCCCGACCTGGCAGCCGGCCTGGCCAGGTCGGGTCGGCCACCGGAGACCACCGGGAGCCTGCGGAGCGGCGGCGAGGGCACCTCCTGCCTGCCACGGGCTGGAGGAAGCCCCAGGTAAGTGGAAATTGATTTTTATTTTTTCCCCACCCTCCCTGAACCTTCCCTTTAAAGTATGAGATAATTTTACCAATAAGAACTATGCATCATATCCTATTAACTTTTTTCTACATGTAAATATTTTCAAACCTAGTACTTTTTCAAATGCAAAGTACTGAAAAATTACTTTTTAAAGATAAGACAAAAATGATGTCCTTGGAGAAAACTCAGGATAAAAGTTAGTAGGATAACTAAGGGCAGGTTTCCACTAGCACCATCCATCCATCTGCGAGACAGACGCCAGCATTTGTGCACGCTGATTACCCATCTGAATCCCTGTAGCCGTGCCATGCACGGCTATTGGGTTTCGGACTGGTTATCCAGAATTCTTTCATGTTTGTGAATTCGGAAGTAGAGATGTCGCGAACCTCCGATTTTCGGTTCGCGAACCGGGTTCGCGAACTTCCGCGGAAGGTTCGGTTCGCGTAAAAGTTCGTGAACCGCAATAGACTTCAATGGGGAGGCGAACTTTGAAAAATAGAAAAAATTATGCTGGCCACAAAAGTGATGGAAAAGATGTTTCAAGGGGGGCATAGCGGAGTGGGATACATGCCCAAAGTCCCCGGGAAAAATCTGGATTTGACGCAAAGCAGCGTTTTAAGGGCAGAAATCACATTGAATGCTAAATTGCAGGCCTAAAGTGCTTTCAAACATCTTGCATGGGTATACATCAATTAGGGAGTGTAATTAGAGTTCTGCTTCACACTGACACACCAAACTCACTGTGTAATGCACCGCAAACAGCTGTTTGAGTAGTGACGGCCGTGCTGGACTGGTGTGCACCATGGCCAGAGTGTAGGCCGTAGCGTTTTTCAAGCCCATATGGTCGCCGGGCTGTGGTAGCTCAATGATAGAACAACAGTGACTGTCCAGCTGATCAAATTTGGTCTGACCATAATGAAGCAACGACCTTATTATCTTTTGTGTGCCACCCCCACCCGAGACACTCAAATAGCCGGCGGTCATTGCTTCATTGTGATGCGCAAGCCCCTTCACCGCGGCAAGGTAATGATCACGAAGGGGGATGGGCACATGTACATGCCTTTTGTTTTTTTGTTGCAGCCGCCCGCAGTGCAGCCAGAAAAATTAGGCAGGCATGTACACGCACCAGAAAAATTTGTGTAGCGGCCGCTACTAGCAGCGGCCTAAAAAATTCAGGAATCCGCCTAGAGTCCTGGACCCTGTTGGTGGTGGCGGAGAAGTCAGTCAAGCGGCCTGCAGGTAGAGATGCTGTGTGTGGGGACTGACTTAGTCTTCGGTCGTGCAGTAGCCCTCCGTGATCCATTCCTCATTCATTTTGATAAAGGTCAGGTACTGAACACTGTCGTGACTTAGGCGACTTCTCTTCTCAGTAACTATGCCTCCAGCTGCACTGAAGGTCCTTTCTGACAGGACGCTTGCGGCAGGGCAAGAGAGAAGTTGTATGGCAAATTGGGACAGCTCTGGCCACAGGTCAAGCCTGCGCAACCAGTATTCCAAGGGTTCATCGTCGCTTCTCGCAGGGTCTACATCAACACTCAAGGCCAGGTAGTCGGCTACCTGCCAGTCCAGGCATTGGTGGAGGGTGGATCCGGAAGGACTATGGCGAGGAGTTGGACTAAAGAACGTCCGCATGTCCGACATCACCCTGAGATCGCTGGAGCGTCCTGTCCTTGCCTGCGTGGACTTGGGAGGAGGTTACTGCCAGTGGTACCTTGATTGCGTTGTGAAGGCCACATCACCCTTAAACGCATTGTAAAGCATCATCGACAGCTTGTTCTGCAAGTGCTGCATCCTTTCTGCCTTGTGTTGACTTGGTAACAGGTCCGCCACGTTGTGCCTGTACCGAGTGTCTAGTAGCGTGGCCACCCAGTACAGGTCATTCGACTTAAGTTTTTTGATACGGGGATCCCTCAACAGGCTGGACAACATGAAAGAGGACATCTGCACAAAGCTGGATGCAGATGTACTCTCCATCTCCTCTTGCTCTTCCTCAGTGACGGGATGCAACTCCTCTTCCTCCCCCCAGCCACGAACAATACCACGGGAATGTGGAGCAGCAGAAGCCCCCTGTGACGGCTGCCGCAGTTGTTCTTCTTCCGCCGCCTCTTCCTCCTCCACAGAAACACCTTCCTCATCATCACCATCATCAGAGTCTGACTCCTCTCCTTCCCCACACGACTCCTCTTCTTCCTCCTCCTCGTCCCCCCTCTGTGCTGCCGCAGGTGTTGTGGGAACATCGGGTTTGGGTGTAAATGGCTCCCATGACTCCTGCTGCCGTAACTCTTCTCGTTCACGCTCCTCCACAGCTGTATCCACCACTCTACACACGGCACGCTCCAGGAAGTAGGCGTAGGGGATCAAGTCGCTCATGGTGCCCTCATCGCGACTCACCAGTTTGGTCACCTCCTCAAAGGGCTCCATGACCCTGCATGCATTTCGCATCAGTGTCCAGTTGTTGGGCCACAACATCCCCATCCTCCCAGATTGTGTCCTTGTACTGTAATGATACAGGTACTGGGTGACGGCTTTCTCCTGGTCTAGCAGGCGAGAGAACATCGGCAGGGTGGAATTCCAGCGAGTCGGGCTATTGAAAATCAGGTGTCTCATCGGCAAGTTGTTTCTACGCTGAATGTCCGCAAAGCGTGCCATGGCCTTGTAAGAGCGCCTGAAATGCCCACACAACTTCCTGGCCTGCTTCAGGACGTCCTCTAAGCCTGGGTACTTGGACACAAATCTTTGCACGACCAGATTCAGCACATGTGCCATGCAGGGTATGTGTGTCAGCTTTCCCAAATTCAACGCAGCAATGAGGTTGCTGCCGTTGTCACACACCACGTTGCCGATCTCAAGCTTGTGCGGGGTCAGCCATTGCTCCACCTGTTTGTTAAGAGCAGCCAGGAGAGCTGCTCCAGTGTGACTCTCCGCTTTCAGGCAAGACATGTCTAACACTGCGTGACACCGTCGTACCTGGCATGCAGCATAGGCCCTGGGGTGCTGGGGCTGTGTAGCTGGAGAGGAGATCGCGGCACCAGCCAAGGAGGAGGAGAAGGTTGACGACAGCGAAGCGGTGGTAGCAGGTGGAGAGGAGGTGGCTGGAGGCCTGCCTGCAAGCCGTGGAGGTGTGACAAGTCGGTCCGCTGCACAGCCACGTACTCCCTGCTTGCTGCCATCGGTCACCAGGTTGACCCAATGGGCTGTGTATGTAATGTAGTGGCCTTGCCCGTGCTTGGCAGACCAGGCATCCGTGGTCAGGTGGACCCTTGACCCAACGCTGTGTGCCAGAGATGACACCACTTGCCTCTCAACTGCACGGTACAGTTTGGGTATGGCCTTTTGTGAAAAATAATTGCGGCCTGGTATCTTCCACTGCGGTGTACCAATGGCCCCAAACTTACGGAAAGCCTCCGACTCCACCAGCTTGTATGGTAATAGCTGGCGAGCTAATAGTTCCGCCACGCCAGCTGTCAGACGCCGGGCAAGAGGGTGACTGGCAGACATTTGCTTCTTACGCTCAAATACTTCCTTCACGGACAGCTGGGTACTGCTGTGGGCAGAGGAGAAGGAACCGCTGAAGGGAAGAGGCGGTGTGGAGGAGGGTGGCTGTGAAGGTGCAAGGGAGAAAGTGGATGGAGACGATGCACCTGAAGGAGGAAGAGGAGAAGGAGGGTGGCTTGTCTTTTGAGGGGTGCTGCTTTTCCTCAGGTGTTCTTGCCATAGCTGTTTGTGCCTTCTCTCCAGGTGCCTTCGTAAGGTACTTGTTGGTACGTGAGAGTTGGCCTTTCCATGGCTCAATTTTTGCTGGCAGAGACAACAGATGGCTTTGCTCCGATCTGAGACACACACGTGAAAAAATTTCCAAACCGCTGAACCCCCCTGGGGTGATGGCGCTACGGTGGCATCAGCAGCTGACGTTGAGGGGCATGTTGGCTGGCTGGCCATAGCTGGTGATACATGGCGCCGGACACTGCCCCCCAGCTGTTTCTGAGGACGAGCTCCCTCTGCTTCTATCATGGAGTCGTCTCCTCCTACTCCTCTCTGACTCCTCCTCTGAACTGTCCCCCTGGTCATCTCCTCTACCGGAAACATATGTGGTATCCATATAATCGTCATCATAATCCTCCTGGCCAGCTGCGCTTTCCTCAGACACCTCCTCAAGTGCACCAACTTCAGGTGGTCCACCATCATCCCCATCCACACACGTTACGTCCATACTATCGCCACCTAACTCAGACGTATGAGGTGGTGTACCTGCGCCTTCTTGTTGTTGTTGCAGTAGTGGCTGGGAATCAGTGATTTCACCACCACCACCAAATAACTCCTGCGAAGTGTCAAATGCAACGGATGTGGTGCTTGTTGTAGCGCTGGTGGCTGCGGGAGATGAGGTGTTCTGTGTTAAATACTCAAGCACCTCCTCACGATTTTGGGAAGTGATGGCACGTGCCTTCTTCTGAGCACTGTATTTTGGGGCAGGTCCGCACGAAATCACAGCAACACCACCTCGCACAGCCACAGACCTGCCGGTGCCTGGTGGCCTTCCTCTGGGTCTGCCTCTTCCTCTACCTGGTTTGTCCATTTTGTCCATCTCGGGGGTATGCTAGCTATATGCAGTGAGGTGGGTTCTCACTCAACACAACAGGTAGTTAGATGCAGTGAGCTGGGTTCACTGAACACAACAGGTAGTTAGATGCAGTGAGCTGGGTTCACTGAACAGTAAAGGTACTTAAGATGCAGTGAGGTGGGTTCTCACTGAACACAACAGGTAGTTAGATGCAGTGAGCTGGGTTCACTGAACAGTAAAGGTACTTAAGATGCAGTGAGGTGGGTTCTCACTGAACACAACAGGTAGTTAGATGCAGTGAGCTGGGTTCACTGAACAGTAAAGGTACTTAAGATGCAGTGAGGTGGGTTCTCACTCAACACAACAGGTAGTTAGATGCAGTGAGGTGGCCAGATGGGTTCTCACTCAACACAACAGGTAGTTAGATGCAGTGAGCTGGGTTCACTCAACACAACGCTAGCTATATGCAGTGATGAGGTGGGTTAAGTAAACACAACAGGTACTGGGTAGTTAGATGCAGTGAGCTTGGTTCACTGAACAGTAAAGGTACTTAAGATGCAGTATGGTGGGTTCTCACTGAACACAACAGGTAGTTAGATGCAGTGAGCTGGGTTCACTGAACAGTAAAGGTACTTAAGATGCAGTGAGGTGGGTTCTCACTCAACACAACAGGTAGTTAGATGCAGTGAGGTGGCCAGGTGGGTTCTCACTCAACACAACAGGTAGTTAGATGCAGTGAGCTGGGTTCACTGAACAGTAAAGGTACTTAAGATGCAGTGAGGTGGGTTCTCACTCAACACAACAGGTAGTTAGATGCAGTGAGGTGGCCAGGTGGGTTCTCACTGAACACAACAGGTAGTTAGATGCAGTGAGCTGGGTTCACTCAACACAACGCTAGGTATATGCAGTGATGAGGTGGGTTAAGCAAACACAACAGGTACTGGGTAGTTAGATGCAGTGAGCTGGGTTCACTGAACAGTAAAGGTACTTAAAATGCAGTGAGGTGGGTTCTCACTGAACACAACAGGTAGTTAGATGCAGTGAGCTGGGTTCACTGAACAGTAAAGGTACTTAAGATGCAGTGAGGTGGGTTCTCACTCAACACAACAGGTAGTTATATGCAGTGAGCTTGGTTCACTCAACACAACGCTAGGTATATGCAGTGATGAGGTGGGTTAAGTAAACACAACAGGTACTGGGTAGTTAGATGCAGTGAGCTGGGTTCACTCAACACAAAGCTAGGTATATGCAGTGATGAGGTGGGTTAAGTAAACACAACAGGTACTGGGGTATATGCAGTACTGGGTAGTACAATGTGCAGCTCCCTGTCACATACACAGGTAGTCACTGAATGTGCTGGGCTGCTGGCAGTGGCACACACAATATCAATTAGCAAGGCTGTGCATGCAACAAAAGTGTCAGTTTGACACACAGAAAAAAAAAAATGTACAGGATGAGCTCTGAAAAGAGCTGTTGCTGGGTGCTTTAAAAGCAATAATAATCAGTCAGGAGCAAGCAAAGCAGCCTAGAACCTAACTAATCTGTCCCTAGGAGAAAAAGTCTGCAGCAGCTGTCCCTTTCCTCTCTCTAGCAGGCACACGAGAGAGGCTAATGGCCGCCGGACCCTGCCTTATATAAGGGGGGGTGGGGGGGGGCTCCAGGGCTTAGTGTAGCCTGAATGGCTACAATGTGCCTGCTGACTGTGATGCAGAGGGTCAAAGTTGACCCTCATAGTGCATTATGGGGCGAATCGAACTTCCGCAAAAGTTCGCCTGGTGCAGGCAAACGCGAACCCCCTAAGTTCGCCTGGAACCGTTCGCCGGCGAACCGTTCGCTACATCTCGGAAGCAGCCTATTAATTTCAGTAGGCTGAGATTCCAGGCCCGTATTCGTGCGCATGAATTCGGGCACAAACAGCCCTAGTGAAAACGGGCCCTTAGAGTTAGTGAGAAATTATTACTTTGTCACTGTAAGTTGGGTGGTGACTGGATCATCTAGGAAATTCTAAGCAGGAACAAAGACTTGTGCATGGCAGTGCTAAAGACACTGTTTATCCAATGTTGTATTTGAAGTTGCGCAGAGACAACTGTTTATGTTTATTATTGTATATACACATGTACAGGAAGTATATGCCAAATCCATGTGTACAGTCTGTGATTGCAGATAAACATCCAAATAAAATCTCACTTTATGACCTCAGCCTAAATGAGGCATGCGTTGCCGATGCTGTTCCTGTATTGTCAAAAAATGTTTCACAAATGGAACTGTTTCCAAACTGAGTTTATTTGACTTCTGACTCTTCTGAAAATACTATATTTTAAAGTGATTACATTACACATCATACATCATACTAACAATATTTTTAAATGACAAGTACATTTTTTGAATGCAAGATCACCCAGTCTGCCCCCCCCCCCCCCCCCCCCACACACACACAGAAGCATCACCAACCTTTTGGCTATAGATCAAACGGCTAGGGTACAGTGGCCTACGTACTTTCCCCTAAAATCGACCTCTACCAGCCTACCTCTGGAATCTTACAATAACTTCCTGCCTGCTGCTAGAATCTAACAATCACTGCCTGCTACTAAAATCTACTAGTCAATACCAGCCACTAAAATCTCCCTACCTCTACCAGCCTACCGCTACAATCTTACGATCACTTCCTGCCTGCCACTAGAATTTAACAATCACTGCCTGCCACTAAAATCTACTAATCACTATCTACCTGCCACTAAAATGTACCAATCATTACCAGCCTGCCACTAAAATCTGCTGGTCACTACCTGTCTATCATGAGCCTCTACCAATCACTAACTGCTGCTACCTACCTATCACTACCTGCCTGCCACTAAAATCTAGCCTTCACTATCTGCCTGCCACTAAAACCTACTAATCATTACCTGCCTGCCACTAGAATCTACTCATGATGCCTGCTACTATTTTTACTTATAACTAATATTATTTACATGTTTTGTTATCTGCTTATTGTTGATATCTGCATATCATTGGTAATACTTGCATGGTGTTGTTATCTGCCTCTTATTGATCATTTGCATGCATCATTGTCATTTGCCTGTGTTGCTTATTTAGTAAATTACAATGTCAACGTTTTGTCAATGTTTTTTTTCCATTCAAATTTTTAGTCTACCTGTTGATGCGTGATACGGCAGCAGTAGAAGCAGTAACAGTTGTGGCCCACTAATATATGGGTAAAGAGAGTAAGGCAGTCTAATCCAGAAAGAAACAAAGAAACATGTACTGCTGGCGAAATAGATGCTGTTTGTATTAGGCTTAGCTCACTATGCATTTGTTCCAGCAGAAGCAGTACCAGATGTCTATTATATGTATATATTGTACCATTTACAGGATCCTCTGCCACTTAGACCCTAAGGATGGCTAAGTGAACATCACTTCCCTAGGCAAACCAAAGTAAGCCTTCACCAACATTTACAGGAATGCTGATGGAGGAATGGAGGGATTGGTTATAAGCTCTGCTGGTGTATAAAGTGTGGCCCATAATCCATCTTAATGGCGATCCTCTTGAAATACCCCTATGGACTTGAACTTCTAATGAGCTAGGAAGACATTGGGTGGGGCTTGTGGTACAGGAAGCACCCAACAATGGGGCCAGGATTTCCTAAAGTGTACCTTGAATGGGGGGGGCTTATCTTTTACGGAGCCCAGTAATTGCTGATGGTGGTTTTGCCAAAGATGCAGTCTATTAGGTCTGCACTGCAACTTGATAACAAGGACCCAATGTGCTAGCATTGCTAAAAGTATGTAGTTTATTCACAAACCAGCCATCTATACACCAACATTCGGGATTCTGATATAATGCTTTTAGCAAGGCAAGAATTGGAAAATGTCTCGCCTTGTTAAGGGCTGGTCCAGACAGATGGCTGCTAGCATCCGTCTTCGTCATTTAGACTGGGATCGAACGTCTCCCACATTGAGATGAATGGCAGCAATCATCTCAATGCATTTACCACCGGTTGCATATGGCATCCAGCGGTGATTGTGTATGACGGTCTCATGTAACCTATAGGGCTCCAAATGTGGCAGAACAACGGGAGCCAATGCCATTTTGCGTGGTAGCAGAAAGTGTATAGCTCCAGCTAAATGAGCCCCCGGCAGCTTCTGAACCAGCCCTAAAGGAGTTCTAAGTGACTACAAAACATCAGTGTATCGATATGTTTGTAAATAAACTACAAATTGTCTGCACCACTGGGTGTGCCTGCTCCCTGCTATTATGCTGGAATGAATTGTTCACTGTGCAGTCCAGTTACTTTGTAAAGTCTTTAAAAAAGCATGTGTCCATTAATAAGATGGCTCCAAACAGATGAGAGCAATTATTTTCCTTGTGTATAATGTATTCCAATTCGTAGTTTGCAGCTCCAAGTGCCAGAGTAACCAGGGTGTCCAGGAAATGGGACACTTTAGTATTACTACACAAAAGGTTCCCTAGCAAGGATCCTCTTTTAGCTTTAAGTGGACAACCCTTTTAGGTTCACAATACGGTTCTACTATGCAGTCAGCACACTTAATACCTCCCCAAGGGTTAAGCAGATGTAATAATAAAAAAATGCGAACAGCAGACTAAAACAGAGGAAGAAACAGTTATGTCAGCGCAGACAGCAATCCAATGTTATGATGAATCTCCAAGGCAACAAGAAGGTTCAGGGTGGGTAAAAATAGCAGAGTTAATATGCCAGGAGTTTTAGGACTGCTGCACGGAGTGAAGCAAGAGACATATGTTCTTATTTAAAACCAATATGAAAAGTTATGTGCTGCTATGAATCCACGTTTTTTTTTTCTTCTCTAAAATATGAAGACTGCAGAATATAATTTCTCCATCCACAGCCCAAACAAGGAAATATGCCTCAATACGCCGATTTAAGCAATGTCTTACGGCTAGATCTTTCCCCGGAGATCCCATTCTCTTCCATGGGGAGGTCTTGGAGGCCGTTCAAGAAAGCACAATATCCAGACGAGGATGAAAAAGTAATTGTCTGACGTAAGCAGTAATTTCCTTTTAATATGTGCTGTCTTTCTGTGTACCTGCTTTGTTTAAACGTGACAAATTTATAGACTGTAGATGGAGACAGATGGACGCTAACCTGCCAGGTACCTTATTTGTTCAGTTTAGGGTTTTTTTCTTAATTTTGTTGGGGATGCACATTATTTTAGAAGGAAAATAAATTAATCATTTATGTCACAAAATGTGTGAAGGTGGCATTTCCTTCATGTGTAATCGCTTGTATTTGTAGAACATACTACAAGTTAAAACATTTTATGTTGATACAAAAAACCTGACAGAAAATGTTTCATCTCTCCTAATGTGCATAAAGTGACAGTTCAGGAATTTGCCATGGACAGTGGTGTAGCTAAGGAGCTTTGGGCCTCAGTGCAAATTTTACCTTGCCACCCCGCCCCCCCCCCCCCCCTCCCCAGCATTCTATACATCCGCAGTATGAGAGATGTGAGCAGAGGGAGAGAACAGTTTTGTTACTGATTACCACTATTCAAAGCAAATATAGAGGTGATCATTACCAGTTTAGCACCATTGGGCTAATACTGTGATTGAAGGAGGTCCACTAGTTGGCTCCTCTGGTCCAAGAGCCCCAGTGCAGTCGCAACCGCTACATCCTCTGTTGCTACGCCACTGGCCATGGATATGGGTAAAGTAGCGGATACTGAGCAGATGCCAGTTATTCTCTCTTTGGTTATCAGGTACTCCAGTACTGGGCCCCACAAAAGTCTCAAACTTTTCCTTCTATGAGGGGCACAAGTGTGGCCTTGGTGTGTACCTTATGTGGAACCCAGAACATTATGATGCACTCAGATGGCTGTCCATCATCCCCCAAACTGTGAATGAAGTGTTCAAGTAAGTATTGCTTTTCTGCTGGCTAAAATGGAACCTAGGGGGTCATGTTTCCCTTGGAACCCTTTAGTAGGCTGACAAATCCTACCTCAATCAATGTAGGCTGACAAATCCTACCTCAATCAGCTACCTCAATCAATGTCAATGCGGGTGAGCGGTGGACAGACACAGATACTACTGTGATTAAGCATGTGCAGATACAACAGCAGATACTCCACAGCTGTCCAAGGCTCATCTGTACTGAAGAAAGTAACCTTACACAGGCTTCTAGCTGACTGGAGGCTGGATGGACACACAGTCATGTGGCGGAGGAGGGACCAGGAGTGCCTCACTTCTTGAAGCCCGTAGGGGAACAAGTACCAGAAGAATATCAGCAATGGTAAATTAAAGATGAAGGGCAGAACCAAAAAGAAAAGCACATTTTCTGTGATGGGCCCTCAAGCTGGCTGGATTGTGTGGTACAGTCTGTCCCCAGCCACCATGTATATTATCCAGTCTTTACACAGACTCACTAATTCTATAAACCTTGTTTATAATTTCACAGCTTACACACCAGCGAATGGAGCTCAGTGAAAGATGTGTTTGGGGTAATTTATGTTTTCATAATAAAAAATAAATAGAACAGGCTTTCAGAAATGGATTCTTAAAGATGACCTGTAACCAATGGTTGAACTTCATCCCAATCAGTATCTGACACCCCCTTTCCCATGAGAAATCTTTACCTTTTCTCGAATAGGTCATCGGGGGGTCTGTATGGCTGAAATTGTGTTGAGATCCCTCCCACAGTGTGATGTCAGGATCAGGTCCTGACCGTTTCCTGTCTGTGAACCTCATTGCATTGTGGGAAATAACGTTTTTTTTCCAACTGCCAAGCAACCAGTATCTCTCTCTGTGCATATGTATTCTGTAGCTATATAAAAAAACAACCTTTTAGTCTTTCACATTGTTAGTGGGTGTGGTTATAGATAATGGCAGATGGTGCTGTCCATTTTCTTTTCATGTCTGCCAGTAGCAAAGATGATTACATGCAGGCTGATTGTGGATCAAACAATATGAACAAAGTACATGTCAAATAGCGACTATTTCTTGATCTCTCTTCTGTTTTTTTGCTTCTCAGTTTGCAATGTATTGATTTATTCTTTCCCTTTTTACTAAATGTAATAAATAATTAAGACACATTTGGTAAATAAAATAAAATAAAATAAAGCCTTCTGTTCATGCCTCTAAAAATTAAAGCAGGTCATGAGTTATGTTCCCAGAAGGCTCTATGTAGTTACACTGATCAGGCTGCACCTTGATTGTAGACGGGATGTGAGGCAGCCATGACTGTATGTGTAGCAGCACTGACGGCTTCTGACAAGTCGTCCCAGCTATTTCTCTTCACTCTATGGCTACTAATGATGGAATGCTCAATTACTGACCAGCTACAGACAACAACATGTCAGTCACTTGGGTTGAAGATGGCCTACATCATCTGTACATTGATAGACAACTATTCCGCTGCACCTACAGGGACATTAAAAGACATGTGCTATCCAGGAATGACTATGAACCACTGGAAAGTATTGCATGAAGCTTTCAACACCTTTTCATGTTTTATTGGGATCTATTTAGTATGCATTTAATCATTAGGCAGCAAGACCTGTTATGTCCTGCGAGAGAACATATCGCAATTCCCGTCACTCTATAAACACTCATATTACAGGCATCTCTTTCCTGTAGCACCCGGCCGTTGCTGGAGAAACCAAGGGAAATAAACAATAAAAATGTGTTTTCATAAAACTGAGAATCACACATCGCACATAAATTCTTGTGTTATGTTACTACTGACCAGGGCAGCCAAGGCACATCTGGACACTGATAGTCTGACATGGAAATTATATATGAGGTCTCAAAGGTAACGCTAGCTTATAAAATTCTTTTCAAACAATGCAGCAGTTCCAAAACTACCTTATTGTCATTTCTAGTTCATTAAAGAGGCCCTGTAGAGATGAGAAAATATATAAAGTACAAGCAAGACAGCAGAGTATGCAGCCTTACAAATGTACCTGCAGGATTCTTTTTTGCATTATGGGGCTTTACTAAGTTCCAGTTTGCCCCATTCAGTAGACATTTGATAAAGATTGCCATCCCCCAGCCTTCATTACATTGTAGCTTATGGTGATAGATTGGTCTTAATTTTAAAGGAATCCTATGGATACAAGTCCAGATTTACCATAAGGCACTGTAGGCATGTGCCTACAGGCGCCTGATGATGTAAAGGCGGCTCACTACCCTCCCCGAGTGCCTTACTCCCTCCGTCTCTATGCAGAGTCTCGATGAGAGTGTAAATGAGAGGTTACCCCGCTTTGGGCATTCCACTGACAAGTTCTCCCTTCAGGTAGGGGCACCTCTAGCTACTTAATACTGAAGTTCCTCTAGCTACCTAATACTTGTGGGAAGCTCTAGGTACTTAATACTGAGGATAGCTCTGGCTACCTAATACTAAGGGGCACCTGTAGCTACCTATGACAGGCAAGGGAAGTAGTAAAGTGACAGCTGGGATATCCAGCACACTTGCGTTGCAGTTCGGCGGGTGTTTGTAGGTTCATGGAGGGGGAAGTGTAAGGTGCCAGAACATCTGTACCTATAGGCTCCTGTGAGGTAAATCCGGGCCTGTATGGATACATCTGTACAGCTGCATACATCAGGCATTTTAGTTCACAGGGACAGAGTGGATGTCAACATGCCGGCAGCTGCTAACCCCATCTGCCTATATATGAATAACCCCAGACATTTGTATGTACTATAGCCACACCATGCCACAAATGCTCACATCCACCACCCATGTGAACAATCTTTAAGTCTGCCAACTAACACATAGACTCAACCTCCCAAAAGCAGACCCTTAGACTTTGCAGAGTAAACTCTATTACAAATGACATTCTTCAGTCAAAGGTTTGTGTCTACATTTATCGCTGATCTATGTTTCCTTTATCATTCTCACCACGAAAGATCTTTTATCAGTAATTTCACCCAACCAAAGTCTTATACTATACTTTTACAAATGCTTAAAAAAGTTATCACTAGTAATTCCAGTAGCAATTCTTGTGTTACTCATTGCCCATGCCTGCACTAAAAGAGAGATTGGCAGCAGGCTTTGACACACCCATCTGACAGTTTCTATAGGAATACTGTGTAATGGCTATGTTTTGCTTCCACAAAATAAAGTAAGCTAGCTTAAATAATGAAACAATGCTTGCTATTCATCTCTCCAAAGTATACTGCAGAGGTAAACTGGGATTATTTCTCTAGGAAACTATAATTGTTATATTCTCAAACTGTCAAATTGTGCCCTTAGCTTTATTTTTTATGTGGCAGCTGAATGAACAGCAGTCATGTCAGCGTTACATTATATCTGGCTGATACCTCAAACCCAGGGTTTCAACCCTTAAAATGAAGAATTTGGACCCAGAAAAGTTCTATTTAGGATTAGTTCTACTTACATACGTAAAAATAGTGAACGGTAATTTGGGTGCTGAATATAGCTGTTATTGTAATATCGCTATTGATATTGAAACTTCTCCTTCCTGGTTCTTGCTACTGGTAAAATGGGTGTAAGGAAATGCAGATAGAATATTGATAATTATACTTATATTCTTCTGTGCCCCACTGTAACCTTATCCTCACACTAACCCTCCCCCATCTACACCTAATATTAACCTCCTCCACCTACTCCTAACACTAACCTCCCCTACTTATCTCTAACACTAACCTGCCCACAGCCACTCCTAAAACTAATCTTCCCCCTATATATGCCTAACACTAACCACACTTCCCTACCCGAGCGGTGGTAAAACAGCTACATACAGCTAGCACCATTAAAAAAGATATTTGTATTGCTGTGAATGGTGCCACCAAAACAACAGGCTCTATTATTCAATGTCGATCACGCATAAATGACAGAAAAAACTCGATCAAGCAAAAATGGTTGAACGGATTTGAATGAAATTTGGCACACACATAGTACATTACCTGGAATAACATACAGGATACTTTTTATCCCTATAACCAAAAAGTGGTTGGAGACAAATACAAATTTCACTGGGAAAATGTAAACTACAGCCATTCTTACACTGTTAATGGCAGGGTTCTCAAACTTTGCACAGTTGGTGACTGGGATTAATATTCAGAAAAGTGGATGGCGCCTACTAAAGCCAATCACAATTCACCTATTGCTTTTCAAGGGGAATATTTAATTGCTGCCATTCTTGCACTGTTAATGGCACAAGCCTCAAACCTGGTACAGTTGGTCATTGGGTGACTGGGGTTAAAATTCAGAAAAGGGGGTGGAGCCACAGCCAATCAGATTTATTTCATTTCAATGCAAATTATTGATGCCAAAGACCGCAAAGCTCACAAACTGGGTCATTGAGTAATTGTGTGTTAGGGTTAGAAAAAGTGGGCAGAGCCAACCCCAGCCAAATACATACCCGGGCAACTCCAGACCTGAAGCTAGTTCATCATAACATACAAACAAGCTTTAGAATCTTAAATAAAATGCCATATGGATCACATCTTCTGCAAACCATACATGTGTATGTGGGTTGATTTTAAAAATTGCTTATGTCTTATTTCATATTAGAAGTCCTGGGTCATTTGACAGGTGAAAGCAGATTTTATTTTTAATAAAGTTAAAGAACATTTTATTTCTAAGCTACGAGTAGTTGGGGTATATGAAGCCTACAAACATATTTACTGAAAATACTGGAACTTGGCTATGAGTTGCAATTAAGATTAATAGTCCGTTTGATGAAAAACTCCACCTGCTGGCCATTGTAGATATATATATATATATATATATATATATATTTATATATATATATATATATATATATATATATATATATATATATATATATATGTATATATATATATATATATGTAAGTGTATATATATATATATATATATATATATATATATATATATATCAGTGATATGTCACATTTCATAGTTTCCTGATTAAAACAAATGATATTTGAGAGGTCTATGTTTTGTACTGTTTGAAATCTATTAGAGAACACTGAGTTCCTAGTCTGGCCCCTTTGTTCTGGTGTCCTAATCTTGTATGGAAAGTTATACATTGTTTGAGAATTCGCTTCCTGTCTGTCGCTGCATTTGTGCATGTGCACACCAGCAACTTTCAACAAGATAAAAGCAAAGAGTCAAGCCATATGCATATCCTGCTAACAGAAGACTCAGAGAGCGATGGTTAAATATGAATGTTTTCTAAAAATTTCCATCGCTTTTAACTTTGAACACCAGCCCAGAATTCTCCCATGTGAAATTTCTTAGCCCGGCTTGTAAAAGAAAAAAAAAAGTGTAGGCTATTTCCTTTGGCTTGCTGTGTACTTTACTGGGAAAGTGCAGAGCAGAAGAAGGAGGAAAAAATATGTTCCATTACGTAAGGCCGTTCTTTTGTTTCAGACTGGAATTGTACAAAGTGTATGCTTCTCCAGATACCACCTCACACGTTTCACAAAGGCAAGCTAAGGCCACTTTGTACCATCTCCCTGGTCAAAACCTTTCCAGAAGCCTTAAAGGAGAGATCTGTGAAGTTTCCTCAAAATAGAAATCAAATAAAAATAATGTGTAAATTTTGGTATTTTTCTTAATAGTACAGCAGAATACTATACAGTGTTGTACTACAAATGATAGGCGACATAACAAATTATGACACAGGAGGAGAGGAGTATAGGAGTATAGGATAAAAGGAGTATAGGATACAGCAAAGTAGGAAAAATAGGTCTATGGTTAATTAGTAATGAAAGGACAGAAAAAAATCTGGTTTAGATAGGTGGGTTCTGAGGGTCTGTCTGAATGGTAGGCTTAAAAGAGGAAGGCAGTTCCAGAAAGTAGGGGCAGCCCTACTGCCACACATGGAAGATGAGGAACAGAGAGTTCACTGAAAGAGTACAGAGGTTTGGGGTGTACTTTTGTATCAGGTTATACATGTAGTTGGGAAAGGAGCATGTATGCTTATCATTTAAACAAAAAGGTTCAATGTTTTACAAATCTTGTTTCTAGTAAGCATTATGGTGAATACCTGGGAAATAGTTGAAGAGATAACCATAGAGAAAGCTTACTTGTTACACAGGCACAATAGACCAGCTGGATTCTGTCTGTGAGAGCTTGCTTTTCTTTGTGCAGCAGAGGCTGTAGAAAAAACATTCGGAAATGCAACTAACTTCAGTGATTTATTTTACAGTTGACTACTGTACTGTGTCCTGTTGGTGGGAGCGCTGTGTGCCTGCACAGTACTACTGCGCAGGCGCAGAGCGCTTCCAGCTGCAGGAGTGCAATGGGGGAGCTTGTGCGGGCAGACTGTGCCGACTGGCCCTGACTGGCAAAGCTAGGAGGCAGAGGAGGATGGCAAGGGAGTGGTCGGTTTGAAGGGGGCTGGAGAAAGGTATGTATAAAACTCAGGTACACTTTGAAATTGTAAAATGTAAAATATATGTATACACATACTTATAAGAAGTGCATTTCTCTCAGAGTAAAATTCGCAGTAAATTACTCTTTTTTCCCTATGTATCTGTCACGTACAGTAGGCAGGAAAAATCAGATCTGAGAAGTTTTTTTTTATTTTCAAAAGCCCTTTCTCAGTTGCTCATCCCAGTTGCCAAAATAGTGTGCTAATGAGTAGGGAGTCCAGTTGGCATCTTTTTATAGATTCTTCCCAAGGGATTGCTTTTGTAAAGATTAAGGTGATACTGACAATTGCGCATGTGCCTAAGGTCTTATTCAATTTAATTTTCTTTTAATTTTTCTCCCAGGAGATAATTTTTCATCTTTTGTTTCAAATAACTTTTCATCACTCTGCAATTGAAAAAGTATACCAAAAAAATGGTAAAAAGTACTGTCAACATTATTCAGAGTATTTTCTTACTTGCTTGTGGTTTAAAATGCATTTTATTAATAACTTGTAAAAATATCACCTAGGAGAAAACTTAGGAGATAAAGTGAATTGAATACGGGCCTACTGGTTTAAATGTGGGTATTTCTCCACAATGGGCATACAGACATAATAAAGTAGCAAATGTGGTAACCCTTCCTGACATTCTCAGAAACAAATGTTTTACTGCATTGGGCTATTGTTCTATGACAATAGCAGGTAAGTAGCTTATTGATGCAGAAGAAATGATCTAGCCTGGCATGTCTGTATATGTATGGTTACAGTTACAGACTGTTACAGTAGGCTCAGCTTGCAATTCAATAAAATCATGGGAAATGCGTTTTTTGGAGCCAATCAAAGTTAGAGTATTATTAACTCTGTGAAGATCCTCATTTGTGGTGCATTCAAAGGAAAAAATAAGTTAGCACAAACTAGACACCATTTTGTCTTCTAGAAGACATTACTTGCTCCTTTAGATTCCTTCTAATGAGGTGATTTGTATGTGTAGTACAGCTAAGAAATAAAACATTAGTAGCACAGATATGAGTCTCGTATTGTTTGCAGTACAAGAAGAGTTAAAGGGACACTTAAAAGAAAACCTAAACCAAATGTATGAAACCAAATGTTCCTCAATACATTTATTTCCTTAGTAAAGCAGGCACTTACTTTAGTGTCTGCACTTTTTTTTGCCCCGTCCTCGCTATCTCCCTCCATGGTGCCCCCTCTGCATTTCTCATCCACTAGCCAGTCGCGGAGCCAGTCACTGAATTTTGGCAAGACCTTCCTGGGTCTCTGCGCCAATGTGTCTCTTCTATTTTCAAACTGCAGACGCACGGCTTGTTTTACTGCGTACACGTCACCTCTCACGTCACGTGCGTGCGCCCTCACATGATCTATTAGCGGTGACAGTGCGCAGTCATCACTGCATGCATCCTTCTTCTCACCCCATTAGAAGGAGGGCCGCGCACCCGACAACAAGACGCTCATGCACTTCAAACAGTGCACGAGCGGAGGAAAGCAAATTCCCGCTCTGTCAGCCGCTCTGAAAATAAAAGCAGAGTGGCTGCTGCGCTATATTGATGGAAAATTCAACATCGGCAATACAGAAGATATAAGGGCTGAGGAGCAGCCAAAACTGAAAAAAACATAATTAAAAAATTGTTTCCAAATAAGAAAGGTAATTACTTCTATTGGATCATATTGGTTTAGGTTTCCTTTAAGCCAGGAATAAAAAAAATCAGTTTTACTTTCCTGGGGCTTCTACCAGCCCCCTCCAGCCATCCCATGCTCTCCCAGTCACGGAGCCTCCAATCCTCTGATGCCAGATAGTTTCGTTTTCGCTGACAGGCCCGACAGGCTCGACAACACGTATTTTTCTTTGCATTCCCTTCCGCAATAGCGTCCTGCGCCTGTGCATGATGCTATTGAGGACAGGAAGACGAAGAAGGATACTAATGGCCAGGCCTGCGCAGTTGCAGAAAGCCCGCTGACTCCTTGTCAGGGCCTGTCAGCGAAAATGAAACTAGCTGGTGGTTGGGGGAGGTGGGCAGCGCGGATTTACCACAGGCTCCGTGAGTGATTTTTTATTTTTGTTTCTGGCTTAAGTGTCCCTTTAAGCGTGTGCATTAGTACTGTAGGATAGTAGAGTGCATTGGAAAACATACGTTAAGTGATTATGCAAGGCTGGCTTTATATACTGTATGTGCATTCAACTGCAATATTGCACACTCTAATTCACCAACCTTTAAACAATTCTTACTATATTCTGATATGGCCCAGGTGAGGATGTTGGGCCACCACCAACACTAGTTGATGATGGAATACTTTGCTGCAGTTGTGACCCCCAATATTGCAAGAACACATGATCCCAGATACGTGGCCAGAAGACTAACCAAGGTCAGGACAAGTTGCAGATGGACAAGCCAAGGATCTGGGCATGTGGCACATGTGCAAGGTCGAGAATACTAGTCAAAAGGGTGGGGCGGTCAAGTGAAATCAATTACAAAGTCGGGTTACAACAGTGGTATCTACTGGAATAAGTACTGGCACAGGAAATAGCTAGCTCAAAGCTGCAGAGATTATAGCAGTGTGATGCTGCCAGAGCTGGCATTAGTGTGTATGTGAATTGTGAATTGTGCATGTACACAAACCTTTCAGTCTGAAAGTTCTTTCTGCACATGCTCATAGATAAATAACCATGTGTAACGTTTACGTATGCAGGACCAAGAAGTTTTAAATCAGGATGATAGCATTTATTGGAATAAGAATAAGCGAGCTTTTGGCTTTGCAGCCTTCGTCAGGCTTACATCCTGTTTGCTTGCAGGCTGATGGTACAGACCATGGGCATCGCTAGCCCTATTTTAGGGGGGTCTGTGCCCCCAACATGTCCTAGGGTGCCCCTAATCTATTCACTGGGGTACCCTGAATGCAGGGAGCAGCGCAGAGAAGGAGAGCTGTGGGCACAGCAGGGAAGGGGGGAAGACTCCCCCTCCTTCCCTCACCTTGGGGCCCCCCCTCCCTCACTCTCCCCTCCAGAACTAAGTCTTGTGCGGTGGCTGGCAGCGGGCAGGACTTACCTCTGTCTCGTTCCAAGCGCCGGAAGTTCTGGTGCCAATGCTCTGGTCTGGACCAGACCAGACTAGCGGCAAATCCATCAGAACATCCCGTGCCTGCAACGAGACGGAGGTAAGTTCTGCCAGCTGCCACACAAGGCTTAGTACTGCAGGGTAGAGCGAGTGAGGGGGACACCCAAGGTGAAGGAAGGAGGGGGGAGACGTTCGCCCTTCCCCACCGCTGATCCCACAGCTCTTCTTCTCTGCGCTGCTCCCCTCCTGCTGGGGGGGCACCTGGCTACCTTTTCTGGGGACATATACCCCTGCCTAAATATACTGGGGACATATACCTCTGCCTACATATACTGGGGACATATACCCCTGACTGTATATACTGGGGACATATACCCCTGGCTACATATACTGGGGACATATACCCCTGACTATACATACTGGGCACATATACCCCTGGCTACATATACTGGGGACATATACCCCTGACTATATATACTTGGCACATATACCCCTGCCTACATATACTGGGGAAATATACTCCTGTTTACATATACTGGGGACATATACCCCTGCCTACATATACTGGGGACATATACCCCTGCCTACATATACTGGGGACATATACCCCTGACTATATAAATGGGCATATATACCCCTGCCTACATATACTGGGGACATATACCCTTGGCTGTATATATTGGGCACATATACCCCTGCGTACATATACTGGGAACATATACCCTTGGCTACATATACTTGGGACATATAACCGTGACTACATATACTGGGGACATTTACTCTGCGTACGTTAAAAAGGGGCGCTGGGAAAACAGGGCGCGGGGTTTTAAACGATAAGCATGGATAACGTTTAAAAATATATTGTACTATATTTCGTTTATAAATAACGTTTTATAAAGTTATAAATCATTAAATAATGTACATGAAATCGGGAATTGCGAAAACGTTAATCTTCCATTTAAAAACTGAAATGCATAATAACGTTTAAAAAAAAATTAGTAAGTAACCCTCCCTGTACCTACCCCTAACCCCTAGACCCCCGTATTGGTGCCTAAACCTAAAACCCTCTGGTGGTGCCTAAACCTAAGACCCCCCTGGTGGTGCTTAAACCTAAGAACCCCCTGGTGGTGCCTAATCCTAAGACCCCCCCTGGTGGTGCCTAAACCTAAGACCCCCCTGGTGGTGCCTAAACCTAAGACCCCCCCTGGTGGTGCCTAAACCTAAGACTCCCCTGATGGTGCCTAAACCTAAGACCCCCCCTGGTAGTGCCTAAACCTAAGACCCTCCTTAGTGATCACTGTATTGTGTGTAGAATAATGTTTTAGAAACAGTAAGGGATAAAATATATTACAATTTACGTTACGTACTGATCGCTTTATTTTGTGCATAATAATGTTTTACAAACAGTAAGGGATAACATTTAAAATAATGTTTTATTGAAATAGGAAATAGGAATCTTCGGGCGCCGTTGGAAAACGTTATTATTCTCGGGCGCCCTTTTTTCCTGTTCAGCGCCCAGTAAACGATATTTATTATGGGAGTGAATGGCGGCGCCCGATTTGTCCACTAGCCACCTGCGCCCTTTCTTCCATTTACTCTTGGCTACATATACTGGGGACATACTATACCCTTGGCTACATATACTGGGGACATATACCCCTGGCTACATATACTGGGGACACATATACCCCTAACTACATATACTGGGCACATACACCCCTGACTACATATACTGGGCACATATAGCACTGGCTACATATACTGGGCACATATAGCACTGGCTACATATACTGGGCACATATACCCCTGGCTACATATACTGGGCACATATACCTCTGGCTATATATAATGGGCACATATATCTCTGGTTACATATACTGGGCACATATACCCCTGGCTACATATACTGGGGACTACTATATCCCTAACTACATATACTGATAGGAGGTCTGTAACCTTGTTTAATGAAAGTGTTCTTAAGGCGATCCAGGTGCTTGTCTCTGTCTATCCTGTCAGAACAATTCCAGTTGTACCTTATAGCTTGGCTGTAAATTATAGAGTTCTTAACCACTTGAGGACCTAGGGCTTTCTACCCCTTAAGGACCGGCCACTTTTTTTCCATTCAGACCACTGCAGCTTTCACGGTTTATTGCTCGCTCATACAACCTACCACCTAAATGAATTTTGGCTCCTTTTCTTGTCACTAATAAAGCTTTCTTTTGGTGCTATTTGATTGCTCCTGCGATTTTTACTTTTTATTATATTCAGCAAAAAAGACATGAATTTTGGCAAAAAAATGATTTTTTTAACTTTCTGTGCTGACAGTTTTCAAATAAAGTAAAATTTCTGTATACATGCAGCGCGAAAAATGTGGACAAACATGTTTTGGATAAAAAAAACCCCATTCAGCGTATATTTATTGGTTTGGGTAAAAGTTATAGCGTTTACAAACTATGGTGCAAAAACTGAATTTTCCCATTTTCAAGCATCTATGACTTTTCTGACCCCCTGTCATGTTTCATGAGGGGCTAGAATTCCAGGATAGTATAAATACCCCCCAAATGACCCCATTTTGGAAAGAAGACATCCCAAAGTATTCACTGAGAGGCATAGTGAGTTCATAGAAGATATTATTTTTTGTCACAACTAAGCGGAAAATGACACTTTGTGAGAAAAAAAAAAAAAAAAAAAGTTTCCATTTCTTCTAACTTGCGACAAAAAAAAATGAAATCTGCCACGGACTCACCATGCCCCTCTCTGAATACCTTGAAGGGTCTACTTTCCAAAATGGGGTCATTTGTGGGGTGTGTTTACTGTCCTGACATTTTGGGGGGTGCTAAATTGTAAGCACCCCTGTAAAGCCTAAAGGTGCTCATAGGACTTTGGACCCCTTACCACAGTTAGGCTGCAAAAAAGTGCCACACATGTGGTACCGCCGTACTCAGGAGAAGTAGTATAATGTGTTTTGGGGTGTATTTTTACACATACCCATGCTGGGTGGGAGAAATATCTCTGTAAATGACAATTTTTTAATTTTTTTTACACACAATTGTCCATTTACAGAGTTATTTCTCCCACCCAGCATGGGTATGTGTAAAAATACACCCCAAAACACATTATACTACTTCTCCCGAGTACGGCGATACCACATGTGTGGCACTTTTTTGCACCCTAACTGCGCTAAAGGGCCCAAAGTCCAATGAGCACCTTTAGGCTTTCACAGGTCATTTTGCGGAATTTGATTTCCAGACTACTCCTCACGGTTTAGGGCCCCTAAAATGCCAGGGCAGTATAGGAACCCCACAAATGACCCCATTTTAGAAAGAAGACACCCCAAGGTATTCCGTTAGTAGCATAGCGAGTTCATAGAAGATTTTATTTTTTGTCAAAAGTTAGCGGAAAATTTATTTTTATTGTTTTTTTCACAAAGTGTCATTTTCCACTAATTTTTGACAAAAAATAAAATCTTCTATGAACTCGCTATGCTACTAACGGAATACCTTGGGGTGTCTTCTTTCTAAAATGGGGTCATTTGTGGGGTTCCTATACTGCCCTGGCATTTTAGGGGCCCTAAACCGTGAGGAGTAGTCTGGAAATCAAATTCCGCAAAATGACCTGTGAAAGCCTAAAGGTGCTCATTGGACTTTGGGCCCTTTAGCGCAGTTAGGGTGCAAAAAAGTGCCACACATGTGGTATCGCCGTACTCGGGAGAAGTAGTACAATGTGTTTTGGGGTGTATTTTTACACATACCTATGCTGGGTGGGAGAAATACCTCTGTAAATGACAATCTTTTGATTTTTTTACACACAATTGTCCATTTACAGAGATATTTCTCCCACCCAGCATGGGTATGTGTAAAAATTCACCCCAAAACACATTGTACTACTTCTCCCGAGTATGGTGATACCACATGTGTGGCACTTTTTTGCACCCTAACTGCGCTAAAGGGCCCAAAGTCCAATGAGCACCTTTAGGCTTTCACAGGTCATTTTGCGGAATTTGATTTCCAGACTACTCCTCACGGTTTAGGGCCCCTAAAATGCCAGGGCAGTATAGGAACCCCACAAATGACCCTATTTTAGAAAGAAGACACCCCAAGGTATTCCGTTAGGAGTATGGTGAGTTCATAGAAGATTTTATTTTTTGTCAAAAGTTAGTGGAAAATGACACTTTGTGAAAAAAACAATAAAAATCAATTTTCCACTAACTTTTGACAAAAAATAAAATCTTCTATGAACTCGCTATGCTACTAACGGAATACCTTGGGGTGTCTTCTTTCTAAAATGGGGTCATTTGTGGGGTTCCTATACTGCCCTGGCATTTTAGGGGCCCTAAGCCGTGAGGAGGAGTCTGGAAATCAAATTCCGCAAAATGACCTGTGAAAGCCTAAAGGTGCTCATTGGACTTTGGGCCCTTTAGCGCAGTTAGGGTGCAAAAAAGTGCCACACATGTGGTATCGCCGTACTCGGGAGAAGTAGTACAATGTGTTTTGGGGTGTATTTTTACACATACCCATGCTGGGTGGGAGAAATAACTCTGTAAATGGACAATTGTGTGTAAAAAAATCAAAAGATTGTCATTTACAGAGGTATTTCTCCCACCCAGCATGGGTATGTGTAAAAATACACCCCAAAACACATTGTACTACTTCTCCCGAGTATGGGGATACCACATGTGTGGCACTTTTTTGCACCCTAACTGCTCTAAGGGGCCCAGAGTCCAATGAGTACCTTTAGGCTTTACAGGGGTGCTCACAATTTAGCACCCCGCCCACTTGCCAGGACAGTTAACAAACCCCACAAATGACCCCATTTTGGAAAGAATACACAACAAGGTATTCCATGAGGGTAATGGTGAGGTCATTGAAAATTTTATTTTTTGTCACAAGTAAACGGAAAATGACACTTTGTTAAAAAAAAAAAAAATTCTGCTAACTTGTGACAAAAACTAAAATCTTTTATGAACTCACCGTGCACCTCACATAATACTTTAGGGTGTCCTCTTTCCAAAATGGGGTCATTTGTGGAGTCTGTCCTGGCATTTTAGGGTCTCTGCAATCATTACATGTATGGCCAGTATTAGGAGTTTCTGCTATACTCCTTATATTGGGTATACAAGTAATGCACTCTGGGCTGAAAGGAAAAATGAACGGCAAACATACCTTGCTCCACATCAATGGCAGTGATAACCTCAGGAGAGAGACACCCCGTGCCACCCTGCACTCAGGGTGAGCCACCAACTTATGTGACTGGGCCTCAGAACTTTAGTATACAGCATTATGCCTGTAGGATACAGCAATATGCCTGCCAATAGAGATGACTCTGTGTGGCATTAAAGCATCATCATAGGCCCAAATCACATATAAACCGGGGGTGTCCACACTCAAGGGAAATTCAAACATGCCGTCTTATATCGCCAACCCAGGACAGATCAGCAATATCAAGCATGGAAACCGATCCTTCTTCCCACTTTTATGCTTACCCGTTTGGTCTTCAAGCTTACCTCTCCTCTCCCTGCGACAATGTGCGAAAGACCACCGAGTGTGTGCCTACTCCTGTGTCTGGAGTTCCCTAGGTTCTAATAGTGTACCTGCTCGTGGTACCTCTCAAAACACTGCCCTACGCATAGGCCAGGCTGGTCAGGACAGCGGGGACAATAATAAACGGTGTCACTCCTTGTTCCAGCCCTGCTGCAGACACGGCAACGTTTTCTTCGGATGCGTTGACCTGGGGCACACGGAAGCTGATAGGCGTAATGCCTTCCATGCAGTCGGCTAGTTGCATCTGGGGGGGGGGGGCCCTGGCACCACCTGGATACAGGATGTCCAGAATGATCTGTTCCTGAAATTGGAGGAAAGATCCAGTTCTCCCAGCCTTACTGTAGAGAACAAAGCTGTTGTAAACCGCCAATTGAATCAGATAAAAAGACACTTTCTTATACCAGCGTCTTGTTTTCCGGGTAACTAAATAGGGCGCTAACCTCTGGTCATTGAAGTCCACCCCTCCCATGTTGACATTATATTCGTGGACGACAAGGGGCTTTTCAATGACCGCAGTTGCCCGTTGAATTTGGACTGTCGTGTCTGTGTGAATGGTGGACAGAAAGTAAACGTCCCTCTTGTCCTTCCATTTCACCGCGAGCAGGTCTTCAGTACGCAAGGCGGCCCTCTGCCCCCGTTCAAGTCTGGTGGTAACGAGCTGTTGGGGGAAGCCCTGGCGACTAGGCCGCGCAGTGCCACAGCATCGGATTCCTTCTAACTTTAAGTGCTGAAAGAGGGCCACACTTGTGTAATAATTGTCCACAAAAAGATGGTACCCCTTCTGGAACAAGGGTGACACCAAGTCCCACACAACCTTTCCACTGCTCCCCAGGTAGTCAGGGCATCCGACCGGCTCCAATTTTGAGTCTTTTCCCTCATAGACCCTAAAACGACATGTATAGCCTGTGGCCCTTTCACAGAGCTTATACAGTTTCACCCCATACCGGGCGCGCTTGCTTGGGATGTACTGTTTGATGCCAAGGCGCCCGGTAAAGCGTAAGAGGGACTCGTCTACGCAGATGTTCTGTTCAGGGATATAAGCATCTGCAAATGTTGAGGACAGGTGGTCTATGAGGGGCCGAATTTTGTGGAGCCGGTCATAAGCAGGGTCTCCCCTTTCATGACAGGTTTTGTCGTCGTTGAAGTGCAGGAAGCGCAGGATGGACTCAAATCGTGTCCTGGACATGGCAGCAGGGTACAAGGGAACATGATGTACTGGGTTCGTAGACCAATACGCCCGCAATACATTTTGTTTCATTAGTCCCAAGTGAAGGATAAGGGCCAAAAAGATTTTAATGTCGGAAACTTGGACTGGTTTCCACCCGAAAGGCTGGGCATACATGCTCTCCGGGTGCTCGGTGATGAATTGTGTGGCTTTACGATTGGTCTCAACCACAATTAAGTCCAGGAGAACCTGGGTGATGAACAGCTGCAAAAAGTCTAGGGCCGTTCCTAGATGAGCTGTCGCCACCTGGACTCCAGACTGGGCGGTGAAAGGGGGCACTACGGGTGCGGCGGAATCAGGGGATTGCCAATCTGGTTGTGCCAGCACCTCTGGGAGTCTATGGGTACTACGGGCCCGTCTTCTTCTTGGTGGCTGCGACGGGGGTACTACTGCACTTGCCACCGTACCAGTTTCAACTTCCATGCTGACGCTCACCACTTCGCCAGGGTCTACGGAAGCACTGGCACTAAGTCCAGGAGATGCTGCGCTGCTGGTGCCTGCCTCACCAAGAAAACTATCAACAGCGCTAGCACCACCCTGCTGCCCTTGAGGCGGATCCTGCGCCACCTGCGGTCTAACGACTTGGGGTCTGGTACGCCTGGCTCTAGCCGGGACCATAGCCTCGTCATCAGTATCGGTCAGGGAACCACTGCTTTCTACAGGTTCAAATTCGGACCCGGAAGATTCGACGGATGATTCTTCCCAAAAGAACTCATCCGACTGGTCCATGTACCTGTATACCTCGTCATCGGAAAGCCCCCTTCTTGCCATTTTGGATTGCTAAATTTATGGGGTTTTCCTCCGAGACTACCCAGAAAAAAAGAGCACCTACCTAGCAAAAAGGGAGTATTTGAGAGGTATTGGGGTTGGTGGGAAGTGGGGTCTCAGAGGCAATCAAACAATCACGGGACAATCAAATACAATTACAGCACAATCGACTCCAATCACAGCCCAATCAAATCTGATGCACTCGGAAGGTGATGGGGGGAGGGTGGGATTGGGTGTGGCGGGAAGTGGGGTCTCAGGCAATCAAACAATCACGGGGCAATCGAAGTCGATCACGGGACAATCAAATACAATTACAGCACAATCGACTCCAATCACAGCACAAGCAAATCTGATGCACTCGGAAGGTGGTGGTTGGAGGTGGTGGTGGGGAGGGTGGGGTTGGGTGTGGCGGGAAGTGGGGTCTCAGGCAATCAAACAATCACGGGGCAATCGAAGCCGATCACGGGACAATCAAATACAATTACAGCACAATTGAATACAAGCGCAGCACAATCGAATACAGGCGCAGCACAGTCAAATACAATGCACTTGGACGGTGATTAGGGGGGGGGGTCTGAGGGCGATTTGAGGGGGTGGGGGGTTGATCAGGAGCCTGCACGGGGCAGACTGAGTCCTGATCTGATGAGAGGCAGACACAGGGGGTTACTGATCAAAGATCAGTTAGTGATTGCTGGGGAGGACAGATGTAAACAAACAGCAGGGGATGTAATCAGAAGGGGGGTATGAGGGCAATCGAGGGCCTGGGCAGGTGATCGGTTACCCCCGCGGGGCAGTTAGGGTCTGCTCTGATGGGTGGGGGTGCTGAGGGCTGATGGACAGGTGATAGACAGGTGATCAGAGGGGGATCAGAGGGGGATCAGAGGGTAATGTAGCTGTATACAGATGTATACAGTATACAGGGGGGTAGTCTGGGATGGGGTGTGGGGGTGATCTAAAGGTAGGGGGGGGGATCAGGGGTGACTAGGAGGCAGTTAGGGACCTAACGCAGGGGATAGCGTCAAAGGTTAGTGGCAGGTGGGGGGGTGGGGGTTTTATATGGGTGCAAGGGTGCTGGGCAGGGGTCTGCTGGGGTGATCAGGGGGGGTATGAAGGCTGGGGTGGGAGATCAGGGGGGCTGTAGGTAAAAAAAACAAGTGTATGTGTAATACTCACAAGTGCTTCCTCCTCGCTGGTGGTCTCTGCAACAATGAGACCACGAGGCGAGGAGGAAGCACGTATAAGGCACTTTGTTTACCTAACAAAGTGCCTTATACTCCCTGATTGGTGGATCCTGCGGATTCCTCCGCTCGCCGGCTCTGCTAAGTGGCCGGCGAGCGGAGACAAAATGCCCGTGCTTCGATCCCGGGCGGAGGATCGCGTCACGGATGACGCGATCGCTCCGCCCATGCCCTTTAATGGACTGCCGCCTCTGTGGGTGAGGCCGTCCTGAAGGGCTCCACTTCCCCGCCGCCCCTGTGTAGTGGGCGGTCGGGAAGTGGTTAATGTGCTTAGGATGAAAACTGTCATATCTTAGGTATGTGGGACTGTCTGTAGGTTTGCGATACACAGACGTTTGTAGGTTGTTACCCCTGATGTATATGGTGGTGTCCAGAAAGTTAATCTCTGTGTGAGAGTAGGTAAGTTTCAATTTGATGGTAGGATGGAAGGCATTGAAGTTCCTAAGGAACTGGAGAAGATCATCCTCACTTGCGGACCAGATGATTAAAATATCAATGAAGCGGAAGTAGGCCAGGACCAGAAGACATAAAAGGCGTATGATCTCAAGGGTCCATGCATACGCACAGAGCCGTGTGGCTCCTGGCCTAGGAGAGCAGGTGAGTCCTGGCAGGTTGCAAGTTTCTCCCACCTAATAGCAGGCCTTGTATCATTTTAATAAATCCAAACTAAGTTGCAGGAACTTTTATGTTCTCCAATGTTCTCCACCTCTGAAGAACCTTTGTCTAGTCAAGTTCATAGTGATAAAAACATATATGTGACGGATAATAACCAAAGTCTTCCACATACGCAAAAAGACCCCTTCTGCTTTGTACTATGTCTGCTGCCACATAATACTGACAATGACAAATAGATTCCAAAGAAAACATGCTCTCTATAGCAACAAGGAGACAATGTTAAAGTGTCTAATGTGCGTAGACGACTGTACGCTGTACGCCAGGGCAGCAGAGGTACAGTGCTGGAATGATTACAAACAATCTGCGTAGTATAGAGGGAACGTCAGGCAATAACGCCATTCTAATCATTGTAATGCTTTGCCATTGTGGGAGACATGCTAGTGTTGCGATAAAGAAAACACTGTTTTTAAGCTCTACATTCTCCCACGCTGCATTAATAATTATAAAGGCCCTACAGGCGTTTTATTACTATCACAATATATGTTGGCATAGCTCAATGCTAATGGGGGAATGCTTAAAAAAACAGTGAGGCCTCTTGGACGTCACCATCTTGCTCTGTCTTTTACCTAAACATATGACGATTGTTCTCTGCTGCCCAGGAAGAAAAATCAAGGCAATTTGCAGAGGATATTTACACATAATTGTCTGTGAAGTGTCACCTTGTAATGCTTGTATCTGTAAAAGTGTGTAATGCTGTAATGGTGATACACAGAGATAAGGATAAGGACCCTTCCACACTATATATACAGTGGTGCTTGGAAGTTTGTGAGCCTTTTTAAGTATTTTCTATATTTTTTTTTTTCAAAGCACATCCTAAGAGTAGCTGGTCATTTATTTATTGAAAAACAAATCTAATAACATGTCTGCATGTGGCAAAAATAAGTGAATCCTTAGGATTATCATATAATTTGAAGGTAAAATCAGAGTCTGATATTTTCAATCAAAAGCATGACAGGTGTGACTGAGAGAGAGTTCAATCGCAGATACGCTATTTGCACATGTTGGAATGCATTTGCTGTTAGCGTAGAGCCCCATCAGTTTGAGTGGCCTTGCCACTGGCTGAGGGGCTGAACCACATGTCTATGGAACCAACAATCTCATTTTTCTAAGGGCTCTTTCATATCTACAACGCATGCGTCGAACATAGATGTATAACTGGTTTGGTGCCTTTCTGTCTTTTTTAATTGATTTTAAGGAATTGTAGTGTTGTATATTTAAGAATAAATATTTTTTGTAATTTGCATATATTTCCTGGTGTGGTTCCATTTTCTCAGGGCTGTATTTCCTTATGTTCTAATATCATGGCTGGAATAAAACAGGTGTTTGAGGGCCTCATAAAAAAGAGTTGTTGATGCCCATAAAGCTGAGAAAAATTGCAAGATCATCTCTAAAGGGTTTTGATTCCACCAATCAACAGTCAGACTGTGTACGGTCGGATAGAGGAATTTTAAGACCATTGTTACCCTACCCAGAAGCGGTCGATGTTGAAAGACTTGTCCTTCCCCCCACTGCTTTAACTTTTTTTGTGTCAACCCAGCTACAATAAAGGGTATTTTAGCAGCTGTGCCCATCTCCTTCTTCTCTTCTGATTCGTGGACTACCATTGGAGCACGCTGCAGGTAAGCCCAGTGTGGCAGTATCCACCCCTGCTGCATTTTGTGCAAGTGATTCTTCCTCTCCATATTTGCATAACCCCAACTGCAAGGAGTGTAGTAGTCCTAGAGGTTAAAAAAGCACCTAAGCAACTGAAGTCATGTCTCACATTGGCAAATGTTGATGTTCATAAGCCCACCATTAGAAGAACACTGAACAGCAATGAAATGCATGGCAGGGTAGCAAGGAAAAAGCCAAAGCTGTCTCCCAAAAATATTGCTGATTATGTAGAATTTTCTAAAGAATTAGACACACCAGAAGAATACTGGAAGTATGTTCTGTGGATGGTTTATTTAAAATAATACTAATTAAAAACACAGAACTTGGCTTAAAGTCATTGGGAACCGCTTTATAAAAAAATAAACCAGATACTTACCTAAGGAGAGGGAAAACTGTGGGTCCTATTGAGCCTTCCCTCTCCTCTCCTGGTGCCAGCAGTGCTGCAATGTCCCTGGGAGCAGTATTTGACTAAATTGGTCAAATACTGCTCCTTCTGCCGGCGAAGGTGACTTCGGAAAGTCTTCGGGAGTCCGAGTGCTGCCCGAAGACATGCTGCTCCATAGAGCGCCCTCTATCGCGCAATTGCGTATGCGCAGTATGGAGCTGCCTGTCTTCGGGAGGACTCAGCTCCCAAAGACTTCCAAAGTCCCCCTCGGCAGGTGATTTAAACGGGGGAGCCAGCGCTGCACCGAGGGCACCAGCAGAGGAGAGGGTAGGCTCATTAGGACCAAAAAACCTTCCCTCTCCTTAGGTATGTATCTGGTTTATTTTTGTATAAAACGGTTCCTAATGACTTTAAATGAGGACCGTTACATTTAGAGAAAGAAAAACAGCATAAAACCTTTTCCCATCTCTGAAACATGGTGGTGCTCTGATTTGGACCTGTTTTTCTAAATCTGGGCCTGGACAAATTGCCATCATTAATAGAACAATGAATTTTGAACTATACCAGAGAATTCTAAATGAAACCATGGAGACTTTTGTCCATGAACAAATTTACTCAATTAACTTTTCTCCTGAGTTTTTTCCATAGGAAATGCTTACATGCCTTATCAATAAAACATCTCTTAAGCTCCCAGCAAGCAAGGAAATACACATAAAGGTTTGATAGTTCTTCTTTAGATACATTAATACATGGAAGTAGGATGACAAAAGAATTAAATTGAACCTGAAGTGAGGTCAAATACCTCTTTGGCCCTCCTAGGACAGCATTTGGAATACTTGAATCCCTGAGTACTTCCAAAGATGCGCACATCTGGGCTTGCGCATTATGGATGCACATGCCTTCAGAAGCACACGGTGAGGCAATTATTTACAAAGGGAGCCCGAGGAGTACCAAAGACAAAGCCAGTCGCAACGTTTCAACAAATTATGGCTCTGGAAAGGCGAGATGGACCGAGAACTGGGAAGGCTCTATGATACAGTATCTAGAGCCTTGTCTCTACATAGGTATGTACCTAACCTGAAGTGTGTTTCCTCACTTCAGCATTGCTTTAAAGTGTACCAGAGCTGAAAAATTAAAAAGATTTTATACATACCTGAGGCTTCCTCCAGCCCCATACGCTCCGATCGCTCCCATGCCGCCGTCCTCCGCTGCCCGAAGCTTCGGAAACCGGGTCCCTGCACATCCGTCAGTCGGAGCCAGTCTAACATAAGAGAAGTGCGCTGTTTGCATATCTCTCCAGCAGCCGCTGGCGACATACGTAGCGGGTTCACTTCTCCTGCGTAGCTGGCTGCGACTGACGTCAGTGACAGGACCCTTTAAGGGCTACTTCAAAATGCAATGGCAATTTTTCGACTGTGATTTTTACTGGATGTTAGAAACACATAGAGAAACACAGAAAAAAAATTAGGATGTTCGTAAACAGGCAAAAATTGGATAACAACCGGATCACTCTAGTATAAAAGGAATCCAGCGATTTTCATTATTTTGCAGATGTCCTTGATTTGCATATGATCGGAAACGGATTGCAAAACCCAGCAAGTGGTGTGTAATATAAAACAGCCCTAAAGGGGACTTTTTTTGCTACTAAAACTGCTTCTTGGTAAAAGACTATGATTAGTATATGTGGTGGTCAGTGGCGGACACAGCCAGCAGTGGGCCCCTGTGCAAAATTGTAATTGTGGGCCCCCTATGACCTGCGGCGCGCGTAGCGCGCCGCGGCAAAATATGGGCGTGGCTACAACCTGCGGCGCGCGAAGCGCGCCGCGGCAAAAATTAGTGGACAGAACCTGCGGCGCGTAGCGCCGCGGCAAAAAAATGGGCGTGGCAATGACCGGATGAGGGCGGAGCTAACTGTAACTTAAAGCGAACCCGGGGTGAGGGTTTATTTCCTTTTAAACAATACTAGTTGCCTGGCGGCCCTGCTGATCTATTTGGCTGCAGTAATAAACTGAATTACACCAGCAACAAGCATGCAGCTAATCTTCTCAGTTCTGACAATATTGTCAGAAACCCCTGACCTGCTGCATGCTTGTTCAGGGTCTATGGTTGAAAGAATAAGAGGCAGAGGACCAGCACGGCAGCCAGGCAACTGGTATTGCTTAAAAGGAGAGAAATATGGCAGCCTCAATATTATTCTCACCTCAGGTTCCCTTGAAAAGTGCAACGCAAAGACAGTGGGCCCAAGTTTTGGTGACCCTTTCCCCAGAAAATTCACATAATTGTGCAGGTTTTCTCAAGAAAATACACATATATGCCCAGAAAATACGTGCAATCATGTCGGCAGATATGCCCAGAAAATACGTGCAATCATGTCGGCAGATATGCCCAGAAAATATGTGCAATCAAGTCGGCAGATATGCCCAGAAAATACGTGCAATCAAGTCGGCAGATATGCCCAGAAAATACGTGCAATCAAGTCGGCAGATATGCCCAGAAAATACGTGCAAACAAGTCGGCAGATATGCCCAGAAAATACGTGCAAACAAGTCGGCAGATATGCCCAGAAAATACATGCAATCAAGTCGGCAGATATGCCCAGAAAATACGTGCAAACAAGTCGGCAGATATGCCCAGAAAATACGTGCAATCATGTCGGCAGATATGCCCAGAAAATACATGCAATCATGTCGGCAGATTTGCGAAGAAAATACATGCAATCATGTGGCAGACCTGCCCAGAACATACACCTGCTAATATAAATAAAACAAAAACATTTACTCACCTGCAGCAGCAGACCTCCTGTCCCAGCCTCCATCCGGCGCGCAGCTCCCATGGGTGGTTGGGTGGATAGGTAGCCTAGTGGGTGGGTGAGTGGGTGGGTGGGTTGGTAGCCTGGTTGAGTGGGTGGGTTGGTAGCCTGGTGGGTGGGTGGGTAGGTAGCCTGGTGGGTGGGTGGGTAGGTAGCCGGGTGGGTAGGTAGCCTGGTGGGTGGGTGGGTAACTAGCCCGGTAGGTAGGTAGGTAGCCCGGTGGGTGCGTGGGTAGCCGGGTGGGTGGGTAGGTAGCCTGGTGGGTGGGCTGGTAACTAGCCCGGTAGGTAGCCGGGTGGGTGGTTAGGTAGGTAGCCGGGTGGGTGGTTAGGTAGGAAGCCTGGTGGGTGGGTAGCCGGGTGGGTGGGTAGGTAGGTAGCCGGGTGGGTGGTTAGGTAGGTAGCCGGGTGGGTAGGTAGGAAGCCTGGTGGGTGGGTAGGTAGCCGGGTGGGTAGGTAGGTAGCCGGGTGGGTAGGTAGGAAGCCTGGTGGGTGGGTAGGTAGCCTGGTGGGTGGGTAGGTAGGTAGCCTGGTGGGTGGGTAGGTAGCCTGGTGGGTAGGTAGGTAGCCGGGTGGGTAGGTAGGAAGCCTGGTGGGTGGGTAGGTAGCCTGGTGGGTGGGTAGGTAGGTAGCCTGGTGGGTGGGTAGGTAACCTGGTGGGTGGGTTGGTAACTAGCCCGGTAGGTAGCCGGGTGGGTGGTTAGGTAGGTAGCCAGGTGGGTGGTTAGGTAGGTAGCCGGGTGGGTGGTTAGGTAGGTAGCCGGGTAGCCGGGTGGGTGGGTAGGTAGCCTGGTGGGTGGGTTGGTAACTAGCCCAGTAGGTAGCCGGGTGGGTGGTTAGGTAGGTAGCCGGGTAGGTAGGTAGGTAGCCGGGTGGGTAGGTAGCCGGGTGGGTAGGTAGCCGGGTGGGTGGTTAGGTAGTTGAGTGGGTGGTTAGGTAGGAAGCCTGGTGGGTGGGTAGGTAGCCGGGTGGGTAGGTAGCCGGGTGGGTGGTTAGGTAGTTGGGTGGGTGGTTAGGTAGGAAGCCTGGTGGGTGGGTAGGTAGCCGGGTGGGTAGGTAGGTAGGAAGCCTGGTGGGTGGTTAGGTAGTCGGGTGGGTAGGTAGGTAGCCGGGTGGGTAGGTAGCCGGGTGGGTAGCTATCCGGGTGGGGGGCCCGACTCCTATCCTCCCTCCCTCCCTTCCTTCCTCACCTCGGGGGGCCCCCTCCCGATATGCGCGGCGGGAGAGTGAGCGGCAAATGCAGGAAGTCTTCAGGGCTCTCCAGGCATCCGCTAGAGGCCCAGCCGCTGAGTCTCCAATATGTCTCCAACTGGAGACATATTGGAGACCAAGCGGCTGGGCCTCTAGCGGATGCCTGGAGAGCCCTTCCTGCATTTGCCGCTCGCTCGCTCTCCCGCCGCGCATATCGGGAGGGGGCCCCCGAGGTGAGGGAGGGAGGGAGGGAGGATAGGAGTCGGGGGGCCCCCGGGAATAAAATAATAAAAAAAAAAAAAATATTAAAAAAAAAAAAAAGTACTTAATGCCATGGGCCCCTGAAGAAAACGGAACTTCAGGGGCCCTCGTGCGGCGGCACGGCCTGCACGGCCGTATGTCCGCCCCTGGTGGTGGTATAAAATACTTTACATATGTACACTTAAAATCACAAACACTTGTCCACAAGACAGCCCGGGGGCCCCAGGTCTCTCTCACTCGCTGGGGCCCCCAAACCACCATGCGACACCTAGAGGGAAGTGTGGGCAAGCCCTGGACCTCTCACCTCCAGGGAACTCACCCCACCACCTCTAAACTGAATGCCAACTGCAACAAACACAATTGCTAACTTCCAGCCAGAGCAATATCCTGCCTCTATCTGGCCAGCAGACGCCAGTCAGCCAATCAGGTGTACTGTCATACACCCCTTGCCTGCTGTACTAAATCTAGCAGGAATTACATAAATTAGCATTCAGGTGGGACGCAATTGTGAATTGCATCGTTTACAGGGACGCCCCGTGTAGGCACATCTCTCACACGGTCCCCTCCCTAACCACTCACCTGTCAACCGCATCCTAGAAGCTGCAAAAAAGAAATTTAAAATCACAAACACTGGTCCACATGACAGCCCAGGGGCCCCAATGTATGTTTATGTTAAATGTCTGTTTTAATTTGGAAAAAAAAAGGAAAAAGCTGTTGCTTACCAAGCCTAAAGTCAAATAGAAAAAGTCAACCAGCATATACCAAACATTTGGCAAAGGCAAAGAAACAATAGTTAGAATAAACACAGTGTAACTACTCAGTGGTGTTATCCCTGCAGTGTTGTAGAAGAATTACCTTAAATATTTGTGATACATTTGGTAATGCTGTCTGTTCAATCTTAACCACTTTACCCCCGCCCGTACGAATTTCTCCGTCCCTTTTTCCATTCTTTAACCCTCAGGGACGGAGAAATCCGTACTTTCCGCGCTCCCGCCGCTGCCCGCGCTCCCACTCGCTCTAGCGCGCATTCCCGCGGGTAAACACGCCGCCGGCCGCTCGCTCGGAGATCAATGAACTGGAAAATCCATTCCCGTTCGTTGATCTAAGCCCCGCAATGATCCGCTGCTTTTCCGCTAAGCAGCGCGATCATTGTGAAAAAAAAAAAAAAAAAAAACGTACCCAGCCTCCTACTACTTCCTCCAAGCATCTGGAAGGACGCTTGGAGGTCGCATTAACCATCTTAGCGGTATGGACGAGCTCAGCTCGTCCATCACCGCCGATGGCTGCCGCTCAGGCCCTGCTGGGCCGATTTTGCTCAAATAAAGAGCAGCACACGCAGCCGGCACTTTGCCAGCCGCGTGTGCTGCCCGATCGCCGCCGCTCTGCGGCGATCCACCGCGAGCAGCGGCGAAAGAGGGTCCCCCCAGCCGCCTGAGCCCTGCGCAGCCGGAACAAATAGTTCCGGCCAGCGCTAAGGGCTGGATCGGAGGCGGCTGACGTCAGGACGTTGGCTGACGTCCATGACGTCACTCCGCTCGTCGCCATGGCGACAGGAGAAGCCAAACACGGAAGGCTGCTCATTGCGGCCTTCCGTGTTACTTCTGGCTGCCGGAGGCGATCGGAAGAACGCCTCCGGAGCGCCATCTAGTGGGCTTTCATGCAGCCAACTTTCAGTTGGCTGCATGAAATAGTTTTTTTTTTTAAATTATTAAATTATTATTTTTATTTAAAAAAAACCCTCCCGCAGCCGCCCTGGCGATCTTAATAGAACGCCAGGGTGGTTAAACAAAAAGTTACTGGTGCCATCTTGTGGCCAAATAGTAAAACTACACCCTAAACATTTTTCACATAGAAATGAATTAGTTATACACAAAAAATTAACTCATTACCTCCCACACTCCCCATTTTTTCTTTTTTGTAATACATTTTTTTTTAAAAATGTACAATTAAAAAAAATACATAAATAGTTACCTTAGGGACTGAAATTTTTAAATATTTATGTCAGGAGGGTACAACACTGTTACTTTATAAACTATGGGCTTGTAATTAGGGATGGATGCAAAACTGAAAAAAATGCACCTTTATTTCCAAATAAAATATTGGCGCAAAACATTGTGATAGGGACATAATTTAAACGGTTTTATAACCGGGACAAAAGGGCAAATACATTTCATGGGTTTTAATTACAGTAGCATGCATTATTTAAAAACTATCATGGCCGAAAACTGAAAAATAATTAATTTTTTCCCACATTTTTCCTATTTTCCCATTAAAACACATTTAGAATAAAATAATTATTGGCATAATGTCCCACCTAAAGAAAGCCTAATTGGTGGCAGAAAAAACAAGATATATATTTCATTGTGATAAGTAATTATCATTATTATTATTATTTATTGTATTTATAAAGCGCCAACATATTATGCAGCGCTGAACATTAATTTAGGTTACAGACAATATTTAGGGGTGACATACAGAAATATGACAATACAGGAATAATAGAAAACCAGATCACACAGCACAGTATGAGTACAAGGTAATGCTTAGTCAGTCACTGGATTGAGCATAGCATGGGTTCACAGTAATGGAGGTGCATGATCAGGTAGGACACAAAAGGAGGAGGACCCTGCCCAAAGGCTTACAATCTAGAGGGAGAGGTAAGGACACGAACGGTAGGGGACCAGAGTTCAGCTGTAGGTTTAGAGCACTTGTGAGGGGTAGTAGGCCAGAGTGAAAAGGTGAGTTTTGAGGGCTTTCTTGAAGATGTTGAAGGAGGGGGCTGCCCTAATGGGTGGAGGTAGGGAGTTCCATAGTGTTGGAGCAGCTCTTGAGAAGTCCTGGAGGCGTGCATGGGACTGGGTGATGTGGGGGGCGGTTAGGCGAAGTTCATTGGAAGAGCGGAGTGATCGGCTAGGTGTGTACCTCTGAGTAAGATCGGAAATGTAGGTTGGACAGGTTTTGTGGACAGATTTGTAGGTCAGACACAGTATCTTGAATTTGATTCTGGACTGGATAGGAAGCCAGTGGAGGGATTCTAGGAGGGGATCTGCTGTGATGGAGCGATGGGAGCAGTGGATAATTCTGGCTGCCGCATTCATGATGGACTGCAGTGGGGCTGTTCGGGTCATAGGGAGACCAGACAGCAGGGCATTGCAGTAGTCAAGGCGGGAAATTATGAGGGCATGGATGAGGAGTTTGGTGGTGGCAGAGGTCAGGAAAGGGCGAATCTTACAGATGTTACGAAGGTGGAAGTTGCAGGACTTTGTAAAGATTTGGATGTGGGAAGTGAAGGAGAGTGCGGAGTCCAGGGTGACACCCAGACAACGGGCTTGAGAGGTAGGGCGAATGGTAGTGTGGTTAACAGTGACATGCACATCTGGGAGGTTAGTGGATGGCCAGGGTGGGAAGATCATAAATTCCGTTTTGTCTAGATTTAGTTTCAGGAACCTAGCGGACATCCAGGAGGAGATGGCTGATAGGCAGGAGGAGACCTTGTCCATGGTAGTGGTGGATATGTCAGGGGTGTGGAGGTAGATCTGGGTGTCATCTGCATACAGATGATAGTTAAAACCCATGGAGGAGATAACCTTGCCAATGGAGGATGTGTATAGGGTGAACAGTAGGGGGCCAAGGACCGAACCTTGGGGGAGCGGTTGGAGAGGTAGGATGAAAGCCAGGACAGGGCGAGATCGTGAATGCCCAAGGACTGGAGGGATCGGAGGAGTAGGGGATGATCTACTGTATCAAAAGCTGCTGAAAGGTCAAGGAGGAGGAGAATGGAGTATTTACCTTCAGCTTTAGCTAAGGCAAGGTCATTGACCACTTCGGTGAGAGCAGTTTCGGTTGAGTGGGCAGGCCGAAATCCAGATTGCAGTGGGTCTAGGATTGAGTTGATGATAAAGTAATGATAAAGTTATAGACAAATGAATGGAAGGAGCACTGAAAGGTGAAAATTGCTCTGGTGGTCAGGGGGTAAAACCCCTCAGTGGTGAAGTGGTTAAAGCACAGGTGTGAGAGGAAAACAAAAACAAGAACTACTTACCTGGCAGTTTCCTCCAGGCCCTGGCAGCCGAGGTCGGCTTCTGCAATGGAGGGGATCCCAGGACACCTGAGCTGCAGCAAGAGACAGATAGGCTGCCAGGGGCTGGAGGAAGCCCCAGGTAAGTAGATCTTGTGTTTTTATTCTTCTTGCACCTGTCCTTTAAGACCCGTAGCCACGACATGATTATCCCAATAATGTTTCTGCGATCTCGCAACATGGGTACAGGGGTTGTTAAAATGAAGGCAACAATATACACTACTAACCAAAAATAGAAAAGAAAATTGCAAAGATTTTATATATATATATATATATATATATATATATATATATATATATAATTTTTTTTTTTTTTTTTTTTTTTTGCAATAGATACACTTTAAATGGAAATGCCACTTTGGTTAAATAATATTAAAAATTGTCATAAGCATAGATCTGTGTTGTGGTAATGAGTAATGTTTTTCAAAAATTATGTCCATTTCTATCTACAGCCAGCTACACATTTTTTAAACTTTTTATATATTTTTTTTTAATTTTCAAAAATGTTCCTAATTGGCCTCTTTGTACAATAGAGTTTTAAATGTAGTGACAAACTGTGGGCCTGATCCAATTCACTTTTTCTCCAAAAGTTTTCTGCTAGGTAATCATTTTTCATCCTCTGTTGAAAATAACTTTTCAGAACTCTGCAGTTGAAAAGGTAACAAAAAGTAGGTATAAACATACTGTCAAAATTATTCTGTGTATTTGCTTGCTTGCTGGTGGCTTAAATAGCATTCTATTAATAAGTTGTAAAAATATCACCTAGAAGAAAACTATGGAAAAAGGGTGAATTGATTTAGGGCCCCTGGGCCATATGTAATTCACCTTTTCTCCTGTTTCCTCCAAGGTGATAATCTTTCATCTTCTCTTTAAAATAATTTTTCAGCATTACAATTAAAAAAGTACCAAAAGTAGTAGTACTATCAAATTTTTTTTGTGTATTTTCTTGCTTGCTGAGGGTTGAAAAGTCATTTTATTGACAAGGTGTGAAAATATCAACTTGGAGAAAACTAAGGAGGAAAAGTGAATTGCATATGGCCCCGTGTTCACAGATGTTTTTTTTTAAGTGCTCCTAAATCCATGTAGTGATTTCCACAGAATTGTTTTTTGCTGCCTGAGTTTATCATCACCATCCAATATTGGATTTTGGCCTAACTGTCGCTAGTCCGCGTGTGTAACCCAATCCACGGCGCTTCCGGCGAGGGGGACGAACGTCGGCAACAGCTTCCGTTGCTGCACTAATCCCTCTTCCGCGTGTGTACGCGGAGGGACCTGGCGACGAGCTGTCTCCAGCCTGTCGTGCACACGCTCCCGTGTGCTAGCGACAGGCCATAAAAGTAGCCCGTGAGTATGGGCCATTAGAAGAAAGTGTTGCTAGCATCAAATTAAAAAAGAGCAATATTTTTTATGAAACAATACAATTTCTCAGTTTCAATAGCTAATATGTCATTTTAGTACTATCCGTAATTAAATATTGGTTTAAAATGACATGTAAATCATTGCACTCAGTTTTTATTTACATCTCACACAGCATCCTAACTTTTTGGGAAACTGGGTTAAGGGCTCTGCCTCTGACACAGGAGACCAGGGTTCAAATCTCGGCTCTACCTGTTCAGTAAACTAACACCTATTCAGTAGGAGACCTTGGGCAAGTCTCCGTAACACTGCTACTGTCTATACAGCGTGTCCTTATGGCTGCAGCTCTGGCGCTTTGAGTCCGCTAGGAGAAAAGCGCGATATAAATGTTCTGTGCTTGTCCCTTGCATATAGAGCATTCTCTAATTTTTTTGAATCTTTTAGTGATATAATTGGTTCTGAAATTCCTCTTTACAATTTTAAATGGAATAACTTCATTCTAAAATTGTTGAATGATGTGCCTATGCTGTGCTTCCACTGCAGGACTCTGTGTGATAGTCTTTTTATACCCAGTGATGTAACTATTTGTTTTCAGGTATTCCACCAAAGCTTCCTTTTCACCTTTTAGCGTTATACAAATTCTTCAGTCTTCTGTTGCCTCTGTCTCAACCTCTAAAGGTGGCCATACACTGGTCGATTTGCCATCAGATTCGACCAACAGATAGATCCCTCTCTGATCGAATCTGATCAGAGAGGGATCGTATGGCCACCTTTACTACAAACAGATTTTGAATCGATTTCAGCCTGAAACCGTTCACAATCTGTGGAGCTGCCGCTGCCGCCCCCCCTCCCCCCTGCATACATTACCTGCTCCGGCCAGCGCGAGTCCCCTGGTCTTCTTCTCCGCTCCGGCTACTGAACTTCCTGTCCAGGGGAAGTTAAAACAGTAGAGGGCGCTCTACTGTTTAAACTTCCTGCCAGGACAGGAAGTTCTGTGTAGCTCTGGAGCCCGAAGCCCGAAGCGGAGAAGAAGACCAGGGGACTCACGCCGGCTGGAGCAGGTAATGTATTACCGCTGTATTGCGTCGGTCGTGGGGCATTTAAACGCCGCTAAGGACTCACTCCCGACCCACCGGCGACCGAGAAAAATCTTCCGCACGGATGGGTCGACGGGAATCGACGGGAACGATCGATTTCGGATGGAAATCGATCGTTCTGTCAGTGGTGTGCGCGGCGATTTCATAGCCGTTTCGATCACTGTGATCGAAACGGCTGTATATCGGCGGGAAAATCGTTACGTGTATGGGCTCCTTTAGAAGAAAGTATTGCTAGCATCAAATTAAAAAAGAGCAATATTTTTTATGAAACAATACAATTTCTCAGTTTCAATAGCTAATATGTAATTTTAGTACTATTCATAATTAAATATTGGGTTTAAATGACATGCAAATCATTGCACTCAGTTTTTATTTACATCTCACACAGCATGCTAACTTTTTGGGAAACTGGGTTGTAGGATACTGTATTTATACCAGGGGTGTAACTAGAAGGGAGCAGCCCCTGCAACTGCTGTAAGGGGGCCCCAACTACTTCGCAGTGACAGAAAGACTGTGTCTCCGCCTAGATGTAGGCCAGGTGGCCAGTTTATTTCAGGTAGCACAGTGCAGAGCACAATGTTTCCACCAGTGCGGTCTTCATCCAGTGCAACTACTTCATCCCCTAATAAATGGGTCCATCCTTCAGATCAGGTGTTTTTGTGGCTACACTTGTCATGGGTGTGAAGATTATAATAGCCACACTTGTTTTAGGATGTTTGCAAGATGGGCCCCAGGCTGTGAGGGTTAGTAGGGGTAGGCAAGGGAATGGGCGTGAATATTGGGGACCCTATCTAAATTTCCCTCGAAGGCCCAATGATTAGTAGTTACGCCCCTGATTTAAACTGCACTTATTCTTTAAAGCCAGATGTAAAATGTAAATGATTAGAAGACTCCAGCTTCATGTCCTGTTTGTGAAATGAATCATTCTTTAGCATCTAATAAGTTGGCAGTGGTTCTTCCCTTTCCACCTAGATTCAGCAGTTCCATTTATTGTGTCTGCAGCAGCTCTCAATGTCTTATGGTGCATCTGAGCATTCGGTGTTAGAGGTCATCTGGAAAAGACAGAAAACATTTTCCCAGAAAAACACTCTGAAGATTGCTACTACATTAGTTTAAATCAATGCTGTCTGCTGGGTCTACTTCATGTCTATTCATTTTTCACCAGCTAATTCCTCTCTAGATATCTGTACTCTTTTAATGACATCCGGGCCAAGACATCAGAGATGACATCGCTCTTATCAATGGAGACATAGCTGCTTTTCCGCCAATCATTAGGATTACTATAGTATAGGCATATTTGCGTGGCCAGGCTGAGGGCTAAATAAGGGCTGCAACTGTCAGAAAAAAATGTCTCTCATAGATCCAGGGCTCCATTTAAACAATAGCTGTCAATATCCTAAGCAGCTATTAACATCTGAAGTATATATTGACTAGTGCTTTCGGAACCGCACAGCTGTAATCCTGTTTTTATTTTTGGGCAATTGATATCCAAGCTTGAATCTTACATCTTAGAAGCAAATTTAGCTTTAGAAACTCCATACTAATACTGGGTAGGGATTCACTTTGTTCTTAAAACAGCCTCAGTCCTCCATGACATCAATGACACAAGACGGTGTTGAAAAATTCCTTTGAAAATCTGCTTTATGTTGACATGATTGCATCACACAATGTCTGCAGATCTATCAACTAATAAAACCTCAGGTGTCTGCATCCACCTGCGCATGTACACCGGCGAGTGTGTGCGGGTGCCGTGGCTGTGTTAGTGCGCGCAGGGCTGTGGACGTGCATGCTCAGTGTGGCACGTCCAGCCCCCATTAATGGAAAGGGCATAATGACTAGTTATTGTGAATACTATTATTTTTAATGTATAATTTATATAGTGCTGATATTTTCCACAGTGCTTTAACTTCTTGCCAACCGCTCTGCACCAATTGGCGGGAACGGGGCGGCAGCCCCAGGACCACTTCACGCCGATTGGCATGAACGGTCTTCTATGTGGCTAGCAGGAGAGAATCAGCGCACGCATCTCCACTTGGAACGCGGAGCTCCACTCTGCCTTCAGTCTCCCAGCGTCGATCGCCGCTCGGAGACTGTTAGACGGCGAAACTGCCGTCTAATATACCTGTACAGGGCTGTGATCTAAGGCAGCGCTGTACTGGGGACAGCCGTGTGACACTGGGGGTCACAGAAATGATCGGTGGTGATAGGCTGAAGCCTATCACAGCCGATCGCAGTGATTGGCTGGCTGGGGGAGGGAGGGAGGGAGGAAGAATAAATTAAAAATACACTTTTTTATTTAAAAAATAAGAACATAAATAGTTGTTATAAAAATAAACAAACATTAGGGGCATAGCCGGCTCAGGGCGCCGACTTCCAGGGGGGCGCCTTTTGCTGGTTACCTATACTGAGGGCACCTACACCTGACTTCCTATACTGGGGGCACCTAAGCTTGGCAACCTATATTGAGGGCACCTACACATGAGATCCTATGCTGGGGGCACCTATACCTGGCTACCTACTTATACTGAGGCTGAAGCCTATCAGAGGCGGCGCAGGACGGATCGCCGTCCTGTGCCACCCAGAGAGAGGAGGGGAGGGAGGGAAAGAGAGGGAGGCTGGGAATCGCTGCGGAGGGGGGCTTTGAGGAGCCCACCCCCGCTACTCACATAGTGTCGGCGGCGATCAGACCCCCCCAGCAGGACATCCTCCTAGTGGGGAAAAAAGGGGGGGGAAGTCTGGTCGCCCTGGCTGCCTGATGATCTGTGCTGTGGGCTGGAGAGCCCACGCAGCACAGATCAGCGAAAAATGGCCTGGTCCTCATTAAGGAGAAAAAAATAAAGAAGCAGGGTATATCTCCTTTATAGGAGAATGTCTCACTTGGGTGTTGAGTTCTAACACCTTTAAGTTTGGGGGAGAATGGTTTAAACAGGTGACGGGGACAGCTATGGGGACACCTGTGGCCCCTGTCCTCGCAAATCTGTACCTTTCCCTATGGGAAGAAGAGTATATTTATAGTTCACGTAATCCATATAGACAATACCTGGGAGTGTGGAAGATGTATGTGGATGACATATTGGTCGTGTGGGCATCGGCCAGGGATATGTTTGATGATTTTGTTGAATATTTACAAAAGAATGCCTTAGAACTTAGCTTCACCAGTGAATGGGGAAGTGATGGCATACATTTTCTCGATCTGAGATTGGTGGGGGAAAACGGTAAGGTGGTCACTATCGTAAACCAACAGCCACAAACTCAGTTTTGCACGGAGACAGTTATCACCCAAGCCACACTAGCAATAGATGCTATACCATATACCCAATTTGTGCGGCTACGTAAAAATAACTCATAGTATAACAAATTTGTGGAGCAGGGTTTAGATTTAAAGAGACGCCTCTTGGCAAGAGGATACAGAGAAAACAATATACAACTAGCTTTCGATAAAGCTTCAAAGTTGGATAGGATTGCTCAACTATAAAAAAAGGAAAAAGCAGAATGAGATGTTTCCATTCGTATTTGATTATAACCCTATGTCTAAAAAGATAATTCAGAGTCATTGGCCAATACTAAAAGATGACCGAGAGATTACTGAAGGGAAAAAAGGATAACCAATGGTGATATTCAGATGGTGTGAAACTATAGGGAGTCAGATCACACACAGCGAGTAAGTTTTGTAGTGAGAGCCCAGGTACATGGTTAGATAGTATGAAGATTAGAGGTTCAAGACCCTGTGGCCATTGTGTGGCATGTCCTAACATATTGGCGGCCAGAGGGGAAATATTTTGTTTGGGTCCCATTGAGTAGAAAATTAAGAGTTTGATTACCTGTAAAACTGAGTTTGTGGTCTACGCTATCTTTTGTGATTGTAATAGATACTATATTGGAATGACTGCACTGAGTTTAAGGAGGAGAATTAGAGAACATTTGAAGTCGGTATCTTCAGGAGTGGGGTGCCCAGCCACGATTAATTGAACATATGAGACAAAATTATGGTGGAAGGACATCCGAAATGAAAGGGATAGGTTTGCTACATGTCCCCAGTCCAAGTCATTCAGGGGACAGAGAAAAAAGTTTATTGCAAAAAGAGGCATGGTTGATTAGTATTACTGAAGCTCTGGGTCCATTAGGACTAAACGAGCGTAACGATCTCACATGTTTCCTGTGATCGGGTTCCCCTCCTTTTCCTCCTACTCCATTAATGATTACATTGATTTGATCCGGATCCCAAGTATAGTAAATACTGAACATCTGTGCCAACCCTGTTTAAATAGACTGAGTTAGTCATATCTGAGATGTATCAATGTACGTTAGATAAGTGTTTGAGAAGATGCCTTATTTGTGCTCCAATGTTCATTCTAACTCTGCCCATTATGTATATCCATATGTCAAATTTGTAGCTTAGCAGAAGCTTTTTTATGTATTGCTTGACTAAGGTGAATTTAGGGGATTTATTCACTTTTCCTAGCTTAATCCACATCTCTTTTCTATTTCTTACTGGTGGGATTAGGTAGAGGTTTAAAATTGTAATTTTAAATTAATTTAAACCTTGGCCACAAGATGGCCACAGTGCGCAGCGCCGGAGCCCGTCATAGATGTGTAGCGGTTGCTTGGCAACCACATTAACGCGTATGACAGGAAGATATGACATCGGCGGAACAAGGCCGGAAGTGAGGGGACGGCAGTACGCCTAAATAGGCGGAGGACGCTGTCCCGGCCACACTAGGAGCCAATGAGTGCGCTGCACGCAGAGGGTGTGAGAGGCACACTGGCCACGCGGTCTAGGGGACCAGTAATAGCGGAAAGCCCCTCTGATGAGGTCCATAAGTATAAACGGGCGAAACGGCTGTAAAGGCAGCTGATCTGGAAGAACCCCAACATCACTCGCCTCTACCTAGTCCACGACCTGCCATCACAATATTGGTCACGCAAGTATACCAGCACTGCTAACTCTGTCGCTCCTCGCATGCTTCCTCACTTTGCTTCAGGCTAAGATATATGATGTTATATGACGTTGGGAACTGCATCTGAAGTTGTCACAGTTTGCTGTTTATGCATAGATGTGATTGGTGTAAGGTGCCAATAAAGTGGTTTCAATTTTATCCAAAGTGCCTGCCAGCCTTTTCTCTACATGGTGGCACTTATTAAAATGATTGGTCTGGTTGTCTTGCTTCATCTGATGATGTTATCTCATGGGCACCATTTTAGATAGACAACCTTAAAAGATGGATTCAGTGTAAAGCTGAGAACCCACTACAGAATTCTAATCGTAATCGCAATACCTTAGAGTTTTTGCAAACATTTTGTGCGGCAATTTTAGAGCGATTTCAAAGCATTTTTTTCATGCTTGTGTTTGCAGAGCTATTGCGATTTGCAATTTTTTTTCCTGCTTTAATTCGCTGCAAAATCCACCTTTGCTCAGTGATTTTGCAGCATTCGTATATTTTGTATTGGAGCGCAGTTGGTCCAAATATGCTGCAGGACCCGCGTTTTCGATTTTCCTAATCGCAATCACTACTGTGGGCTCAACACCATTTACTTTTATTAGCCTAGCGCTTTTAAAATCGTGGGCAACCACCTGCGATTCCAAAGCGCAGTTATAAGTGTTCTAGTGGGCCATAGCCCTTAAAGTGTTTTCATTTCAAGGGGTTAGTGAGGTTAGTAAACAAATGCATCCTTCTTACTCTAGGTGTACAGCCATCTGTAAGAACACTAATAGGCAGCTTATAAAAACTAGTATTTCCTGGAACACTATTAAAAGGAGAGACATATTAGTTGGACGGTACAAATGAGGAATTACAGGATGTAATACTCTGAATCAGGTCATTAGAGAGAAGCTGGAGATGAGTGGGTTGATAAGAGCTCAGTAAATAGTTTTAATTTTAATTCTAAGGAGGATATTTGGAGACTAGCGGCTTCCTTTGATCAAGCAACCTACTTGAAGATCACTTGTATATTTCCAACATCTCATATTATTCCATTTGATGTCAATGGCACAGATGTCCAGATCAAAGAGTGCACATTCTAAATATAACAACACACACCGTGATTATTTGCAAGGCAAAAAAACAAAACAAAACAGAAACAAATACTGCATTGCATTCCAATGGTTTATACGTGAGCCTGTGCTAAATTGTCCATAGACAGCAGATAGAGCATGGGTGCAGATAGCAAACAGCTGACAGTGATTTTTTTTTAACCCAGACTCCATTGTAATGAGATGTTATGTCACTTGCTTATTAAGGTACTTAAAGAGGAACTGTCACGAAAATCTTAAAATTTAAAACACATACAAATAAGAAGTATATTTATCCCAGAGTAAAATGAGCCTAATTACTTTTCTCCTATGTTTCTGTCACTTATATATTTTGGACTAGCCCATCTTCTCATAGGGGGTTTCTCAGGGTCTTCTTTATTTTTAAAAGCACTTAGTGAATGGCAATTGCTCCAACCAACTGCCAAATTAGTGTACAGCGAGTAGGGAGGCTGGCCAGCACCTTTGTATAAATATTTTTCAGGGAGTGTCTTTATAAAGAATAAAGGTCATGCTGAGAATCCCCTATGGAGAGATGGACTAGCCCAAAACCTTCGGTAATGCCAGATTTCTACTACCTACTGTAAGTGACAGCAACTTAAGAGAGAAGAAATTTATGGCTCATTTTACTCAGGAAGAAATGTACTTCTGATTTGTATGTGTTTTAAATTTTAAGATTCCTCTTTAATAAGAGGTGAGAATCGTATGGCGGCTGACATATTTATTTATTTTTAATAAATGCACATTGCCTGGCTATCCTGTTGATCCACTGCCTCCAATACTTTTAGCCATAGACCTTCCACAAGCATGCAAATCAAATGTTTCCTTCAAAAATTTGACAAGATTAGCCACATGCTTGTTTCAGGTGTGCAAATCAGACACTACGGACCAGTAAGATCCACAGGACTGCCAGGCAACTGGTATTTTTTAAAAGGAAATATGTCTATCATTTCAGGTTCCTTTTAAAGGCTAATTAACCTCCTTGGCGGTATGATTATTTCTGGATTTTAAGGTCTAAAAGCAGTACAATTTCTTTGCAGGCTTTTAGACCCTAAAACTAGGAAAAAATCATGCTACTAGAGAGCCCACAGCAGCCCCTGCTCTTACTCACCACTTTGGGATCCAGTGCTGTAGTTCTCCCTCCGTCCTCTTGGTGGCACTGTAACCCTGTAGTGAGATTGCTGGCTGTTCTCATGAGGACAGGCGGCAATCTCACAAGAGGAATGTAGAGCCTCCGAGTACAGGAAGAAGAATGGCTACCTATGTCTGAATCCCGGGGAAGGTGAGTTGAAACGCCTGCTGCACACTATGCTCTGCACAAGCATCCCAGCAGCTACCCCGAGTCAGGCTAGGGACTTACATTCCTGGCTGCTTTTTCCCCACCCCAAGCCTGACTCGGGGGTTACCTCCAAGGAGGTTAATGTAACATAAATCAATTCTACACAATTAATTTTGTAGCCTAATGATATTCAAAAAGCCCTTTCAATTGTAGCCCTGCTGCTTTGACTTTCTTATTCTGGCGAAAAAGTGAAATCTTTACTCTTGAAACCATAATAATAATTCTAACATTTGTATACTGCTTTTCTCCCATCTGACAGCACTTGAGAGCTGCAGCCGCTACGGTCATGCTCAGTAGGCCACCATGCAGTGTTAGGGAGTCTTTCCCAAGGACTCCTAACTGAATAGGTACTGGCTAATTAAATAGGTAGAGCCTAGGTAAACCCTGGTCTCACATGTCAGTCGCAAACTTGCACATAGTTTACCAGCTGATTTAATTGCTAATATAATGCGCATGATTCCAGTGCAATAAATATTTAACTCAGTGCATTAACAGTTGGCTGAAGCTTAGGCACATTGCTGGTTAATTTATATTGCTTTTGAGGGAACAGAGCACTTTTCAGCACCACACATCACTTATCGTCTACTGTGTAACGTCCTTAATATAGTCACAGGCAGGGCGATTCTAGACTTTTTGCTGCCTGAGGCAAACTTGTGAGGATGCCCCTCCCACCCATTTAGAATGATCGCACACACATCTCATGTTATAGCTGTGGTGCTACCAAAAAAGTAAACACTCTCAGTATAGGTAGGTAGGTAGCCAGGTATAGGTGCCCCCAGTATAGGTTAGCCAGGTATAGGTGCCCCCAGTATAGGTTAGCCAGGTATAGGTGCCACCAGTATAGGTAGCTAGGTATAGGTGCCCCCGGTATAGGTAGCAGGTATAGGAGCCCCAGTATAGGCAGCAGGTATAGGTACTAGGTGCCCCAGTATAGGTAGTAGGTATCGGTAAGGTGCCACTGCAGGGAGAGGGGCTGACATCATTCCTCCCTCCCCCTCCATGGGTCCCCCATGCAGAGCAGTGGTGCAGTGTGTAATTAACTCTCCTGCTCGCTTGCACCATACGCTGTGACTCCTCTCTGGCCCATCTGCAGTTTCTAGGCTAAATTGCACCCAGAGCGAGGGTGTAAAAGTCGACCCCCAGCCCCCCCCCCCCGTGGAGCCAGGTATAGGTGCCCGGAGTATAGGTTAACCAGGTCTAGTTGCCCCCAGTATAGTTGGCCAGCTATAGGTCCCCCTACACTATAGGTAGGCAGGCATAGTTACCCCCAGTATCAGTTAGCTAGGTAGGTGCCTCCAGTATAGGGTAGTCCATATAGTTGCCACCAATATAGGTTAGATACAGGTAATCAGTATCAGTAATCAGTAATCAGTACTGAGTTGCCATCAGTATAAGTTAGATAGGTAGATGCCCCAAGTATAGGTTAGATAGGTAGGCGCCCCGAGTATAGGTTAGATAAGTAGGATCCCCCAGTATAGATTAGATAGGTATGTTCCCCCATTATATGTTAGATAGGTAGGTGACCCCAGTATAGGTTAGATAGGTAGGTGCCCCGAGTATAGGTTAGATAGGTAGGTGCCCCGAGTATATGCACAGCGGCGGAGGAGGGGGGGGAATGGGTATAGTGTCATCACAGAGGGTGCTGTTACCAACGTGATGGACGCCTGGGAGAGGAAGAAGATAGAGGCTGCGGGGGAAGGGGAACATGACAGGTGAGTTGTAACTACTATGCCCGCTCCCCCGCCGCTGCGCCCACCCTCCCTGCCGCTCAATCCAGTGCCCTGGGCGATTGCACTATTTGCACGCACATAGAAATGGGGCTGCTCTGCATGACGTGCGTAATCACGCATCATGCAGGGAAACAGGAAGAAGAGAGGAGATTGCTGCCGCCAGGGACACAGCGCATGTAGCGAACAATCAGGTGAGTTAATTACACACCATACCAACTGCGCTCCGGCTCTGCAGGGGGGATAGGAGGGGAGCCCAAGGGGAGGGAAGGACGATACCGCCCTGACCAAGAATGCCACCTGAGGAAGAGGTGTCACCTGGCATCATGGGCGGCCCGGGTGTTATTCTTAAAACTTTTTAAAAACATTTTAAAAATGTTAATAAACAGCAGTGTGCTCCACTATTGCTCTTTTGGCTTATTAATGGTAAGGCACTTTACTCTACTTGTATTCGTAAATAAGCTTGCACGAAACAGATTTTACTAAATAATTTTCCATCAACCAGAGAAGCGAATATATATTCAATCAAGGCTAATAAATATTTCTCCGTCTATAGCACAGGACTTATGGTGGCATTAGAATCAGCACAAATATGTAACGATTGTTGTCAGCAACACAGATTTTTCTGATTATTGGTGATCTGCAGTATCACCAACAATACAGATGCTATACCTGATTATGTGGTGATCTTCAGAATCACCAATAATACTAGTATAGCTAGACACAGGACACCTAATGTGGTATTGTGTTTGGTGCAACAGTAATTGGAGAAGTTATCTCCCGAGGAGCGGGAGATACAGACAATACTGCAGCCAAGGATCCCCTGAGGGGCAGGGGATTCAGACTGCACTGCAGCCAGTGGACGCCTGAGAAGCAGGGACTAGAGTTGGGCCGAACCTCCGATTTTAGGTTCGCGAACCTGGTTCACGAACTTCCGTGGAAGGTTCGGTTCGCGTTAAAGTTCGCGAACCGCAATAGACTTCAATGGGGATGCGAACTTTGAAAAAAAAAAAATAATTATGCTGGCCACAAAAGTGATGGAAAAGATGTTTCAAGGGGTCTAACACCTGGAGGGGGGCATGGCGGAGTGGGATACATGCCAAAAGTCCCGGGGAAAAATCTGGATTTGACGCAAAGCAGCGTTTTAAGGGCAGAAATCACATTGAATGCTAAATGACAGGCCTAAAGTGCTTTCAAACATCTTGCATGTGTATACATCAATCAGGTAGTGTAATTAAGGTACTGCTTCACACTGACACACCAAACTCACCGTGTAACGCACCGCAAACAGCTGTTTGTGTAGTGACGGCCGTGCTGGACTGGTGCGCACCATGGCGAGAGTGCAGGTTTTGGTGGCTTTACAGCCCATATGGTCGCCTGGCTGATGTAGCTGAATGACAGAACAGTGACTGTCCAGCTGATCAAATTTGGTCTGACCACAATGAGGCAACGACCTTATTATCGTGGGTGTGCCCCCCGAGACACTCATCTAGGCACCGGTCATTGCTTCATTGTGATACGCAAGCCCCTTCAGTACGGCAAGGTAATGATCACGAAGGGGAATGGGCGCATGTACATGCCTTTTCTTTTGTTGTTGCAGCTGCCCGCAGTGCAGCCAGAAAAATTAGGCAGTCATGTACACGCACCAGAAAAATTATTACAGCGGCCGCTGCTAGCAGCGGCCTAAAAAATTCAGCAATCCGCCTGGAGTCCCGGACCCTGTTGGTGGTGGCGGAGAAGGTAGTCAAGCGGCCTGCAGGCAGACATGCTGTGTGGAGGGACTGGGAGCGACTTAGTCTTCTTGGGGCAGGCCAGGCAGCCAGTCACACGGCGTGCAGGCAGAGATGCTGTGTGTGCGGGGACTGACTTAGTCTTGGGGCGGGCAGCAGCCCTCCGGGATCCATGCCTCATTCATTTTGATAAAGGTGAGGTACTTAACACTTTTGTGACTTAGGCGACTTCTCTTCTCTGTGACAATGCCTCCAGCTGAGCTGAAGGTCCTTTCTGAAAGGACGCTTGTGGCAGGGCAGGAGAGAAGTTGGATGGCAAATTGGGACAGCTCTGGCCACAGGTCAAGCCTGCGCACCCAGTAGTTCAAGGGTTCCTCATCGCTGTTCACAGCAGTGTCTACATCCACACTTAAGGCCAGGTAGTCGGCTACCTGCCGTTCCAGGCGTTGGTGGAGGGTGGATCCGGAAGGGCTACGGCGAGGCGTTGGACTAAAGAACGTCCGCATGTCCGACATCACCATGAGATCGCTGGAGCGTCCTGTCTTTGACTGCGTGGACACGGGAGGAGGATTAGTGGCAGTGGTACCTTGCTGGCGTTGTGCCGTCACATCACCCTTAAAGGCATTGTAAAGCATAGTTGACAGCTGGTTCTGCATGTGCTGCATCCTTTCCACCTTCCGGTGAGTTGGTAACAGGTCCGCCACTTTGTGCCTGTACCGAGGGTCTAGTAGTGTGGCCACCCAGTACAGGTCATTCCCCTTGAGGTTTTTTATACGGGGGTCCCTCAACAGGCAGGACAGCATAAAAGACGACATCTGCACAAAGTCGGATCCAGTACCCTCCATCTCCTCTTGCTCTTCCTCAGTGACGTCAGGTAAGTCAACCTCCTCCCCCCAGCCGCGAACAATACCACGGGAAGGTTGAGCAGCACAAGCCCCTTGCGATGCCTGCTGAAGTTGTTCTCCTGCCGCTGTCCCCTCCTCCTCCTCCTCCTCCCCCAAAGAAACACCTTGCTCATCATCCTCTGAGTCTGACTCGTCTTCTGCACACGACTTCTCTTCTTCCTCCTCCTCCCCCCTCTGTGCTGCCGCAGGTGTTGAGGAAACAGCTGGGTCTGATGAAAATTGGTCCCATGCCTGTTCCTGCCGTAACGGTTCCTGGTCACGCTCATTCACAGCTTCATCCGCCACTCTACGCACAGCACGCTCCAAGAAGTAAGCGTAGGGAATTAAGTCGCTGATGGTGCCCTCACTGCGGCTCACCAGGTTGGTCACCTCCTCAAACGGCCGCATGAGCCTGCATGCATTTTTCATCAGTGTCCAGTTGTCGGGCCAGAACATCCCCATCTTCCCAGACTGTTTCATTCTACTGTAGTTGTAGAGGTAGTGGGTCACGGCTTTCTTCTGTTCTAGCAGGCGGGAGAACATGAGCAGGGTCGAGTTCCAGCGAGTCGGGCTATCGCAAATGAGGCGTCTCACCGGCATGTTGTTTTTGCGCTGAATTTCCGCAAAGCGTGCCATGGCTGTGTAAGACCGCCTCAAATGCCCACAGAACTTCCTGGCCTGCTTCAGGACATTCGCTAAGCCAGGGTACTTTGCCACAAATCTTTGAACCACTAGATTCATGACATGTGCCATGCAGGGTATGTGTGTCAGCTTCCCCATATGCAAAGCGGCAAGCAGATTGCTGCCGTTGTCGCACACCACGTTGCCTATCTCCAGGTGGTGCGGGGTCAGCCACTCATCCACCTGTTTCTTAAGAGCAGCCAGGAGAGCTGCTCCAGTGTGACTCTCCGCTTTGAGACAAGACATGTCTAAGATGGCGTGACACCGTCTTACCTGGCATGCAGCATAGGCCCTGCGGAGCTGGGGCTGTGTAGCTGGAGAGGAGAACTGCCACTCAGCCAAGGAGGAGGAGGACAGCGAAGAGCATGTAGCAGGAGGAGAGGAGGTGGCAGGAGGCCTGCCTGCAAGCCGTGGAGGTGTCACAATTTGGTCCGCTGCGCCCTGCTTGCCATCGTTCACCACCAGGTTCACCCAATGGGCTGTGTAGGTAATGTAGCGGCCCTGCCCGTGCTTGGCAGACCAGGCATCCGTGGTCAGGTGTACCCTTGACCCAACGCTCTTCGCAAGAGATGACACCACTTGCCTCTCAACTTCACGGTGCAGTTGGGGTATGGCCTTTCTCGAAAAATAAGTGCGGCCTGGCATCTTCCACTGCGGTGTTCCGATGGCCACAAATTTATGGAAGGCCTCAGAGTCCACCAGCCGGTATGGTAACAGCTGCCGAGCTAACAGTTCCGCCACGCCAGCTGTCAGGCGCCGGGCAAGGGGGTGACTGGCCGAAATTGGCTTCTTCCGCTCAAACATTTCCTTCACGGACACCTGACTGCTGCTGTGGGCAGAGGAGCAGGAACCGCTCAAGGGCAGAGGCGGAGTGGAGGAGGGTGCCTGTGAAGGTGGAAGGGAGAAAGCGGCAGAAGCAGATAATGCACCTGATGGAGGAGGAAGAGGAGAAGGAGGGTGGCTTTGCTTTTGTGTGCTGCTGCTGCTTTTGCTCAGGTGGCCATCCCATTGCTGTTTGTGCCTTTTCTCCAGGTGCCTTCGTAAGGCACTTGTCCCTACGTGAGTGTTGGCCTTTCCACGGCTCAATTTTTGTTGGCAGAGCGAACAGATGGCTTTGCTCCGATCTGAGGCACACACATTAAAAAATTTCCACACCGCTGAGCCACCCTGGGATGTGGGCACTATGGGGACCTCAGCAGCAGATGCTGAAGGGCAAGTTGGCTGGCTGTACATAGGTGGCGATACATGGTGCCGGACTCTGCCACCAGCTGTTTCTGATGAAGAGCTGCCCCAGCTTCTTTCAGCAACTCCTACTACTCTCTGACTCCCCCTCTGAACTGTCCCCCTCTTCATCTCCTCTATTGGGAACATACAGAGGATCCCTATTACCGTCATCATCGTAGTCATCCTGCCCAGCTTCGCTTGCCTCAGACAAATCCAAACTTGCACCATCAGTAGGTCCTTCATCCTCCTGACACGTTACATCCATAGTGTTGCCGCGTAACTCAGACATATGAGCTGGTGAAAATTCATCTGGCTGTAACAACAATGGCTGTGCATCAGTGATTTCACCACTAAATAATTCTTGCGAAGTGTCAAATGCAGCAGAAGTGGTGCTAGTAGTAGCGCTGGTGGCTGAGCAAGATGAGGTGTTCTGTGTCGCTAAATACTCAACCACGTCCTGACAATCTTGGGAGGTGATGGGACGTGCCTTCTTCCGAGCACTGTACTGTGGGCCAGGTCCACACGAAATTACATTTACACGACCTCGCGCAGACCTGCCGGGTGGCCTTCCTCTGGCTCTGGCACTACCTCTTCCTCTACCTGTTTTGTCTATATTGGGTATGCACGGAGTGGTATATCACACTGCGTGCACTCACGTAGGTAGGTGGGTTCACTTAACTGCACAGGTATGCGCACTGATGCGGTGGGTTCACTGAACAGAACAGGTATACAGTGGCGGGTTCACAGAACAGGTATGCAGTGGCAGGTTCACTGAACACAACAGGTATGCAGTGGCAGGTTCACTGAACACAACAGGTATGCAGTGGCGGGTTCACTGAACAGGTATACAGTGGCGGGTCCACTGAACAGAACAGGTATGCAGTGGCGGGTTCACTAAACAGAACAGGTATACAGTGGCGGGTTCACAGAACAGGTATGCAGTGGCGGGTTCACTAAACAGAACAGGTATACAGTGTCGGGTTCACTAAACAGAACAGGTATACAGTGGCGGGTTCACAGAACAGGTATGCAGTGGCAGGTTCACTGAACACAACAGGTATGCAGTGGCGGGTTCACTGAACAGGTATACAGTGGCGGGTTCACTAAACAGAACAGGTATACAGTGGCGGGTTCACAGAACAGGTATGCAGTGGCAGGTTCACTGAACACAACAGGTATGCAGTGGCGGGTTCACTGAACAGGTATGCAGTGGCGGGTTCACTGAACAGGTATACAGTGGCGGGTCCACTGAACAGAACAGGTATGCAGTGGCGGGTTCACTAAACAGAACAGGTATACAGTGGCGGGTTCACTAAACAGAACAGGTATACAGTGGCGGGTTCACAGAACAGGTATGCAGTGGCAGGTTCACTGAACACAACAGGTATGCAGTGGCGGGTTCACTGAACAGGTATACAGTGGCGGGTCCACTGAACAGAACAGGTATGCAGTGGCGGGTTCAACGAACAGGTATACAGTGGCGGGTCCACTGAACAGAATGCAGTATGTTTCTTTTTTCTTGAGGGTGTTGGTGGGGGGGGGGGGGGCGCGGATACATCCCCCGGCAGTAGTGTTGCACCGGGGGGGTGTCTGTGCCCCCCCTCGCCCCTTTTTGGTGTGTTTGCTCCCAGGATGCGCATATGCACCACAGGTAAGCAATATTCGTAAGGTTAGGGCATCTATCCTTTGGGGGGCAGCGTGGATGGTTCTCTCCGGGCGTAGGCCGCGTCTGGGGAGTATGCCGTTCATGCGTTCTCCCCCCCCCCCCCCCCCCCCCCCTGTGGGGGGCAGTTGCGGCGCTCCCGGGCAGTGGATGCTTTGTGGGGGCGTTTGCGCTGCCCTTCATTTCCTGGGGGTACAAGGAGGCCTACACGAGGCGCCCCTGTTGAGATGCAAGGATTTGCGTGGGCCAACTCCTGCAGGAATGTCAGGTAGTTAGCCTTAGATCCTGCACTACTGGTAGGCGATTGCAGTTTGCAACGCTCTGCCATTTTAATTAGACGAGAGTCAGTTAAATTTCAAATTTGAATGAGTCAATAGACTTGAGGCAGCCAGTATATAAGTCAGGTGAAGCTGGTTAGATGCACACACCTCTGTTTCTCCCTTTGCAATGCAGTATGTTTCTTTTTTCTTGGGGGTGTTGGTGGGGGGGGGGGGGGGGCGCGGATAGGTCCCCCGGCAGTAGTGTTGCACCGGGGGGGTGTCTGTGTCCCCCCCCTCGCCCCTTTTTGGTGTGTTTGCTCCCAGGATGCGCATATGCACCACAGGTAAGCAATATTCGTAAGGTTAGGGCATCTATCCTTTGGGGGGCAGCGTGGATGGTTCTCTCCGGGCGTAGGCCGCGTCTGGGGAGTATGCCGTTCATGCGTTCTCGCCCTCCCCCCCTGTGGGGGGCAGTTGCGGCGCTCCCGGGCAGTGGATGCTTTGTGGGGGCGTTTGCGCTGCCCTTCATTTCCTGGGGGTACAAGGAGGCCTACACGAGGCGCCCCTGTTGAGATGCAAGGATTTGCGTGGGCCAACTCCTGCAGGAATGTCAGGTAGTTAGCCTTAGATCCTGCACTACTGGTAGGCGATTGCAGTTTGCAACGCTCTGCCATTTTAATTAGACGAGAGTCAGTTAAATTTCAAATTTGAATGAGTCAATAGACTTGAGGCAGCCAGTATATAAGTCAGGTGAAGCTGGTTAGATGCACACACCTCTGTTTCTCCCTTTGCAATGCAGTATGTTTCTTTTTTTCTTGGGGGTGTTGGTGGGGGGGGGGGCGCGGATAGGTCCCCCGGCAGTAGTGTTGCACCGGAGGGGTGTCTGTGTCCCCCCCCCTCGCCCCTTTTTGGTGTGTTTGCTCCCAGGATGCGCATATGCACCACAGGTAAGCAATATTCGTAAGGTTAGGGCATCTATCCTTTGGGGGGCAGCGTGGATGGTTCTCTCCGGGCATAGGCCGCGTCTGGGGAGTATGCCGTTCATGCGTTCTCGCCCCCCCCCCCCCCCCTGTGGGGGGCAGTTGCGGCGCTCCTGGGCAGTGGATGCTTTGTGGGGGCGTTTGCGCTGCCCTTCATTTCCTGGGGGTACAAGGAGGCCTACAGGTAGTTAGCCTTAGATCCTGCACTACTGGTAGGCGATTGCAGTTTGCAACGCTCTGCCATTTTAATTAGACGAGAGTCAGTTAAATTTCAAATTTGAATGAGTCAATAGACTTGAGGCAGCCAGTATATAAGTCAGGTGAAGCTGGTTAGATGCACACACCTCTGTTTCTCACTTTGCAATGCAGAACAGGTATGCAGTGGCGGGTTCACTAAACAGAACAGGTATACAGTGGCGGGTTCACTAAACAGAACAGGTATACAGTGGCGGGTTCACAGAACAGGTATGCAGTGGCAGGTTCACTGAACACAACAGGTATGCAGTGGCGGGTTCACTGAACAGGTATGCAGTGGTGGGTTCACAGCACAGGTATGCAGTGGTGGGTTCAATGAACAGGTATACAGTGGCGGGTCCACTGAACAGAACAGGTATGCAGTGGCAGGTTCACTGAACAGGTATGCAGTGGTGGGTTCACAGCACAGGTATGCAGTGGTGGGTTCACAGAACAGGTATGCAGTGGTGGGTTCACAGCACAGGTATGCAGTGGTGGGTTCAATGAACAGGTATACAGTGGCGGGTCCACTGAACAGAACAGGTATGCAGTGGCAGGTTCACTGAACAGGTATGCAGTGGTGGGTTCACAGCACAGGTATGCAGTGGTTGGTTCACAGAACAGGTATGCAGTGGTGGGTTCACAGCACAGGTATGCAGTGGTGGGTTCAATGAACAGGTATACAGTGGCGGGTCCACTGAACAGAACAGGTATGCAGTGGCAGGTTCACTGAACAGGTATGCAGTGGTGGGTTCACAGCACAGGGATGCAGTGGTGGGTTCACAGAACAGGTATGCAGTGGTGGGTTCACAGCACAGGTATGCAGTGGTGGGTTCAATGAACAGGTATACAGTGGCGGGTCCACTGAACAGAACAGGTATGCAGTGGCAGGTTCACTGAACAGGTATGCAGTGGTGGGTTCACAGCACAGGTATGCAGTGGTGGGTTCACTGAACAGGTATGCAGTGGTGGGTTCACAGCACAGGTATGCAGTGGTGGGTTCACAGCACAGGTATGCAGTGGTGGGTTCACAGCACAGGTATGCAGTGGTGGGTTCACAGCACAGGTATGCAGTGGTGGGTTCACAGAACAGGTATGCAGCCAGACAGGAACAAGTTAAGCCTAACTAATCTTTCCCTGAGAGACAGTCTGCAGCAGCTCGCCCTACTCTCACTAACGCAGGCAGCACACGAGTGACCGTAATGGCCGCCGCTGCCTGCCTTATATAAGGGGGGGGTGGGGCTCCAGGGGCTAGTGTAGCCTAATTGGCTACACTGGGCCTGCTGACTGTGATGTAGAGGGTCAAAGTTGACCCTCCATGTGCATTATGGGGCGAACCGAACTTCCGCAAAGGTTCGCCTGCAGGACGCGAACGCGAACCACTGAAGTTTGCATGGAACCGTTCGCAGGCGAACCGTTCGGCCCAACTCTAGCAGGGACCACTGACGGTGTTTGAGAGTATGATCACCTGAAGAGCAGTTGATCAAGATTAAGCTATAGCCTAGGATCCCCTGAGGAGCAGGGAATACAGACTGTACTGCAGCCAAGAATTCCCTGAGGAGCAGGGAATTCAGATAGTACTGCAGCCAGTGGACACCTGAGGAGCAGGAACCACTGACTGTGCTGCAAGGGTGGTCACAGGTGGAATGAGTGATTATGACTGTATTACAGCCAAGGATTCCCTGAGGAGCAGGGAATCGGACTGTACTGCAGCTAGTGGACCCCTGAGGAGCAGGGACCACTGACTGTGCTGCAAGATGATCTCCTGAGAAGCAGGCGATCTAACAGACACCTGAGGAGCAAGTGTCACAGACAGTACAGCAAGGCTGATCACCTAAGGGTTAGGTGACAGCCCTTAAGAATTCCCTCACTAGTGGCAAGACCCACTAGTGAGGGCAGAAAGGTCAGACAAGCAAGGTCAGCAACGAACGGACAGATACAGTACAGAGGCGGAAGACTGATTCGGTATCAAGGTACAGGCAGTGTCGGCAACAGTTATCAGGTAGGCAGAAGTACCGAATCAGTAAGCAAGAGAGTAGTCAGGAAAGCGAGAGATCATAACAGATAAACAGTAGTAATATAGCAATATCCTAGTCTAGGTGTGAAGTCCTTGGTTTCAACACCTGGGAACTAGACTAACAGATGAACAGTAGCAATATAGCGATATCCTAGTCTAGGTGTGAAGTCCTTGGTTTCAACACCTGGGAACTAGACTTAAGAATGGTACACAAGTCTTACAATACAATAGCACTTAAAGCTATCAACGAAATCTGACTAAGTGTGAATTCCCAGCTCCGGACGGTTCTAACACACTGTAAGATCTGACTAGGGTCTGAGCGCTCACACGTAAGCATTCGCAACAGCAGACAACTTGCAACTGACAGGCAAGTCCTATAAATACCCAGAGCACTCCACAGCGCCACCCCAGTCACTCAGCCAATCCAGAGCATAGCTGGAGTCAGCTGATCGGCTTGATCAGCTGACTCCCCTTCTACTTGCATAAAGGTCCTGTCGCCTGGCGCGCGCGTAGCTCTTAATCTGTGTGCACCAGAAGGACCAGGCGAACCAGCAGCAGGTAGCTGCGCGGCAGAAGCCGCCGGCTGGAACGCGGAGATGGCCGCCATGCCACTTGCCCATGCGGCGGCATCTCCGATATTCTTTACAAAATACAAATGGAACCGTTTAGTTTATAGTAGGTACAGTAGATGTCCCCATGTGCTCCAGTGTACTTTTCAAATTATGGCAGTGTTTTTCCTTTAAGATGAACCCCATAAGTTCACCAATGAACAACAATGAAATCTCTTATTTAGTGAATCCTACACCTAGCCCTGTGCCTATATTCCTTTACAATGTAAACTATGCTCGGAAAAAAAATATATTACAGTTAGAAGCAGTAAAAAAATTCCGGTTTGGTCGCCAACCACCAGACTGAAGTCAAAATAGAATGCCCACACTGTTAAAAATCTGAATTATAGCTTAATTTATTGTTTAACTTAAAACTAAAAGCTCAGCACATAGCAATCACTGTACTTTAAGAAGCTTCTGAGACCCTTCATGAATCGTTTTACGCTTTCTTATTGAGTGATAGGGAAGCAGATAGGCTGCACCTATGTTTTGGAGCCTTTCTGGGTCTCCACTCTCTGTAGAGGGACATCTCAGCAATACATTAGTTATGCAATACACACCGAAGAATTGTATTCTGCTTCTTTTTATGTACAGTATTTGGGAACTGAAAGGAGCTCAATTTATCTTGTATTGAAACTCTTCACTGATTTAACCACTTCCTATCTAGAGGTTGTTTCAGTTTTTTGAACTAGAGCACGTATGACATTTTATCATCACGCGTATGTGTTTATACCATCACCGACCCTGTATGAGCCAAAAACAATTCCAGGTACACCCCCCGTTGTACTTGGCGAAATAAATGATTCTGATTCTGATTCTGAAGTCACTATTGAGTCAGCAATAACTTTATTACTACCTACAACAGACACACAATTTGTATTTTTTGGGAGGTTTGGTGTTAGGATTCCTCCTGTGATGTGTTCTGTCCATTGCAGGTGGAGCCGCAAATGGACAGTTCTGCTTTGTCAGTCTACATTAGGTTGTGCATTCGCAGTGAGTCACTTTGTCATTTGCAATTGCTCTGTGTAACGATTGCGGAACTATTTCCGTGGTCAGCGCACAGGACGCGCGCTGACACTGCGGAAATCCTCCACAAGCGTGTAATTTGATAGAACCCAGCTTGGGTGCGATGCACCTGTAGAGGGCAATTCCCACCGGCAGATGGAGCTGTGGAGTGCAGACGAGCACAGCCTCTGCACAGCCACAGATGCCAGGTGGGAATTGTACAAGTAAGCAATGCAGGGCTGGATAGCCCTTAAAGAGAGAGAACACAGAGACAGAATGTATGTGTGTCCACCAATCTAGTCGCCACCCAGCGATGGTGAACACACAACAACAGAACCGAAGTGGGAACGCAATCGCAAGAGTGGTGATTGCCAAAAGTGACACAAGACCGAACTACACAGAGCACAAGTGTAGAGAAAGAGCACAGAAACAGAATGTATGTGTGTCCACCAATCTAGTCGCCACCCAGCGACGGTGAACACACAACAACGGAAACGAAGTGGGAATGCAATCGCAAGAGTAGCGATTGCCAATAGTGACACAAGACCGAACTAGACAGAGCACAAGTGTAGAGAAAGAGCACAGAGACAGAATGAATGTGTGTCCACCAATCTAGTCGCCACCCAGCGATGGTGAACACACAACAACAGAACCGAAGTGGGAACGCAATCGCAAGAGTGGTGATTGCCAAAAGTGACACAAGACCGAACTAGACAGAGCACAAGTGTAGGGAAAGAGCACAGAAACAGAATGTATGTGTGTCCACCAATCTAGTCGCCACCCAGCGATGGTGAACACACAACAACGGAAACGAAGTGGGAATGCAATCGCAAGAGTAGCGATTGCCAATAGTGACACAAGACCGAACTAGACAGAGCACAAGTGTAGAGAAAGAGCACAGAGACAGAATGAATGTGTGTCCACCAATCTAGTCGCCACCCAGCAACGGTGAACACACATCCGCAGAAACAAAGTACGAATGCATTTGCAAGACTGGCGATTGCCAACAGACACAAGACCGAGCAGGACAGAACACGAGAGTAGCAAAAGGCACAGCAAGCAAGAACAATCAGAACATCAAGGAAAATAACAAACGCTAGCTAAACGCGAACACCACACTCATTCGCAACAGCGAACGCGATCACCGCGCGTTAGGCACCCAGTGATAAGCGTGCCACCCTAACTAACCAATGAAACACAAACATGAAATAGAGAACGCGAACGCTTGCTAAACGGTTACCTCACCGAGCCTACAGCAAGCGTTCGTACTAGACAAGACAGACAGATGGGACTACCAGTAGCAACCGCTGCTCTGGTTAGCACCCCTAAGGCAGAATACAGAAGGAAGCACTGCCACTACCACTAAGGCGAATGCAATCCAGACAGATGGAGCAGCCAGTAGCAACCGCAGCTCTGGCCTACACTCCCAGACAGACAGAACGATTTCCTGTCGACCGCCGCTGGCGACAAGGCAATCGAGACAGAGAGACAGAACAAGGCAATACAGATAATACAACCTGACTGCACTAGAAGGGATGCCTAGTGCAGTCCCAAGGAATTACTCTAAGATAATCTTAGCAAATGATAGCAAGGTTGATACTCCAGGAGAGTTTGCAGGAACAAACCATCATGACCAGCAAGGCATTCTGGGAGAAAATGGTATTTATACTGCAAGCCATCAGAGGAGGCAGCCAGGCAATTTGCATGACAAGTGTATGCAAATTCCTCAGCAGAGTAACTCTGAAACTTGCAAAGCGAAGACAGGTCTCTTTTCCAGAGACCTGTAGCATTCAGACCTAAAGAATGGACAAACAGCTGTCTGGCCGTGCAGACAGCTGAGCAGATCGTTACACTCTGCAGTTCTGAACAGCTCAGAATACTGTCATTATTCCACTAATGGTTTGCTGCAGCTGAGCTGCAGCCAAATAGTCCTGGATTTCCTGCATGCATGTTCTTGCATAGAACTGCATGCATTTGTTATGATGGTCTTTCAGCTAGCAAATGGTATTCAAGCCAGCTCAGGATTGAGTGATTACCATTCAGCTGTGTGGAGATTTGCATGCTTGCATCCATTGGCTGATGCAAGCATAAAATCCTGCCTCTGCTGTTAGACTGTGGCTCGTCATAGTTTCAGTCTTAGTGGATTGCGCTGACTCCTGCGTAGGAGTAGCGAATCCTTCCTAGTCCTGTTCCTGTTGCCTTGTATGTTGGTCTGTGTGTGGATGCTTGCTATCGTTAGGTCAGTGACTGGATTGGCAAGCGTTCATTCTGTTGGTCTCAAGTCCTTGTTTATGTTTAGCCAGATCCGTGGTACATTTGAACTGGCAGGGCCCCAGGGATTTTGTACAATAGTTAGTTCTGTTATACTGTTTAATACTACCTGTGATTATCTGTGTTTGACCTATTGCCTGTTTATCTTGCTCTGTCTGTCCTGCCTTGTGGATTACGCCATCTCCGGTGTAGGAGTGGCGAATCCTCAAGTCCTGCTCTTGTGAGGTACGCCATAGTTGCGGTCGCGATTGGCTGCCTCATTCCAGTCTGTCTTGTATCTGTCTGAATGTTTGCTATCGCAAGAGCAGCGCAACATCGCACTGCACTGCCATTGTGTCTTATCAGAAGCCCAGAGCTGCAGTTGCTCTGGGCAGCCAGTGTAGCCTCTTCCATAATTCAGCTCTCAGCCTTGTTTTTCTGGCTGGTCAGAAAGTATGACCCCCCCAGCGTAACAGTATGACGGGCCCAACACAGAGTTGCATGGAGGAGGCCTCTGACACCGTGTATGATGGTTTCCAGTCTTTTAAAAAAATTTAAAAGCTTAGCCCTGAAACTGCAGACAAATTTTTGCATGAATGTGTGAATTTTGTTCAAATCCAGAGCTCCAAGCTACATCCGTTAGTACCTGGGCATCCCAGTTAGTTTATATCCTGTTTAAAGGGGACCTGTTTTTGTGGGCTTATGATGTTTTGGATCACAGCAACTTTAAAGAAAGACCTTTGGAATTTCTAGCATTTGTAATTCATTACTGGTTACACATAACTCCTTTGCCATTTCCTCTTAATGAACTCCTGATTGCTAGTCAACCAAATGTTCCTCCAGCAGCTTTTAAAAGCAATCCGTATGCAGCAAAGTCTAAAACCTTGCATAAAACTCTGCATCAGACTCTGTCATTAGCAGATAATGAAATGCAATTGTCTTTCACAGGAGTCAAATGGACCTATGACCTTTCCGTGCTAGCCAATGAACTACCAATGAACTTTCCGTGCTAGCCAGGGAGAATAAAGATTTGTGTTTAAAAGAATTGTCTGAATATTCTTATGAGGAAGTATTACAGAGTATTGAACAAATCAAATTGTTTGTACAGCAAGGGGAATTTACATATTCTGCAGTTCAACACTTGTTAGAAGTCCTGGATATTCTTAAGAATAGGAAATATCCTAGTAATCCAGTCAATCGAGTTAATTCTCTGTCAGGAGTGAACCAAGCCAGTTCCACTCCAGCTAGCTTCCTGCAGACTGGTTTGGCTGTAAATAATGCCCAGAATGATTGTTTAGTTCCTGACAAGAGTGAATGGGATCCTCCGTTTGAAAAATGGGAAATTGAAGCTTTGATTAATGAATTGGAGATTGATCGAGAGTATTTCTATGAATTTTATACTGCTAGGAGCGACATGATTTTGTATGCATGCATTGAGTCTGCTTTCTCTTTGATTAGAAGGAATCTGTGTGTGCATGACTTTGTGATTCCGCTAATGGATGCATGGATTAAGATCTTGAATGATCGCTATGGGAGTCAGTATGAGCAACACTCAGTAACCAAGGCCAATTCAGTCTCTCCGTTGCCCATGGCAACCAATAATTTGTGTAGTCACACTAACTTAAGACGTTCCATTTTTGATCCTGGGATGCTGAGAATTCATAAGCAATTACCTCCTGTAAAGAAAAAAGCTAATTCTGTTTTACCCCTAACAACGACATCACCTGCTAGCTTTGTTTCCCTACAACCAGGAGTTGATGCACACCTTGCTTCTCTAACTCGTTATAATGGAGGCAAGAAGTCTTTTCCGACTTTCTTACAGAATTGCAAAATTTTAAATTCATGTTTTTTTTTCAGATCAGCTACAGCATTTCAGCAGTCCAGGTTTATTGTCTTATACCTGCTTGATAGCAAGATGAGAACTTGGGCTGAGGAAGTTGCTGATGAAAATGAGGAGGTTTTTGATAACCCTCTGAAATTTGTTAAATTAACCGCAAAACGTTTTGCGAGAAAATACAAATTCCTACTGATTTGTTTTCTGCATCCTGTAAACCATGTGATCCAGCAGACACCAATAGATGCACCACATCAGTTCCTGAGTCTCAGTAATCATGTCTAGTAACCTCAGAACCCCAGCATCTGAATTTTCCAATTTTACAGTTGAATGGTGGTTCAGATGCGCAAACATTGTGTCCTGATCTTCCTGTTTCTATACCTCGCTCTAGTTCAGAGCATCTGCTATGTGAACCTGAAATCACAGAATCATTGCCTTGTCCAGAAAATGTTCCAGTAAATTTGCCCTGTACCATGAATTGTGCAGTAGATCTCTCCGATGAAGCTCAGGTCACAGAATCATTATGCTGTCCAGCAGGTGCTTCCATGGTTCTGCCCTGCAATATGGACTGTTCAGTGATCCTGTCCAGTGAAGCTGAGGTCGCAGAGTCTTATGCTTCACCCAGTACTTTAGATACTTCAAACCCTCTAGCAGAGGACTTAGAGGCACTGCTTACCTCAGTGGGTGTTGCAGTAGTATTCACCTGTTTAGCAGCTGTCTTAGAATTACAGTCCACTCTAAATAAACTTGATGAATCTTTGTCCAGTGAAGCATTGTCCTCGTCAGAGGGTAATTTGGATACATTGCCTTGTACACAGTCTGATATTACTAAGGTTGTGGAGTCCCTGTCCGATGTTGTAACAGCCGGGGAACTCCAGCCCAGTCCTCTGAATGTTTCAGAAGTCTTGACCTGTAACATGGATAATTCTGATTCTCTGGTAAAAATAATAGAAGTCTCAGAATTTCAGTCCGGTTTAGTGAGTGTTCCTGAAACCCTGCCTTGTATCTTGGAAAATTCTGATTCTCTGGCTGGTGTGGCAGAGGTTCCAGAGTTCCCTTCCTGTCCAGTAAGTCCCTCAGTTTTGCCCAGTTCAGTGGGGGTTGCTGCAAGACTGACTTGTTTTGCAGTTCCTTTGGAACTCCAATCCAATGTACTAGATGAGTCTCAGTCCGGTCCAGAGGAAGTTGTGGAATCCCTATCTAGTTCGGTGCATACATCAGAAGACTTGTCCTGTCTTGTTATTGCCCCTGAACATGATTTGTTAATAACCTTGCTAGAATCAGCAACATCTAAGCCTGATTCTGCATTCTTTAGTGAGAGTCCAGTAGCTGTGAAGTCTAGTCATGATGATTTTCTGTCCAGTCCTGGTTTCGGTCCTATTGTGACTGATTCTGAGGTCCGCAGTTCCTTGACATGCCCAGAAGCTTCTCTTGTGCCAGTGTGCACAGATGTACTTTGTGTGCCAGAATGCCCAAGTGTGTCTAATGTGTTAGCGTGCTCAGATGCTTCCTTAGTGGAGACATGTTCTGATATTGCCAGCCTGCCTGCATGCCCAGAGATGGTTGTGGTCCCTGAAAGCCCTGATCTTGATGTTTGTCCTTGTAACCCTGACTCTGGAATTGCCCTAGGTTCCATAGGGGTTCTTGATAGTTCTCCATGTGAGCCTAAGGGGCGTTCTAACCTTTTGGGATTTCCATGGAACTTCAAAGTGTTTTGGGAGATCTTTCAGGAAACTTGTCCTGGTACCTTGGACTGGTTCAACAGTGGGTATTGTGTTGGTAAGGACAGTTCCGGTGGGCATTGCAAAGGGTTTGGCATTTTTGGACAGTCCCTGGAAGGCGGTGGGTATCGCTCAGAGAGTTTCGGGGGGCTTGTTCCTGTAAATCACGGTTCTGATGGGTATCACACTGGGGGTTGTAGTACTGATGGGCATGGTTCTGTAGGTTCTGGTTCCGATTTGTCCAGTCTTGGTGAGACTGATTCTGGAATTTGGTCTTGTCGGGCTGTCTCGACCTTCATGAGTTATCAATCAGATCAGTTTTCTGGATTCTCCGCATCTGATTTTTTGATTTGGGTGGTTCAGGAGAATTATGCCAGTTTCTTTAAGCGTCTGGAAGCCGCCTTTAAGAGGGGGAGGAGGGGGTACTGTTAGGATTCCTCCTGTGACGTGTTCTGTCCATTGCAGGTGGAGCCGCAAATGGACAGTTCTGGTTTGTCAGTCTACATTAGGTTGTGCATTCGCAGTGAGTCACTTTGTCATTTGCAATTGCTCTGCAGTTCTGAACAGCTCAGAATACTGTCATTATTCCACTAATGGTTTGCTACAGCTGAGCTGCAGCCAGATAGTCCTGGATTTCCTGCATGCATATTCTTGCATAGAACTGCATGCATTTGTTATGATGGTCTTTCAGCTAGCAAATGGTATTCAAGCCAGCTCAGGATTGAGTGATTACCATTCAGCTGTGTGGAGATTTGCATGCTTGCATCCATTGGCTGATGCAAGCATAAAATCCTGCCTCTGCTGTTAGACTGTGGCTCGTCATAGTTTCAGTCTTAGTGGATTGCGCTGACTCCTGCGTAGGAGTAGCGAATCCTTCCTAGTCCTGTTCCTGTTGCCTTGTATGTTGGTCTGTGTGTGGATGCTTGCTATCGTTAGGTCAGTGACTGGATTGGCAAGCGTTCATTCTGTTGGTCTCAAGTCCTTGTTTATGTTTAGCCAGATCCGTGGTACATTTGAACTGGCAGGGCCCCAGGGATTTTGTACAATAGTTAGTTCTGTTATACTGTTTAATACTACCTGTGATTATCTGTGTTTGACCTATTGCCTGTTTATCTTGCTCTGTCTGTCCTGCCTTGTGGATTACGCCATCTCCGGTGTAGGAGTGGCGAATCCTCAAGTCCTGCTCTTGTGAGGTACGCCATAGTTGCGGTCGCGATTGGCTGCCTCATTCCAGTCTGTCTTGTATCTGTCTGAATGTTTGCTATCGCAAGAGCAGCGCAACATCGCACTGCACTGCCATTGTGTCTTATCAGAAGCCCAGAGCTGCAGTTGCTCTGGGCAGCCAGTGTAGCCTCTTCCATAATTCATCTCTCAGCCTTGTTGTGCTGGCTGGTCAGAAAGTATGACCCCCCAGCGTAACAGTTGGTTTTATTGAGGTAGTATTTCTTTCAAGACTTTTTTTTATTTTCCATGCATTTTGAAGGAAAGAGTTTTTCAGTTTTCACCCATGGTAGCGTTAAAATAGTGCTACTGTAGCTAAAAACCATAAGTTGTATGTGGCTAGTCATCCTGTTTACCACAACACTTAGGCGACCGCCCATTCTGAGTGCTAGCAAGCTGCTGGCTGGTGAATGGGAGCAGTTGAAAGGCGGTGAATTCAGCGCGCTGAGCTTATCACGGCCGTGACAGCATTTATCACGGCTTTGTGAATCAAGCCCATAGAGTGCTCTATATATAATATCACCCATTATGTCTACAGATTATAGTGTCCTGCCCTCTACAATAATAGCCTCTCCCTCATAGTGCTTCCACTTATATTGTGCCCCCTATGAAGTAACTCCCATTTATAGGGTCTCTAGGTAGTTCCCCCTATTGGGTGCTCCTCGTTGACCCATAGTAGTCTAGAGCCTAGGTCCGTGTGGTATGGGTACCCCAGGGGGTACTTCTGATGGTTCCAGGAAGTACTCAGTCTTGATATACTTAACCAAGCATAACAAATTTAGAGTTTTAGAATATGATAAATCTTATTTAAACACCAAATTAGTATTTTAGCTAATTAAAAGTAATAGTAAATGCTTGGAAATTGTTTAGAACCAATTATCATGTACTACGATTAAATATATATTTGTCAAGGGGTACTTGTGATAATGTTTACTATGCTAGGAGGTACTTGGTGAGTACAGGGTTCTAATAGGTGTACATACCAATAAGACAGAAAGGTACTGGGTGAAGTAGGATAGTCACCTCTTCCTGTGTCACTGATGATTGTGGGGCTCCCATGCCCATACGCCATCCAGCCTCCTCTGCCATGTGTTCCACGTCCTTAAGCCAGGACTCAGCGATTACTCAGTAAATGCACAGAGGGGGCTTTAAGTTAAGTGTTTATGTTAAGTGCCTCTTGCTGAACTGGTTTTATGTTGAAAGGCTGTTTCAGAGATATTTAGTAAGCTCTGGGTGTTTTATAAAGACTCTTTGATAATGGTGTTTGATATATTTAAAGCAATGTGCTGCTTACTGTGAAATGTAAGAATAATGAAAGCCATGGAGGAACTGTTTTACCATATAAATGTATGAGACAAAAGGCTGATTGCTTTCATACTGTTCATAGAAGCTGAATAGAATTTTATACCAAAGCCGAGGAATATTCTCCTGTGCTGCACGGATAATCTCTTAGGTGTTGTCTAATCAAAACTGTAACTTAAGCTTTAAAATCCAAAGATGGACCACAGCTCATCTCTCCAGACTGTTTTTCATCTTATAAAGTGCTGTTTCACAGATAATCTAATTGTAATGAATAGCGGAGATACAGCCGCAACAGCAAGCTGCATGACGGCTATCTCCGCGTCAAAGCCGGCGGTCTCTGCCGTGCAGCTACACGCTGGTGCTCTGCCTGGTCCTTCTATTGCTCACAGACTAAGGTCTACGCGCGCCAGGCGACAGGACCTTTTATGCATGTAGAAAGGGAGTCAGCTGATCAGGCGATCAGCTGACTCCAGCTATGCTCCGGATTGGCTGAGTGACTGGGGCGGCGCTGTGGAGCGCTTGCAGTAAGTTTTTAGGGAGGTTCTGGGAAAATTTGTGCTAGTATATTTGGACGATATACTGATCTTTTCCCCCAACCTGACGGAACATCGTAAACATGTGAAGCTTGTGTTACGTAAATTGAGGCAGAACTCGTTATACGTCTAACGATTGGTGTCAGCACACAGAGAGAATCTGATCATTGGTGATCTGCAGTATCACCAAGAATGCAGATATATACCCGATTATTGATGATCTGCAGAATCACCAATAATACAGATATATCGCTAACCTCTGGACACCTATAGGTATGTGAGTGTTTGGTGTAACAGTAATACTTTGAGTGATGCACCTGCTGAGCAGGCGATATAACAGTAAAGAGACACTGCTCTGAGAGCACAGGAACCTTCCAGCAGCCTGAGGCTCTTCATGGGGAGGAGTCAGGCTGGAGACAGGAAGGGCCAGAGAGTGAGTGACACCTAAAGGTGGATGTCACTATCTGATCTGGAGACTATCTCTTAAGGGGAGAGATAGCTCTCGAGGTTGGGCACGCCGGGTCGGCAACACACTGACAGATAAAGTACAAAGACAGAAGGCTGATTCGGTATCCAAGTCAAACATGGTCTGGCAACGGAATATCAGATATGCGAGGTACCGAATCAGAAGACAGAGGAGTAGTCAGAAAAGCTATAAGTCATAACATATATCAAACAATGCCTATTCTGGGTGCGAGGTCCTTGGTCTCAGCACCCCGGAACTAGTCTGAAGTATACACAGATGATAATACAGTTCCCTAGACTGGGTGCGAGGTCCGTAGTCTCAGCACCCTGGAACTAGTCTGGAGTATAACACAGATGATAATACAGTTCCCTAAGCTGGGTGTGAGGTCCTTGGTCTCTACACCCTGGAACTAGTGTAAACTGTTTCAAACCGCCAACTGAAGGAGAACTCCACAAACACCAATGCAGGTTGTAAAATTCAAAAGTTTTATTCAAAATAAAAGATAAAAATACACTTTCTACTCCATGTAACCAATGAGAATTACAAACAACACAATCTCTAATATCACAGTCTTCTTATCATCTTCTGGTCTTCTTTCTATAGAACACTTCCGGAAGCTAGGAGGAAAACAACTGGTTAACAATAACACATAACCTTCCCACCCGGTAAGTATTTTCTCAGCGTTCCCAGTTCCCACCCACTTTAATGAAAAATGGACCTTATTTGGATTTCCTAAACCCTGAGTACTAAAGTAATTTCAGTTTAATGCTTCACTGACAAGACCATTATATAGTACTTTAACCTCTAAGTTTGCTGATCAGCAAAATCTTTCATAACTCAATAGTAAATAGAGTACTCTTGTTTTTTTTTTTGTTCTCAGTCTGATCAATTATTCTGGCTATTTTTCTTGTTCAATAGTTCAGCCGTTTCTTAGGAAAAGCCAGAATAATAAATGTATAAGTTAGATGGTTAAAGGTTAATAAATTGGTTGGTTAATAAGTTAATAATAAATATTAAAAGAAATAAAATTGGTTAGTGAATTACTAAATTCTTAGTAAATTAATAAGGTTACTAGAATTAAATAAAGAAGAAGAAAATAACTCTGTCACTTGTTCCTATGAGCAAAACTACTCAATATGCTTGCCCAAAAAACAGCAGAAAAATAAAAACACAACAGTTTCTTTATAAATCTCAGCTTCTGCCGCTCCTGTATGTAATCTCTTCTGTTCTTTTGCAGGACCAGTCTATTGCCAAAAAAAACAGTCTATTAACAGGTACTTCTTCTAAATCTTTCAACACTACTGGTAAATGGACATATTAATAATTTCTCCTTTCTTTCACAGGAATCCAGTCGGACCACTCTTCCCATAGGTAAGTATTTCTTCCAATATAACTTCGCACTATCTTGTGCACCACACATAAAATAACCAAAACAAAATGGCTTCTTGCATTTATTACTTTGGTAAAGTCAGTAAGCTATAAGAGGTTAAGATAGGCCTCTAGCGGACAGGACAGTAGCTCATTTCCTTAAGCAGATTCACTTTCCTCTCAATCTCACTATCTTAGTCTCAGGCCTAGTATATGGGTAATATGCAGTTTCTGCCTTCCATAACACAACTGTTTTCCCATTACAGCAACCATTCAGGCCACTTATAAAAATCTAAAATAAAATACAAGTGAAATTATATTCATCACAGTAGGGAGGATAATTCTGAATTCTCAGCCTCCTAACACTACACTTCAGAAGTGGGGGATATTACCAGAGCCAAATTTACTGTAATTAAAAATGTTTAAAAATCTTTCTTGTGACTGATTTATCAATACATTGATCACATTTCATACGTGTCATCTTAAACGATTTCTTTTCCAGCACTTCAGTGTCAAAAATCACTGGCTACCATCTGTCTGGCTCTCTTTCCTCTGTCTGAAATCTCTCTCCTGGATTTACCACTCCTTGTCAGCTTTACAGGACTGATGGATGGCCTATCTTATGGAGGATTGAAGAATCATCATGGCTCAGTAATTTTCTCCCAAAATGTCAGCTATCGCATCGTCTGGCCTGCTTCTCTTCAGCTGTGCCTGCTGCATCTTACCCCTTCTCCTGTCTGCTCCAACTGCCAACTCAACCCCTCAGAAAGCTGTTATAGCTTCCCTAACGGCTCCCCTGCTTGTGTGTCTGGTTGCTTAGCAACCTTCCCTCAGCCATCAGCTCTGCCTACCCACACATTACACATTACAACTAAGGGAAAAATGCCCTTACTTAACAAACCTGTGTCAGCAGCGCCTCTATTTAAAGCTGCTGACCAGGTAATAATATAAAAATAAAAATAAATAGATCCCCCCTCTTTCTACCTGCTACACTAGCTTGAAGTATAACACAGATGATAACACAGTTCCCTAAGCTGGGTGTGAGGTCCTTGGTCTCTACACCCTGGAACTAGCTTGAGGTATGACACAGATGATAACACAGTTTCCTAAGCTGGGTGTGAGGTCCTTGGTTTCTCTACACCCTGGAACTAGCTTAAGCATAAACAGAATACAATTCAAATAATCTGGTCCACCTGGTTCAAACACACTGAAGGATCTGACTAGGTCTGAGTGCTTCCACGTAGTGATCGCAACGGCAGACAACTTGCAAGTGACCAGCAGGAACTATATATGGAGTAGTGTTCTCCAGCACCACCCCTGATTGCTCAACCAATAATATCCTGCTCTGGAGTCAGCTGATCGGCGTGGTCAGCTGACTCTTCCTGCTTAGTATAAGAATTCTGCCTCTCATCGCGCGCGCGTGTATTCCTAAGCCTATGTGCACTAACAGACTCAGCCACACCAGACACACGCTGCCGCGTGCAAACCGCCGCGCTGGACGCGGAACCAGCCGCCTTACTGTTGTTGCATGCGGTGGCTTTTCCGCGTTCTGCCCTGCTACCAAACACACGCTTCCGCGTGCAAACCGCCGCACTGGACGCGGAATCAGCCACCTGCTCAGTAGCACATTCGGCGGCTTTTCCACGATCTCTCACAATACGCCAAATTGGAGAAGTGCCTCTTCGAGGTCACTCAAGTCCCTTTTTTGGGGTATATTATTTCCACTTCAGGCCTTTCCATGGATCCTGAAAAAGTCTCTGCTGTGTTGGAGTGGCCGCAACCTGTGGGTTTGAAGGCACTCCAGAGATTTCTTGGCTTCGCCAATTACTACAGGAAGTTCATCAAAGGGTTTTCCTCTGTAGTATCACCCCTAGCCAACCTTACCAAAAAAGGGGCTGACACTTACCATTGGTCGGCTGAGGCACAGTCTGCCTTTGCTACGCTTAAAAAGCTATTTTGTTCTGCTCCCATTCTGAGACACGTGGATGTCACCTTCCCCTTTATCGTTGAGGTAGATGCATCAGAGATTGGGGTTAGGACTGTACTGTCTCAGCGCTCTGGCTTACAAGGCAAACTCCATCCCTGTGCCTTCTTTTCTCATAGGTTCTCTCCAGCTGAGAGGAACTACGATATTGGCAATCAGGAGCTTCTGGTCATTAAGTTAGCCTTTGAAGAGTGGCGCCATTGGCTTGAAGGGGCAGAACATACTATTACAGTCTATACTGATCATAAAAACTTGGAGTACATTGAAGGGGCCAAAAGACTTAGTCCCCGACAGGCCCACTGGTCCCTGTTCATTTCAAGGTTCAGATTCGTGATCACGTACACCCCAGGAAGTAAGAATGTCAAAGCAGATGCGTTGTCTAGGTGCTTTGAGCCAGAGACAGTTCAGCCTGCAACCCCTGAGGCCATCTTACCTCAGAAACTGGTGGTAGCTGCCACGGAAACCTGGGAGGATTGGGCAGTTACTTTAGGGCCTTACCAACAGGATATCCCAGAAGGGAAGCCCGAGGGGGTTCTCTTTGTGCCACTTCCCTTTCGCTTACAACTCTTGCAACTATTCCATACCCATAAGAATGCAGGGCATCCCGGAGCTGCTCGAACTCAAGACCTATTGGCTAGATGTGTATGGTGGCCATCTTTGGCACTTGATTGCAAGGAGTTTGTAAGGGAATGCTCTGTGTGTGCCAGAAGTAAGCCATCTCGTCAGGCACCGGTGGGTACACTTCAGTCTCTACCAGTGCCAAATGAACCCTGGACTCACTTGTCTATGGACTTTGTGCGAGAACTCCCCAGCTCCGAGGGCAAGACGGTCATCTGGGTGGTAGTTAAGAGGTTCAGTAAAATGGCTCATTTCGTACCTCTGAAAGGACTCCCCTCGGCCCAGGAATTGGCTGATCTCTTCATCCGGCACATTTTCCGGCTGCATGGCATTCCGGAGAATGTAGTGTCAGATAGGGGAGTCCAGTTTGTGTAGAAATTCTGGAGAGCTTTTTGCCGTCAGCTCAATATGAATATTTCATTTTCATCAGGCTACCACCCACAGACCAATGGACAGACCGAAAGGGTTAACCAGTCATTGGAACAATTTCTTACAAAATTGGAACAATTTACGTTTGCAGAGTTTGTGCATAATAATCTGAAGAGTTCCTCTTCAGGATTTTCACCATTTCAAGTGGTCTCGGGGAGATCTCCTAAGTTTTCTCCCTTGCCAGTGGCATCTTCTCCCTTTCCGGCCCTAGAAGATTGGCAAAGGGCTTTGAGGGAGATTTGGGTCTTAGTGAAGAAAAATCTGGGGAAAGCCTTTCAGACTCAGAAAAAACAGGCAGATAAGAGACGATCTGAAGAATGGAAGTTTTCCCCAGGAGATAAGGTGTGGGTGTCTACTCGGCATCTAGCGTTGAGACAACCATCACCCAAGTTAGGACCCAAATTCTTAGGCCCATACACGGTGTCCAAAAATATTAATGATGTGACATATGTGATTGATCTCCCAGCCAGCATGAGAGGTGTGAGATCATTCCATGTTTCCTTGCTTAAAACTGCTGTGCATGTGGATTCCTCATCCCCCCCCGTGATGATTGACGACCAGCCTGAGTATGAGATTGAGAAGATTTTGGATTCTCGATTGGTGCAGAATTCCGGAGAAACCGGGTAAGAAGTGTCCGGGTCCACTCCTCAGGGGGGGGGGGGGGGGGTACTGTAATGAATAGCAGAGATACGGCCGCAACAGCAAGAGGCATGGCGGCTATCTCCGCGTCACAGCCGGCGGTCTCTGCCGTGCGGCTACACGCTAGTGCTCTGCCTGGTCCTTCTATTGCTCACAGACTAAGGTCTACGCGCGCCAGGTGACAGGAACTTTATGCATGTAGAAAGGGAGTCAGCTGATCAGGCGATCAGCTGACTCCAGCTATGCTCCGGATTGGCTGAGTGACTGGGGTGGCGCTGTGGAGCGCTTGCAGTATATATAGGACAGGTCATTCAGTTGCTCCGCGTCTGCTGTTGCAAATGCTACGTGTTAGCACTCAGACCTAGTCAGATCCCAAAGTGTGCTAGAACCAGCTGGAGCTGGGGATCCACACTTAGCCAGATTCTGTTGATCGCTTAAAGTACTAATTGAATTGTATTATTTGTTATGACCTTCTGCTAGCTTGACTACTCTTCTGTTTACTGATCCTGTACCTTTGCCTATCTGGTATAGTTGCCGACTCTGCCTGAAATACTACTCTGATCTAGCTTTCTGTCTCTGTACCGTATTTGTCCGCTCGTTGCCAAACCTGCTTGTCTGACTCTTCTATCCTCACCAGTAAGCCTAGTCACTGGTGAGGGATTCTCTGATAGTATCACCTGCTTTGTCTGGTGAATACAAGCTGCAGTACTATCTGAATCACCTGCTCCTCAGGTGGTCAGTAGCTACAGTACTGTCTGAATCACCTGCTCCTCAGGAGATTACTAGCTGCAGTACTATCTGAATCACCTGCTCCTCAGGTGGTCAGTAGCTGCAGTACAGTCTGAATCAGCTGCTTCTCAGGAGATTACTACCTGCGGTGCTATCTTAATCACCTGCTCCTCAGGTGGTCAGTAGCTGCAGTACAGTCTGAATCACCTGCTCCTCAGGTGAATAGTCACTACAGTATTATCACCTCTACCTGCCCGTCAGGTAATAGTGACTACAGTACATTCTGAATCACCCATTCCTTGGGTGATCAATACAGTCGTTATTAACATAGTTCCACCCGCTCCTCGGGTGAACTATCTTACTATTGCATGTATCTACAGCTTGCTGGAGTTTGTATTCCTGTGTCACATAGATATACTCATATCTCCCAGCTCCTCTGGGAATAGCGAGTATCTCTATTATTACTGTTGCACCAAACACACACTCTCACATTGGTTGTCCTGGTCCTGGCTATACCAGTATTATTGGTGATTCTGCAGATCACACATAATCAGGTATAACGTCTGTATTATTGGTGATACTGCAGATCACCAATAATCAAAGAAATCTGTTCTTGCTGACACCAATCGTTACACTAATGTTCAAAAATACCAGTTGCTGAGTCACATCAATCCTGAGGCTGTGTTATTTCAGTCTCCATCACTGTTGTATCATTCAGTCAGGTGGGGATCATCAACAACTGGAGACAGCAGGTGCTGAAGCGCTTTGATGATAGTACTGACAATAGCAGCATGCAGGGCCCCAACTTCATTGTTGCTCCCCAGCGCCCCTGCAAAGCCTTTTGCTGAGTAACGTCTTATCTGTCCTGGCAGGCGCGCTCCTCTGTCAGTCTGTGGCTACGTGCACTTCCGCCTTCATCCACCGCTGGCTGTATCTTCATAATAACAGACAGAGAAGAGGTGCCCCTGCGAGGATGAAGTGCATGGAGCCATGAACTGACAGAGGAGTGTGCCCACCAGAACTGGTGAGACACTACTCTGCTGACTCTGCAGAGGCCCCATGGAGAGCAGTTAAGATGGGATGTAATTGGTGGGGGGGGGAGGGTCTGCAGCTGGCTCAGGGGACCTGGGAAATTTGGCTGCAACAAAGGGCCCCTAATGCCACTTCTTTGTCAGAAGGGTGTCTGCTGGGGGTCCTGGGTTAAAGAGGACCTACAATTTCCATTTTTTTCCTTGACTAATAAAATAAATGACTAAAAAAAGAACTCCTCGAAAATCGGAAAAATGGAAAGTCGGAAATTGGAATTTTCGTGGAATCAGAAATCAGCATTTCCGGCCATCCCTACTCTACAGTTGGAAATCATGCCATCAAAAACTTTTATAGAGGTTTGCAAGAACTATATACTTATTTTATTTAAGTATTTATATAGCGCCGACATATTACACAGTGATGTACAGAGTATATTGTCTTGTCACATACTGTCCCTCAGAGGGGCTCACAGTCTACTCCGTACCATAGCCATATGTCTATGTATGTATCGTGTAGTGCATGTATCACAGTCTAGGGCCAATTTATGGGGAAGCCAATTAACTTATCTGTATGTTTTTGGGATGTCGAGGAAACCAGAGTGCATGGAGGAAACCCAGGCAGGCACGGGGAAAACATACAAACTCGTTGCAGATGTTGACCTGGCTGGGATTTCAACTGAGGAGCCAGCACTGCAAAGCGAGAGCGCTAACCACTACGCCACCAAGTTTTCTGGGCTATCCTCAATTACCTACAATAAACTATAGAAGAGCTTTGCTGCAAGTGTCTAGCAAGATCATAGTGAGTAAGTAGGAACATTATGGTGCACTCAGACACTGAACTGAAAAGTGTTATAATCATGCCATTATTATACACAAATGGGTTAGCAATCAGCAAGAAAATGACATTTAAGACAAGAAATATCCTATCTGGGCTGCCACTTAATAATGTAACACTTGAGCGGTTTGTGTGATTGTCCTGTAAGTGCTTGACTAGATTAGAAAAGCATATGTGCAGGCTTTCCAAGTAGTTCAGTGGTCGAAGAATGATACTAAGAGCACTTTGGAGAAGGTTCACTTCTGCTCCACTTGTCTGTGTCAAAAGATGGGCTACCTCTAAGCCTAGCTATTTAAAGTGAACCTGTTAAAGTTTGCAACATTGGTAAACTAACAGTTCTGCTTAAATGACAACGGAAGTGAAAGGAATATGAAGGCTGTCATATTTATTTTCTTACAAACAATGCACATTGCCTGGCAGTCCGGCTGATCCTCTGCCACTAATTATTTTAGCTATATAGACTCTGAACAAGCGTATGTAGATCACATGTTTCTGACAAAAATCTGACAAGATTAGCTGCATGCTTGTTTCAGGTGTGTGATTCAGATACTACTGCAGCCAATCAGGACAGTCAAGGACACAGGTATTGGTTAAAGGAAATAAATATGGCCGCCACCATATACCTCTCACTTTAGTTGTCCTTTAAAGGGAAGGGAAGGGAAGAAAGGGATATGGATGTTTCATTTTAAACTATACCAGTTGCCTGGCTGATCTCTTTGGCTGCAGTATTGGCTGAATCACACACCTGAAACAAGCATGCAGCTAATCCAGTCTGACTTCAGTCAGAGCACCTGATCTGCATGCTTGCTGAGGAGCTGTGGCTGAAAGTATTAGAAACACAGGATCAGCAGGAGAGTATTTTGAGATTAGAATTGTATTAAAATAATGAAATTTAAAAAATTGCTTTTTGTTATTTTATTTTACAATATTCATTTATAAATTATTTAGTCAGTGTTTATCCATTGTACAATCTCTCTCCACCCCGATATACATTCTGTAATTTATCACAGGTGGCAATAGTCTTTTCATTCTGTGCAGAATGTTTGATCACTGAGTTCTAAAGCCAGTAGAAAATATAATATACGCCTGGTAAATATAAAATACGCCTGGTCTTCCAGTATACTCGGTAGGGGGGGGGGGGGGGGGGGGGAGATTCCTCATATCTTATCAGTTCAGTCTAGTCTAAGGATCATTGGGAGGGTGGGGCTAAATACTAATATACTGCAATATCTAAATACAGGAAGTGTTTCTGATACTAAAACCAGGAAAATTACTATAAAAGTGGTTACCCTGAATAATTTACTGCATTCTACTATATGTCAATACAGTGTAAAGCAACTCTGAAGCAAAGTGACAAGATGAGATAAACATATTCACATATGATACCGGCCCTACTAAGAAATTAGGTATGTGAATTCCCTTTCTGTTTTCCAGTATAAGAGTTAACAAAATACTGGAGTTGTTTTCTACAGGTGAAGGTCGAAAAATTAGAATATTGTGAACCCTTTGCGGGTGTTTTGGATTAATTAGCTGATTAGAGTCCGAATGTTGAACCTTTTCACAATATTCTAATGGTCTGAGATTTTAATGTTGGGCCATAATCATCAAAATTATAACAAAAGCTTGAAATATATCACTTTGCATGTAATGAGTCTATTTCATATATTAGCTCCACCTTTTAAGTTGAATTACTGAAATAAATGGACTTTTGCACAATATTCTAATTTTTTGAGTTTTACCTGTAGTTAGTCTAGTTAGTCTAGAAGCCAGTTAACTAACTTGGTGAAAGTCAGTCCCGTTTTCTGAGGAGCTTAAACAGGGAGAGACAGCTTGAAATAAGGTTTTATTTCAGTTAAGTTCAAAGGGTCATTACTTCTGCTTTGTTTTACAGTTTAAAAGACAGAGGCAGGGCCGGCGCTTCCATAGAGGCAAAGAGGGCAATTGCCCCAGGGCCACAGCTTCCATAGAGGCAAAGAGGGCAATTGCCCCAGGGCCCCTGTTTCCATAGAGGCGAAGAGGGCAATTGCCCCAGGGCCCCTGTTTCCATAGAGGCGAAGAGGGAAATTGCCCCAGGGCCCCCGTATCCATAGGGGCCCCCAAGTGTCCCCCTTTGCCTCAAAGCATATGACTCATATGCCATGTTAGCTCCCCGTGGCTGCCCCCAGCCAGATCCCCCCTCACTCGCTTCTCCCCCTCCCTTCCCGTGTTGCCCCACTGCAGTGTAATAAAGTCAGTGGGAGAGAGACACACTCACCTCCCGAATGATCCAGGCAGTACAGCTCCCGTCTGTCTACCCTGTAGTGATTGTCCTGCACTTCCTGCTAATCCGTTTGTGCTCTAGTGCCTGAACGGAGAAGCAGGAAGTGCAGGACAATCACTACAGGGCAGACAGACGGGAGCTGTACTGCCTGGATCATTCGGGAGGTGAGTGTGTCTCTCTCCCACTGACTTTATTACACTGCAGTGGGGCAACACGCAGAGGGAGAAGCGAGGAAGGGGGGATCTGGCTGGCGGCAGCCGCGGGGGCGGGCGGGGGGGGTGTTTGGTGTTGGGGGCCCCGGATTACTTTTGCCCCGGGGCCCCATCTTAGCTAGAACCAGCCCTGGACAGAGGCCCATATGCAATAAAGTTTTTCACCTGAGTTTTCTCCTAGGAGAACATTTTTCATCTTTTCTTTCAAATAACATTTCACAATTGAAAAAGTACCAAAAAGTAGTTGAAAAAGTACTATCAAAATGATTCTTGCTTGCAAGTATTTTCTTGTTTGCAGGTGTTTTAAAAATAATTTTATTCACAAGTGTGAAAAAAATCACCTTTTATTTTTCAACACATTGCAATTGAAAAAGTACCAAAAAGTCAGTAAAAGAATACTATCAAAATTATTTTGATTATTTTCTTGCGTGCTGATGGATTAAAAGTATTTTTTTATGGACAAGGTGTGAGCATATCACCTAGGAGAAAACTCAGGCTAAAAAGCTAATTGCATATGGGCCAGAGTGTGGATTCCAAACTGTACACATGCCCAGCTGATGTCGCCCACTGGGGATCAGGGGCTGATCCCCTTCGGGAACATCGTTTGGCTGGGCTGCACACATGCGCTGTGTTAGTAATTGCGGGGGGACGGAGGGGCGAGGAGCGGTGCATGTGTGGTGTCACATGGTGGGCGGGGGAGCGGCACAAACAATGGGATCTGCAGAGGGATCGGCGTTGCTGGGGTTGAGTTGATCCATCCATCTGCTGGGTAACTCGTAGAGAACAAAGCAGTGAAATAAAAATAAATTTGGGCCTATAAAATTAATATGCTGTAGGTGTTTTATGAACTAGTGCTCCAAAAAGGATGTCTGCATTTTCAGGGACATGAGGAATGATTTGCATGTGCGCTGACTGTCCTGAAGTGAGTGGGAGTCACTATGTATACATTATACACATCTCTATTAATGCTCACGTTTGTTTTGCAATTGATGTTAATCACACATTGATTAGGCAAAATTATCAAAATAAAACCAAAATCCCCTATTTTAAACTATGGCAATCACAACTTTAACCAGATCTGGGAGGAGATGCTCTCTACTAGGATGTTGGCAGGAACAGAGCAACATGTCTCATGTAATGCAGAAGGCATTGCAGGCATCTAATCATGGAGGATGGTGGGCATATATGTACACTTATGAGGGTGGCATGGTAAATAACACAGCACTGTGGGGGATTGACAAAAATCCAAATCAAGGTGGAGGCAGAAACAGACATGTAGAATGGTAGACATGTAGATGGTGCCATCATATTCAATCAATGCAGTCAGAGTAGATCATCCACAAGTCAAACCAAGGCAATTGCCTAGGGCCTGGAGAGAGTCTTGGGGCCTGGTGGATGGAAGCCCCCACCAAATCTTACTAAAAAAGATGACCATCAGATTTGGGCAAAAATTGCTATCTTGCCTGAGGCCCGCCCCATTTGATCTTAATCCATTTCTGGGTGCAATTTGTCTTTATCATCCACCTGATCAGATCTGGCATGAAGTGGTGGAGCAATAAGACTCATGCAATGCAGGAGCTGTGCCCTGGCTCTAAACATGGCAGACACAGAGGAGCAAGGCAGGAACATATGGTACACTAACTGAGGTGTGGTTGAAAAACTAAACCAAGCTGACAAAAATGTCGCATCAGAATGATGCTACCCATATATTTCTTTCCCCGGTTTTGACACAAGTGAAAGGACCTCTGTGACATGAGTAAAAGAAATGTATTTGTTTTACAAATCAAGATGGTCCTTTCTTTCATCACTACCATTTGAAAGTAAGCAATGCTTCAGAGGTCTGCCCAACATTAACCTTAGCACAATATACTTTTTTGGCAGAAAAAATGTATACATTTATACAGATCTGTACATTGGAACTAGTGGAGTTAAGGAAGAAAAAGTGAAAGGCAAATTTGGTTAAAAAATAGAGGATGCCTCTTCAAAAGATGAACAGAGGCAAACTATTAATACACCATTTCATAGGCCAAGTGTTTTCAAAGTGATACTGTTATAGTGTGTAGCGAGGTTTCCGCAGCCAAAAATCTGTCTGAGGGATTTGGTCATGTGACCTAACGGAAATAATTTGATTTGTTCATTATGTTTGTGTAACATCAATATAGTGTGCAGCACATTGGAAATACACTAAACTACCTACATTCCATTCCATCACTAAAGGGGCTCAGAATCAAGTCCCTATCATAGTATAAATGCAATTTTTTTAGATGGAGTTGGGGTGGGGTGCAAATTAACAGTACATATATGAGGTATAGGAGGATATTCAAGCAAGCGTAGGGAAAACATACAAACTTCACACAGATAATCTGCTGATTAGGTGTGGAGCCTCTATTGCTGCAAGGCTGGAGTACTAACCATTGCTTGGTCACCATACTGTATACACAGCGAGCTCTGGATGGTCCTGCTCCTGCTATTGGGCTTAGTATTATCATGGTTTTCATACTGCAAGTGAGGGCACCAGGGCCGGATTTGTACTCTTTATCGCCCTAGGACACTGTCACCAGCCACCCCCCTTCAGTATAGGTACCGAGAAGAACCCTCCCCCCTTCCCTCTAGTATATGTAGCCTGATGACACACCCCCCCCCCCCGTATAGCTAGCTAGATGACTTCTCCCCCCTTTCCGTCCAGTATAGGTAGCCAGATGACCTCTTCCCTCTAGTATATTTAGCCAGATGACTCCTCCCCCCCTTTCCCTTCAGTATAAGTAGCCAGATGACTCCCTTAATGTTTCCTTTTCCCACTCCCCCTCTTTCAGTATACGTAGTTAGCTCATCTTCAAACCACAGCAGCCACCTGTGTCCCTCATTTCTCCACTCTTCTCCAGTACAGAAGTTTCCTCTTCTTTTCCATCTCCAATGCTGCCCAAGTCCATAGCCGCCGGCCACAATGCAAACGTGCACAGAGAGCAAGGTGGCTGCCACACAGGCAGCTAGCAGCAGAGTACCACGGTTAGGCACTCGCCTGATATCCCTTCATTGCAGCATTTGCAAGCTTGCAAATGCTACACCAGTTTAGCCTGCTGCTTTGGTGCCCTTCCTCCTGTAGTGCCCTAGGCCATGGGCTAGGTATCCTTGGCCCCGGAGGGCACAGCTAAACGATAGGAGAAGGTCACAGCTTGAATCTACACTACTGGACATGACTCGTAAAAGGGGCTCCTGACCAGGGACTTTCAATTAATTACTTATATCAGCAGCTAATGGAAAAGCTGTGCCAGGTAGTGCCTACACAAAGAAAGTAAAACATTAGTACCTGGAGTTGGGCTTTAAGAAAAATATTTTCAGCAGAAGTTCTGGTCACCTTAAGGTTAACACAAGTGAAGAAATATGCTGGTGTTCTCACCTGCAGTGCATAATTATCATTGAACGAGATTGCGGCTCCAGTATGTTGCTCTCTGGTCAGAGGTCCCCCCAGGCAGGAACCACAGGACATTAGATTTTGCTTTATACATGGGCCGGCTTCACCGCCACTGACTCAGAAATCCTTCCCAGCACAACTACTTTTCAAGTAGCTGTCAAGTCAATAAATGCAAAAGTATTAAATAAAGGATGATTGCAATCATCATGCCTGCAGGATGTAGAATTATGAAAGAGAAATAACACAAGGCCACACAATGCGTAGGGGAGGCCTCTAATTAGTAATATTTATTCTTATCAAAGCTTTGGTTTAATTGCTGTAGTTGTCATGTGTTTCATAAGGTACCCACAGTAATTACCAATGTAAATTTAGAGACTGGAAAATGCTTAAAGGACCACTAAAAAAAGTTTACAACACATACAGTGTAGAGTGCACTGTAAATTGCTGTTTTTTTATGTTGCTATCACTTACAGAAGATAGTAAAAAGCTGACAGATATTGGAATAGCCCATCTCATCATGAGGAATTTTTAGTATTACCTTTATTCTTTACAAAAGCACTCCCTGGAAAGGATCTATACAAAGCTGTCAGACAGCCTGCCTACTTGCTAGCACACTATGGCCTTGATTCATTAAAGGCTGCGCGATAAAAAATTCTGGTCGTTAAAAAACCGCATTTGGTATTTTAGTGTGCTAATTCATAAGGATTTTCACAGGTGCCTTAGAAGTTCAGTAAATTACCGAAGCCCATTGAGCGGTAACAGCAGAAGTGTGGAGTTATCTCTCTTTTGTAACAAGCTAATTACATGCAGTGAGGGCATTACAGGCATCCCGATATCCCTTTAGAATGCACGTTTGTTATAATGCCTCTGCTCCCTCTGTCCACTAGTCTTTCTTAGCATTTTATTTAATTGCCACAGCTTAGGAGAACTCCAAGAGACTTTACATATATCATACTTAGGTGATTTACCCACTAGTTCCTCTGCACATTTAATCAGGAACTGAATGGGTTACACTGCTGAAGGGTTTCTGGGGAAATTTGTTTTGTTCTGATTCTCTGCTGGCTGCCTGGGGCTAGAAAAGTTTTGTCCCACCAGAGAAGCCTGCGGGTCCTATCAACATCCGATCAGGAGACAGGGCTGTTTCTATTGGCTCCTTGCTCCTGTCAGTCACAGCTGTCTCTGCTTCTGCGAGTCACGGTTCCCAGCACAGACTCACACAGACTTCGCATTGTTAAGACCACACCAGAGGTGCCGGTAGTTATGTTGGGTATTACCGCATGTTTTAGTTTTTAGGAATTGACATTTGTTGACATTTACCGACGTGTTGAGGTAATTACTGCTCAAGGCTGTAATTTACCTCACTGCTCAGTCATTTCAGTTTTTCATGCGGTAACTGCTTTTATGAATTGACATTTTCGTAAGTGCTCGGTAAAGTCAGCTGTTTTCCGCATTACCAAATGCGATAATGCTTTATGAATCAAAGCCTATATTGACGGCTGGACTGAGGAATTGCCATTTAGCAAGTGCTTTTGTAAATAATTATCTGAGATGCACTCATCCACTAACTACTGTAAGGGACAATGAAGAAAACAGTAATCTATAGAGCATTTACTTTGGGAGAAAGCTACATTTTATATGTATGCATTTTAAAAAGTACAATTTTTTATAGCTGTCCTTTAACTACATGTGTATGGTGGTGACTTTTTTGCATAACATGGGACTGAAGTGTAATTTTACCTATGTTGAAAAAAAGTTGTTATACGCTTATGTCTGTGCTACACATTTATTCATATTTTAATGTTATTAGAATGATCTTCCATTTCAGCTTGTAATCAGATATTTATTTTTTTAAATCACCTGGGAGTGCAATTGTCTGTTCCCTGCAGCCAAAGCGACAGTACGCTGTTTGGTGTACACTTTGGAATAGAGAAAGTTCTAGGCAGTGGCGTAGCTAAGGAGCTGTGGGCCCCGATGCAAGTTTTACAGTGGGGCCCCCAAGCACTCTATACATAACAATTGATACGGCGCACCAAAACCTGCCAATGGCAACTACAGTGTCAGAGGTGCAAGAAGGGGATGGGGAACAGCTTGTTAATGATTACCACTATTTAAAGTATCTATAGAAGTGATTATTATAAGCACAGGACCAATAGAGAGCTAATACTGTAGTTGAGGGAGGGCCCCTCTGGCCTGAGGGCCCTGATGCGGTCGCTACCTCTGCAACCCCTATTGCTACGCCCCTGGTTCTAGGCTACAATGTTCTTGCTTCAACAGTTAGCTAAACAGGGAAGAAAGAGCAGGAGACATTGTTTCTCCTGTGGGTTGAAACTCAAAAAATATATACCGGTTCATCTATTAGTGTATGGCCATCTTAAGTGGCTATTGGTCTTTCTGATTTCTTTATTTGTTGCTTCTACTAAATCTTGAATAGAAAGTAGCATACTGTGATGCCAGGGTTTGTGTAGATAAAACCTAGCTAATTTACTGGGGAATTGCATTATCTGCTGTATACCAGAGGTGCCAACAAGGATAAAATACAAAAGGAAGGAAGGGTGGACTTGCCTCCAGTTTGATGACCCAAAACTGTGACGCGTTTTTCTGGATGCAACCCGCTTCCTCAGGCAAATGTAGGCGTATCTGTATACTGGATCAGTGAACGCTGGGTGTTTTGCACTGTAGTGTAAACTGAGCCAAATGTCTCTTAAGCGATTGATAACGGTATATGGCTGTAACAACATACAGTGGTGTGAAAAACTATTTGCCCCCTTCCTGATTTCTTATTCTTTTGCATGTTTGTCACACTTAAATGTTTCTGCTCATCAAAAACCGTTAACTATTAGTCAAAGATAACATAATTGAACACAAAATGCAGTTTTAAATGATGGTTTTCATTATTTAGTGAGAAAAAAAACTCCAAATCTACATGGCCCTGTGTGAAAAAGTGATTGCTAAAAAATAACTTAACTGTGGTTTATCACACCTGAGTTCAATTTCTGTAGTCACCCCCAGGCCTGATTACTGCCACACCTGTTTCAATCAAGAAATCACTTAAATAGGAGCTATCTGACACAGAGAAGTGGACCAAAAGCACCTCAAAAGCTAGACATCATGCCAAGATCCAAAGAAATTCAGGAACAAATGAGAACAAAAGTACTGTAATTGAGATCTATCAGTCTGGTAAAGGTTATAAAGCCATTTCTAAAGCTTTGGGACTCCAGCGAACCACAGTGAGAGCCATTATCCACAATTGGCAAAAACATGGAACAGTGATGAACCTTCCCAGGAGAGGCCGGCCAACCAAAATTACCCCAAGAGCGCAGAGAAAACTCATCCGAGAGGCCACAAAAGACCCCAGGACAACATCTAAAAAACGGCGGGCCTCACTTGCCCCAATTAAGGTCAGTGTTCACGACTCCACCATAAGAAAGAGACTGGGCTAAAACGGCCTGCATGGCAGATATCCAAGGCGCAAACCACTTTTAAGCAAAAAGAACATTAAGGCTCGTCTCAATTTTGCTAAAAAACATCTCAATGATTGCCAAGACTTTTGGAAAAAATACCTTGTGGACCGACGAGACAAAAGTTGAACTTTTTGGAAGATGTGTGGCCCGTTACATCTGGCATAGAAGTAACACAGCATTTCAGCAAAAGAACATCATAACAACAGTAAAATATGGTGGTGGTAGTGTGATGGTCTGGGGTTGTTTTGCTGCTTCAGGACCTGGAAGGCTTGCTGTGATAGATGGAACCATGAATTCTACTGTCTACCAAAAAATCCTGAAGGAGAATGTCCGGCCATCTGTTCGTCAACTCAAGCTGAAGCGATCTTGGGTGCTGCAGCAGGACAATGACCCAAAACACACCAGCAAATCCACCTCTGAATGGCTGAAGAAAAACAAAATGAAGACTTTGGAGTGGCCTAGTCAAAGTCCTGACCTGAATCCTATTGAGATGTTGTGGCATGACCTTAAAAAGGCGGTTCATGCTAGAAAACCCTCAAATAAAGCTGAATTACAACAATTCTGCAAAGATGAGTGGGCCAAAATTCCTCCAGAGCGCTGTTAAAGACTCGTTGCAAGTTATCGCAAACGCTTGATTGCAGTTATTGCTGCTAAGGGTGGCCCAACCAGTTATTAGGTTCAGGGGCAATTTCTTTTTCACACAGGGCTATGTAGGTTTTGAGGTTTTTTGTCACTAAATAATAAAAACCATCATTTAAAACTGCATTTTGTGTTCAAATATGTTATCTTTGACTAATAGTTAACGGTTTTTGATGAGCAGAAACATTTAAGTGTGACAAACATGCAAAAGAAGAAGAAATCAGGAAGGGGGCAAATAGTTTTTCACACTTCACACCACTGTAAGTATACTGTATATATTTCACTATAGTGAAATGTTTACTGCTTGGCAAAGAAAATAGACCTATGAAATGTGACATGAAAATTCTAAGAATAAAACAGACATTCTTATGTCAGGCTTTATTTCAAAGAGATCAGATGGTGAACACAGCTTTAATGTAACAGTAATGTACACAACCACTCATTTGCAAAGCCACTTGCAAATGACAGATTATTGAAGAGATTTCAGGAGATTCTATACGTATGCATTGCAAGACTGTCTCCAAGTGACCTTGTGAAGGTTCCATTGTGTAGACCTGTAACAAGACATAGAAGACTGCATATGGAATTCAAAGAGACCTTAACATTTCACCCAAACATGAATATGAAAACATCATTCTTTGGGACATTTTGATCCAGTGACATAAGACTGCATGAATGAAGATTACCATAGCAATATAGTGACTGAATATAGAAAAAACAAAACAAAAAAACCCCCCAAAACATAGAGGGCTTTAAATGCTTGGGCAGCATTTTAACTCTTGAGAAAGCCATGAAATTGGAGAACAACACTGGTCTAAGTGCATTAAGAACCAAAGCCATTTATTCCACGGGTCATTTAAAGGTAGAAAAGTCTCCCTGAATTTGTTATGGTTTTCCCAATACTCCTTTGTGCTTTCCTCGTAATATAATGTGGACATTGGTAAGGGAGAAATCACACTTGTAATCGGTTTTCCACAAGATATGTGCACTCACTGCAATTTAACATTTTATCTTACAGTTTGCAGTGAATATCAATGAGGAATCGCATGCTGGGTTGGATTTACCATAAGGCACTGTAGGCAGGTGCCTACAGGCACCTGATGATGGAAAGGCGGCTCATTCCCCTCCCCAAGTGACTCCCTCCTTCCTTCCCTATGCAGAGTCCTGATGAGAGTGCAAAATGAGAGGTTACTCACCCTGCTTCCGGCATTCTACTGATGAGATCTGCCTTCAGTCAGGTGCACCTCTTAATACTGAGGGTACCTCTGGCTACCTAATACTAAGGGGCACCTGTAGTTACCTATGATGGGTAAGGAAAGTAAGCTAGGAGTGACAGCTGTGCCAGCCAGAACACTTGCTTAGCGGTTCGGCAGGGTTTGTATGTGTGTGGAGGGTGCAGTCTAGGGTGCCAGGACATCTGTGCCTGTAGGCTCCTGTTAGGTAAATCCGGGCCTGATTGCATGCATTGTGCAGAAAAGTAGCACAGGTTGTATCTTTGTAATGATTTGCTCTGCTGTCTGCACAGGCAGGCAGCTTTTTGACCATTTTTCAGGTCTGCATGCTGCAGGTCCCTGGAAAGGAGACCGGTTTTCACTCTGAAAGTTTAAGACGTGCTGTTCTGGTGAGGGATTTGCATTCACTCATCTGGTTATTGATAGCTCTGCCTCTTTTGAAGGCTTGCAGTATAAATTCCATTTCATAAAGGTTTTGTTCTGCTGGACTTACCTTGAGTTTCAGCCCCTCTGCTGATTGTTTGCTAATATTGTTTTAGAGTAGTTATCCTTGGGAGTGCACTAGCATTCCTTCTAGTGCAGTCAGATTGTTAATTATCTGTATGGCCTGGTTCTGTCTTGTCTTATCTATTGCGATTGCACTTTCTCCAACGGCGGCTGATAGTGAATCGCTCTGTCTGTTTGGGTCGCATTCGCCCTAGCGGTAGAGGCGGTGGATCCTTCTGTACTCTGTCTTGGAGTGTAAGCCAGAGCAGCGGTTGCTACCGGTTGCTCCATTTGTCTGTCTGTTTGGATCACATTCGCCTTGGCGGTAGAGGCGGTGGATTCTTCTGACCTATGTTCCTGGAGTGTGGGCCTGAGCTTTTGCCTGGTGTGAACGCTTGCTGTTGTCTGGTGTTAGGCAACCGATTAGCAAAGCGTTCTCGCCATCTGTTTGTCTTTTTGTTCTGTGCTCAATAGTTAGTTAGGGTTGGTACGCTTTGTCGCTGTTGCGCTTAACGTGCGGCGACCGTGCCTTGAACGCGCTTTGTCGCTATTGCGCTTAACGTGTGGTGACCGCGTTTAGCTAGTCCTGTCAGTTCCTTCGTGTTGGATTGCAGTTTGCTAATTGGTTCTGTCTTTATTCATTCTAAGTTCTGTCTTTACTCCGTCTTGTGTCTCTGCTAGCAATCGCCATTCTTGCGATTGCTTTCTCACTTTAGTCTTCATTGTTGTATGTCAACCGTCGCTGGGTGGCGACTAGATTGGTGGACATACATACAATTTGTCTCTGTGATCACTCTCTCTCTCGAGAGGCTATCTTGCCCTGTATCGCTTCACTTTGTAAAATTTCTAGCTGGCATCTGTGGCTATGCAGAGGGTCTATTCCTCTGCACTCCACAGCTCCATCTGCCGGTTGGAATTTCTCTCCACAGGTGCTTTTGCACCAAAGCTGGGTTCCCTTATCTAAACGCTTGTGGAGAGTTTCCGTAGTGTCGGCGCACATGTTGTGCGCTGACCACGGAGATAATTCCGCAAACGTTACCGTATGATTAGCCAAACCGAAATTCCCAGTATAGAGGGAATTTCCAATTTGTACGATTTTGTCGAATATGGTTCTTGTACCTTTAAGAGGTTTAAAAAAACTAGACTCTGAAACCAAAGAGGATTTTCTTTCTGAATGTGTAAGATTTTTTCTTTATCCTGCATTTCAAATCACTGATTCGTCCACATGGGCTTTCCAAATAGCTTATGTTCTATTGTAAGGAGATCTGTTTCAGTGGGCTTATGAGATTTTGAAAAGCAATTCTTGGAATGATAAACCTTATCAGTTTCTTACATTAATTTTTTCTCACTGGTTTAAACTGCCTTCCTTACCACCTATTCTTGATGGGTGTGTAATTGCAAATCAATCAGCTGTTCTATCCATTCCATGCAAAACCATTCAGTTTGAGAATGAATGCAATAACAGCTCCCTTGCATCTAGACAGCAGCCACTTAAAGCGGCTAAGACTAAAAGGAGAAAGTCTAGGAAGGCTTCCCAGCTGAAAGATCCATTGCCCATAGCAACTACAAATAAAAAAAATCATTTCTGTAAAGTCTGAAATTTGGAACACACTTGAATGTGATAAATCCAGAGAAACTTCTCAGTCTCAGGTTTTATTACCCCAAGCAGAAGCATATGTGGATCCTACAATAGACAGAATTATTCAGTATATTAAAGGAGTAAGAAAATCTATGAATGTTCCTGATCCCAACCCGTATGAGTGTTACCTTGATACAGGGTTGTTTGAGCCTCCATTTGCTCCAGGGGAGATTGGGTCTTTGATTGAGGAGTTCGATATTGATTGGAAGGCATTTTGCGATTTTTACATCGCAGAAAGCGAAGAGATTCTTAATGCTTGTATTAACTATGTGTGCACTTTGATTGAATCTGGTGAGTGTGACGAGTGTTTTGTGAATCCGGTGATTTGTGTGTGGCAGATGATTTTGTATGAATTGCACACACACCAACCAATTGAATCCAATAAAGAGACAACGTTGTCGGATGACTGTTTCAACTAGCATTCCTTCTAGTGCAGTCAGATTGTTAATTATCTGTATGGTTTGATTCTGTCTTGTCTTATCTGTTGCGATTGCACTTTCTCCAACGGCGGCTGATAGTGAATCGCTCTGTCTGTTTGGGTCGCATTCGCCCTAGCGGTAGAGGCGGGGGATCCTTCTGTACTCTGTCTTGGATTGTAAGCCAGAGCAGCGGTTGCTACTGGTTGCTCCATCTGTCTGTCTGTTTGGATCGCATTCGCCTTGGCGGTAGAGGCGGTGGATCCTTCTGACCTATGTTCCTGGAGTGTGGGCCTGAACTTTTGTCTGGTGTGAACGCTTGCTGTTGTCTGGTGTTAGGCAACCGATTAGCAAAGCGTTCTCGCCATCTGTTTGTCTTTTTGTTCTGTGCTCAATAGTTAGTTAGGGTTGGTACGCTTTGTCGCTGTTGCGCTTAACGTGCGGCGACCGTGCCTTGAACGCGCTTTGTCGCTATTGCGCTTAACGTGTGGTGACCGCGTTTAGCTAGTCCTGTCAGTTCCTTCGTGTTGGATTGCAGTTTGCTAATTGGTTCTGTCTTTATTCATTCTAAGTTCTGTCTTTACTCCGTCTTGTGTCTCTGCTAGCAATCGCCATTCTTGCGATTGCTTTCTCACTTTAGTCTTCATTGTTGTATGTCAACCGTCGCTGGGTGGCGACTAGATTGGTGGACATACATACATTCTGTCTCTGTGATCACTCTCTCTCTCGAGAGGCTATTTTGCCCTGTATCGCTTCACTTTGTAAAATTTCTAGCTGGCATCTGTGGCTATGCAGAGGGTCTATTCCTCTGCACTCCACAGCTCCATCTGCCGGTTGGAATTTCTCTCTACAGGTGCATTTGCACCAAAGCTGGGATCCCTTATCTAACCGCTTGTGGAGGTTTTCCGTAGTGTCGGCGCACATGTTGTGCGCTGACCACGGAGATAATTCCGCAAACGTTACAATCTTATATTAGAAAATTCTATACAGAATTGCAGATGGCTCCTGAAAATGCAGCATTTCCATAGGAAGGCATTCCATTTTCACACAAGTGTGACCCCCTGCCTAACATTTCAGACCCCAAAATGTCAGCACTACTATAAATCTTACCCTTTTTATTCCTCGGCATCAGGACAGTATGCAATATTACAAATGTTACCGTAATTTAATATCTGTGTGGAGCAACACTTACTGATTTGAGAAGTTGTTAAACCACAAATGTTCTTGTTTTGCTATTAGGTAGTGAAGAAAATAAATAAGCTGCAGGGAATGATGGAACTTAAAGTGGGATTAAAGAACGCCCTAAACCAAAATGTCATGTAAACCTGTAGTGCCCCAAAGAAAAAATACGATTAGTCCAGAGGCTGTTCACACGCAGCCGTGTTTCTGCACAAGTGTCACAATGCAGCGGAACCCTTGAACCCAGTATATATAGCAGATGTGCCCTAGTATTAGGTAGGTTCCCACCCAGTATTAGGTAGCATTCCTCTAATATAGATAGCAGATGTGCCCCCAGTATTAGGTAGGTTCCCACCCAGTATTAAGCCCAAACTACACGATACGATTGTTTGTACGATTCGATTACAATTCTATTTACGATCCGATTAAATCCGACATGTTGCAAAACAATGGCAAATCGAATTAAATCGAATCGAATACTGATCGGACATATCGGATCGTAAATAGAATCGTAAATGAATCGTACAAACAATCGTATCGTGTTGATTGGGCTTTAGATAGCATTCCTCTAATATAGATAGCAGATGTGCCCCCAGTATTAGGTAGGTTCCCACCCAGTATTAGATAGCATTCCTCTAATATAGATAGCAGATGTGCCCCCAGTATTAGGTAGGTTCCCACCCAGTATTAGATAGCATTCCTCTAATATAGATAGCAGATGCGCCCCCAGTATTAGGTAGGTTCCCACCCAGTATTAGATAGCATTCCTCTAATATAGATAGCAGATGTGCCCCCAGTATTAGGTAGGTTCCCACCCAGTATTCCACCCACCAATAAAGCAAATCTGAAACTAAAATAAACTTTTGAGATAATGAATTGTATGTGTAGTATGATAATAAATATTTATGCAAAAGAGCTTCTCTGAGCTAGTCGACCAATTTGGTCAAACTCAGTCCTGTTTTTTAAAGAACAGAGGCGCCAGCAAGATAAAAATAATTTAAAAGTTTTAAAATTGCTTGGGAGACAGTGGTGGACTTACCTCCGGAAAGCAGACATGACGGAATGTCCAATTCAAACAAATACATTTATTATAAGTACCCTAATAGATGCAACACATTTTGTAAGCGTAATCCGCTTCATCAGGAAAAAGATAGGGGACAAACTGTAGACAGAGACAAAAGAGATACACTGGACAGAAAACCCCAACTCATACACGCAGCTCCCTGCCTCAGCGCTGACCTGCTACACGGCTGGTAAGTGACACTTACCGAGCAGGGCTTAGCGAACTGAGGCATGTTTGTTCAGTAAATTACCGAACTTCTGCCTCATGCAGAAGATCTTTAGTGAATTTTGAAAAAAATTTAATACCGAATGCGGTATTTTACTGCACCGACCAAAATGATTTTACCGAACTGCCCTTAGTGATTGGAGCCCCAATGTCTGAATTATTTATTTATTTAAATATTTATATAGCGCCAATATATTACGCAGCGATGTCCAGAGTATATTTTCTTGTCACTAACTGTCCCTCAGAGGGGCTCATAATCTAGTCCCTGAATTGAGACAAGAGTTAGGACATATTTTTCATCTACAAATACTGGGGTAAAAGCATAAATACACAGATAAAGTAAAGGACTTACCAGTGAATCGCAGGTAGCACGAGAAGCTATTGGTTGATTGACGGCAGGTACCACATTTAAAGCACCGAGCGGTCTTTTTTCAGTACAGAGGCGCTTCTCTTGCTACCTACGATTTACTGGTAAGTCCTTTAACCTTTATCTGTGTATTTATGTTTTTTTACCCTCCATGCTTTCCCATTCTACTTATACCTGGTTTTACTCCATAGACTACACGCCTCATTACTATATATAACACGCTGCTGCATTAAATACATATATTTACCATACTACAGTATATCTCTACTATATCTCTATGTGTATTTATATGTATATACATATCTTTTCTACTAAATAAGTCACTATACTTTGGTGAACACCTATTATGGCTACATTATTGCACTACACCACTGCTGCATTTTTTTTCATTACATCAATTATACTGCTGCACACCAACTATAAGGGCCCTTTTCCACTAGCAGTCGCTAGCGTTCACGCTGAACGCTAGCGACTGCTGAATCGCAAAGGTAAAAAATTACCGGCGATTTCCCGTTTGTGGCCGCGATTTTGCTATGCTATGCACTGCATAGCAAAATCGCGGCAAATATCGCTCCGTGCCGCGATCGCGTTTCAGGCAGAAACGAATCGCGGTAGTGGAAACATCCTACCGCGATTCCTATGTTATTTAGCAAACCCTAGCGATTGTAAAATCGCTAGCGGTTTGCGGTTTTGCGATTCCGCTACCGCAAACGCGTTAGTGGAAAAGGGCCCTTAGTGATAGCAACCTACACCCATATTTGCCTATTGCACATTATTGTGTTCACCATAGCCACAAGATAAATTGATTATTTATTACAATTGTTTATTTATTAATTGATTATTTATTACTGTGATTTGCATAGCTTGGTTTGGGTTGTACTACTATATCTGGTTTTCAACATGCTAGTCCACTGAGTGATTTTTTTATAATTGTTGTATGCGATTTATAAATGACTATCTATTGCATGTGGCTCGCTATAGCAAAAAAAATCTTTTGTCTCTGTCTACAGTTTGTCCCCTATCTTATTGCCTGATGAAGCGGGCTACGCCTGCGAAACGCGTTGCATCTATTGGGGTACTTAAATAAATGTATTTTTTGAATTGGACAGTCCATCGTGTCTGCTTTTCGGAGGTAAGTCCACCACTGCCTCCCAAGCAATTTTAAAACTTTTAAATTATTTTTATCCTGCTGGCACCTCTATTCTCCTATGATTACACTCTGTCAACCCCTGGTGGAGGGGTGACCTACCCCTATCTTTTCCGATCTACAGAGAGCGACTTCTTAATCCTGAGTGAGGACAGGTCTAATCTCCTCACCTGCCTGTACAGTGGTTGTCTATGAGGTAACCCATGTTTGTGAGTATCTCAACCTCAAATTTTATATCATTCCACGTTTCCAATACATACTACACTATATTGGGCTCTCTGTGTTTTCCTGTTTTCTAAAGAGATTAAACAGCCAAGAATCAGTGAGAAATGGCTTGAGATAAGGTTTTAATGCAGGAAAGTATAAAGGGTTATTACTTCTGCTTTTTTTTACAGCTTAAAATACAGAGTGAAGATTCTAAACTGCAACTGTGATAGTCTGATGCAATGTTATACATGAAGCTATATAACTGAAAATAAAAATATGAGACTTTTCTTTGCTACTAATGTTCTATTTATTATCCGTACAACACATTCAATTCAGTTTATTTTCGCTTCAGATTTGCTTTAACCTCCTGAGCGGTCTGGACGAGCTCAGCTCGTCCATCACCGCCGGAGGCTGCCGCTCAGGCCCTGCTGGGCCGATTTTTATCAAATAAAGTGCAGCACACGCAGCCGGCACTTTGCCAGCCGCGTGTGCTGCCTGATCGCCGCCGCTCTGCGGCGATTCGCCGCGAGCAGCGGCGAAAGAGGGCCCCCCTAGCCGCCTGAGCCCTGCGCAGCCGGAACAAAAAGTTCCGGCCAGCGCTAAGGGCTGGATCGGAGGCGGCTGACGTCAGGACGTCGGCTGACGTCAATGACGTCACTCCGCTCGTCGCTATGGCGACGATATAAGCAAAACAAGGAAGGCCGCTCATTGCGGCCTTCCTTGTTTATTCTGGGCGCCGGAGGCGATCGGAAGATCGCCTCCGGAGCGCCCTCTAGTGGGCTTTCATGCAGCCAACTTTCAGTTGGCTGCATGAAATAGTTTTTTTTTTATTTAAAAAAAACCCTCCCGCAGCCACCCTGGCGATTTAATCAGAACGCCAGGGTGGTTAAGAGCTGGTGATCATTTAACTAATGCAATCTTTAGGTCATGTGATACCATTAACACTGCACTGCAAATATTAGCTCATTCAGCAGTGCGAGAAAGATTTAGTTTTTTCTTGTCTTAAAGGACAACTATAGCAAAAAAGTAAGCAGTTCAAATGACAGAACCCCTGGCGTAACAATAGGGCCTGCAGCCCCTGCCCCTGCGGGGGGCTTGGGGCCATTTGGGGGGGGGGGGCTGGAGGGGACGCAGCATGAGGGGAAAGCCATGCTGCACTTTGGCGGGGAGGGGGGATGATCCCCCCTCCCTCTCCTCGGGCTCAGCCCTCTGCGCTCCCCTCCAGCGTTGAATAGTTTGTGTATGCAGGCGGCGGGCAGCGGCAGAGACATACCTTCCGTACGTTCCAGCGTGGACGTTTCTCCCTCTATTGTCTGACGCGACTTCCGGTATAAACAGGAAGTCGTGTTAGAGGCTAGAGAGAGGAACATCCACGCTGAAGTGCACGGAAGGTATGTAACTGCCACTGCCCGCCACCTGCATACACAAACTATTCAACGCTGGAGGGGAGCGCAGAGGGGAGAGACTGTCCCCCCCTCCCCGCCGAAGTGCAGCATGGCTTTCCCCTCATGCCGTGCCCCCTCCAGCCCCCTAAAACGACCCAAAGTGGGCCCCGAGGGGGGGGAGCCCGCTTAGTATTTCTGCAGAGGGGCCCGGTGGGACCTTGTTACGCCCCTGGACAGAACCAACAGGTTTTGGACTAGTCCATTTTCTCCCAGGGGATTTTCTTTGTTTTAAGAACCATTTCCTGAATGGCAGTTGCTAAGTCTGATAAAAGACGATACTCCTATGTTGGCCAACAAAATAGCAAAGTCAGCTAATCCTTTGCATGCTCACATGCAAATGTTCATACAAATGCTTTCACAGAAATCAATGATCCAGGACCCCCTGCTATCGCTACAGCTAATTTAAAAGATGGGGGTGTTGGTAAAAAAAGAATACATTTGCTTGTTTAGTCACCAACACCGCGCAGAGGTACCCCAGTATTTGTAGATGAAAAATTTGTCCTAACTCTTGTCTCAATTCAGGGATTAGATTATGAGCCCCTCTGAGGGACAGCTAGTGACAAGACAACATACTCTGTACAGCGCTGCATAATATATTGGCGCTATATAAATATTTAAATAAATCAATAATTCAGACATGGGGCTCTATTCACTAAGGGCAGTTCGGTAAAATCATTTTGGCTGGTATAGTAAAATACTGCATTCAGTATTTTACGTTTTTTTTTTAATTCACTAAAGATTTTCTGCATGAGGCAGAAGTTCGGTAATTTACTGAACAAACATGCCTCTGTTCACTAAGCCCTGCTCAGTAAGTGTTACTTACCAGCCGTGTAGCAGGTCAGCACTGAGGCAGGGAGTTGCGTGTATGAGTTGGGGTTTTCTGTCCAGTGTATCTCTGACTTCCCTTTAGATGTGCTGCAGCCACCAGGGGGAGCTCTTATGCATGCCAGAATACAGATTTTTACATCTAAAGCAGTAGTTCTCAACCTTTTCAGCACATGTACCCCTTTGCGGGTCATTCCCTAAACAAATGTATCCCCTACCGAATAAGGCTGTGCGGGGGTGTGGCCATGGCATGATGTGGGTGGAGCCAAATACTAGCAAAATACAGGTAGTCCATGGTTAACAAATGAGATAGGCAGGGACTGTGTCCATACTTAATTTTAAAAAAGTTAATGCGAAATCTGTTGTTGCATATTTGTAGCAATTTTGGTAAAATCTGGTATCAGAAGTGACAGCTGACAGCATATATCTGCAGAGGCATCAAGTCTGTTCCTCTTTTCAACTTTTGTGTCACAGTACTTTGCAAACCCACATTTGCACATATATGTTGTCACAACAGGCGGTGCCCAAGTGTAGATAGCCAGACGGTGCCCCAGTGTAGATAGCCAGGTAGTGCCCCAGTACAGATAGCCAGGTAGTGCCCCAGTACAGATAGCCAGGTAGTGCCCTAGTACAGATAGCCAGGTAGTGTCCCAGTGTAGATAGCCAGGTAGTGCCCCAGTGTAGATAGCCAGTTAGTGCCCCAGTACAGATAGCCAGGTAGTGCCCCAGTACAGATAGCCAGGTAGTGCCCTAGTACAGATAGCCAGGTAGTGTCCCAGTGTAGATAGCCAGGTAGTGCCCCAGTGTAGATAGCCAGTTAGTGCCCCAGTACAGATAGCCAGGTAGTGCCCCAGTACAGATAGCCAGGTAGTGCCCCTGCACAGATAGCCAGTTAGTGCCCCAGTACACTAGCCAGCTAGTGCCCCAGTACAGATAACCAGTTAGTGCCCCAGTGTAGATAGCCAGGTAGTGCCCCAGCACAGATAGCCAGGTACTGCCCCAGTGTAGATAGCCAGGTATTGCGCAGTGTAGATAGCCAGGTAGTGCCCCAGTACAGATAGCCAGTTAGTGCCCCAGTACAGATAGCCAGGTAGTGCCCCAGTACAGATAGCCAGGTAGTGCCCCAGTACAGATAGCCAGTTAGTGCCCCAGTGTAGATAGCCAGTTAGTGCCCCAGTACAGATAGCCAGGTAGTGCCCCAGTAAAGTTAGCCAGGTAGTGCCCCAATACAGATAGCCAGTTAGTGCACCAGTACAGAACAGATAGCCAGTTAGTGCCCCAGTGTAGATAGCCAGGTAGTGCCCCAGTGTACATAGCCAGGTAGTGCCCCAGTGTGGATAGCCAGTTAGTGCCCCAGTACAGATAGCCAGGTAGTGCCCCAGTACAGATAGCCAGGTAGTGCTCCAGTACAGATAGCCAGTCAGTCCCCCAATATAGATAGCCAGGTAGTGCCCCAATATAGATAGCCAGGTAGTGCCCCAGTACAGATAGCCAGTTAATGCCCCAGTGTAAATAGCCAGGTAGTGCCCCAATACAGATAGCCAGGTAGTGCCCCAATACAGATAGCCAGGTAGTGCTTCAGTACAGATAGCCAGTTAGTGCCCCAGTACAGATAGCCAGCTAGTGCCCCAGTGTAGATAGCCAGTTAGTGCCCCAGTACAGATAGCCAGGTAGTGCCCCAGTACAGATAGCCAGTTAGTGCCTCAGTGTAGATAGCAAGGTAGTACCCCAGTACAGATAGCCAGTTAGTGCCCCAGTAGCCAGTTAGTGCCCCAGTACAGATAGCCAGGTAGTACCCCAGTACAGATAGCCAGGTAGTGCCCCAGTACAAATAGCCAGGTAGTGCCCCAGTACAGATAGCCAGGTAGTGCCCCAGTACAGATAGCCAGGTAGTGCCCCAGTAGCCAGTTAGTGCCCCAGTACAGATAGCCAGGTAGTGCCCCAGTACAAATAGCCAGTTAGTGCCCCAGTACAGATAGCCAGTTAGTGCCCCAGTACAGATAGCCAGGTAGTGCCCCAGTACAGATAGCCAGCTAGTGCCCCAGTACAGATAGCCAGTTAGTGCCCCAGTGTAGATAGCCAGGTAGTGCCCCAGTAAAGATAGCCAGGTAGTGCCCCAGTACAGATAGCCAGTTAGTGCAAAAGTACAGATAGCCAGGTAGTGCCCCAGTGTAGATAGCCAGTTAGTGCCCCAGTGCAGATAGCCAGGTAGTGCCCCAGTACAGATAGCCAGTCAGTGCCCCAGTATAGATAGCCAGGTAGTGCCCCAGTATAGATAGCCAGGTAGTGCCCCAGTACAGATAGCCAGGTAGTGCCCCAGTGTAGATAGCCAGTTAGTGCCCCAGTACAGATAGCCAGGTAGTGCCCCAGTGTAGATAGCCAGTTAGTGCCCCAGTGTAGATAGCCAGGTAGTGCCCCAGTACAGATAGCCAGTTAGTGCCCCAGTAGCCAGTTAGTGCCCCAGTACAGATAGCCAGGTAGTGCCCCAGTACAGATAGCCAGTTAGTGCCCCAGTACAGATAGCCAGGTAGTGCCCCAGTACACATAGCCAGTTAGTGCCCCAGTACAGATAGCCAGGTAGTGCCCCAGTACAGATAGCCAGTTAGTGCCCCAGTACACATAGCCAGTTAGTGCCCCAGTACACATAGCCAGTTAGTGCCCCAGTACAGATAGCCAGATAGTGCTCCAGTACAGATAGCCAGGTAGTGCCTCAATACAGATAGCCAGCTAGTGCCCCAGTATAATCTTACGTATCCCCGTTCCCGCGCAGAATCCTCTCGCTGGGCTCTCCTCCTCTCGCCGGACTCTTCTCTTCTCGCCGCATCTTCCCGCTATGGTTACTTCCGGCAGCAACTCTGACGTCATGAGCGGCTGCCAGGTAACCATGGCGACAGGACGCTAGGAGGCAATAGGAGGAGACCCCGGACAGGAGGAGAGCCCGGCGACAGGAGTCCACACAGGAACGGGATAAGTAAGTTACTGTGCCCCGGCACTGCCTGCCTTGCCCCACAGTTCTCTCCTGGGGGCGACATACGCCATTTTGTCTGCGGCCCCTGGGGGACCCCCTAAAAGCTGCCGATGTACCCCCAGGGGAATCCGCGGACCCCAGGTTGAGAACCACTGATCTAAAGGGATGCAGAAAAGCCTCCTAAAATGTCACCTTCCTCTGCTCTGTGAGAGTGAAGACCCGTCCGATACCCTGTCGCACCAAATTAGCGTGAGAAGCAGGGCTTTCCCTATAGGCTGCCTGGCTCTCCCTAAAGGCTGTCTATCAAATCACACAAGTCGGTAATTTACCTCACTAGTCAGTAATATTAATTTTCTGTGCAGTATTGGTTTAGTGAATTGTAATTTGGGAAGGTGATCAGTAAAATCTGTGGTTTTCAGCATTACCGAATGCGGTAATGCTTAGTGAATAGAGTCCATGTTCAGCTAAGCTGGCAAATATTCTCAAGTCACTGGGTGTAGCAGATGGCCTACAACTCACCTCTTGGATGTAATAAACAATTGTGTACTAATCTCTACTGTCATCATAAATGAATATGCAATGCCAACAGCATAGCCTGCCAGGGACGTATCTGGGTGACATAGCGTCCATGGCAAACACTGAAATTGCGCCCCCTCCCCCATCAGACCACCTTGTCCCATAATAACAGCTTCTTTTCTTGCAATGATACAAGTTTCCCCAGTATAGGTTGCTAGAGTTAACCCCCAAGTAAAAGTAACCAGAGGTAGCACCATAGTATAGGTAGCCAGAGGTAGCTCACCTAGTATAAGTAGACCCATGTTTACGTTGCCCTCCCAGTATATGTAGTTAGAGATGTCTCCCCAGTATAAGTAGCCTTCTTTAGCATAAGTGGTAAGAGGTATGCCCCAGTATAAGTAGTCCCTCAGTATAGGTAATAAGAGGTTCCCTTCGGTATAAGTAACCCCCCAGTATAGATTTGGCAGGTGTCCCCTAGTATAAGTAGACCCCCCCAGTATAGGCAGTGAGAGATGTCCTCCAGTATAAGAGCAGGTGCAAATGCCTGAGAGGCATCCTTCAGTATGGTGGTGAAGCATGAGGAAGGAGGAGGCAGCCATGGCGCCCATGGTGCTGTGACGCCCATGGCACAAGCCATGCCTGCACCCCTCTAGATACGCCTCTGTAGCCTGCATACTCTCTGCTCCACCCACATCCCTCCCTTAAAAAATAAATGTTAGGCAGGGCAAAAATGTTCGAAAAAAAAATGACTGACTGCGTTCATCAGAAGCTCAATCCTTCTCCCCATTTTACTACAGTAAGAGGCACAAGTTTTACTGTTTTGTAAGTATAATGGGCCTAATTTCCTAAAGTTCTGAAAGCATGGTTATCCTCAGCAATGGCAGCTGATCCCAAGAAGATATGGAATATGCATTTGCAAAGTGCCTATATGTGTGCCCGTGACTGAACTGTGTGACTGCACATTCATTCAGCTAATGGCACCAATGCTATGACTCAGGCAGCCTTTGCAAAGCCTTGACAGCAAATAGTAGTTAAAAGGCTTTATAGCTGGATATTTTGTATAGAACATCTCTCTTTAAACATCAATACTCACCAGCGAAAAACTCTCAGGACAAAGGTCATCAAGAAAATGACCCCCTTATTCCACACACGTGTAGATACCGTACAAAGACAGTGGAAGGCAGGTGGGCGCCAGGATCAAACCAATGAAAGAGCATCACAATGGCGCAAACAGCCATTAGGTCAGCTGGTGAGAACAGCTGGAATTTCATTATGATGTGTGGCCGATGAGCACCCCTACTGTGGAAGTAGCTAGTTCCATGCTTTTACTGTTCCTGGGTTTTTTTTTTATTCCCCAGACATACTTCTGTGCTAGACTCTGCAGAAGTGCAAAGCATATGTTCATTTTGCAGCCGTGTTTAAAGATCCTTGTAGTTTCTAATAATTTTAATAATCATTTCTAAATATCTGTCAGCCACAGTTACCTAGTTTTAAAACCATTAATGTGACTTCTGTCGCTCTATTTTTTTCCTTTACTTCACAGTGCAAATAAACTTGATTGTAAATCAAATCTTGAGGGCCCTTTCATACCCCACCGCCAGGCAATAAAAATCTATGGAGGCTTTCATACTGCCATGCTAAGGCGAGATGCGACGGAAGTGACATTTTCGCTGCATCCTCGATGCTAGGACAAAACTACGTTAACGGGTCTACTTGCATTGCTCTATGGCGACACAGGGATTTAAAAAATATTGACGTCGGGGAGTTGTGGCGTGCATGTGCGGAACCGTATTTCGGCAAGCGCGTCACTTCCTGTTTGGGGTGGTGGCAACACAGGGAACACTGCGTAGTAACGCAATGTTCCCTGAAGGTCTGTTTCTGGTGGTGCGGCAAGTGCGACACACCGCATCGCTGCCGCCAGTTTGCAGTGTGACCAAAAGTATACCTAAGATGGGGAGGGAGAGAAAAATTATGCATACCTGGGGCTTCTTCCAGCCCCCTCCAGGCTGATTGCTCCTTTGCCATCCTCCTTTGCCACCTGGTTCCTCCGCAATTTCCCTGAAATTTTTCCGGTCTGGGCCAGTCGGCGCAGTCCAGCCACACGCACTCCCCTGTCACTATTCCCCCTTTCACTTTCAAATTGCTGTAATCCATTGTACCCCAGGTCAAGCCAGTCTTTTAGACCATTTCTCTGCATAGCTTCCCCTCTTCCTGTCCACTGGCATTCCTTCAGTCATTATTGGGGATTTTGACAGCTAAATCAATAATAACAACTCCTGTTCCTGCAAGTTCCTGTCACTTACCACCTCCCTTGACCTTACACTCAGGCCTCTGTACATCAGTCCCTGACCCAGGGACAGATTTAAGACAAGACCACATAGGCCATGGCCTAGGGCATCACAGGATCAAGGGCGGGTGGGCAGCAGGCTATACTAGGGGGAAGGGAAGGATCACCTGGCTACCTATACTGGAGGGAGGGGGTAATTAGGCTGTCTACACGGTAGGGGGAGGGCCATCTGGCTATTTATACTAGAAGGAGGGGGAGGGGTCATAAGGATACCTATATTGGAGGAAAGAGGGCGGTCATCAGACCTTCTCCTTATTCTCCCTCTCTATGCAGAAACTGGTGTATCTCCAGCTGCACATCGTGTATCTACACTACAGTAGAGTGTAGATACACATGTACATTTGACTACAGCAAAGTTACATGTGATCTGCCAGTATGCTCTAGCAGATTACATGAGACACCGCTGTAGCCAAAGAAACGGGAACACAGACCTTGCAGATGTAGATCTCTTTGCTGGAATGCTAAGAGTGCGTGAGTCATGCGGCGCAGCATGTATACACCAGCCTCTGCCTAGGGAGGGAGGGCGAGGAGAAAGAGGGTGACATTCGGAGGGGGGGATTCAGAGAGGGCAGGCACCTCTCTCACATAAGCTGCCTGTACAGTGGCGTAGCTAAGGAGTTGTGGGCCCGATGCAAGTTTTACATTGGGGCCCCCCAAGCACTGTATACATAACAATTGATACAGCGCACCAAAACCTGCCAATGGAAAACACAGTGTCAGAGGTGCAAGAAGGGGATGGGGAGCAGTTTGCTAATGGTTACCACTATTCAAAGTATCTATAGAAGTGATTATTATGAACACAGGACCAATAGAAAGCTAATACTGTAAGGGCCCCGATGTGGTCGCAACCTCTGCGACCCCTATTGCTACGCCCCTGTGCTTGTAGGCACAAGCCTACAGTGACTTATGCTAAATCCAGCCCTGGTTATGACAGAGCCCACAGCACCCTCCGTTTTTTTTATATTCCCCCTCTGGTCTCCACATATTTTGGCCCTTTTACACTTAATCAGTTGCTCTCAGTTAAATCTGAAGAAAAACTGATTTTCAAAGTAATGCCCATGTGTTCCTATGGCACAGTTCACACTTAACGCGTTTTAACTGAAATCTTTTTCACAATGCACTGCTATGAATAAAACACATACTAACGCACACTAGCGCGTACCAACTGATTAAGTGTAAACAGGGCCTAAGTTGCAAGTGTAGCAACCATGTAGCATCAGTAAGTAGATATGGGGCAGCTGAACTGTATGGTTCCATTGTTTGTCTGAACTTGCCCTTATTTGTTAATTAATCCTTTCATTCATTTTTAACAATGCTGCATGAAGTCAGAAATCAGTAATACAAATTATTACAATATATTAAGCTGTCTGGTACCTAAAGAGTTACATTTCTTATGTGTTTATGTTTTTTGAACTAAAAATATTTTACATACCCTTGGGGATGCTAATTGTATTATTTCTAAACTGTGTATTTCGTCCTCAATCTGCCTTTCATTCCAGTCTCAGAGGGTAAAGGAAGAATGTACTACATGCTCTATTACTGATGACAGTTTACGCAAGAGGAAACCATGCATAAAAGAAAAAGTCTTTTTATATGTCGGGGGGTGTTTGCTGCTGCTGTTGTATTGTTTCTATTATTAAGTATTGTTGTACTAGAAGCTCTTGTTACTATTCACTATTTCCTAGAACTAGAATGTTCAAGTCCAGGATCAATAAATCTTTAAATAAGGATGTGTATAGATCTCACAGCAGGATTGATCAGACAGGCGTAATCGACTGCCGTCTGAGCATTCTGGCTGCTGAACATTCAAACACTCACTGTACAACCCTACTTCAGCCTCCTCCTCTTGGCAATGCACTAGAGAGGATGGTGGCCACCGTACACACACTTCATTCTTGGGAGAGATAGCGCCGACTGGCTGCCTTGTCTATGAACCATCTAGCATGTGTAAGGTGCTAAGGGTCATGGCTGGCCAGAGGAGAGGAGGAATGCTTGGTGATCTCAGTATGGGACGTTATGTGATTGCATTGCCTCTTAACTTGGTAAGTGCAGTCTATGTCAAGGTATAAAAAAATCTATCGTTCCCCAATTGCTGATCACAGCCAAGAGCATAATCCCAGGATTACCAGCTACTAAATAGAGATGACCAGATCCAACTACCCTCAAAGAATGCATACTCAGAGTTTGAGACTATTAAAGACTCGGAGGAGCAAATTTCCCCTTCAGCTAGACAGTTTGAAAAGTACTGGTGGGGTGGATTGAATTCCGAGACTTGAATGATTGCAAAGCAATCCTAGCCAATATAGGTTGAATTTGACCTACTACCATGTGGACATAAGAGATGGTGTGAACATCTGTGTACAGGTATGAACTGCCCTGTTTATAGGAGCTAGATGCTTCCCGATGTGGGACCCCAATCCAGGCTCTCATTATACGGTCTCCTTTATTTTCTTCTTCTTCTCTTTGTTTTCTCTCTATTCTTTTCTGCATGTGTGTTATACACGCTCCTCGTCCTTTCTCTCTACCTCGCCTTTTGGAAAAATAGGGAAAATGTAACCACCTTAATTGTCAGCAGTTGGATGTGGGAATTATTTAAGACCTTGTTTAGCCCCTTGTCTTGGTTATTGGGATAAGAAAAGAAATTGCTACGAGCAAATATTATTTAGACACAAACATATTTCTAGGAAGAGAATGGCATAATCAGCTTGCAGATGGACCTCCATAAGCAGACACGCTTTAGAACATAATGTATACATGCAGTTACCTGCTCCGGTCTGAAGTTCATAAGCCATCTAAAATACAATAACATCAAGCTTTTAAGCATTGCCCTAGCAACCGGCATTGAATGTATTTTTCATCAGTGTTTAATTATTAAAATGAAGAATTCTGGCAAAAACAACTCACAAGATGCATTGATCATTGGTCTAAGCAGTGGTTAGGCAGCATACGTCTCCACTTAGCACTGTGCAAGAGCCACAGGCAACTGTATAAGTATCCATAAGCATCAACCCATACTTACTGTACACACTGCATGTATAGTGAAATGTCACTCATCTATACTGTGAACGCTGTTCAATAAAATCCTGTGAACTGACTATATAATATTGGATTTAGGAATGCAATGTATGGTAAATGCAGGTCAAGGGCTTTTCTTAAGGTAAATCTGCTACTGGAATCACACAACATATGAACTAAAGTTAGGTACATATCGAAAGGTAAAATAAATGTAAAAATAATTGACGAAAGATTATTTTATTTGACAAATATGAACAAAGTGTGTGTAGCTTAAAGAGAAACTGTGACCAAGACTTGAACTTTATCCTAATCAGTAGCTGATACCCCTTTACATGAGAAATCTATTCCTTTTCACAAACAGACCATCAGGGGGCGCTGTATGGCTGATATTGTGGTGAAACCCCTCCCACAATAAACTCTGAGTACGTACTCTTGGTAGTTTCCTGTCTGTGAACCTTGTTGCATTGTGGGAAATAGCTGTTTACAGCTGTTTCCACAGCCAAAAAAGCATGCAGCAGCTACATCATCTGCCAACAGTAAAAATGTCACCATGTTATAAATGTCAGAATTTAAATCAGGGATTTAAAAGATTTTACTATGGGCAAATACTGACTAAATCATGTATACATAATTATTGTAAAAATGAAGCACTTTGTTTATTACATTATTTTCACTGGAGTTCCTCTTTAAAGGGCAACTGAAGAATATGTAGGCTGCCATATTTACTTCCTTTTAAACAATACCAGTTGCCTGGCAGCCCTGCTGATCTATTTGGCTGCAGTAGTGTCTGAATAGCACCAGAAACAAGCATGTGGCTAATCTTGTCAGATCTGACAATAATGTCATAAACACCTGATCTGCTGCATGCTTGTTCAGGGTCTATGGCTAACAGTTTTGGCGGCAGAAGATCAGCAGGATAGCCAGGCAACTGGTATTGTTTAAAAGGAAATTAATAAGGCAGCCTCAATATCCCTCCCGTTACAGTTGTCCTTTAACCACTTTACCCCCCGCGGTTCGAATTTCTCTGTCCTTTTTTCCACCCTTATAAAACCAAGGGACGGAGAAATCCGTACCTCCCGCGCTACCGCCGCTGTCCACGCTCCCGCCACTCGTGCGTGCGCTCCCGCCGCTCGTGCACGCCGCCGCCCGCTCGCCCGGAGATCAATGAACGGGAAAATCCATTCCCGTTCGTTGATCTAAGCCCCCGCAATGATCTGCTGCTTCTATGAGAAACAGCGCAATCATTGTGATTTTCCCAGCCTCATAGTGCTTCCTGTAAGCGTCCTTCCGGACTCACAGGTCGCATGAACAAAGACTCGCTGTGGCTATCTTGTGGCCAAATAGTAAAACTACACCCTAAAGCATTTTACATATACAAATACATTAGTTTTACACAATAAATTAACTCATTACCTCCAACACTCCCCAATTTTTTTTGTAATAAAAAAAAAAAATACAATAAAAAAAAACATAAATAGTTACCTTAGGGACTGAACGTTTTAAATATTTATGTCAAGAGGGTATAACACTGTTACTTTATAAACTATGGGCTTGTAATTAGGGATGGATGCAAAACTGAAAAAAATGCACCTTTATTTCCAAATAAAATATTGGCGCCAAACATTGTGATAGGGACATAAATTAAACGGTGTAATAACCGGGACAAATGGGCAAATACAATACGTGGGTTTTAATTACAGTGGCATGCATTATTTAAAAACTATAATTGCCGAAAACTGAAAAATAATAATTTTTTTCCCACATTTTTTCCTATTTTCCCATTAAAACACATTTAGAATAAAATAATTCTTGGCATAATGTCCCACCTAAAGAAAGCCTAATTAGTGGCGAAAAAAACAAGATATAGTTCATTTCATTGCGATAAGTAATAATAAAGTTATAGACGAATGAATGGAAGGAGCGCTGAAAGGTGAAAATTACTCTGGTGTTCAAGGGGTAAAACCCCTCAGTGGTGAAGTGGTTAAATATATAAACATGAAACTTCACTCTGCAGGTGATTGGCTGAAAAGCAACTACATCCAGCCTACTATCTGCCAACTGGTCCTTAGATGCTGAAATGCAATGTCTGCTATAATTGCATAATATCAGCTGGAACAACAAGCTTTGGCTGAAGTTATGTCAATGTAGCTGTGGACGGAGTTCCTGCAGTCACTGCTTGGTAATGTTGCCCTATGAATGCAGAGTGCTCCAATTACATCCATTCTTTGGCATCATGGTTTTGGCAAAGAAAAGGCTTTTATTTTTTATAAAGAATCATGTTTATTTCAGAAGGTGTTTATCCAAAATAGCTGATATCACCCAACCACAGTATGGTACCTTAATTGGACCCTTCAAAGGGGAAGAAGGCATCTCCATTGCATTAGTGCTCTTTTTTTCAAATATGTACTATATATATATATATTTTTGTCACAGTTTTCAAAAATGTACACCCCAACACTACACAATGACCCCTGTACTTAGATTAATTAAACCCGATAGACAGAGAGTAGGTGCATATTCAGAGCCGGCCTTAGAGTACGCGGGGCTTGGGGCGAGTGTTATATGCGGGGCCTAGAGCCATAAGTGTAGGCCATGTACCGTACCACCACAGTCACGGGCTTGTCCACCTCTAAAACAGTATGCCTTATTATTGTTTAAAAACTTGTTAACAATACGTAATGTAATCAAGCTGTACCTATCCCTAGCTCCCCAGCCAGCCTCTACCTATCCCTAGCTCTCCATGAAACCTAGCACCAATCACCAGCCAGACTAGAAGCTCCAGCCCAAGCCCCCTCTAGCTCCAGTCCATGCTTGACTGCTGAAGATGAAAACCTAAGCAATAAAAGGGGGGGGGGGGAGGTGTAAAATATAAGGTGTGTAAAACAAAATGGGAACATCTGAGTATTTGTAAATGACACACTGCTCAGAACACAAACAGCTAGACTTCTGTAGACCTTTCCTTCACCACCACCAAAATGAGCATGGTATGGCGGGCATGACATGCGGGGCCCTCTTCATGTGCGGGGCCTGGGGCGATCGCCTTACTTGCCACCCCCAAAGGCCGCCTCTGTGCATATTGGTACACTTGTTACAATGACTATTATTCCCCTTTCCCTCCCCATACCTCAGAACCCTGCCCCCCCCCGCCCCTTCTCTTAGCACCAACTGTGAGTATGCCAAGAAATAATATGCAGCCTGACAGAAAAAGCCTTAAATTCCTAAGCCTGTGTCCTTGGCGTATTGTACTTCAGTGCACCTAATGATCCACCAATATCCTCTAAACAGTACCACAAGGTCATAGCAAAGCTCCCCAGCAGTTCATTAATTTCTTTGGGTGAAAAAGTGTCCAGGATATATTTTCTCCATTTTTTTTTATGTTTTGATCTTTTCTCCAGATCCTGACACACCTGCATGTTTCCAAAGTGAAAAGGGTTAACCTTTTTTAGCAAAGCAATGACCCTTCTAGCATTGCTAAGATGATAGACATAGCCTTGGATCCCTTTGTACCTCTTTGTTACACATTTTATTGGCATATACTAATACTCGATCCCAGAAATGGTCTACTACATAACATCATCAAATACAATGCATCAGATCTGCATTTGGGAAAAAGCAAGCAGGGATATATAGTGGGCAGGGGGCTGTTTATACCTGATATTAAAAGCATACTTAGCCCTATGGATGAACGAAAAGATGAGACGTTATGTGCTGCTCATTGGATATATATTATTATTATTTCTTTATAAAGTGCCAACATATTCCGTGGTGCTGTACAATGTAAGAAAACAAACAAGGGATACATAATGATACAGACAATGATATACAGTGGGTTGCAAAAGTATTCGGCCCCCTTGAAGTTTTCCACATTTTGTCACATTACTGCCACAAACATGCATCAATTTTATTGGAATTCCATGTGAAAGACCAATACAAAGTGGTGTACATGTGAAAAGTGGATCGAAAATCATACATCATTCCAAACATTTTTTACAAATCAATAACTGCAAAGTGGGGTGTGCGTAATTATTCGGCCCCCTGAGTCAATCCTTTGTAGAACCACCTTTTGCTGCAATTACAGCTGCCAGTCTTTTAGGATATGTCTCTGCCAGCTTTGCACATCTAGAGACTGAAATCCTTGCCCATTCTTCTTTGCAAAACAGCTCCAGCTCAGTCAGATTAGATGGACAGCGTTTGTGAACAGCAGTTTTCAGATCTTGCCACAGATTCTCGATTGGATTTAGATCTGGACTTTGACTGGGCCATTCTAAAGCTAAATCTACACGCAGCGATCCGGCGGCTCGATTAGCCGCCGGATCGCCTCTTCCGCGTCCCCGCTCGCCCGCGCGTGTGCGCCGGATTCGATACCCGCTTGTCCCCGCGCCGCGCCACTTATCTTCCGCTCGATTCCCTGCCATTGTCCCCTCGCAGGGAATCGGCGGTAGCAAGATCCGACCTGTCGGATCTTATCAATCGAGCCGCATCAGCAGCTCGATTGATAACACACATTGGAGCCTCATCTACACGTGTAGATGAGGCTTAAAGGGAAGGTTCAGGGAGGGTGGAGGAAAAATAAAAATCAATTTCCACTTACCTGGGGCTTCCTCCAGCCCGTGGCAGGCAGGAGGTGCCCTCGCCGCAGCTCCGCAGGCTCCCGGTGGTCTCCGGTGGCCGACCCGACCTGGCCAGGCCGGCTGCCAGGTCGGGCTCTTCTGCGCTCCAAGTCCTGGTACTTCTGCGTCCCACGCCGGCGCTCTGACGTCATCGGACGTCCGCCGGGCTGTACTGCGTAGTGCGCATGCGCAGTACAGCCCGGCGGACGTCCGATGATGTCAGCGCGCCCGCGTGGGACGCAGAAGTACCAGGACTTGGAGCGCAGAAGAGCCCGACCTGGCAGCCGGCCTGGCCAGGTCGGGTCGGCCACCGGGAGCCTGCGGAGCGGCGGCGAGGGCACCTCCTGCCTGCCACGGGCTGGAGGAAGCCCCAGGTAAGTGGAAATTGATTTTTATTTTTCCTCCACCCTCCCTGAACCTTTCCTTTAACACATAGATATGTTTTGTTTTAAACCATTCCATTGTTTCCCTGGTTTTATGTTTAGGGTCATTGTCCTGTTGGAAGGTGAACCTCCGCCCCAGTCTCAAGTCTTTTGCAGTCTCCAAGAGGTTTTTCTTCCAAGTTTGCCCTGTATTTGGCTCCATCCATCTTCCCATCAACTCTGACCAGCTTCCCTGTCCCTGCTGAAGAGATGCACTCCCGAGCATGATGCTGCCACCACCATATTTGGCAGTGGGTATGGTGTGTTCTGAGTGATGAGCAGTGTTAGTTTTCCGCCACACATAGCGTTTTGCATTTTGGCCAAAAAGTTCAATTTTGGTCTCATCTGACCAGAGCACCTTCTTCCACATGGTTGCTGTGTCCCCCACATGGCTTGTGGCAAACTGCAAATGGGACTTCTTATGCTTTCTGTTAACAATGCCTTTCTTCTTGCCACTCTTCCACAAAGGCCAACTTTGTACAGTGCATGACTAATAGTTGTCCTATGGACAGAGTCTCCCACCTGAGCTGTAGATCTCTGCAGCTCGTCCAGAGTCACCATGGGCCTCTTGACTGCATTTCTGATCAGCGCTCTCCCTGTTCGGCCTGTGAGTTTAGGTGGATGGCCTTGTCTTGGTAGGTTTACAGTTGTGCCATACTCCTTCCATTTCTGAATGATCGCTTGAACAGTGCTCCGTGGGATGTTCAAGGCTTTGGAAATCTTTTTGTAGCCTAAGCCTGCTTTAAATGTCTCAATAACTTTATCCCTGACCTGTCTTGGACCTGTCTTGTGTGTTCTTTGGACTTCACGGTGTTGTTGCTCCCAATATTCTCTTAGACAACCTCTGAGGCCCTCACAGAGCAGCTGTATTTGTACTGACATTAGATTACACACAGGTGCACTCTATTTAGTCATTAGCACTCATCAGGCAATGTCTATAGGCAACTGACTGCACTCAGCTCAAAGGGGGCCGAATAATTATGCACACACCACTTTGCAGTTATTTATTTGTAAAAAATGTTTGGAATCATGTATGATGTTCGTTCCACTTCTCACATGTACACCACTTTGCGTTGGTCTTTCATGTAGCATTCCAATAAAATTGATTCAATGTTTATGGCAGTAATATGACAAAATGTGGAAAACTTCAAGGGGGCCGAATACTTTTGCAACCCACTGTACATCAAATATGAACACTGATACAAAATGCAGCACCGCTGATTACAATTTGATTTAACATGATGACTAAAATGTATAAATGTCTAACAGAGAGCAAGCAATTAAATTAGTAACATTTCATGACACAAAAGGGTGAGAGCCCTGCCCTTGCGAACTTACAATCTAAAGGAAGAGGTGTGATCTGAACTCCAAGACCCTGAATTATATGTTCCTCCAGCTCCTCCCTCTGCAAGTCCTTCTTCAATTTCTTAAAATGGAGATGAGCATTTGTAGCCTCCTCTTGTCCCATGAGACAGCGTGTGAAGTTGTCTAAAGTTTTCAAAGGACCACTTGGACTTCTGGGGTTATCAAAGGCATTTGGGAGAGCTACATCTGCAATTTTGGCTACATGTGATCTCACAGGACTGAATCTGCAAATAGGGCAGAAAAATCAGCTTTAGACACTAAAGTTATCACTCATAAAGCATTACCGCATGAGGTAATGCAGAAAACAGATGACTTTACCAAACACTTAGCAAAATATTAATTCATAAAAGCAGTTACCGCATGAAAAGCTGAAATACTCAAGCAGTGAGGTAGATTACCAACTTGCGGTAAATACCTCCACAAATGTCAGTAAATGTCAATTCATAAAGATTAGAGCAGGCGGCAATGGCATGAAGAATACCGCCTGCTTTGAAGAGGTGATAAAAGAGCGAAAAGAGCAAATTTAGTGGAGACTCACAAGCAGAGATCTGCCCAGGCAGCAGCAGCGAGAGCGGAACAAACAAGGCTTCCCGTGAATACCTTAGGCTGTGTTTAACCTCTTGGGTTCCTGCTTCTAAGATGTGTATTTCACATCAGAAAGCATGGCATGTGTAAAGTTTCTTGAAGTTCTTCTACACTGTGGCAATTAAATAGATTGTTAAGAAAGACTAATAGAAAGATACAGAGCAGATTCAGGGCAAGCAGAGGCAGTATAAAAAAGATGCACATCTAAACAGAAGTTGGGGATGCCTCTTTTATTGTAATGCTGTCTCTGCATGGAGAACAGGAATGTAACAATGTTGTAAGTAACAATGTTACCGACAGTTGGGCTTTGGTAAAACACCGCATTTCTATTGCAGCTGTGAAAATGTGATTGAATTAGTACACAAAAGTCTAAAAAACAGAATGCAGTATTTTTCCGACCAGATTTTTATACCACACATGCTTTTATGAATGATAGCCTATGAGTATGTAATAATCAGGTCCCTGAAAGACATCTATGTGCCCATTTCCGAATACAGGCGGTGTCCCAGTTTAGTCATTTCCTTCAACAATCCTTTTGGTTTGTAGTAAAGTTCAGTAAGGGGAGGCGCCCATAGAATGTATGTAAGACCAATAATTCTATGTACACTATATAAGTTGAATAATCAGGTAAGGAAGAGATGCTCTTACCTGCTATGAAAGGTAGAAGACAACTTGTATAAAAATATATAATAATTTATTAGATTAGCACCTCGACAACGCGTTTCACGACAAAAGTCGCTTCCTCAGGTCATGTAAAGTGCTCTATAATTGCAGTAGGAAGTCCGGGCGCCCTGCAATTATAGAGCACTTTACATGACCTGAGGAAGCGACTTTTGTCATGAAACGCGTTGTCGAGGTGCTAATCTAATAAATTATTATATATTTTTATACAAGTTGTCTTCTACCTTTCATAGCAGGTAAGAGCATCTCTTCCTTACCTGATTATTCAACTTATATAGTGTACATAGAATTATTGGTCTTACATACATTCTATGGGCGCCTCCCCTTACTGAACTTTACTACCTGTGACTCTGGCATCGCAGCCAGTGGCAGCGTCTCTACCTTGGTGTAAGACGCCTTTTCCGGGAGCAGCGACCAATAAAGGCTGAGTGGAGACGGTACTTCTCCACACACGTTGAAGGTGGTTGCTCTTTAGTAGCAACCTACACTTGTGAGTATAATACCTTCTTTCTTAAACCTCGACCATCTTAAGTGACGATATCACACGATATTGGGCTCCTGGTGTCCCTGTGTTTTTTGTCGTTTTCTACTAGCCCGTACTTTTGGTTTGTAATCAGTGTTCCCACCACAAACTATATTTGTTACCGTAGTTGGATAAGTTACGAGGGAAAGCCCGTTTACATACATGTAAACGGGCTTTCCCTCTTAACTTATCCAACTACGGTAAGTGGTGATAACACTGATTACAAACCAAAAGGATGAGAATAGACCAATAGCCGCAGGATTGCGGAGTGACGTGGGCATGGTAGGGGCTGGATAACGGCGAGAGAAGGTGGATTGAGGGAGGTAGGCGGGCTCGCTATGTGAATGAGAAATGGCCAATTAGAACCCAACAGACAGCAGTGAATCAGAGCCCGGAAAAATACACCAATAGGAGAGGAGGGCTGATGTGAAATATCCTGGTACAGCGTCCAATCCCTGCGCTGTTTGACCAATCTGACAGTGGTCATATTGTGTTTGGTGAGTGCACTTTATATTGGTGTTTCTGGTGGTGGAACCATAGAAGATTGAAGCAACAATAACAAGAATATTGTGATCAGAGACTGTCTGTGTATATATATATATTAAGATATGCGCTGGACTACATATATGTCTGATTCTGTAAGAGTATTGCTCAAACTCAGTTCAGAGCGCACTCTGTGTCCCTTTAGTGTGCTGTCTATGACATACAGGCCAGTGCGCTTTGAATATTAATGACACTTAAATAGTCTGTATGCCTCTATGACTTTTACACCTTCTATTAGCACTCATTTTGATTAGTCCTCACATAATGTCATCCAGGTAAAGACATCTTATAAAAAAAACTTTTTTCTCTTCCACATATACCAGATATTTCCCAAAGACTGTTTCAGCTTTATTGCAAGGCATATTCTCCAACAGTTCTAAAACAGAAACACACGCACACTGAAACACTGATATCTAACCCTCAACTCTGCCCAAGCTCCACCCTTAAAACCATCCTGAATATTAAAACCCAAACAATTTTGTTACTTAAACTATATCTAAATAATCAATGAAAACAGATATGTTAACTTAAAACAACTGTTTAAAACTTATTTGCAGTGCTGCTCAAATCCGGATCCGGGAGACATCCAGATAGTTGCTATCCGGATATCTCCCAGTAAACCTGTGCGGGGTGGGCAGGGGGGTCAATCTTACCTGCCTGATGTCTTCTTCGTCCGTCCCTCAGCGCCCTCCCACGATGTGCTCCACGCGCGCCACGTGATTACAAACACTTCCTCCTTCAACCTCGAAGGAAGAAGTGTTTGTAATCACCAGACCGCCGCTTGGACCGCATCGTGGGAGGTGCCGAGGGACGGACCGAGGAAGACGTCAGACAGGTAAGATTGACCCCCCCCCGCCCACCCTGCACAGGTAACTGGGAGATATCTGGATAGAACTATCAGGATGTCTCCCGGATCCGGATTTGAGCAGCACTGCTTATTTGTATACTTTTAGGAGGGTATGGAGTGCAACAGTCCAGTAGGACAGTGGTTCTCAACGTTTTCTGCACATATACCCCTTTGTGAGTCATCCCTAAGCAAATATACCCCCCACCGAATGGCAAAAAAGTGGGTGTGGCCATAACATGATGTGGGTGGAGCCAAATACTAGCGAAATACAGGTGCACTAGTCACGCGGTATAACAGCACACACAATGAAAATCTATGGGCCTCAGCAAGGAAAAAGACTGAAAAAAGAACAAATTGTACACGTTTTAACTAGGGATGGTCGCTGAATTAAGAATTCCGTGATTCCGGCCGGAATTTGGTGATTCCGTTCCGTTGTGATGGACCGGTATTGCTATATCACTATGGCGGAATTTTCGCGGAAAAATATGAAATTCCGTAGAATTTTACGGAATGCAAATTTTTTTTTCCACCGAACTGATTTCTGCCTAATAAGAAGAATTTCTGCTCGACAGGCTTCCTTATTTCCTCCCTCTACCTTCTCCCTTCCTCCCTCCTCCTCTGGAGGAGGGTCTTGTCTTCCAGGGAATTGTAGGATTTCAAAAGCCAGCTTACATACATTGGCCGCGAATCGAACCCAGGTCTAGTGCTTGGTAGGCAGCTCTCCTCACCACTATACCACCACCAACACTACATGCTGAAGCCAGCCTAGCACGTACCATTATGATATATCCAAGAGAAAAATGAGCTTGCTTAGGGATTTGTAGGATGTCAAAAGCCAACTCACATACATTGGCCAGGAATCGAACCCAGGCCTACCGCTTGGTAGGCTGCTATCCTAACCATTATACCACCAACACAACGCACTACAATGCTACATGTTGAAGCCAGCCTAGCATGTACCATTATGATATATCCAAGAGAAAAATGAGCTTGCTTAGGGATTTGTAGGATGTCAAAAGCCAACTCACATACATTGGCCAGGAATCGAACCCAGGCCTACCGCTTGGTAGGCTGCTATCCTAACCATTATACTACCAACACACTACAATGCTACATGCGGAAGCCAGCCTAGCATGTACCATTGTGATATATCCAAGAGAAAAATGAGCTTGCTTAGGGATTTGTAGGATGTCAAAAGCCAACTCACATACATTGGCCAGGAACCGAACCCAGGCCTACCACTTGGTAGGCAGCTATCCACACCATTATACCACCAACACTACATGCTGAAACTTCTTGGAGCAGACTTACAGGGAGGAGGAAGGAGGACTAAGGGAACAGTCCAATAGGTTCTATGGGCTACCATTTAGTATAAACAAGGTTCCATTTTCGATTACTTTAATTTTTCCAGCGGAATTTCGCAAAAATCCAGCGTAATTTTCATAGCGACGGAATTAAGCACTTGCGGAATTCGCAAATTCCGCCGGAACTGAATTTGCTCTTTCCGATCATCCCTAGTTTTAACAGCACACACAATGAAAATCTATGAGCCTCAGCAAGGAAAAAGATTGGAAAAAAAAACAGTTTTTTCCACCATCAGCCTACCTATCCACTTCACTATTAACACCCCTCCTTCTCCTAATAATAGCTTTTATAAAAGCTTTTGGGACCAGTATTTTTGTTAGTGATACACAGTGAGAACTCCCTCTCAAACGTCCAGCCACATGCAGCAAAAGTCTGCAAATGGCGCTGGACGGAAGATCCTTTGCCACCTCCTTTCCCTTCCCCTCCCCTTCCCGTGGCCTGCTCCTCTGCTCAACCATCCCTCCCCCCGAAAAACTATATTTTCCAGATACAATATACATACTGTGTCTGCAGCACAGTTTAGAAATTATTATCCACTGTTAAATCTCCCCGTAGCGCCGCTATGCTCCATATACAGGCCCTCATGAGGAGATGTGTAGTAGCCTAGCTAGCTCTCTGATTGGCCCAAATGCTGCCTGTCACAGCAGCAGCTCTGATTGGCCGCGATGATGGTGTGGGCAGTTGCACGCGCTGCTGTGACAGGCAGCATTTGGGCCAGAGAGCTGCTACGCTACTACGAGCGCCTGTGAACGGAGTATATCGGCGCTACTGGGAGATTTAAGAGCGGATAATCAATTCTAAACTGTGCAGTGGTAATAATATAGTGATCAATGTGCTGTGATAATGAATACATTAATCATATAAATTGTACTAAGAAAAAATGGAACTGAAATAAATCATGCAGTGCAAAATTCAAAACTTAGTAGCTATAGCTAACCAGTTCCTGTGTATGACAGAAATACTTCTTAGTAGAGCAATAGCAGGTGCTGACCACAAGCAAGAACAAGATCGGTTATAAAGTAAACCACAGTATAAATATTAAGCCTTTATTAACCATAAAGGACCGGCATACATTAAAATACAGACATCTCATGGCATGGATATGATGGACTGGTGTGTGCTTTGTGATTCAAAGGACCACTTTATCAGATGCACAGTATATGCAATAATTAGAACAACTTGCTGTGATCAAATTAAAAAAATGATTATAGAACATCTACTATACACCTGTTATGTTGTGTCTTTATATTGACACATTATGGGGATTGTTTTGTTGTACTAACTGTCAATGTTTTGTTTTATAAATGATCTGTAATAATTTTGAATTTGCTGTAGTTATTATTACAGGTAACGTACCTCGGATGAAGTGGTCCTCTGAAATGTGTGTCAGGCTGCCATACCTGTCAATCAAGCCGTGAGATGTCTGGATTTTAATATGTATCCCAGGCTTTTATGGGTAATAAACACTTATGCTCACTTTATTGTCTTCGTAAAATCCCATTCTCTGTTTGCTTGTAGTTCTCTTTTAGAGGATTCATTAGGGAGAGTAGTCTGTATAAGCAGCATGCAGTAACAACAACAACAACAAATAACATTTGTAAAGCGCTTTTCTCCCGTGGGACTCAAAGCGCATAAGCATGGCTCCGACCATCGTGGTACAGAGGAAGAATTTTATAACTCTGGAAATGCCAGGCTAAACAGGTGGCTTTTCAGTCTGGATTTGAATAGCTCCAGGGATGGTGCTGTCTTTACTGGATGTGGTAGGGAGTTCCAAAGAGTAGGGGCAGCATGACAGAAGGCTCTGTCTCCAGATTTTTTGAGGTGCACTCTGGGAGTGACCAAGTTTATAGAACTTGCTGATCTGAGGTTGTGAGAGGTGTGGTGCAGCTTCAGCAAGTCCTTCATGTATCCAGGGCCCAGATTGTGCAGGGATTTGAATGTCAGCAGTCCAATCTTGAAGAGTATTCTCCATTCTACTGGTAGCCAGTGCAGTGAGCGAAGGATCGGTGTAATGTGACAGTGGCGAGGCTGGTTTGTTAGCAATCTGGCAGCAGCATTCTGCACTAATTGCAGGCGACGCAGGTCCTTTTTGGGGAGGCCAGCATAAAGGGCATTGCAGTAGTCCAGCCGTGATGTGATGAAGGCGTGGACTAGGGTTTGAAGATCCTCTGGGGGAATCAGATGTTTAATCTTTGCAATGTTCTTCAGATGAAAGAAGGAAGATTTAACTACAGATGAAATTTGGTTTCTGAAACTCAATTCCCCATCGATTAGTACGCCAAGGCTGCGCACAAGGTTGGAGCTGTTTATGTCTGAATTCCCAATCCTGATTGGTGTTGCTTTAGGATAGAGCTGTTTTGATGGCGAGCACTGGCTTTGGACAAACAGGACCTCAGTTTTGTCAGCATTCAGTTTCAACCAGTTATCATTCATCCATGCCTGAAGCTCAGCTAAGCAAGAGTTTATTTTTGGGGTAGGGTCTGTTCCACCAGGTTTGAAGGACAGGTATAGCTGTGTGTCATCGGCGTAGCAGTGGTACGTCAGGCCATGTCGTTGGATAAGTGTACCGATTGGCAACATGTAGATTGCAAACAGCAGAGGGGATAGGATTGATCCTTGTGGCACTCCGAATTGTAGAGGTGCAGGTTTGGACATTATAGGTCCTAGGGATACTCTCTGTGTTCTGTCAGTCAGGAATGATCTGAACCACTGGAGGACTGATCCACTGATGCCACAGTACTCCTGCAGTCTGTTAAGCAGGATTTTATGGTCAACTGTATCAAAAGCAGCTGAGAGATCCAACAGGATTAGGATGGAGCATTCCCCTCTGTCCCTTGCCATGAGCAGATCGTTGCAGACTTGGATGAGGGCTGTTTCACAGCTGTGGTGTTTCTTAAAGCCAGATTGTAGAGGGTCCAGGATGTTGTTTACTGACAGCCTGGTTTCAAGTTGCAGATAGACAGCCTTTTCAATAACTTTACCTAAGAAGGGGAGGTTGGAGACAGGTCTGTAGCTGCTCATAGCATCTGGATCCATGGAAGGTTTTTTAAGAAGGGGCTTGATGATTCCTTCTTTTAGAGAGGTAGGAAACCTCCCTGCTTGCAGAGAGCAATTTACTATTTTGTGAAATGCTGGACCAAGCAGGTCAGGGCATTTCAGCATATGTTTAGTTGGTCCAGGGTCCAGGTCGCAGGTTGTCTGGCGGAGACGACAGAGGATGTCTGAGATCTCTTCCTCACTAATACTTTTGAAGTCAGTCCAGGGTGTTAGGTTGTTTTTGCAGCTATTTCCATTAGTTGCATGAGTCTTGGGTGCTGTGGACTGAATCAGAGACCGAATAGAAGATAATTTGTCAGCAAAGTAGCAAGCAAATTTCTCAGTAGGTGAGATTGCTTGGTATAATCAGCACCTGGTATTGCTCTACCAAATAGTATCACTGGTCACATACAGAAAACGGTTTATGCTACAAGACACATTCCAACATGATCAACACGTATCAAGCCAAATGTACATCTACCTTACTGTGACTGGAATGTACACTTTGATACAAAAAAACCCCAAAACATTGGATTGTTCTTACAAGACCTCTTATCCTTCCTAGTGTACTGATTATATGCGGCGCACGGCCTTGTGAGGGTTTTTTTTTTGGCTATTTTTTTAACATGTAGCTAGCCTAGTGCTAGCTACATGCTTCCCCCCTCCCTTCGCTATCCCACCCACCCGTCCGATAGCCGCCGACGCAAATACCCAACAGGAAATCCCGTTCTGGGCTTCCCCCGTCGCCATGGCAAAGATCGGACTGACGTCATTGACGTCATGGGGAGTCACGATCCACCCCATAGCACAGTCTGGCGGTGATTGGCCAGGCTGTGCAAGGGGTCTGCGGGGGGGGGCCTCTTTCGCGACGGGTAACGGTAGATCGGCGGCGATCGGAAAAACACGCAGCTAGCAAAGTGCTAGCTGCGTGTTTGAAAAAAAAATTATGCAAATCCGCCCACCAGAGCCTGAGCAATCCAGCGCGGCGGTACTGAACGAGCTGAGCTCGTCCGTAACGCCCAGCTGGTTGATGCACCAATGCCATGCATACCTTCCTTAGGGAATATGCATAAAAAGTTTAAAATGATTGTTTTCAATCATTTCCCGTTGGCAGATTTGTCCACGTCTGTATTTGAAAAGTGATAAAAAAAACAAATAAACAAACAACTGGTATGCGCTAAGAGTTGGTACAGTCACCGAAAAAAATGGTATTTTACCAGCCAAATCAGTTCACTTGGAATGCTAGATAGTTTCTGCAAAGTGCAAAGTCTGTTACAACAGGGACTTTTGCCCTATTTCAACTGACAGGTTTTGCTAGAAGATGTGCAAATGCAACAGTACAAGCAGATTATCAACTCACCATAGGGTGATGCTGCCATGGAAAGCTGATGCTGACCCAATGGGCGGAGTCGCAGCGTGACGTCAGTGCGAATGTCTGGTCTGACGCGACCGGCGGTATTCGCGTAGGAGCGATTTTTATTCCTTCCAGTGAGCAGTAATAGCACTGATAGTGGGAGTGACATCTGTGGACACCGAGCAGGCTGTTAGGTGGTCCCTGGGTGCTCTAACCACCCCAGCTAAGTGCATTACTTTGCTTTAAGTGATCCCTAATTGCTCGTATTGAGTTGTTACTAATTACTATCCCATGTTGGGAACACTTATTACTGGAACTTTTTTATGTTTTTGCTGATCATTCTTGCATATATTTGCATATTTTAAAATGAATAAAGCCATAAGTAGACTTTTACGCGATGAGGAGTCTCCATTTCTATTCCAAACAGCTGGTGATGTACTTGAGTCCCTGAAGGACCGGACGGGAGGTGCGAGAGAGGCTGTGGGGTGGCCAATACCCCAAACGCGACATTGGGCCCTGAAGGCCGCACCATCTGGTGAGTCCCCCACCTGACGGGGGTTGTTGTATTACCCGTTGATTGTTTTATATTGGAAGAAACACAAGCACAAACAGAAGCACAGCTATTATCTTCTATTTATGACCTAATGCTTGTTGGAAAGAGTCTGTCCTGGCAGATCGAGTTTTTGTAGAAGAAAATTTTTCATTTAGTCAGTGACACACCATTCTCGCAGCAGATAGTCGGCTGACCACAGTGGCGTTCCTACCATGGGGCGGCAGGGGGCGCCCCGCTCCGGGTGTCGGGTGCCCCAGGGGTGTCATCAAGGCCTCCCACAGAGGGGGAAGCAACACAGAATGGAGGGGTGGTGGGGAAAGTGGCGGGGAGGGGGAACGGACCCCCCACCTCCTTCACCTGGGTCCCCCCTTCTAATTAGCAGCAGCTTTAGATATGCAGGCAGGAGCGGGCGGAGCGGACTTACTCACCTGCTTCCTGCGTTCCAGGCGATGGCGCACAGCGTCATCGTCACGTGATGCTGCTTTCCGCCTTCTCCACTGCCCACTGTGCTTCCTGATTAGCGGAAGCGCAGTGAGTGACAGAGAAGTCGGAGACCAGCATCACGTGACGACGTGTGCGCCATCGCCAGGAAGCAGGTAAGTCCTCTCCGCCTGCTCCTGCCCGCATATCTTAAGCTGCTGCTAATTAGGAGGGGGGAAGCGCCGGAAGGAGGTGACCAAGGTGAGGGAGGTGGGGGGTCTGGCCTCCCTCCCTGCCACTCCTCCTTCCAAGCTTCCCCCATACCGGAAGCAACTATACTACTGGGGCAACTATACTAGCTATTCTGGGGGCAACTATACTAGCTATACTGGGGGCAACTATACTAGCTATACTGGGGGTAACTATACTAGCTTTACTGGGGCAACTATACTGGGGGCACCTATACTGGGGGCAACTATACTAGCTATACTGGGGGCAACTATTTTAGCTTTACTGGGGGCAACTATACTAGCTTTACTGGGGGCAACTATACTAGCTTTACTGGGGGCAACTATACTAGCTATACTGGGGGCAACTGTACTAGCTATACTGGGGGCAACTGTACTAGCTATACTGGGAGCAACTGTACTAGCTATACTGGGGGCAACTATACTAGCTATACTGGGGCAACTACACTAGCGAATACCTTAAATTACAGTTATCTCCGTCCTCATCAGGTCATGACCACGCCCATTTTTCGACGCAGGTTGTGGCCATGCCCATTTTTCCGGGGGGGGGGGGGGGGGGTGTGTCTTTTAATGCCCAGCACCGGGTGCCAAAAGTCCTAGGTACGCCACTGGCTGACCAAACTATCATATAGTAGATGTTCTATCAGGTCTATGATTACCCATGCTCTCATAACAGCAGCAGACCCCACACAACACATACATGAAGCATGAGCTACTATTGACAGTGACAGTGAACAGATGTCCACCACAGGAAGTTTGCCACTATACAATGCAGAATATGCAATGCAATACAGAAGTAGAAGCCTGGCCAGTATACAATTATATTTTTGATTGTACAGGAACGGATGACATGGCTTGTATGCACTTTACACCATGCGGGATTTAAAAGAGTATTTATAGGAACATTTACAGCACGACATTTCTTTATTTGTGCTCACACATAAATACAATTCTGTATGAGTTACTTAAGATATTTAAGGTAAGGAATTATGGGGGTAATGCGCTAACCGCCGGTAATATTGCCATGCACAGCCAGCAGTGTATCGCGCATTATGCAATTAGCGAGACCCACGGTACATGAGTAACTCGAACCATGCTACAGTAATGCACATTACGCTACTTACGTAATGCATGTTATCGTAGTAAGGCTTATAATAATTATATACCGTGGGTCATGCTAATTAGGTAACACGAGGTACACTGATGGTGGTAGTAATGGTAATGTTGCTATGTGCTGCCTGCGCACGCCAGTATTACTGATGGTTAGTGCATCAACCCCAAAGCTTGTTGCCTGTACAAAGTATCCAAACTTGTACAATTAATAGATGCCAAAATGTGGACGCATGAAATCTGTCACTAATGAAGAAACATCAGTGGCTGTCCTAGCTTCATTCAGCAAGAGCCCACAGCGTAGCACTCGCCGCATGTCACTGGAGAGTGGCATTAGTCGGACATCCCTTCGGCAGATATTAGCTACTCACAAACGGCACCCTTACAAACTCCAGCTACTGCAGCATCTCAACGAGGATGACCCAGATCGGCGCAATGAATTTGCAGAATGGGCAAAGCAAAAATTGGAACAGGACCCTCAGTTTACTCAGAAGATTTTGTTCAGTGATGAGGCAAACTTTTATGTGAATGGTGAAGTTAACAAACAAAACCACCGCTATTGGTCTGACACTAACCCACATGGGATAGATCCCTCCAAAACTGTTGGAACAAAAAAATTTATGGTATGGTGTGGTATATGGGGTACAAAGATAGTGGGGCCATTCTTCATCAATGGAAACCTCAAGGCCACTGGATATGCGAAATTGCTACATGATGATGTGTTTCCCTCTTTATGCACTGAAGCTGGCACGTTCCCTGAGTTTTTCCAGCAAGATGGTGCACCACCACATTATGGGTGTCAGGTCCAAGCATTCCTAGATGAACAGTTTCCTGGAAAGTGGATTGGTCGTCGTGGGCCAGTTGAATGACCCCCAAGGTCTCCCAATCTGACCCCTAGACTTTTATCTTTGAGGTCATCTGAAGGCAATTGTCTATGCTGTGAAGATATGAGATGTGCAGCACCTGAAACTACGGATACTGGAAGCCTGTGCTAGCATTTCTCCTGCGTTGTTGCTATCAGTGTATGAAGAGTGGGAGAAGAGCATGCATTGACAATCCAACACAATGGGCAGCACATTCAACACATTTTATAAATGGTCAGAAACTTGTAAATAAGTCATGCAAGAAAAAAGTTACATTAAAAACAAACACACCATTGTTTTTCTTGTGAAATTCCCAATAAGTTTGATGTGTCACAAGACCCTCTTCCTATTGAAAAAACAAAAGTTGGATTCAAAATGGCCGACTTCAAAATGGGCGCCATGGTCACGATCCATCTTGAAAACTTTTACCCCTCATATATATTAATGTGCCACAAACAGGAAGTTAATATCACCAACCATTCCCATTTTATTAAGGTGTATCCATATAAATGGCCCACCCTGTATATTAACAGGCAACTCGTCCATCTAATCTTCCACCGCACCTTATGTTCTTCACTAAGGAACTGTAATCCTTTCACTGCGATACCCCTCCCACAACTATGTCTAATGTCACCGACTACTACCACTGTTTCTAGTACTTCATTAACCCCTGCTTTCACATGTCCCTCCATTTTATGCACATCCCTACCCCCTCTATATGGCTTGTACCCCCAATACACCCTCAATTTTACCATGTAGTAATACCTTGATATACTTGCAACTTTATTGGCTCTCTTACATCCTCTAATTGCAAACTTTGTTTATATGTCGGTATTACAAATTTTCCTTTTGTTCATGGTAAGATCAAATGTCCTATATACAGTATCTGAACAGTAATGCCCTTTTATTTAACATGTAAAGAAGGCGATTAGTACATTCGAATAAGGGTATATTAACTACAGAATCAAGAAATATTACTAATTTGATAACTATCACTTACTTAGCCAAATGTTTTTATGCCACTCAGTTGCTCCGATATTTGCCTGATGAAGCAGGATTTCACCTGCAAAATATGTTGCATTGTGGAGTATTCTAATAAAGCAAATTGTTGACTAAAATCAACAGAACTGAGTCTACTTTTCAGGAGGTAACTCCACCGCTGTCTCCCTTTTTAAACGTTTTTAAGTACATTTTATCCTTTTGTTGGCGCCTCTGTTCCTACAATTAGCATAATTCTCTGACCTGCTCATTCAAAGTCTATGAAAAGAGTAGTTTGAGGCAAAGAATGTAATGCTGGGAATACATGATGAAATTTTGCAGCAGATTTACTGTCCGATCGATTTTCCGATCGTTTTTCTGATCGAATTCCATTCACGTCTATGAGAAATCGATCAGAAAAACGATCGAAAATCAGATCGGACATGTTTCCATTGAACCATCTATCTGCCACAAAATCTCATGGTGTACTCTCAGCATAACAGAGAGATTGTACAACCGATTGGGGTTGATTCATTAAGCTGCACTGCTACTTGACAGTCAGCCTATTGGGCCAATCAAAGTGCAGGAATCTCGTCCTTTGAAGCCACTGGACCCGCTGGGGCTCAGGGTGGTTCAGTGGAGCGCTCGTTAAGTTTAACAGAGCAATCGTTAAACTATTGGAGCATAGCGTAATTTAGTAGCGCACACTATGTCAGCATAGCGTGCGCTGCAGACTATTACCTCGCGCTGCTGTCATTAAGCTGCTAAATGAATCATCCCCATTTTGTGCAGTAACTAATGAACTTAAAGGATCACTATCATAAAAAAATGTTTCAATTTAAATTACATACATATCAGATGTACATTTCTCCCAGAGTACCTTTTTCCTATGGTGCGTTCACCTACAGTAGGCAGTAAAAACTAGAGATCGCAGACAGTTAAACTAGGCAGAAAGTTCTGACAGGTTTTGGACTAGTCCCTCTCCTCATGGGGGATTCTCAGTATTACCTTTTATTCTTTACAAAAGCACTGCCTGGAAAGGATCTATAAAAACATGTTAGCCAGCCACCCTACTCGGTTTGCACACCACTTTGGCAGTTGGACTGAGCACCTAACATTCAGCAAGTGCTTTTGTAAAGAAATAACTAAGAATCTGTGTGCATTTTACTCTGGGAAATATGTACGGTACATTATGTGTATGTATTTTTAATTTTACAATTTTTTGCAATAGTTGTCCTTTAATGAAAATAATTATAGGTAATAACAGGCTAAACTAATTTCCACCTGACCACACAGAAAACGATACTGTTCCATTTCTGTCTGTAAAGCAATGCTTTAAATATGGCAGGCATCTGACAAAAAGAAGAAAATGGCTTTAAAGTCTTTCTTTGTATTGATAACCTTCGGTGGATGTATACATGTTCCAAAAATACACTATTCTGACATACAGTACATTCGTCTCATCCTGCATATAATCCTTGAGATAAGTCAAACACTAGGAGTGTCCCATTCAATGCACACTGACAGTCATTCTTCATCTTCATTCACTGCAAATAAAGGAATGCCCTATGTGTAACTTCCTTTCACATGTAACAAGATACACGTATGATTTGTTAGTGAAAACACCAATGTGTCAGTCGTCCCTCACGTGAGGCAGTCTGACATTAATGACATTTGTAGCTTTTCCTGTTGTACAGCAAGGTGGAAAGACCTGGGGCCTGTGACTCCTACACAGAAACACCTAGACAACTAGCAGGTAAAAGAACTTGACAGTGATATCTGTGTAGACCCGAGAGAAGTCCCTTTTACCACAACTGTACATGTTATGTGCCAAAAATTAGTATAGTGCAGGAGGGAGTTGGTAAATTTTTTTCTGCTAACTTTAGATTCACAGATAGTGGTTTTTAGAACACGTAAATACAGAAAACAAAAACAATTTTATGGCGCATTCACAACCCAGTTGAAAATGAACCCGACCACTGCCTTTCCAACTGATCTACCCTGGCCTCAAATCCTAGCTCTGTGCTAAGTATTAAAGCAAACCTGAACTGAAAAATAAAAGTCAACATAAACATACACACGTCATACTTACCGCCTGTATAGTCTACTCTTCAATCTCTTTCTCCTGTCCTGCATCCTGTTTGTCCACTGTGGTTAATGTAATTCTCCGTCTTCCATTTTGAAAATGGCCATTACCCCATAACAGCTTCCTGGTCAGCTCACTTGAGCCATAGGGAAACATGGACATTATCTTGCTCATCAGTTGTCCTTACAGTTATAACTGACAGCAACTGATATATAACTGACAGCAACTGAAATATTTCAGTTCTGACGACATCTTGTTAGAACTAAAAGGAATTGTTGTAAGAAGAGAATGGTGAGCTTCTGAGGAGGTGACGGCCAGGTAAGTATGTAATATTCATTTGCAGGTACATCATGTGTTTATTTTAGAGTAACCAAGCAGCTCGGGGTGACCCCTAGGAATGTATAGGGGGCTAAAAGAGACCGAAAAGCCCTCCTACTAAAACGCAATGCTTGATGTAATTTGCCTTCTTAAAACAGAAGGACACTTGCAATAATTCAGCTATAAGGCTAGGTCCACACTAGGCACGGCTGCAGGACGGACGCTGCAGTCCGGGATCAGGGGAAGTACCACCAGACCGCAAACTGATCCGTTTTCAAAAAAAGTGCATCAGTTTTGCATCAGTTTCCATTCAGTTTTTTACCCCAAAAAACGGACAGAAAACGTCTCTATCATTAGGAAGGTAGTGGGAGGAGTTTTTGGGCCAATAATAAAGTCCAGGCTATCCGTTTTTTCATCCGTTTTTGGTGCTATTTTGCCTGTGGAGATGGAGATGCATTTTCTCATTGCTTTTCACTACCCATCCGTGTATCCGTGGTCCGTAAAAATGCAGCAATTCGGGACCTTCCATTCAGGTTTTGAAAACGAGGCCCTGCAAACGCAGCCGGATCCGTTTTTTGCTTGGGTGAAGACGGCTGCCATTTTTAACATTAGTATCCGGGACTCCATTTTTCATCAGGGCTGAAAAACGCAGCCACGGATACGTTTCCTGACCTAGTGTGGACTAGGCCTTAGTGAACATTTGTGGTTACCCACAATGCACCACTACTGAATATGCAAATGATCTCTTTTTGCCCCTGTAAGCCAGGCTAGCAACCAGAACCGCGTGTGTTTATTTTAAATCATTTTACTCGGTTCAGGTTTACTTTAATCTTCTCCTTACTCATACATACCTAGCATTAAGCACAGTCTTGAGGGGGCGGAGACTAATCTAAACTAACTGATTTGGGACACCTGCCCCTGCAGATCAAACAATGGAGTGTGCCAGGTAACGGTAGACTTAGAAAGATGGTGGAGGGTGCAGAAATATCTAATGAGGTAAATATAATACAGCATGCTCACTGCCAGCTCTGCTGGAAGCACTTATATTTCAGACATGCACTGAACAGTGTATGTTTTTGCCTAATTGAAGCACACCTGAACTAACCACCAAAATGGGACACATAGCAGCACGATGGAGGGAAGCCCGGCCAAACAGGGGTACCTCCGTACCTGTAATTATAAGGCCCCCTAAAGAACACATTTACGTACTGTATTTACTGTAACAGTATGGGGGTCACTTTCAAGTGTTCTTTAAAAGAAGCTTGTCTCAATCCTGCTATTCTATAATGAACCATCACATCCCTCACTGTATGACATCACATAAGGCAAAGCTTTTTTGTTTCTAAGTAAATAATTCAAGATAAAATACAGACCACAGAGGTGCCTACATGAACCCTTGTTAATCCATGTTCTAGTGTGCAACGAGCCCCCCTGATGTTCAGTTCAGTACACAAATATCCACTTCCAGGCATGAAGCGATGACACTCCCATTCTGCAGTGTGAATCCACAGAGGGTTACAGAGGTACAGAGCATGTAGTCCTCAAAAAGGGTCAGTACCTCCAAGTATTATAACTCTTAAAAGGCGGTAAAAAGTGCGGGGATGAGATCCAGCGACAGCCCGCTGTTTCAGGCCAAGCAGTCTTTCTGCAGGCTTTTGCTGGATCTCAGCCCCGTACTTTTTACCACCTTTGATTAATGGATTGATAATAAAGAGCTATATTTTAACAGCTATAATACTTGGAGGTGCTGACCCTTTTTGAGGACTACACATTACCGTCTGCATAGGCAAATGCAGGGGGGATTACAGCTGCCCAGAATCCCCCTCAGACTAGGGCTGCTGCAGTGTCTTGGGACAGGCACAAGTTGAGACACCAGAATATCTGCAGGTATCCTGCAGCTCACAGCACTGTCCCCTTTCTTTCCCTGCTACAGTTGACTTTGGATGAAGCAGCAGCGTTGTACAGAGCATGAAGCAGCAGCATGTGTACAGAGCATGGAGCAGCAGCGTGTGTATAGAGCATGGAGCAGCAGCGTGTACAAAGCATCGAGCAGCAGCGTGTGTACAGAGCATGGAGCAGCAGTGTGTGTATACAGAGCATGGAGCAGCAGCGTGTGTACAGAGCATGGAGAAGCAGTGTGTGTACAGTGCATGGAGCAGCACTGTGTGTACAGAACATAGAGCAGCAGCGTGTGTACAGAGCATGGAGCAGCAGTGTGTGTACAGAGCATGGAGCAGCAGCGTGTGTATACAAAGCATGGAGCAGCAGCGTGTGTATACAGAGCATGGAGCAGCAGCGTGTGTACAGAGCATGGAGAAGCAGTGTGTGTACAGTGCATGGAGCAGCACTGTGTGTACAGAACATAGAGCAGCAGTGTGTGTACAGAGCATGGAGCAGCAGTGTGTGTACAGAGCATGGAGCAGCAGCGCGTGTACAGAGCATGGAGCAGCAGCGTGTGTACAGAGCATGAAGCCGCAGTGTGTACAGAGCATGGAGCAGCAGCGTGTGTATAGAGCATGAAGTAGCAGTGTGTGTACAGAGCATGGAGCAGCAGCATGTGTACAGAGCATGGAGCAACTCTGGGGAACGTAACAGAGTCATATATGAGCACAGCCATGTGCCCTGCTGTGTCAATGCTTCACTTTCCCCTTCATTACCATTGTCGGCTGTCCTCATTATCTGTATCCAAACTGCTCCTGATCGATACCGGTGTTGATCAGTAGCAGATTGGACATTTAGGAAAGAATTGTCAGATCCTGTCAATTGGACGGGAAATTGCATTATGTGTACCCAGAATAATGTCCTACCATATTATAATACTGTATTGTGTGTGGCTGAGGGAGACCTTTCAGGAATCCCCCCTTGAAAATCCTGGGTTTGCCCCAGGTCTGAGGGGCAATGAAGGACAGCCAGGCCTTGGCACTCCTTTTCTGGTGATACATGGGTGCTGATCACACCAGGAAAAAGAAGTACAGAGTGTGACAATGTGGGATGCTAGACAGTGAATGGTTGCAGAACTTCTACTTCACAGGCACGTGGCTACTCAGGGTCTCTTCAGTGGCTTAACTAAGGAACTTGGGGCCCCGGTGCGAGTTTTACATTGGGCCCCAAGCACTCTATTGATATGGAGCCCCAAAACCTATCAAAGACAGCTGCAGTGTTAGAGAGCTGTATTTAGAGTAAGATCCTGAGCAGAGTGGTAAATTGAAAATCTGGACTTATCTGGGGCTTCCTCCAGCCCCCCATCATAGCCTGGGAGGTCCCCTGGCATCCTCTTGGTCCCTTCCAGGTACCCATTGGCAGCATCAGTAATCCAGAGACTTTGGTGCATCACGCCTGTCACTGTATGCCTCCTGCGCGGTTCTCTAAAGACTTTAATGTGCAAGAGGCTCACGGCAACCAGTGTGATGACGATGTAGTCGCTGGAATACCAGAGCCGACAACGGGACCCCGGAAGGGACCAAGAGGACGCCAGGGGACCTTCCAGGCTACGGGGGCTGGAGGAAGCCCCAGATAAGTCCAGATTTTCAATTTACTCCTCTGCTCAGGGTCCCTTTAAGGATTACTACTATGCAATGCACATATAGAGGTATTCATTTCCAGCATAGCACCAATAAAATGCTCACAAAATGGATGAAGCAGGGCCCCTAATGGGCCCCTCTTGTCCAAGAACCCCGGTACGATCGCAACCTCTGCATCCTCTATTGCTACACCACTGGTTCTATTCTCATTCTGGAGTTCTAGAACAGTAGAGAAAACATGCTTCATCTATGACTAAAATACACATTTCTGCACTAGACAGAGAATGCTTTCTACAGACCTTACACTACAGAAGTGCTTCTTATTTTAATTAGCAGCCAGCACCCAGATACAGTGTTGATAAAGACTCAGTCTATCTTTCTGAAGATCACTAACCACTATGGTCCTGCTTTCTGGGACTCTCCTCACCTCCATTTTCCAGTGGCTGCTCGGTTGCTCATGTGACTTCTCGGCGCTACAGCGATCAGCTGCTTTTACACACTACAAAGTCTACTGTCGGGTTTATTTTAAAAATAGGACAGCCAGCTAAGTAAAGTTTGGTAAACATGATAGAAGACAATCGTCTCTTTTGTATTCAGCAGTATGTCGTGAAACTTTTCTGTCTATTTTTTATCTGTTACCTCACTGTGACATACAGTAAAGAACAGCTATATTTGGAGCCATTTAAATCTTTACTACTGTTTACTACCAGTGAAATCACCCATTTCCACTCTAGACTTGTAGCCAGTATAAACAATGCATGTGTATATGTAAAGAGTGATCCATTAATTTACAACCAATCTACAGGAAGACACAACAGTATAGATTACCCCCTTGGTAATTCACTATATTGGTTGAACATAATGGGAAAACAGGACAAAGGTGAACTGGCCTGTCATAGGTAGACATTTCACTACTTTTACTTTTAAAGTAAAATTCTACTTTAGTTAAGATATTAAAGTGACACTGAAGCGGGAAAAAGTTTGATATAGTGAATTGTATGTGTAGTATGGATAATTAATAGAACATTAGTAGCAAATAAAAGAGTTTTATAGTTTTATTTTCAGTTATATATCTTTTTTTTTATAACATTGCATCATTCTCATGAAAAGTAATTTCGTTGTGTTACACAATGACAATAAAGTGAATTGAATTGAATTATCTAATATAATATAGTTTACAGGTTTAAATAAGTTCTTCAGACAATAGCACTGTAGCTCAGAAAAGCTCTTTTTCCATAGATAACAACTGAAGTTACTTAACTCTTCCTGTACGGGAAACAATATGAAACTCATATCTGTGCTACTTATGTTCTATTTCTTAGCTGTACTACACATACAAATCATTATATCATAAGATTATTTTCACTCCAGAAACCCTTTAAATGTTGCAATCAGCTATGAATATCTAAACTTTTTAGGAGATTCACACACGAGTGCTATGGAAGCACCACAGCATTTCTCTGCAAGGGGTGGGGCTACGCACTGTAAGTATCAGGCCCCCCAAAACACACATTTACATACTGTATTTACTGTAACAGTTTGGGGGTCACTTTCAGGTGTTCTTTAACAGAAGCTTGTCTTAATCCTGCCATTCTGCAATGAACCATCACTGGTGGACGCACAGCTCGGGGACTGAGTTGGAGGAAAAAGACCTGGCAAGTAATTATAACTTTTTCTGAGAAGAGGATCCATAGAATGTTGATTTTACACTAATTAGTCTCTTTAAAGATCCCGGATGACGGCTCATTAGGCGACCTCTTGACCAAAATGGCCTTAACTTTCCACCTAAGCCAAGAACAGTCTAGCATGTGTTCGTGGCTTTAAGGTAGCCATACACTGGTCGATTTGCCATCAGATTCGACCAACTGACAGATCCCTATCTGATCGAATCTGATCAGAGAGGGATCAAATGGCTACCTTTACTGCAAACAGATTGTGAACCGATTTCAGCCTGAAACCGTTCACAATCTGTTGTGGTGGTGGTGGTGCTGCCGCCGCTACCCCCGCCCGCATGCCCGCATACATTACCTGCTCCGCCGGCGCGACTCCAGTCCCCAGGTCACCGCTGCTCCGTCTCCGCTCTGGTCTCCGGCCCCGGCATGCTTTACTTCTTCCTGCCCGGCAGGAAGTTTAAACAGTAGAGCGCCCTCTACTGTTTAAACTTCCTGCCGGGCAGGAGGAACTGAAGCATGCCGGAGACCAGCGCGGACACGGAGCAGCGGTGACCGGGGGTAGTCGTGCCAGCGGAGCAGGTAATGTATGCGGCTCTATTGCGTCGGTCGTTGGGTACTCGAACGCCGCTAGCGACGCGCTCCCTACCCGCGGGTGATCGACGCTAATTTTCCGCACGGAGCGATCGACGGGATCGGACGAAAAGGATCGAAATTCGGCATGTAGCGGGAACGATTGGCAGCAGATTCGATCCCAGTGATCGAATCTGCTGTCGAAACGGCGGCGAATCGGGCCAGTGTATGGCCAGCTTTAGGGTTGAAACTGCCTTTCACAATCTGCCTGTGATTGGTATTGATGGTATCTGCTTGTCACTTGTCAGTAATATCGGCATGTCATCGATATGTGCTTGTTGTTCATAATGTTTGCAAGTTATTTCTATCTGCCTGTTATTGATAATATCTTGTTGCTTAGTAAGTTATGCATTTTCAATTTTCTTCCCATTTAAATATCCACAAATCTTTGGCGTTTTTCTTAGGGGCATGTGTGACACTGTTGCATGCAAGGCCTGCTTAGGGCCCACTCATGTATGAGCCATAATTTATGGGTATAGCTACATTAATACAATGCCTACACCATGTAATGTAGATTCATGTAGTTTTACATTTTGTCCACTATTTTGGCTGGCCCACTTTCTGCCATGTTTGTTCTGCGCTGGGGCCCACTGCTGACTATATCTGCCACTAGAAGTGGGTACTATTATTAAAGTAGTACATGACAAGACAAGACAAATAATATTTATATCACGCTTTTCTCCTAGCAGACTCAAAGCGCTTGAGCTGCAGCAAATTGGGTGCGCTCTATAGGCAGTAGCAGTGTTAGTCTTGCCCAAGGACTCATTGCTGAATAGGTGCTGGTTTACTAAACAGGAAGAGATCTGAACCCAGGTCTTCTGGGTCAGAGGCAGAGCCCTTAATCATTACACTATCCAGCCACTGCCACTACCTGGCATAATAATATTGAGAAACACTGTTATAGAACGCCTCTCATACAGACACATTTCTGTATATTGTGGGTGTAAGAAAATACTTTAAGGGTTGGAATGGGGATAACTGGTCTTTCCTAATGTTACATCCTGTAACGATCTGCTCAGCTGTCTGCACGGGCAGACAGCTGGTTGTCCATTCCTTAAGTCTGAGGGCTGCAGGTCTCTGGAAAAGAGACCTGCCTGTGCTTTGCAAGTTTCAGACCTGCTCTGCTGCTGAGCAATTTGCATACACTTGTCATGCAAACGGTCTAGCTGCCTCCTTTGAAGGCTTGCAGTATAAATACCATGTGATCCCAGAATCCTTTGCTGCTCATAGAGGTTTGTTCCTGCTGGACTCACCTGGAGTGTCAGCCATTGCTATCTTAGTATAGTTAATTCTTGGGGAGTGCTCCTTGCATTCCTATTTAGTGCAGTCAGTTTGTGTATAATTTGGACTGCCTATTCTGTCCTGTCTTGTCTGTCGCGATTGCACTGTCGCCAGCGGCAGTTAATAGCGGTAGCGGCTGTGGATCCTTCTGATCTGTATTCTTGGTGTGTAAGCTGGAGCAGCGGTTGCTACTGGCTACCTCATTTGTCTGTCTTGTCTGTTTGTGCTCATTTGTGTTACTTGTGGCTAGTTAGGGTGGCACACTTATCACTGGGCGCCTAACGTGCGGTGATCGTGCAGAAAACGCGTTCGCTGTTGCGAATGAGTGCGGTGTTCGCGTTTAGCTAGCGTTTGTTATTTTCCTTATCCTCTGATGGTTGTTTGCTGTGCCTTTGCTACTCTCATGCTCTGTCCTGCTCAGTCTGGTGTCACTATTTGGCAATCGCCATTGTTGCGATTGCGTTCCCACTTCGTTTCCGCTGCTGTGTGTTCGCCGTCGCTGGGTGGCGACTAGTTTGGTGGACACACATTGATTCTGTCTCTGTGCTCTCTCTCTTTAGGGGCTATCTTGCCCTGTGTTGCTTCTCTTCGTACAATTTCCATCTGACATCTGTGGCAGCGCAGAGGGTTTATTCCTCTGCACTCCACAGCTCCATCTGCCGGTGGGAATTCCCCTCTACTGGTGCTTAGCACAAAAAGTTGGGTTCTATCATTTTGACATGTTTGTGGAGGACTTCCGCAGTGTCAGCGCACATCTTGTGCGCTGACCACGGAGAAATCCCACAATCATTACACATCCATTTTCTAGAACCTAGGGTCTCAACGTGTGGTACGCGTACCCCAGGGGGTACTTCTGATGGTTCCGGGGGGTACTCGGGCTTGAAATACTTAACCAAGAATAACAAATTTAGAGTTTTAGAAAATAATAAATCTTATTTAAACAACAGCAAATCTTATTTAAACATTAAACAATAGTAAATGCTTGCAAATTGTTTAGAACCATTAATCGTGTACTACAATTAAATGTATATTTGTCAAGAGGTACTTGTGATAATGTTTACTATGCTAGGGGGTACTTGGTGAGTACAGGGTTCTAATAGGTGTACATACCAATAAAATGTTGAGAAACACTGTTTTAGAATATTAGAGTTCTGCATCCTGTGGTTTCAATGAATGACATTTAGATATTTACCTGAAGTTGGCTTACTAAACAGATTGCACAATTCAATTCTTTCTAGAAAGTAAGTACAGTTTACTAATTGAGTATGTTTGTGGCTTGTAGGTGCTTGTTAAAATCTACAGCCACCACAAAGCCCCTCTCACTTCCCTCCTTTCCATGGGGCACAGCTCTGGGGGAGCTCAAAGCCATGTTCACTTCACAAACATATTAGGCATGTGGGAAATATTTTTTGTTCGCTCAGTTAATATCATCTGACTTAGGTAAGGTGAAATACAGTTACAAAGGTTAGGGGGCATTTTCTGCAGGAAACTCCATGTGCAAATTCTTATGCTATGTTACAGCAACAGGTCAGGGAGAGAGCTTTAACGTAATGACGCTAGTCAGCCCTTAGCTGGGAATTCTGGTCCCACAAGTAGTGATGTCATTAAATAGCTGTAATGAGGACATCGCCCATTCTGAGTTATATAATGCAAGATAAATGAGATAATTGGCTAGACCTCCTGAAGGATCCTGAGGGGTCTCTCAACTAATAGAAAAAAATGTAAACGAAGAAAAGTGGATACGCTTACTAAAAGCTTTTTTGTGTGCACCAAATAGGTACAATAGAGTCCAGCAAAATCGTAAAGACGCTACAAAGGCCAGCTAGATGTTCAGACACAGCCTGGCCTCCTTGTATAGAGACAAACTGGGAAATTGCCCAGGTCCCCAGAGCCTGTAAGGGGAAACACTATAAGGTACACAACAAGGGGGCTCCTCCTTCCTTCCTCAGGGTGTCCTTCGATAAGTACTTACATACCTGCGGGGAACAAAGAAGAGGTGCTGCTGGGGATGGAGAGTGGAGGGTTGGATGTGGGACAAAGGCTACCCTAATAGGGGGGCAAAAGCCACCTAATGCAGCTATATGGTGTGAGGGGAGACGTAGGGAATATCATGCCACTATCTGGGGGGTGGGTACTCCCTTCCACCTTCTTTGCATTCTGGGAAGAGGCGGGTTTTTGTACTGCTCATTGAGAGAGTCATAAGTAACCAGGCTAGATCTGGAAATTGTCATGTCATATCTGTGGGGGTATGTAGGAAACATACAAGAACTTGGTTACTTCTTGGGAATATAACTTGTACACCAGCATTCAGGCCCCTTTCACAATGGAATGTTTTCATTGTCTTGTGTTACTCTTTTATTACCACAGGGTAATGCTACAGCAATGAAAACATATAGGGCTGTAACGGTAGTGACACTGGTTGACTTCCCCACTGAGGTGAGAGTCACCCGAGACACAGAGTCTAGGTGACCACAAGTCTTCACCAGAGCTTCCCAAGGGTCGTTGGACTTTGCTGCTTGGTGCCCACCAGGTTGCGCACACGAGAAAACCCTAACAGTGAGTCAGAGAAACAGATGACACCATGTTGTGGAGGAAACGGAGTAACTGCAGGTAGGATCTTGATGAAAAGACAGATTCCGATGAGTTAGAGAACTGGCTGAAGGCAATCGTAACGACAAAACGATTTGGCCAATCGCTCGATCCACTGACTTTTCCACCACCAGGAAGTCAACCAGCCAACACGCGGATCCCAGCATGGGGTGTAGAATCCAATGCAGAAAGTACAAAAGACTAGACTGGGTCTCTACCTGGATTTATGCAATTTTAGTTTGAATTATTAGCAACCCAGCCATCAAACAGCATAACGTTTCGGCACACAAGCCTTTGTCGATTTTTGACAAAGGTCTGCGTGCCAAAATGTTATGCTGTTTGGTGGCTGTGTTACTAATAAATCAAGCTAAAATTGCATAAATCAAAGTAGAGACCCTATATTTTGTACTTTCTGCATTGAAGGTACCGTAATTGTAATCCAGGAACAGGTAGAGATCAGTGGCAGGTGGCAATCAAAAAAAGTATTCCAGGAACAGGCAGAGGTCAATGGCAGGCGGAAATCAGAAGTGTAATCCAGGAACAAGCAGAGGTCAAAGGCAGGCGGTAATCAGAAGCGTAATCCAGGAACAAGCAGAGGTCAAAGGCAGGCGGTAATCAGAAGCGTAATCCAGGAAAGCGCAGAGGTCAATGGCAGGCAGACATCAGAAGCATAAACAAGGAGCAGGCAGAGGTCAATGGCAGACGGTAATCAGAAGCGTAAGCAAGGAACAGGCAGCAGTCGAGGAACAGGCTGGGTCACAACGAAAGATCAAGCAGGAACTGGCTGGAGAGCAACTGCACGGGTCTCGCACAACCACTAGCTGACAGAGTAATCAGCGCTTGACCTCTGAACTAGGCCTTCATTTTTAGGCCAATAGGAATGCCTCCAGGCATGGCTGTGTGCAATATGTGCACATGGACGTGAACATGCAACACTGTGCATGCGTACACAAAGTCGCATGCCGCGCCGCACACACCTTCAGCCACAGGCCTCAACCTGCAGCCGGTGACGCGCCTGCACGCCGCCAAATTCGGAAGAACAGAGCCACAAAGACACGCAATGCTGATTATGCCGCCCCAAGGATTCTGTGCATAAACAGTTTGTGGATGGAGTGAGGTACCCTGTTTGAATTTTTTATTTTAATCCATTCAGGTTCCGTCGTTTTCACGTGAGAAATGTTCACCTCCCATTCATTAGCCTATAACTTTATCACTACTTATCACAATGCACTGATCTATATCTCGTTTTTTCCGCCACCAATTAGGCTTTCTTTGGGGGATACATTTTGCTAAGAGCCACTTTACTGTAAATGCATTTAAACAGGAAGAATAAGAAAAAAATGGAAAAATTCATTATTTCTCAGTTTTCAGCCATTATAGTTTTAAAATAATACATGCCTCCATAATTAAAACTCACGTATTGTATTTGCCCATATGTCCCGGTTATTACACCGTTAAAATTATGTCCCTATCACAATGTATGGCGACAATATTTTATTTGGAAATAAAGGTGCATTTTTTCCATTTTGCATCTATCACTATTTACAAGTTTAAAATAAAAAAAATATAGAAATATTTCATCTTTACATTGATATTTAAAAAGTTTAGACCCTTAGGTAAATATTTACATGTTTTTTTTTTTTTTTTTTATTGTAATGGATTTTTTTTTTATAGTAAACATTTTATTTGGGTACTTTTGGGAGGGTGGGAGGTAAACAATAGATTTATAATGTAAATGTGTGTTAATTCTTTTTTTTTTTTTTTCAGGTGTAGTATTACTTTTTAGCCACAAGATGGCGGCCATGAGTTTATTTACATGACGTCACTCTAAGCGTAGCACGCGCTTAGAGTGACACATCGGGAAGGGAACGGCCAGAAAAGGCGCAGCTTCCGAGAGAAGCTGTCGCTTTTTCAGCGGGGGAGAGGAATCAGTGATCGGGCTCCATAGCCCGATACATTGATTCCTTGGCTACCGAATCCGCGGCCGGGAGTGCGCGTGCACGATCGGCCGCGGGAGCGCGCGGTAGCGCGCATGGTTCCTGGAGGAACCAAAATAGGTTAATCAGGAATTGGTGATGTACAAAACGTTTGTATCTCTGTAGGTAGCTGAATGGAGATCATACACTAGGATGTTTAATAATCATGTGGTGACACTTTACCTCACCATAAACTTAATGCAGTCTACAATTCATTCACTATAACCACAATTGTTAGCAATTCTCATACCTGTTTACACAACAAGGAGTGATGATCCCATGTAATGATTCACTCACATTACAACTGCCGCACAGTTAATACAGAAAGGTATAACACAAGCAGCGCGGTCTGGCTGCACTGCAGACATGGAGAGGATAGCTCACTGGGCGGGAAAAGCACGCACTGGGTAGGTAATGTGAACTGAATAAAGCTGGCCATATGCTTCTCACATCTTTTAAAATATTACATGTTTGATTTCATGAAGCATGGAATCTAATGAGAATATGTACAGTACATTTTAGCTGTATAATCATGGATATTTTATTCTCCTTTCAGGATTACTGTCCCTTTTTATATTACAGAAATGTCACTTCTAGGGTAGACGGTAATATAACGACACTGTGACAGCTAGGCTGACTATCGTTATGTTCTGACTCATGCAATTGTAAGCATTGCATGCTTTATACAAGGTTTGTAATCATGGACATAACTAGAGGGGAGCAGCCGCTGCGACCGCAGGGGGGCCCAGAGCTGTAAGGGGGCCCAAAGTACTACTTCACTCCCTCTGATATAGGGATCCACCCTTCAGATAGGTGATTTTGTGGTTACACTTGTTATGGGTGTGAAGAGTATGATGCCACACTTGTTCTATGAGCCTTGCAAGATGGGCACCTAGGCTGTTAGGGTCACCAAGGGAATCAGAATCAGAATCTTTATTTCGCCAAGTGCGACCGAAGTCATACCCGGAATTGGTTGTGGTACACATGGCATTGGCAATAGAGCAGAGACAGACATTGACAAAAAGACATTAACAGTGAAACAGAGCACAATAAGACAGGCTGGCAATACACGCAAAGATAGTCAAAAAGTCAGTGCTGTATGCGGTGGCGGCTGGGTTAAGTGGGGCTGGGCTACAGCGTGCCACGTCCTACCCCCAAGGGGCTGGAGTTTAGCATTAGGGCTGCTTGGGGGAAAAAGGTGTCCCTTCGCCTGTTGGTTCTTGGGCAGATGGTCCTATAGCGTCGGCCCGAGGGGAGGACCTTGAAGAAACGGCAGCCTGGGTGGGAGGGGTCCAGGGAAATCTTGTTATTGGGGGCCCCATCAAAGTTTTGCAGGAGCGCCCCATGATTTGTAGTTATGCCCGTATGTAATTTCACTACATTGTTGGTTTGATTACACTATTCATAACATTGAAGACTATGGTCCTTCAGATTGATTTTTGATCGTTTTATTTATGTTTTAATCGGGAAAGACTATTCCTTCACAAGCGAGTGCAGTGGGAAGATGGGGAAGCTGCAGGCAGGAATCAGTGGTGCTTGATTGCTGCCTGCACAGCCTTGTAAACCGAGCAACAAACAGTTAGTGCTGGCCGGTATTTGGCGACTCCGCTCTGGTGGTTTGGAATCATTAGTTTCAGCACTGGAGTTGTAACTACACTGCAGTGTGCAGTAAAATGTTGACCATGCTGACAACTGATTTCTCCCCACCCCAGCTATTTTTCCCACTTAAAGAGGAACTTTAAAGGACAAACAAGGTGAGCAGGGACATGTATCTTTACTTACCTGGGGCTTCTTCCAGCCCATAGGAGTCTTCTGGTTCTCTCGCCGCAAGCTCCTGTGTGCCTGCACTCACATCACCAGAAATATAGTTTGCCTGTGCAGTAGTATGCGCAGACACAGTTGTATGCGCAGGCGCAGTGAGCGCCCGATGACATGGGCACATTAATGAGCAGGCACTTGCGTGCTCCAGTGCATGCCCAGAAGCCTTATGGGCGGCCAGCAGGAAAGCAGGGAACACTGTGGCGAGGGAACCAGAAGACTCCTAGGGGCTGATAGAAGCTCCAGATAGGTAAAGATACATTATATAAGAACCTACTACTTTTGTGCATAGCACAACTGAGAATATCAACTAAACATATGACTCAGAGATCACTTAATTGCTTCAAATGCTGTGTATTGTACCAAAAACACATGCAAAATACAAACATAATCCGCCAGTATCGCACCAAACCAATTATAAAACATGAGAAGGAGTTTGCACCAGTAATTGTCATCAAAATGCAACCATACATATATCTACATCCACCTCCGCTACAGTGCCTGCAGATGCTCTGCAAATGTTCCACTTGTGCAAAGTGTATTTATGGTGCAACTAGTCAAGTTCATAGGCACCTCCCATCCCCAGCACCTCCTGTTAGTTGGGCATAAATGCTGATTGCTGTAACCACAGATATTCATTTGATCAGGAAATTGATCAAAACAATGGAATGCCTGAAAGGTTGGCTGTGGGTTTGTCCGTATGTACCAGGCCTTACACAACAGTTTTCTGCACCCTGGTTGCATTGTTCATTTTAAAAGACAAGACAAGACAAGACAAATAACATTTATATTGCGCTTTTCTCCTTGCGGACTCAAAGCGCCAGAGCAGAGCAGCAGCCACTAGGGCGCGCTCTATTGGCAGTAGCAGTGTAAGGGAGACTTGCCAAAGGTCTCCTACTGAATTAGTGCTGGCTTACTGAACAGGCAGAGCCGAGATTCGAACCCTGGTCTCCTGTGTCAGAGGCAGAGCCCTTAACCATTACACCATCAGCCAAAAGCTTGTGGGTACACTGGAATAAGGAGCTCCTTTTTCCACACACAGCAGAGAACTGGAGCTTTTTATAGACCATAACCACTGAACTATATTCAACAAAGTAAAGACAGGTTTTCTCTTAAGAAATATGTGCCAATTTCTAATTATACCACAATGATTTAACATTTAAAGAACAACTGAAGTGAGGGGGAAATGGAGGCTGACATATTTATTTTCCTTTTACACAATGCCAGTTGCCTGGCAGGATAAACAGGTAGGCTAGGCTAGGATTGTCAGATAGGATTAGTGAACAGTATGGGTTTAGAATTGGATTACTAAAAGATCAGAAGATAGGTTAGTGTACCCATACACTTATAGATTCGCAGCAGATTCGACCATCAGATGCCTGTCAGGTTGAATCTGACAGGAATTTATCTGATGTGTGCCACACACTAGGAATAGATTTTCGATAGATTTCAATATGAAATCTATTGAAAATCCATTGAAATGCATTGCTGCACTCTTTGATCCAACGCTATGGGCCATCAACCTGCCACCATCAGCCGATCGACCTAGATTTTCCATCCGGATCGATCGACTAAATCGATCGAAATCGGTCAGAATTTGATCAATCAAGCTGCCTGCTGCAACGATTTCTAGCCGATTCGATCAGAGCAGTCGAATCAGCCGTATATCGATGGCAGAAATCAACCAGTGTATGGGTACCTTTAGTTATCATTTAAAGAGTTAAGGTTAAGCTGTGTACAGATACTGGATCACAAACATCTGGAATGATTGTTGGTAGTCATTCTGGATGACAGCTTTTAGAAAGATCGCTGTACAGACAGACTGCTTGGCTACAGCTGACTGAACAGCTTGTTCTGTTCTACGGAGTGTGGAATAGCAGACAGTGTTGAGCATACTGCTCAGGAGGTTTTGCAAGGCACAGGTGTCCCCCAGTATAAGTTAGCTAGGTGAAGGGGCTCCAGTAAAAGTTAGCCAGCAATAGGGGAGCAAGTATAGGTGTACCCCACCACCCGATCCAGCCACTGTTACTCACCAAGCTTCTGTCCAGCGATCGTTGCAGCCTGCACAGTTCTGGAATCCTTTATGGGGAGGATCGCAACTGAGCGTCTGAGCATCATGACCTCGATGACGTCATGACACCAATGATGTCATCAACGCCATGACTTTGCGGGGGATTCCAAAGACAGATGGGCACCAAGTGATGGGCGACACAAGACAGGTAATGTATAAATGCACACACGGGAGTGCATTTATACACTGGGGGGGGGGGGGGGGTGCAGCGGCGAGGCAACAGACGTGGCCGATTCTCAAGCAATTTCATGTTGTTCACTGTCGGGAATTGGCCTGTGGAGTATGGGCAGCTGACCGATCTCTCTCTAATCAGATTCGATCAGAGAGAGAGAGATTTGTCTCTTGGTTGAATCTGCACATCATTGCTAGATGTATGGCCAGGCCACCTTTACATTCGTATTAGTACAGGTTGAGCAGCTGCAGCTTGGAAGTGTAAATAATCAGAGATTATGAGGAGGAATGCTGAAATTTAGTTTAGATTTTGTGTTTCAAGCTTTTATTAAACTCAAAGGGCTTGATTCACAAAAGGGTGCTAACTTAGTTAGCACGCGTAAAAGCCCCTTAGCACGCCTAAAGCCCTTTAGGATGCGCAAAGTTTTGCATGCTAAGTTAGCGCGCGCAAAGTTTAGAGCTGCACGGTGCGCGCAAAATGTCGCAGTGGGCGTGACTATACAGTCGCACCTGATGTCCTTAAAATGTCACACTGGGTGCGCCCGAATCGTCGCATAGTGTGGTGTTTTAGGGGCACCCGGTGCTATGATTTAGGAGCATCAGGTGCGATGATTTAGGAGCATCAGGTGCGACGTTATAGTCGCACCCGGGGTGCCATTTTGCGCGCTGCGCTAAACTTTGCACGCGATCAATAATAGCTTTGGGAGTGCTAAAAAAAGGTTATGAAAATTAATTGGATCACTTTTTGCACAAAAATCCAGCAGAAACTGAACGTCAGGGAGGTTAATACATTGATGACCTGTTCAATCGTACCTCTTTATTTTGTAATGGTATACAATATGTATTGTTTGTTATACAGCACCACAGAAGGTGTTGGTGCTATATAAATCCCCCAAAATAACACACTTTTGGATTAATCCTTGCCAATGACCCAGTTGTATATAAAGTAAGGCTAGGATCACATCAGGCTGGATGCACAACAGCATGTTCACAGTGTAACCTGATACGATGTGCCCGTCATGAAGTCCGTTGTATGCCTGTTGCAGCCAGCCACACTATTCGGCATTGTGCATTTGATCTGGTCTAATCGGCTGCTATTTGGGTTCTCCACCGCCACTGGGGAAAAGTGGTGCAGTACTGATGGGTGCCCAGGCAGCTTACCATTGATTTGAAACTGACTGAGTAGTGGGCCAATGAGAATCCTCCCTGGGGAGGGAGGATTCCTATTAGTAAGTTTTAATCCAATGGGCGCCCATCAGCACACGTAAGAAGACAAGAGAACAGATAGGGAAAAGTCCTAGTGAGTATGGATAATTCAGACGTTCCCAAAGGTGGGGATGGTTCGTTACCAAAGGCTTTCAATGTTTCCAAAGGCATCTGCAGCTTTTGTGGGGTCTGGGTATATCCCAAGTTTGCATTCCGATTCCACTACGGAATTAAGCGGACAAGTGTGAATGGATCCTATAGATAACATATGGGTAGCACGGTGACGTAGTGGTTAGCACTTGCAGCACTGGTTCTCCGTTTTCGTATCTCAGCTAAGTCACTTTCTGCAAGGAGTTTGTATGTTCTTCTGTGTCTGCATGGGTTTCCTCTAGGCACTCTGCTTTCCTCGTACAACCCCAAAACATGCAGACATGTAAGGCCCGGTTCACATTAGCATTTGCCAACGGAACCGGCCGCATGGATCCATGGTCCGTTCCGCTGAACGGACAAAAAAAATGCTGCAGGACCCAATTTTCCGGACCGTTTCGCTCAGTGGAACGGAACCGGAAGGTTTTGCAGCATATAGGAACCAATGAAAACGGACGTTTTACAACACACTGGCTGTAAAACCGACCGTTTTCACCGGATCCAGCTGGCCTGATCCGTATGTCCAATTCTGTAAAACAACGCTAATGTGAACCGGGCCTTAATTGGCTTCCCTCTAAAATTGGCCCTAGACTACGATACATACATAGACATATGACTATGGTAGGGATTAGATTGTGAGCCCCTCTGAGGGACAGGTAAGTGACAAGACAATATACTCTGTACAGTGCTGCTGAAGATGTTGGTGCTATATTAATAATAACATGATCCATTGACTTTTCTGCCCTTATTTGTTGCAGAAGACGTAACATTTTTATGCATGGTGTGAACATAGCCTTAACCTGTAAGAACAGGATCTAGTCTGCTTTATTATATTAATTTTTTTTAAACACCATACAGCAGGAAGGTAATTTAATGAAACAAGCAAAAAGAAAAAAACAGATACTGAAAACTGTTTTCACTGCCAATAAACACCTATTTTATTTCCCCTCTAGATGTCAGTATTGCAATTGCAGTATCAAGAGGAATCAAGGGTCACAGTCAAGCAAAACGTCTCCTGACAGTATAGACAGAAAGACCAGCAGCGTCTGAGGGCACCCAACTGCAGTGCTTTTCAAAATAGAATGAAAAAACAAAAATTGCAAAACAGAATGGAACAATGTAGAAAGTGTTTGTACATTTGTCTGTACAGTTAGTGGAGAGAGTCAGCTGTCATTTTCTGGGGAAAACTCGGTCACAGTGCAGCCACAGCGCTTTCATGTAGCTAATGTGATGTATATCTGCAGACACAGGAAGGCAGTCATGCAGGCAGACGTCATTCAACCTTCCTTCGGGGCTCTGCAACCTCCAGTTCATGTCAGTCTAAAGCTAGCCATACACTTTACAACTGCACCGGGATCGACCTGTGGTCGACATTATGATTGACATCATGCTCAACATTCAACACAAAAATTGAGCAAGATGATCTATATCTCATAAATATATTTACCCAAAATAAAGGGGACATGATAAGAAAGGGGAATAATGGGTCGTTAACCCAATAATTAGTAACATAATAAAGAAATCACCAATTTTTTTCAAAATAAAAAAAACAAAAATCACTGACTACTTCGTAAATCAACAAAGCAACTTTATTTAGAATTTACTAATATATAAAAACACGTAAAACCAAGGCGTGGCCACCAAGTCTCTGTCTCAAATATAGACAAAATTTATGGTACAAACATTAATGGATGTGTACATATTCCCAAAGACACGACATGACACGCCAAACATCCGCAATTCACGATCCTGTCATGTCATCCATGGGTCGATCACGGGACAATCGCAGTACAGTTGGACACTACAATTATTGCACAATTACACGTTTTTGCCAAATCAATTGTCCAATTGGGCAAAAATATTGTATAGTGAATGCCCAGCTTTAGAACACACAAGTCAATATTTAAGGTGGCCAAACATCAGGCGACTTGGCGGCCAATCGACCATCCGATTCGATTATTACAATCAAATTGGATGAAAGTTGGGGCAGCCAAGTGCCAGCCCGATCGACATGCTGCAAGATGTAGTGCCAACTTGCTCAATCGGGTGCGCAGAGGTAATGGCGAGTGATATCAGGACGAGCAACAAACACGACAAAACACCCCACACTGTCCCCCTCTAATGTGCAATGTGCCCCCCAGTGCACTATACATTACCTGTCTGTGGCAACTGCTTGTCCTCCGCTAGCTCCGGACTGCGACATTCGTCCATGTCCAACCACGTGGGCCGTGGGGCATGTGTGTGACGTCTCCGAGGGGGGGAACACTGAACATTAGGGAGGATAGTGTCCAGTTGGCGATGCGGCTTCACAAGGCCAATTCCACATCGATTTCAGCATGAAGTCGATTAGTGAGAGATTTGTCTCTTGGTCGAATCTGCCCATCATCGCTAGTTGTATAGCTAGCTTTCGAAAATACTAAAACTCGATAACCTGGAAGAACAAAGAAAAAATGATATGGCAGTAAGCAAAGTATCAGAATTGTATGGCTACAGAAGCGTGATCGCTGGAGGTGCCCGTGTATGAGCAGAAGCTGCCAACCTAAAGATCACTACAGGGCTGACAGCAGGACCCTGGAGGAAGACGAAACTGCAGTGATGGACCAGAGAGACTTCTAGGGGCTGAAAGAAAACCCAGGTAAGGCCTTGCTTCCATATAGCCACTTTCATGCAGGCTTATGGAAACGCTATCGCAGGGACAGTAGAGAGTGCATAGACTGCATTGTCTGCTGTTTCCATTCATGGGCTGCGATTTACTTTTGAATCGCAGCAAATGGTTGCCTGCATTTCGGGGGGATTTTCACCCTGCGATCCCATTCAGTGTAATGAATGGGATCGTAAGCTCCGCCCCCGGTAGTGACGCGCAACACAGAGCCGTGCGGCTCTGTGTTGCAGTGGAAACGGGCCCTAAGTATGGATTTATATCCTTACGTCAACTTGCATATCCTTTAACCACTTAACCCCCCGCGGTACAAATTTCTCTGTCCCTTTTTTCCCCCCTAAAAAACCAAGGGACGGAGAAATCCGTACCTTCCACGCTACCGCCGCTGTACGCACTCCCGCCGCTCATGCGCGCGCTCCCGCCGCTCGTGCACTCCGCCGCCCGCTCGCCCAGAGATCAATGAACGGGAAAATCCATTCCCGTTCATTGATCTAAGCCCCCGCAATGATCCGCTGCTTCTATTAGAAACAGCAGGATCATTGTGATTTGCCCAGCATCGTAGTGCTTCCTGTAAGCGTCCTTCCGGACGCTTACAGGTCGCATGTAAACAAACTCACTGTGTGGCCAAATAGTAAAACTACACCCTAAAACATTTTACATATACAAATACATTAGTTTTCCACAATAAATTAACTCATTACCTCCCACACTCCCTAAGTTTTTTTTTGTAATTAAAAAAAATATATATTTATATACAATAAAAAAAACATAAATAGTTACCTTAGGGACTGAACTTTTTAAATATTTGTGTCAAGAGGGTCTAACACTGTTACTTTATAAACTATGGGCTTGTAATTAGGGATGGATGCAAAACTGAAAAAAATGCACCTTTATTTCCAAATAAAATATTGGCGCCAAACATTGTGATAGGGACATAATTTAAACGGTTTTATAACCGGAACAAATGGGCAAATACATTTCATGGGTTTCAATTACAGTAGCATGCATTATTTAAAAACTATAATGGCCGAAAACTGAAAAATAATAATTTTTTCCCACATTTTTTCCTATTTTCCCATTAAAACACATTTAGAATAAAATAATTCTTGGCATAATGTCCCACCTAAAGAAAGCCTAATTGGTGGCGGAAAAAACAAGATATAGTTCATTTCATTGTGATAAGTAATGATAAAGTTATAGACGAATGAATGGAAGGAGCGCTGAAAGGTGAAAATTGCTCTGGTGTTCAAGGGGTAAAACCCATCAGTGGTGAAGTGGTTAATGATTTGACTTGAGAAAGCCTAGTTTCATACTGGAGCATTGCGTACCCTATAAAAACAGGATTGCAACACCATGGAGGGGAAAAGTTATATTGCGCGTTATGCACGTGATGTATACACTGAAGCAAACAGTACATGAAAACTGCACTTTACTGCAACTGTAAAGGCACACAGCATGCCTCACGTTACTCCAACAGATTCAGATGTATGGCTGGTTACATGTTGATGTGAACATACCATTACAGTATACAGTAACTGCATTGTGTTTGCTATGCGAATATGTTGTCCAATGCAACGCACTGCAATGTGTCAGTCTGAATACAGCCAAACCACTGACGGAAACGTTAAAGGAGTACTGTACGGGGGAAAAAGAGTTGAAGTTACCTAGGGGCTTCTAACGGTCCCCCACAGACATCCTGTGCCTGCGCCGGGACAAAAACAATCCTCCGGTCCCCACTGCTGGCTTTCACTTGTGGAATTTGTGACTTTAATGTGGCAAACCACTGCGCCTGCACAGCCGAGTCCTTGCTCCTGCTGACGCCACCGGGAGTGTACTGCGCAGGCGCAGAATGTACTGGGCCTGCGCAGTACGCACCTGATGACGTCAGCGAATTTTTCATTGGGGTCCCTCTCAGGACCCTTTCACACTGAGGCGGTGCAGTAAATTTACAACACCCCACCGCAGCCTAATCAAAATTTATGGGAGAGTTGCGGTATGCTGCGCCGGAAGTGCCCTATCTAACGTGCGTCCATACCTACCTTACTGTGTACCTCCTGCGGACTGGGAGTCATGAGTCACGTAAGTCTATGGTAACTTGCGTGTTTAAAAGAAAAAAACACCAGTTTTCAGCGTTGCACATGCGCGGAAGCGTATTTTAACAGTACGCTTCTGCGCACGTCATTGATTGCCCAACAGGAAATGAGCATCACTTCCTGTTTGGCCAGATACTAGAAGGGGATTACTGCATACTAATGCGGTAATCCCGGAAGGCCTGTTTTTTTAAACTGCAGTGTAAAGGCGGCCTCAAGCAATTGATATAGAGCACCAAAATCTACCAGCTGCAGTGACAGAGAGTTATAAGCAGGAGGAGGAGAACAGTTTGCTAATGATTACCACTATTCAAAGCACATGTGGAGGAGATCATTACCAGCATAGAACCAATGAAGAATACAGCAGTTGAAAGAGGGCCCTTGATGGGCAACTCTGGTCCAGGGGCTCTGGTGCGGTCGCTACCTCTGCATCCCCTATTGCTACACCACTGTATAAACAGTAAAAATTCAGGAAGCACTGTATAAGGATTTTCTATTCTCATCCAGTACTGAAAAACAATCAGCTTTTTGGTCAGGAATATTAAAAAAAAATTAAAAGAAAAAAAATGTGCAGCCTCCATTATCCTCTCACTTTAATTTTAGCTATCCTTTTAAAAAGAAAGAAGAGCTGACTTATTTGAAAAACAACACTATGAAAATGTAAAAAAATATATAAAATAAAAAGGATAACGGTTATATTTATGCCTGACAACTGCTGCCAAATAAAATTTACAATCACCATTTAAATCAGCAATAAGTTTTTTAATTGGGTGATAGGAGCCCTTCACTGCAGCTTCCTAATTTATCATGGATATTTTCAGGGAAAATTGAAATTCCTTTGACATCATAGATCTGTGTAGAAAATAGCAAGTGCTCGTATCTAGGTTGTGGCGCTAAGTAATTGTGTATATCCATCAGGCCTTACGGTTACATGCGGCTTCCACGACAAGCCGTCGTTTGTTTTAATAAAGCTATAAGAGACTCTCCCTGCACTTATTAGGAGACACAGGGGACATCCAGCCAATGAAACAGCAGAGCCAGCTAAAAGTGCTAGCCTGTCTAGCTCCTGCCAAAGCACAGGAGGGAGGGCTCGCAGACACAGCAACCAGAAAATTTCCTTACGAAAGAATCATGTCTTTTCCAAAGTGAATGAAAGGAGTGTCATAAGTGAACGTAAAAGTGTGGAACAAGGCGGTGTCCTGCTGCAACTTCTGTGCCCTCCAACGTATAGCACATCTCAGGAAGAGATAAAGGACAAATGGCTCAGTTATAAGTTTATATCAATCTAATCTGAAATTACAGTCATATGAGTTTCCCTTCAACCACCTAATATACTAATAAAATGGATCAGTATTGTATAATTCTCAACAAACAGACAACACTGATATGTGATTGCAATTTGTATACATTATTAGATATAGGACTATAATCACGGCTGCCATTTCAAATATAATAACATTCAAATAACATTATACTAAAAACGTGACATCATTGTGCCGTCGTACGCACGTGCAGAGCGCTCCTGGCCGCACTACCATCTGACTCAGCTGCCACGGAGGAATTACAGTATATAGAAGGACGGAGAAGAATGGGGAGGGGGGATTGTGGATATGCGGACTGCACCTAATACCAGCCTGACCCCCCCATTTTTAGTACAATGTTAGGCTCTGGTGTCCTTTAAAGTACCCATACACTCATCAATTTTCCTGTTTGATTCCCTGTAGATTAGATTCATCTGATGCCCCCAAAATTTCTGTTCAACCTTGACCAAAAATCGATTGAAAGTATTAATCAGACAGGATGGTATTAATGGACAGGATGATTGGGTGGCGGGACAGGAGCAGTAGTCCATCAATAGACCATAGCATTGCACTGCAGTGAACAGTGCAACGTTGCAGTTCAATCGATTTTCAATAGATTCCCTGCTGGAATTTATTGAAAATCAATGTGCTGTGTGTGGTAGGAATATGCCTTCTAGCCTAGGAATAGTCTTTAGACTGTGAACACAACATGCAGTGGCTGATTCTGTGCATCTGAAGCCACCTCACCTTTGGAGCTCTCTCCTATAGCTTGTTCATCATTCTCCAAGTCTTGAAACCTTCAAACACACACTTAAAATGTATTATTTGTAATAGCCAGATGTTGAGGCTCACTGCTAGCCCTTTGTCTCCTCAACTAGTGTCTCCACCCAACTATCCTCTCGATTGTAAGCTTCCAAAGGCAGGGTGTGAGAGAACGCGGAAAAGCCGTCGCGTGTGCTGCTGAGGAGGCGGCTGATTCCGCGTCCAATGCGCCGGTTTGCACGCGGAAACGTGCGTCTGGTAACAGGGCAGAACGCGGAAAAGCCGCCGCATGTAACAACAGTAAGGCGGCTGGTTCCGTGTCCAGCGCGGCGGTTTGCACACGGCAGCGTGTGTCTGGTGTGGCTGAGTCTGTTAGTGCACACAGGCTTAGGAATACGCGCGCGCGTGCTGAGAGGCAGAACTTTTATACTGGGCAAGGAGAGGTCAGCTGAGCACGCCGATCAGCTGACTCCAGAGCAGCTTACTATTGGTTGATCAATTAGGGGTGGTGTCGGAGAGCACTACTCCATATATAGTTACTGCTAGCCAGTCTCAAGTTGTCTACCGCTGCGAACACTACGTGGAAGCACTCAGACCAGGGCCGGCCCGCTCATGAGGCGGGGTGAAACATTTGCCTCAGGCGGCATTTCTGGGGGGGCGACACCCGCCTGTCTATGGAGTGCGTTCCAGCGTGCGCTCCACTGACGTCACTTCCTGCAACGCCGCCCACTGTATTGTAAGTGGACGGCGTTGCAGGTAGTGACGTCAGTGAAGCGCACGCTGGAACGCGGAAAAGGTGAGTGATCCCCGCCCGTTGCCTCTTAATCATAGAGCTGGTACTTCACTTTTTAAAGCTGGAGGGGAGCGCAGATCGGGGGACCCAGGCGAGGGAGGGGGGGGTCCGACCCCCCTCCCCACCGCTAGGCCCAATACCCCTTCCAGCCCGCTACCCCTCCAGCTTGGCGGCTTCCCCAACCACGGATGGGGGGGGGGGGGGGAGGCGGCGATTTTTTCTAATTTTGCTTCAGGCGGCAAAAAGTCTAGGGCCGGCGCTGACTCAGACCTTAGTCAGATCCAACAGTGTGTTTGAACCAGGTGGACCTGGGAATTCACACTGAGCCAGATTACTTGTACTGTTATTCTGTTTATGCTTAGACTAGTTCCAGGGTGTAGAGACCACGGACCTCACACCCAGACTAGGGAACTTGTGTTATCCATCTGTTATACTTCAGACTAGTTTCAGGGTGTAGAGACCACGGACCTCACACCCAGACTAGGGAACTTGCGTTATCTATCAGTTATTTCATCAGACTAGTTCCAGGGTGTAGAGACCAAGGACCTCACACCCAGACTAGGCATTGTTGATATCTGTTATGACTTTCTGCTTTCTTGACTATCCCTTTGATCTCTGATTCGGTACCTCGCATATCTGATTTTCCGTTGCCAGACCCTGCTTGCCTTGGATACCGAATCAGCCTTCTGTCTTTGTACTTTATCTGTCCGTGTGTTGCCGACCAGGTTTGCCCGACCTCGAGAGCTATCTCTCCTTAAGAGATAGTCTCCAGATCAGATAGTGACATCCACCTTCAGGTGTCACTCACTCTCTGGTCCTTCCTATCTCCAGCCTGACTCCACCCCTTGGAGAGTCTCAGGCTGCTTGAAGGTTCCTGTGCCCTCAAGAGCAGTATTTCTTTACTGCCTATGGTCACCTGCTCAGCAGGTGCATTACTCAAAGTACTACTGTTACACCAAACACTCACATACCTATAGGTACCTAGAGGTTAGCAATATATCTGTATTATCGGTGATTCTGCAGATCCTCAATAATCAGGTATATATCTGTATTCTTGGTGATACTGCAGATCACCAATAATCAGATTCTCTCTGCGTGCTGACACCGATCGTTACACAGGGTCCTTCTCCAGGTGTTTCCCTTTTCTGCTGTACTTCATCTATGAAATGAACATGTATTGGTATTGCTGATGGTTTAATCCACACATGAACTATGTACAGTATATACTCAGGTATAAGCCTAATTTTTCAGCACAAAAAATGTGCTGAATAGTTACCCCTTCAGCTTATATGCGGGTCAGTGGAGCAGAACGCATGGTGGAGCAGGTTTTGTTACTGGCAGAGGAGCGCAAGGATCGTGCACTAGTGATCCTGCTCTTGCCAGCTGGCTCCCTGCTGTGCCCGTGCCCCCCATCCTCTGAAACATGGTGTGCAGAGTGCGCTGCTCAAGACTACCTGTGTCCCTGGCTTGTGGAACAGAGAATGCAAGCAACTTGTCAGCAGTGCACTGATCAGAGATTCTACCTGTGTGGCAATCGCTGTGTCTCATATCTATGACGCCATCTGGTGGCTACTTAAGACAGAGCTGTGTGATCCTGGTGCACATCTGGCTAAGGGGAGGGGGACTGACTTGTACTGGTCCAAAAGCAATATGGGGGTAGTGTACGCCCCTCGGTGCGATCAGGCCCCCATAGTCTTGAACTCGGCTGCTCCCAAAAAGTCACTGCAGATATGGAAAGAAAAAGGAAGGGGCACTCTGAGTCCTTCATACAGCAATAGTATATACCGATAAGACAGGTCTCACCTGTTTGAGATGCGGCCGGCACAACGTGCTCAGCCCGGATACACCTTGTCCTACTTAGCCGAGCCGGGGACTGAGCTCAGACGCGGGGCAGAAGTGACGTCACTCACTCCAGGAAAAAGCAGGTGTGTTGCCCAGTAACGCTGGAACGCTCTATACAGAGCTGCTAGCACAGCGCGGCGATAGGCAAATGGGCTGGGGACCTCTCAATGGAGATAAAAAATTAGCACATGGGCTATAAAAGTAAGAATTTTATTAAAAACGTTTTAATAAAATTCTTACTTTTATAGCCCATGTGCTAATTTTTTATCTCCATTGAGAGGTCCCCAGCCCATTTGCCTATCGCCGCGCTGTGCTAGCAGCTCTGTATAGAGCGTTCCGGCGTTACTGGGCAACACACCTGCTTTTTCCTGGAGCGAGTGACGTCACTTCCGCCCCACGTCTGAGCTCAGTCCCCGGCTCAGCTAAGTGGGACAAGGTGTATCCGGGATGAGCACGCTGTGCCGGCCGCATCTCAAACAGGTGAGACCTGTCTTATCGGTATATACTATTGCTGTATGAAGGACTCAGAGCGCCCCTTTCTTTTTATTTCCATGACTTGTACTGGGGGCACATCAGGCTACTGTGGAGGGGGCTATATTGGGGAGGGGGCTTATACGCGAATCAATCACTTTTTCCTGGTTTCTGAGGGAAAAGTGGGTACCTCGGCTTATATGCGGGTTGGCTTATATGCGACTATATATGGTATGTATATTGTATTTATGTAGGTGGATGTTCTGACTGTACTGTATGGTGAGCTACGTATGTATCTACGCTCCTCACTACTGACTGTTTTGTATTCTGTACAATGTGATGAAAGCTGTATAGATGATAATAATCATAATACCTGCACACAAAGCAAGATCAAGACCAAAAAGGGACCTAGACAGGAAAAGTGCTTCAGCACACTATATTGGGAGGGGGGGGGGGGGGGAGAGGTAAATACTGGGGGCCATCTGGCTACCTATATGGAGGGTGCTACCTTTTGAGTACTCTGACTACTTATACTGACAATCTATACACAGACCCTGTGGCTACCGATACTGAGGGGGTGACCTACACGGGGAGATAGATATTTTTGGCTACCTATACTAGGGGGCCCTCCGGCTACCTATTCTGGGGGTCATATCTCGTCACCTACATTGAGGGGCTACTTGTACTGAGGAGTTTCTTCTGACTACCTTTACTCTGGCTATCTGTCATGCTGAAATCTATTGAAAATCTGTGAATAGTTTGTGGAGGGATTCAATCAGATAGATCCCTCTCAATCTGTTGACCACATCGATCAGTGTATGGCCAGCCTAAGTCACTTGTTTCTCAGAGAAGCAGACGGTGAACAGTAATATAGTGAAGCTAATCTCTGAGTGTGCAGGTGGCAAGTGATTGAAAAAAGAAAAAAGGGGCTTTTCTAAGGAATGAAAATAAAGGAACAATAAAATTTTCTTTCAGCGTCCTAGAAAATAACTGTCATTTTAGAGCCTGACAGCCCTGATAATTGCTTATGTAAAGGTCAGTCCGCTGATCCCTGATACAATCATATCACTGTGTAGTCATTTGTCTGTTAAACTAGAAAAAAAGAATACAGAGATACAATCTGAATCTGTCTGTTGGGAAGCCATATGACAAGCAGCCACTTGAGCTGGCAGGAACACACTGCTGTATCCACACAGGGAACAAGCTGGTCCCGAGGCAATGGAAGCATCTACAAACCCAAGCACGAGACAGACCGATAGTGCTTCCTCCTGCTGATCTATACAGCTGAAGAATGTATGGAGTCCGTACGTGCTTCAATTACAAAGAGATTAACAGCAGGCAGTACTTTTACTATACTTAGCACTGAAGGCACTGCCTAACAGGGACTATAATGGAGGCTTCTGGCATAAGAGGGGATTTCACCTCTCACCTCTGGAAGATGTTCAGACATTAACGGAATACAATGAGAGAAACTATAATGAATTGCAATATTTATTAAAAGACACACTAAACTGGCATGATGATAGATTAACATTTGCAGGTGTGTGAGTCCGACACTACCGACGCAAAAAGATCAGATGACAGCCAGACAACTGCATTTCTAGAAAATAGAAACAAAAAAAAAAAAAAGATGGCAGCCACCATATTCATCTTGATAATTTTAACCTCCAATGAGAGCAACTAAAACAGAACAGGACTAGTGCAGTGCTTGGTCCCAGAGTGAAGCTGATGGCAGGTTCGTCAGAGAAAACCCAGTTCTCAGAGGGGAAAAGTCCTGCAGCCAATGGAAATACAAGCTGAAAAGGTCAAATCCCTCCCACTCAGTGGCGTTAGTCCTAGGCCTAATTAAAATATAGCCGTGGATGCACATCACATGCAGCTCCTTCCTGATTTGCTGTTGCGGATATTTAAGGCATGATATCTCAGCAGTCATACCTCCTACACACTCCAAATTTTGAGAGTAGAGATGCACAGAGGTAGTTCGGGGGGTGGGGGGGTCGCCTTCCTACCCTCAATTTGGCATGTCTATAAAGTATGAATGCTGAGATACTGGACCTTAAATAGCAGCAGCAGCATAATATAATACTGTAGAAAATGTGACCAGACACAGGACCAGACAGAGCACTGGCATTGCAGCCTAGTGGAGAGCAGAGAAATAGCAGATAGACATAGCAGAAAATATGACACAGTGTGCAAACCAGTCTGTTTCATACTGAAAATTGTGGAAACATTGTGCCATGATTGTGTTTGCAAGAATCTCAATCAGGAAATCAGAATCGCTCCATGAATGAGAATTGCAAACGGAATTGCGGCAAAATAGCAGGCATTTTGCAGTGATTTTCAGTGTGAAACAGGACCCTGAGCAATCTGAACAAACTTGGGTTTAAAGAAACAAAGGAAACAAAAAGGGACATGTTTTCAAATAAGGTAATAGAAAAAAACCCTTTAGCTCTGCGTGCCAGTAGTAAACATGATTCCGTTCATGCTGCGCGAGGCAATTTTTCTATACCCCACTGTCAGGGTAAGAGGATTTTTTTCCTCTCTCTTCTGCTTATTTCTTCTTTTTCTTATAACACACTCTTTTTTTCCTTTGTTTTGTAAAATAAATTTCCTCTCCTTACAGTTTTTCTTTAATTTCACCCAGCTTCTCCCAACATTCTCTTCTCTCTCTACAGTTATTTTCAAAATCTTCTTTGGCCGGCCTCATTTTTGAGAATCTTGGGAGTTTAAATCCACAGCTGTTTTTCTCTATTGCTGATCTTGTTGGCATAGAGTATGTCCTATCCAATTCCACTCGCTCTTTTACATCTCGGTTTCTTTGCTCTATTGGTTTGTTATTTGGAACTTCGATGTTTGAACATCTTACTTTAAGAATGGAGACATTGATTTATAAATGTCTGTAAATGGAAAACTCCCTTGTTTCACACACACATATAGTAGGGTCTAACTTTATGCTAAAGAGTTTAATGTTTGTTTTGTTGAGATATTTTATTTTTTCATAATGAGTAGAGCTGAACAAAAGCCTTATTTTCCATATTGATTATAGTCTAAACATCTTTCTCGGCTTATCCTGTTACCATACTACAGGTCCTTCTAAAAAAATTAGCATATTGTGATAAAGTTCATTATTTTCTGTAATGTACTGATAAACATTAGACTTTTATATATTTTAGATTCATTACACACAACTGAAGTAGTTCAAGCCTTTTATTGTTTTAATATTGATGATTTTGGCATACAGCTCATGAAAACCCAAAATTCCTATCTCAAAAAAATAGCATATTTCATCCGACCAATAAAAGAAAAGTGCTTTTAAAACAAAAAAAGTCAACCTTCAAATAATTATGTTCAGTTATGCACTCAATACTTGGTCGGGAATCCTTTTGCAGAAATGACTGCTTCAATGCGGCGTGGCATGGAGGCAATCAGCCTGTGGCACTGCTCAGGTGTTATGGAGGCCCCGGATGCTTCGATAGTGGCATTAAGCTCATCCAGAGTGTTGGGTCTTGCGTCTCTCAACTTTCTCTTCACAATATCCCACAGATTCTCTATGGGGTTCAGGTCAGGCAGGCCAATTGAGCACAGTAATACCATGGTCAGTAAACCATTTACCAGTGGTTTTGGCACTGTGCGCAGGTGCCAGGTCATGCTGAAAAATGAAATCTTCATCTCCATAAAGCTTTTCAGCAGATGGAAGCATGAAGTGCTCCAAAATCTCCTGATAGCTAGCTGCATTGACCCTGCCCTTGATAAAACACAGTGGACCAACACCAGCAGCTGACATGGCACCCCAGACCATCACTGACTGTGGGTACTCGACACTGGACTTAAGGCATTTTGGCATTTCCCTCTCCCCAGTCTTCCTCCAGACTCTGGCACCTTGATTTCCGAATGACATGCAAAAGTTGCTTTGATCTGAAAAAAAGTACTTTGGGCCACTGAGCAACAGTCCAGTGCTGCTTCTCTGTAGCCCAGGTCAGGCGCTTCTGCCGCTGTTTCTGGTTCAAAAGTGGCTTGACCTGGGGAATGTGGCACCTGTAGCCCATTTCCTGCAGACGCCTGTACACGGTGGCTCTGGACGTTTCTACTCCAGACTCAGTCCACTGCTTACGCAGGTCCCCCAAGGTCTGGAATTGGTCCTTCTCCACAATCTTCCTCAGGGTCCGGTCACCTCTTCTCGTTGTGCAGCGTTTTCTGCCGCACTTTTTCCTTCCCACAGACTTCCCACTGAGGTGCCTTGATACAGCACTCTGGGAACAGCCTATTCGTTCAGAAATTTCTTTCTGTGTCTCTTGCTTGAGGGTCTCAATTATGGCTTTCTGGACAGCAGTCAGGTCGGCAGTCTTACCCATGATTGCGGTTTTGAGTAATGAACCAGGCTGGGAGTTTTTAAAAGCCACAGGAATCTTTTGCAGGTGTTTAGAGTTAATTAGTTGACTCAGATGATTAGGTTAATAGCTCATTTAGAGAACCTTTCATGATATGCGAGATAGGAATTTTGGGTTTTCATGAGCTGTATGCCAAAATCATCTATATTAAAACAATAAAAGGCTTGAACTACTTCAGTTGTGTGTATTTGAATCTAAAATATATGAAAGTGTAATGTTTATCAGTACATTACAGAAAATAATGAACTTTATCACAATATGTTATTTTTTTGAGAAGGACCTGTACATAGGTAGGTGAAGAATATGACAATCTCCAGGTCCTCCTCCTCCAGCTCTGAGGCTAGTAACTGTATTTACATTTATTCTCATCTCTATTGTCATTCTGTTATTCATGTTTTATCCCATGACAGATTCTTCTTCTAATTTTAGCAATTTATTTTTCTTATTATATCTGAGAACAAATATAATCTAGAAGATCTAAATGTTTAACCCGGTCATCTAGTCCTCATTGCAATTCTCTTTATTTTCTTCTTACTACTCTTCTCATAATATGATCTAACACCTGCAGAAATAATGTTGGTAAAAAGTAGGCAGTCCTGTTGAACCCCTGAGTTTACAGTAAATGAAATACTGAAATTTCCTTCATACTTCAAATTTCCTTCCTTTGTACATAAGGATCTTTACTGGGATACCATATTTCTCTTAGCTATCTTACATAGCTCATTTTTTATTTGCAAAGTTAGTAGAATCAAGATATAATCTATTCTGCCATTCACAGATTGGTTCCAGCATTATACTAGGCACATTTATCATATTAACATGGCTGCAATGTTTTCAAAATTGTGCTTGCTCTTTATAGCTATTAGAATATGTAGCCAAAAGTCCTCAAAAGTCTGTATAGAAGACTTGTCATGCTAATCCCAATCCCCCTCCAACATATAATCATTTTGTCAAATATGCAAACTAATTTGATGGGATCTTGTGGGGCTGGACCAGAACTATATGCAATGGGATGATCAGAATCAGACTCAAATTTCAACTCTTTTAGCTTCCAGTTACGGTACTTAATATGTAGCTACCAAACCTGATTAGCTCCTGCAGAGTTGTAGTTCAGTTTCTGCATTTCAGGAAAAGATTGGACTTTCTCTTTTAAACCATAATGAAGCACATGGTCACTTGGGGGCAAACTAACCTCAGGAAGTTTATATTTACAGAGCATTAGCAATAGAGTGCTTGAGCCACATTTGTAAGAAACCTTTCTTGCAGCTAATGAGTACCCCCTGCATCATATGAAGCAAACTGTTAAAAAGTGGCATTTCTTATCTAAGTTCACACTCTCAAACAACTATAATAGAAAAGTTTTTGAGTGAGGGAGAAATGCTTGTTCTTTTATGTTATTGTGTGTAAGGTCCATCCAACCTCACAATAATTTCAAACTTGGAAAGAAAGTTCCATTAAATAAGAATTCTAACAGCTATGCCAGGCAGATAAGACTAATAATACTACAGATTCTGATCTCCAAATTCTTACTCTCAATTGGTTCTCTTTAACATAAATGTTGTTTTTTTCTGTTATCCCTTTGGCTCAGTTTGTCCAGTAGATATATATGTTTCATAAATATTTTAACACTGCTGACATTTTCCTTTAAAAATATATATATACGAGGAAAAGGAATAGTGGCTGTATTGCCCATGGCAGGCAGACTCTCACTTTCACTTTTCAGCTTCCAGTATTTCTCTGCTTCAGCCTTTATGAGTCAGCCCAGCGTTATGATCTTATGAAAGAACTCTGTGATTAAAAAAAAACAAAACTCATCTAAGACAAGAATTCCGGCATTATGCAGACACTGACTGTCAATGTCTGTGCTCACCAGCTATACGATAAACCGATCTAAAACTGCTTTTGGTGTCTTGTTGTACTCACAATGGCATTCATCTCCCATCACAACAGTTGAACAGGAAGGTAATGGCAACCGACCATATGTGTCCAATGTGGTGTCTGGCACACCGGCAATGTGGGGAAATATGGGGAGTCTAAACTGCATGTTAATGTGTTTTTTGGGAGCCTAATATGTAGCCCTCTGCTGCTACGGTTCTTATTTGAATATTGTTGATCAGTCGGCAGATGGTGTCTCTTCCGGCATCATGGACCAAACAATATGCAGCATATGATAAGTGATTGTTCTTAAATAGATTATTGTCTCTGGAAGAGTGACTGCAATCCAACTACATTTGTACAGAAGGGATAAAGCAATGCCCATACTTGACTGTGATTATTAACTTGGATTCATTCATAGCGAGAGAAGCAGATTTTGGTGGCACAAGGCATACCCATCCAGGCTTTCCAGCCTGCCAGTTTTAATATCTGCAGTTTTAAAAGCTGATTGTAACTAGAAAAAGAGATTAAGCCCACCCACGGAAAATTAATTAATTCTATGCTGGCCACTTACTTTCCCCAGGGCTCTGGTAGTAGGATTCATCAGCTGGTGCTTACTTATCAGGCAAATCACTAAAAGTCACTAAACAGTCACTAAAATCTGCAGGCCAAAAATATCCAGTATATCCTTATACAGTGGTTTGCAAAAGTATTCGGCCCCCTTGAATTTTTCCACATTTTGTCACATTACTGCCACAAACATTAATCATTTTTATTGGAATTCAATGTGAAAGACCAATACAAAGTGGTGTACACGTGAGAAGTGGAACGAAAATCATACATGATTCCAAACATTTTTTACAAATCAATAACTGCAAAGTGGGGTGTGCGTAATTATTCAGCCCCCTTTGGTCTGAGTGCAGTCAGTTGCCCATAGACATTGCCTGATGAGTACTAATGACTAAATAGAGTGCACCTGTGTGTAATCTAATGTCAGTACAAATACAGCTGCTGAGTGACAGCCTCAGAGGTTGTCTAAGAGAATCTTGGGAGCAACAACACCATGAAGTCCAAAGAACACACCAGACAGGTCAGGGATAAAGTTATTGAGAAATTTAAAGCAGGCTTAGGCTACAAAAAGATTTCCAAAGCCTTGACCATCCCATGGAGCACTATTCAAGCGATCATTCAGAAATGGAAGGAGTATGGCTCAACTGTAAACCTACCAAGACAAGGCCGTCCACCTAAACTCACAGGCCGAACAAGTAGAGCGCTGATCAGAAATGCAGTCAAGAGGCCCATGGTGACTCTGGATGAGCTGCAGAGATCTACAGCTAAGGTAGGGGAATCTGTCCATAGGACAACTATTAGTCGTGCACTGCACAAAGTTGGCCTTTATGGAAGAGTGGCAAGAAGAAAGCAATTGTGTACAGAAAAGCATAGTAAATCCTGTTTGCAGCTTGCCACAAGCCATGTGGGGGACACAGCAAACATCTGGAAGAAGGTGCTCTGGTCAGATGGGACCAAAATGGAACTTTTTGTTCCAAAATGCAAAACGCTATGTGTGGCGGTAAACTAACACTGCACATCACGCAGAACACACCATCCCCACTGTCAAATATGGTGGTGGCAGCATCATGCTCTGGGGGTGCTTCTCTTCAGCAGGGACAGGGAAGCTGGTCAGAATTGATGGGAAGATGTATGGAGGCAAATACAGGGCAATCTTGGAAGAAAACCTCTTGGAGTCTGCAAAAGACTTGAGACTGGGACGGAGGTTCACCTTCCAGCAGGACAACAACCCTAAACATAAAGCCAGGGCAACAATGGAATGGTTTAAAACAAAACATATCCATGTGTTAGAATGGCCCTATCAAAGTCCAGATCTAAATCCAATCGAGAATCTGTGGCAAGATCTGAAAACTGCTGTTCACAAACGCTGTCCATCTAATCTGACTGAGCTGGAGCTGTTTTGCAAAGAATGGGCAAGGATTTCAGTCTCTAGATGTGCAAAGCTGGTAGAGACATACCCTAAAAGACTGGCAGCTGTAATTGCAGCAAAAGGTGGTTCTACAAAGTATTGACTCAGGGGGCTGAATAATTACACACACCCCACTTTGCAGTTATTGATTTGATAAAAATATTTAGAATCATGTATGATTTTCATTCCACTTCTCACGTGTACACCACTTTGTATTGGTCTTTCACTTGGAATTCCAATAAAATTGATTCATGTTTGTGGCAGTAATGTGACAAAATGTGGAAAACGTCAAGGGGGCCGAATACTTTTGCAAGCCACTGTACATACTTGTTTTTTTTATTGCTCTGTGTGTCCCTGTTGGAAAGATGTACCAAGTACTTCTGTGCTGTTTACACACAAGTTATAGCTGTGAGCTGAACATGCTGTTCTTCCATCCTAGAGTGCAGTCTCCTTGTGTTCCTTATTATAATTCATTAGGGCAGCATTTAGGGCTAGTTCACAGTGCTCAGTTGCGTTGCAGAATAATTTTGCATGTCAACTCACTGCACATACAATTCTATGGGCCTGTTCACAGTACTGTGTTGTAACAGGTCACTATTCTAACTGGCTGCATGCAGGCTTAGTATTAAAGCCTATGCCCAACCTCCATTGCAATTCAGTGTGAAACAAGTAAGGGAAGGCTGGCACTGCTGCAGATGCTTGATTTATTCAAACTTTGTGGTTTACAGATGCAAATTTCACATGATACATAAAGGTTGTAATACACATCCCTGATGTGAGAGGAGGCATGGTGGTGATGGTGGGTGCTGGGTACAGGATGCCTGATGGCCGTTTCGCACACTGCTGCGCTTATACGGAGGCTACAAATCCATGTGGTATGGCTACTGAGTAAAATATTGCCAGAAAGCCGGCATGTGACGTCACGTCATGTGATAGCGTGGCCCTGTAGTCCTCCGTACGCGTGCGTGCGTCTGGAACACATTTGCACCTCAGCGCGATGCACACGTACACCCGTACGCATAACGCCTAGAATATACTCGAACCAATTGGTGCTCGCATCAGGCATTATTATGCATAGCGTAAGAATAGAGACGATGGAGAAAGTTAAAATATAAGGGAAGACGCCGAGAGCCCAGTATAGTGTAGTATGTACTGTAAATTGGGTATGGAAGGTAAGTATAGGTAGATTATACTCACAAACAAGGGTTACCGTCCAGGTAACCACTATGAAGGCAGGTGAGGAGATTAGACCTGTCCCCACTCAGGATTAAGAAGTCGCTCTCTGTAGATCGGGAAAAAAGAGGAATTTCCCTCCACCAGGGGTGGAAACAACTGCAAAAGTAGTACAGAGGCGCCAACAGGGTAAAAACAATATTTCTTTAAAATGGATAAAATGAAGTAGGTAGCGGTGGACTTACCCCTCCAAAACAGACACAAAAATTGCTGTTTTAAGCAAAAATCAGTTTATTTACATACTCCGAAAAAGGTGCAACGCGTTTCGCGGGTATATCCCACTTCCTCAGGCAATAAATAGGAGCATATCACCAATGCGGTCCGGTACATAGCCTAGCGCCTAGGTGGAGGGAAGAAAAAGTGGGGAATACAAAGGGGGGGGGAAGGGTGGAAGATCAGGTACAAGACCTGAATAGAAGTGAAAAGGAAGAAGATTACCTCTTGGTGCAAGAATAATCCAGCCGTGAATCCAGAACACACGAATCAATCAGTGTGAAGGGTCGATGGGGGAGCAAAAAAAGGGGGGATAAAAACTGACTCCCCTAGTGGTTCAACAAGATACCACACTGGGAGTTAGTAAGAAGGAGATTGGAAGTGGAAGGAAGTGGGAGTCCATTTGATTGATTTGTGTATTCTAGATTCATGGCTGGATTATTCATGCACCAAGAGGTAATCTACTTCCTATTCATTTCTATTTAGGTCTTGTACCTGATCTTCTACCCTTTTCCCCCCTTTGTATTCCCCACTTCCTTCCACCTATGCCTTTTGATTCCTGAACTGCATTTAACTGTTGCGCACTGTTTTGGCAGCTAGATGGAGCAACTTTCTTCATCGCATCTATTTTTACACTTACGCTATGCATAATAATGCATGACGCGAGCACCAATTGGCTCATGTATATTCTAGGTGTTATGCGTACGGGCGTACGGAGGACTACAAGGCGGTGCTATCATATGACGTGATGTCACAAGCTGGCTTTCTGGCGATATTTTATTCAGTAGCCAAAGCACATGGATTGAAGCGCAGCAGTGTGTAAAACAGCCATCAGGCATCCTGTACCCAGCATCCACCATCACCACCTCCTCTCACATCTGGTATGTGTATTACAACCTTTATGTATCATGTGAAGTTTGCATCTGTGAACCAGTTTGAATAAATCAAGCATCTGCAGCAGTGCCAGCCTTTCCCTTTCCTTACTTATTTCACACTGATTGTCTACTGGCTAGAGCACGCTGGTGAAGTTTATTAAGGAAGAGTGTACGCTGGAGTCCACTAGTGCATAGTTCACCACATGTATGTGTTCACACTGGAGCGCCAACCTACTGCAACCTCTTTGGCCAATCCATTGTAATTCACACATCATAATCCATTATAACGTGTACTTAATGCAGCTGAGCACTGTGAACCTAGCTTTAACGAACATTGCTCAAAACTACCATCATCATGTTTGCTGGCCTGGATTATTATAGATTGACTGCTTGTGCTACCCAATTACATTGTCAACACAATCTTAAAATATTCTCCAAAGTGTTTACCGGAATGCACAGGAGCACATCTGGTCAGAAGCAGGATTATAAACCAGGCAAACTAAGCAAGTGACTTTCCAGAATGAAGACTGATAGGCCATCAAAGCACCAATACAAGGGGCATAGTTCCACTAGATAGGTATACCCCACCTCCCTATTTCTATAGTGAAACAATTGAGGAGTCTATGAAAGTTGAATGGGGAAAGTAGTATTTATCAAACATAAGGAAGGTCACATGTCATTGCTCAACGTATAAAAACATATTTTATTATAACAAATATAAAATTAAACATAACCAAACGCATATATAAAAAAAGGAATAAACCCTAAATTTCACATAGTTGAAAATACTTCATAATCATATAAGCTATTCGAATACAAAAAGTCACCAACCTATCGGGTTGGATGTATTAAATATTTGAATGACCAAAAACATATATTTATTGTACAGTCATCAGATTCTGTGTAGTAGAGGAGCAATTATATCAAGGCTGAGGACTTAGATTGTTAGCCTTTGGCAGGGTACTCCCTTCCCTAGTGTATTCTACATGATTGTGGGTTCCCTTCCTATGACAGCCTTGTACTTGTATTACTGCGTTTTGGAAACGCGTGCAGGTGGCCAAAACGCACGACATCAGACATTGCATAGAGTGCAATGTCTGATGTTCACACTGCATGCGTTCCGGACCTGTGCGGTCCGGGAACGCATGCTGCACGCAGATTTTGCAAAAACGCGTGGCTGTCCCATTCACTTTCAGTGATGGGATCAGCCACGCAACGCACACAAACGCGGATGGCCATGCGTTCGTACGCGTTGCGGTTCGCACGCGTTCCGCACGCATGGCCATCCGCATTTCTGATCTGAACGGGCCCTAACCAGCCCAAAATCCCATGAAAATGTATCTTGTACCCTGTTTGCCTTGTATAGCTTTGTTCTATGTTGTATAACCTAGTTACATCTGTCATCCTTTCTATCATTGTATGTATTTATTGTCCATAGCTGCGTAATATGTTAGCACCTTATAAATAAAATAAATAATAATAATAGGAGACTGCCATCTTTTTTTTGTGGTTCCGAGTGTGAACTGTTGGCAATTTAGAAACAAGAACCACATGTATGACCAGCCTGCGATAATTTTCAGATGATCATTAGGCTACCTTTGCTCATTTTGGCAACACAAGCTGTCTCCAAACGAAGCAGGTAATTTGGGCGTTGGCTGCCCTCTGGTTAAAATGAACATTGCATAGACGACAATATTAGGGGGATAAATAGCTATTAGGTGGCTGGTGCCCGATAAATAGTGAAGGAGGGAATATTTATCAGGGGAGGGTGGTACTCTGAAGAGATTCTAGTGGGGTGGTGTGGTTATAGGTTAGTGTTAGGCATCGGTAGAGGGAGGGTTAGTGTGAGAAGAGAGTTAGGGAAAGTGTTAGTACAATAGTGTTAAAAATTACTAATATTTTCTATCGGAATTAGCCATTGCCAATGGTAGACTTATCTGTAATTTTACTGATATTCTACTAGCGGCTTTCCCCAGTATGTTTTGCTGCTATGTAGGGGGAAGGAGAGATGATGGCGCATGGTGGAGTAGCAAATAGTGGACCGGGAGAGTAGAAGAACAATGCTCTGGGCCGGTGTTTGCCAGGCAGATCGCTCGCTAACGCAACAAGGGGGATCGGGTGGTCACTGTGCACACAGTAGAGTGTCGTCAGAGGTAACCCTGACCGGCCCCCTTGACTGGGAACCATCTAGTGTATACAAGGCGGTAGTCTCTGCACACCTTCTCAAAATGTGAGTGGAAATTCTTGGTAAACATCATTATATCCGGTCCTATCCCAGTCTGAATATAAGCAAAGACCTAGCTAATGTTTTTCTTATTGTTGTGCATTTTATGATCTCATCATTCCCTCATCATTCATAGCCAGATAGTTAAAGAGGCACTGTAGTGACATATAGTAGAATGTAGTAAATTATTCAGGATACCCACTTTTACATTAGTTATCCAGGTTTCAGCATCAGAAACACAACCTATATCTATATACTGCTGTACATTGGTGTGTAAGCCCGCCAGTGATGTTTAGCCTAGGCTGTTTACCTATGTGGAATCCCCCACTCCCCCCCCGAGCATTGTGGGAGACTGGCTTCAGAGCACATAGTAAGCAAACATACTGCAGCAATGCTCCTACCAGACATAAAGATGTCGCCAGCTATGATAAATTTCAGAATGTAAATCAGGGCGAAGAAGGTTTTTACAATGGACAAACGCTGACTAAATAGTTTGTAGATGAATATTGTAAAAAAAAAAAAAAATAGGCAATTTTATTAATTGTGCTATTTTTGGTACAGTACCTCTTTAACCACTTAAGGGACCGCAGTAATTTTCAGTGATCTGTGCTGGGTGGGCTCTTCAGCCCCCAGCACAGATCGTGTGGCAGGCAGGGCGATCAGACTTCCTCCCTTTTTTCCCCACTAGGGGGATGTCCTGCTGGGCGGGTCTGATCGCCGCCGCTGCCTTGTGCCTTGCGGGGGGGCTCCTCAAAGCCCCCTCCGCAGCGCTATTCCGCCCTCCCTCTCCTTCCCTCCCTCTCCTCATTACTGTGGGCGGTACAGGACGGCGATCAGCCTATCAGACGGTGGCGATCCCCGGCCAATCAGAGGCCGGCGATCTCCTTTACGGCACTGCTGTGATAGCAGCGCCGTGCGACGTAAACATTTCGTCTGCGAGTCGCGATCGGAGGCTCGCAGGCTGTTCACGGAGACTCCCTCCGTGAACTGACATGGAACGGCCGCTCGAATGGAAATACCACTGCGACCAGCCATCGCCTATCGGCGTTGGCTGGTCGTTAAAGTGGACCTGAACTCAGAAATTCTCCTCTGCTCTAAAAGATATGCAACAGCATAATAACCTTTAAAGGGAACCAGAGCTGAAAACAATAAAGAAGTTATACATACCTGGGGCTTCCTCCAGCCCCATACGCGCTGATCGATCCCACGCCGCCATCCTCCTCTGCCCGCAGCTACGAGAACCGGCTCCGCGGTGATCCGCCAGTCGGAGTCAGTCTAAGCGTAGCAGAGGTGCGCTCTTTGCGTATCTCTGCAGGAGTGTATGGAGAGATACGTAGAGGGCGCACTTCTCCTGCGTAGCCGGCTCCGATGACGTCAGCAACGAGAGCCCGTTCTGCTAGATGCGGGCAGCAGTGGACGGCGGCGTGTCATCGATCCGTGCATATGGGGCTGGAGGAAGCCCTAGGTATGTATAACTTCTTTTTCATTTTTTCATATATAGTTCATCTCTGATTCCCTTTAAAGACAAACATTTATTTGTTACAGCTGATACAAATCCTGCAATAAATCTGCAGTGTGTCTACTTCCTGCTTTCATGGAAACAGACATATTGTTAACATTCTGTGTTTACAAATTAGCTGTTCTGCTGTGGCAGAGGAAATTCCCGAGCTGACACAGCTGAGAGATCAAATTACAGTGGTGATTAGGCACAGATAAGGGGGAATTAGACAGGCTAAATGCTATAAATACATACAGGGTGCATTTCTCTATGTTTTCCTTTTGTCCTGTGCAAGAGTTCAGGTCCACTTTAAAAAAGGTTTCAAATGGACACATCACATATAACACATGCCTATGTTCAATTATTGTTGTCACAGTACTATATCTTACCAAAAGGTGGTGACAAAGGTGCAATCTATTAGTAGCTCTTTATCTCACCTGTCTTTCGCCTCACTTCCTGTGTCTTCTCTCCATAGCGACTGGGCACTCCTCCCTGGTTCTGCACTAGACATTACAAAAGAACTATTTGAACACTATAAACAATTGTTATGAAATTATTGTTTTTATATTAACACTTCATTTCTATACATTATTTTTGAAACAGTAAAAGAAGTTGAGAACCCGTTAGGTTTGTGTTGCTCTCTGGGTTTCAGTTGGTAGGATTTCTTTCATTTCATGTCCCAGGGCTGAGGCACAGAGAACAAGAGGTGAAGTAATACCTCTCCACTGGGGATATATACAACAATAATACACGTTTTATTTACTGTTAAATGGCAAAAATATTAAAACATCTGTAGTAGTTGTATTACTGTTTGTATTGTTGTAAAGGAGATTCTGCTTACTTCCTGTGCCAGGGCCAAAAAAACAGGAAGTGGAGAAAGATCTCTCCAATGGTGGACACATGAAACAATAAAAATGACATAAATATTCAAGCATCACCTCAGTCTATTTAAACCAAACCCCAAAAGAGAACGGAATTCTACTTTAAATGTTATTTTATGTTTGGCTGGAGTTCACAATTGTTGTGCACCCACCTTCAGTCCCCAGTAGCTGCCTGTCCCACCCTTTCTGACCTCCCGAGCTGTGCTGTACCCAACGGGTGCATATTTGCTAGTTCAGAAACAAGAAGAAGATACACAGACTTCTAGAAGGTCTAGAGCATTTTTAAAGTTCTACATCAATACAAACTACATGCATAACAAAGACAGTCCATTGCTTTCAATCAGACAGACTGTGTTTAGGTGAGACAAGAAGGACCACAAGGAAGATTACAGCCAAAAGACTCAACCGTTCCTTCGCAGGGTCCTGTTTACCTATTCGACTTGTGCCAGTCGAAGAGGTGTCATCTTGCACCATGGATTTGCGCATCCCAACTGGGGAGCATTCCACTGGGAAGTGGAATGAGGCACTCGTGCATGGAGGAAAAAAGCTGTGCGAGAAAGGCTTTGTTCTACCAGCCAGGTATACAGAGACCCTGCGATAGAATGTGGGCTGCAGGATACCACTGTGGTGGTATGGAGCTTATTTCCCTCCCCAGTGCCCTTTTTCCAGGAGCTAGGACTGCATCACTGCTGGAAAAATTTGGCAATTCTCCAGCAGTCCAAGCTCCCATTGAGTAACAATAGGCTATACATCTTTGCCATCTACTGTAAGGGTGCATACACATGCATAATTACAGTCGTTCACAGACTCTATCCCTCTCTGGAAAGTTTTGGGCCAAGTGCCATATAGATGTATCGCTAACTTATAGGCTAGTGATGCTTTCTGTTGCTGAGGATGATGTGTTGTGCACAATTGGGCACGTTCTAGCGGGAGGGTTAAGGGGTGGGTTTGGACTGCATTTGGATAAAATGATCTGGCATTCCATATTGGGATAGCTATACACACATACTAGAGCAGAGGCAGTCAGACAGGACCATCTCTAGGAACAAGGACATGGCTGGATGTAGCCTGCTGTGACATAGGATGCCGGGCACTGAGCAGGTCGACCCGTATATATCCATACATATAGCGGTACACTACAGAAAAGCACTGTATTAGCAAGTAAGGCAGCTGGAGCAGAGCTCTAGCCACCCGTTAAAGTTTTTATTTTTGACTACATATGAGCTTTAAGGGGTCAAGTCTATTAAACTGAATGAAGCTAGTGCTCAACAGTGAGTGTGAGTGCAAGCCTGGCTCACATCTGGCCACCAATGTTCTGCACAGAGAGGGAGCCCACTTTCTCATTGGCCAGTCTGGTTACATAATCGGCCAGTCAGGTTACATCGTCTCTGCTGTATAATATACATGGCCAGCTTAGAAACTTCAAAAGCATTTGCCATTGGCCAGTCTACAGTCCAGCCTTTGGGCTGTCTGCTTTCATTGTAAACATTAAATAATATGTGTTGAATACCTTAATTTACATTTGGTATCTTCTGTTTCTGTCTATTCATCCTAGGCAAATTATATTGTAGTATCGGATTGGAATGCAGGTGATCAGGGTTATTATTATTTTCTTTTATTACCAATTAGTGTGTTATTAGAAAAACACAATACTGCACATTTCTTTTATGTTAGTCCAAACTGCAGCACAAAGGCTACAGGAAACAAGACCCTCACTTTACATTAAATTATCCTCATTTGTTTACTAAATTCTATTGTACATTCAACAAGTGTGTATTCATTATAGTGATCCTGTGGTTTATGGCTGTAATGTAAACAGGCTGGAAGGCTGCATACTGTGCAGTCTCACCACCTTCACTGTCAGCTGTCATTAACCAGGCTCTCCTGATAAATATCAGGTCCATTTATCTGATAGGTGGGAATGTGGGAAGGCTTGGCTAAATAAAAGTACATGCATACATGAAACTTCTCTTTCCAGAAACAGCAACATGTACTGTGCTGTGCAGAGGTGTACAATAGTAACTAGCCAAATAAAGGCATGGCCAACTTATTTAGCCATGACCTAGGGATGGGTGCAAAGGAGTAAACATGCCAATACAAACTGTTACCTGAGACAATCACTCATAATGATTTTCGTCAACAGTGAAAGTTCACTTTCAGTCTCAGGAGAAATCCCTTCCATTTTGACTTGTCAAACCTTCCTACTGGGGCTTTAATAAAATGGATCATTTCACTAAGTAATGGGTTTGCTTGAGAGCTCGTGACCCTTTATTCTGTTTCACTAATATCTGCTCCATTGTCTGAAATGCAGACATGCAGCTTTCACTGTAGGAAACATCTGAAGATGGATCATATGCTCACTTTGTGTTGCCTAGATCTTCTTCTATTTTAAAGAACATTTGTAAGAAAAAACAACCCTCTGGGGGCTACTTATCTCGGGAAGGGGAAGCCTGTGGATCCTAATGAGGTTTCCCCCACCCTCTGCAGTAGCCCCGCGATCCAGCACTGGAAAGCCCTGAACACTGGGAAGGCAAATCTTTACCTACCACAATCCAGCCCAGACACAGTGGCGGCTTTCTGATCATTAGCTGAGCCCGATCAGGTGTGCTCTACTGCGCAGATGCAAGTGACTCACGCTTGTGCAGTAGAGCGGACCTGAACGGCCTAGACTATTTCCACCTGAGCCTGATCGGAAAGCCGCTACTGCACCTGCGTTGGAGCCGGGGAAGGTAAATATTGCAGATGCAGTAAGGCTACAGCTGACATCCTTGTTGGCTGTGGTTTCAGGGGCTTTCAGGGCTGGATTACTGGGATGGAGTAGGACAGGGAAGCCTCATTAGGATTCAGAGGCTTTCCCCTCCAGAGGTAAGTATCCTCCAGGGTTTTTGTTTTCTTACAGATTATCTTTAAAGTAAATTTTGGGGTTTCTTTCAACCCACTATAGTCTGTCAGCTCCCTCTGTGTCCTCCTGGCCCTGTTCTTTGTGCATCTGCAGCCAAATGAAAGTCTGCGACCCTGGGGCTATTGCGCATGTGCTGTTCTGGGCCGTGTGTCTCCTTAATTGTGCTCCCGATGCCAAGAAGTGTTCTGCGCATGCACAGTTACAAGTCTATACAAACTGTGCATGCCTTGGGAGCTCGATCGAGGAGGCATGTGGCTGGGACAGTGCATGTAAAGTAGACAGTGACTCAGCCAGGTCATGGACTTTAATTTAGCTGCACAACAGATTGGACCAGGAGGACACCGAGGGAGCTAACAACTTCAGGGGGCTGGAAGGAGTCCCAGGTAAGTCAACATCCTCATTCTGCCCATCTCGGGTACACAAATGTGTGATACATTGGTCAGATCTAGCACAAGTATCATCAGAAAAATCTATAGGAATGCTTGAATCTGATCTTTTTTTAAATAAATGTCACTACCTTCATGGAGATATAGTGGTGCTCTGATCATTACTCTCTGATTTTCCATCAGGAAGTAATAGTTTGCAGAATGTGGGTGCTATGGATCTGGGTATGTCTAGCTTTATAATTCTAGCACTGGATATTGAGGCCTGCATGATCCAAATATCTCCACTACTTGCTAATAAGACAAGAGGAATGCTAGTGACCTCTAGGCCAGGCAGTGTTTACTTTGTGTGGTGCTATGTACTAGGCCTTCCTGCAGGATACAGCCTAAAGAACATTCAGAATAGCCTCATTTATTATACCGAGACAATGCAGTGTGGGCAACATGAAGGAATCCATGATACAAAAATATCCTAGGAAGGAACCACCCTCTGAGTTCCCTTTTTACACTGAGAGACAGCTACTGTACGTCACTAACTGTATCCATGCCAAAAGCAGAACTATACAAATATAAACATGTGCAAAGAAAAGCCACACTGCAAACAAAAAACATGGAAAAGCAGAAAGCAATTCTCACCAATGTTTCTTTGTGGGGACATAAAATCTGTTCTTGACAGTTCTCAATGCTAATCTCCAAATTTGTTTTTCCACTTACTGTCTTCCCAACATCCAAAACACCACAAAATGCTTGTGCTGAGCTATAAAACAAAATAAATACCATTACTCAGACATCAGTCACAGATGGCACTGGCATGTTCTAATTCTCCTTACCTGTTGGTGTCACTGTAGTTTATCTTAAAGGAAATGTAAAGTGTAAACAAATTATCAGTGTGAAATGTACCAGAGCTAAGTATTAATAAAAGTTTTATACATATCTGGGGCGTCTTCCAGCCCCATCTGCACGGATGGCTCCCATGCCGCCATCCTCGGCCTTCTCCTGCTCTAGTTCCGGTGTAGTGTCAGCGTTTGCAGCCCCACAGATTTTGCAGCTCTGTGGGTTCTGCGCATGCGGCTATGAGACGTGCGTGCTACGTCATCCTCCAACGCTGCAGTTCAATTCACTTACGGTGTAGTGTGAAGAATCTGTGTATTTTAATATTGCTCTGTTTACCTCATTATACTCCACCCCTTCGCCGCATACTCCACCCCTTGCTCGCCACTGCCTCTCTAATTCAATGCCAATTAATTATCAAAACTCTTTGAAACACTTTTTATATCTACCTTCTATAGGATGATACAGAGGATATCAGGGAGGGCTGTAGGAGGTTAGTATGCTAATGTCAGCGGTGGTGGGCAAAACGTTTATACACAATTCAGCTGCATAAAAACGGGCATGCGCTTTTAATTGTCGCGTACTGAAGACGTGTAGCCCGATGCTCTAGTACGCAATGACGTTTCATCTTCTGCGTGCAGGGCTGCATTTTCTGACATTACACCGGGTCCTGTAATTTCAGCCAGTCGCGGCCAGTCTGACGTAAGAGAAGTGCGCTCTTTACGTATTTCTCCAGCAGCCACTGGAGTGCTACGTAGAGGGCGCACTTCTCTTGCGCAGACTGGCCGAAGTTATGGGACCCGGTATCGGAGCAGAAGGCTGAGGACAGCGGCGTGGGAGCGATCCGTGCAAATGGGGCTGGAGGAAGCCCCAGGTATGTATAAAACTTTTATTAGTACTCAGCTCTGGTTTCCTTTAACTTACCTGGGGCTTTTTCCTGCCCCCAGTAGTCGTTTTGGTCCCTTGCCATCAAACCGCGATGCTCCCTTCAGTTGCTGTGCCCATCCAAACTGCATACGCGGCCCCGGGTCACGCTGCCACCGCCAGGCGCAGTTAGAGAAAATTGCAACTGCGCATGCAATGAATGCTCTTGGTGAGAGCGTGATCCAAGAGGCGCGCAGCCAGGGCCGTGCATGCCCAGTAACCCGTGACCCAGTCGGCCAGCTTTTGTACAGGCACAGCAGTTGATGGGAGCAGCGTGTAATGACAGTGAGGGACCAGAACGGCTACAAATGGCTAATAGAAGCCCTAGGGAAGTTAAACTGGGATTTTTTTTTTCTTTTTTACTTAATAGTTTTTTTTGTATAACATAAGCAGGCCATTCACACATCACGTTTCCTCTCAGCGTCATCCGGTCCACTTCATTCCACTGCTGTCAGCCCCAGTAAAGTCCGAGACTCAACTCATTCGTAGACTACTGTGCACGCGCAGCTCTGGCCATGCGTTCTCAATTGCTCTCCAATAGCCAGAAGAGTTCAGCTCTAACTGTGCAGGTGCAGAACGCTCCCAGCCATGGAAGCAGGATCTAAGAGATGCACAGCCTTTAATTTGGCTGCAGCAGCTCATTGGATTGCAACGGGAGGACATCATGGGAGCTGACAGACTACAGGGGGCTGGAAGTAGCCCCAGGAAAGAAAAGAAACCTATGGTTCCCCTTACCTCAGCTTTATAGCGGTGCCCAGTGCATAGACTTGCACCCGATAGGATGGACAGGTAATGTCAAACATAGGTTAGGGAGGGGTTAGTTTTAGGAATACATAAAGAGAACCTAAACTGAAAATAAAAAGTCAAAATAACCATGCACAGGTCATACTTACCTCCTGTGTAGTCTGCTCATCAATGTCTTTCTCCTCTCCTGTATCCCATTTGTCCACCGTGATCAATGGAATTTTCAGTCCTCCATTTTAAAAATGGCCATTACCCCACAACAGCTTCCTGGTAAGCACACTGTTAAATTGTAATATCACCCACTTGAGCCATAGGGAAGCATGGACATTACCTTGCACATTCAGTTGTAACTGACAGCTGCTGACATATAACTGACAGCAACTGGTATATTTCAGTTCTGACAAAATATTGTCAGAACTGGAAGGGATCACTGTAAGAAGAAAATGGTGAGCTTCTGAGAGGAACGGACGGTGAGGTAGGTATGTAATATTCATTTGCAGCTACGTCGTGTGTTTATTTTAAATGAATAAATGATTGGAACACATCTATCAGAGCATCTGCAACAATTCAGCCCTCTCTAAAGCTACATACACATGCTAGATTAATGTTTGTGAGGGGCAGTTGATAAATACAGGTTTAGGTGAGAATTTTGTGTGTGTATGTGAACCCCCTACATTGCCCAAAGATCTGACCGCTGACTGCATTGTTCTTCCCACTTACCTTGCTTACTGGAAAAAAAAATCACCCACAAAATTGCAAATCGCTGGCGTCAGCGATTTCGATTTTAGATGTGAACAAAGCCTAAAGTCTTGTGCACATTCCAAGTCTGTGCCATCAATAACAATTGTTACTGGATGGTTAGATTGACACTGCTGTGCGCGAGTGCTGTACAGACACATTTTTCAGCAATAGCCAAGAAGCGAGTCCTGATCAATAGAGAGGGGGAAAAGGAGGCGGTGAAAGAGTGAACAGCTTATTGGGTAAGTGAGAATACAATACGCTTGTTCACTTGTATCATTTAAGGCTCGTACACCACTTGACTAAAGTCAGCTAATAACGACCGCCTCAGCCGATAATCACGTGTGTGTATGACAGCCCCTGACCCCCAACCCGAGAGTGATTCACACATCGGATCAAGACCTGCTTCCCCATGTGACGTTACGCATGGGCCGCTCCGTTGCCCCCCCCCCCCCACATAGCAACAGAACGCATTGGGCTCTATTCATAAACCGTTACCGCAAGTTTTCCGCTCAAAACAGCGGACGTTTCCGACCATTTAGCAAAGTAAGCATTCATAAAAGCTGTTCCCGCATGAAAATCTACAATCCCCCAGCAGAGCGAGAAATTTCCGCCTTCTGCAGTGTTTTTCTAGATTTATCTAGAAAAAAGTAACAAAATGGCCATTCATAAAGATTAGAGGAAGCGGTATGTGGACGGGAAATACCGCTTCCTCAAAGCCTGCAGATTACATACAAGTGAATGGGACAGACCTCCCAGAGAGAGCAGTGCACGGAGGGACTCTGCCGGCGTAAGTGTTTCCGCATGCCTTTCGACAGCTTACCGCCAGCCTTCAGCGGGAGATCTCCGCACTTGCATCGCAGCTGCCAACATTTTTATGAATGCGGCCGAGCTCCCGTACATGAACAAGCATAGGTGTAGCCTCGCTCCTGAACAGTTTCACAGAACCATTCAGGATTGGCTCCAAGCTACTGCGCAGGCATGAGGCATCCTGCAACATACGGCCATGCTTATACACAACCGGAAGCCTGGCTGCAAACTTCCAGAAGGCCCCAGCACTGGATCGGTGGATTCGAATAGCATCTGGGAAGCCTCTGCGGGATACAGGGCTTCCCTCTACCGAGGTAATTATTTATTATTTTATTTAAAGAGACTCTGAAGCGAGTCTAAATTAACTTTTTTAACAGGCAGTCATGTTAATCAGTATAATCCCTGCTAAAACGCAGCTATCCCGTGGCAAAACGAGGGGTCTTTACCACCCAAATCCCCTCTGTAAGCTCGGGGGAGCGCTTCCTGAAGAGGCAGAGCTAAGCCCTGTAGCTCTGCCTCTCAGCGTGTCAATCCCCGCTGATCGCCGCCTCTCCCTGCCCCTCTCAATCTGCCTTCACAGAGAGGGGCGGGGGAGAGGCGGAGATCCGTGCGGCGATTGACGTGCATGGAGGCAGAGCTACTGCTCGTAGCTCTGCCTCCATGAGCAGCAAAATCCACGACCAAGAAAGTTGTGGATTTTGCAGGGGGGATTTGGGGGGTAAAGACCCCTCGTTTTGCTGCGGGATAGCAGAGTTTTAGCAGAGATTATACTGATTTACATGACTGACTGTTAAAAAATTAAATTTAGACTCGCTTCAGAGTCTCTTTAAGTATTTATATAGCACCGACGTATTACGCAGCGATGTACAGAGTATATTGTCTTATAACTAACTGTCCCTCACCATAGTCATATGTCTACGTATGTATCATGTAGATTGTAGAACATGTATCACAGTTTAGGACAATAAACTTATCTGTAGGTTTTTGTGGATGTCGGAGGAAACTGAAGTGCCTGGAGAAAACCCATCCATGGGAATAACAGACAAACTCCTTGCAGATGTTGACCTGGCTGGGATTTGAACCAGGAACCCACGTTCTCTCCTTTTAAAGCCAAAAGTTCACTGTAATGACAACTCAGTTTTCAGCAAAGAGGAATTTGGAAGTAGATATGTTGTGGTGACAGTAATGTTATGCACTGATAAGGAAAATATTACAAAAGTGATTACACATTGAGGAAACTAGCTACACTCGGTGGATATACGATGCACCAAGCAATAAAAATTACATTGTTATTTTGCATTTTAGTTGAGGAGACTTAAAAAAAATATCCCACAAAAGAGGAGACATCGTGAGAAAACAGAACAAACAGGACGCCCTATGAGTGAAGCGGCATCAAGAAAACGCTAGCAGGGTCAAAAAGGCACAGATGAAAACCATTACCTTCCTGACCCACCCCAGCCCCCGCTTCATCACCTCCTCTATCAAGAGCCAGCCCGCCCGACCGCGCGTATTCTGTTCATCCGCCGGCTCGCCAACCAGCAGTTTTAACGTGCTTTTTCTACAGACAAGTTTTTTTTCCGCTTTGCAGCAGAGAAAAAAAAAAGCCAGCGGGGAGGGGAGGTTGTTCCTGGAAGAGCCAGCCTGGGGAGTTGGTCACATTCTTGGCTGGGATTCAATGACTGAGGCAGACACCAACAAACAGAGAGAAAGGGGGTGGAGAAGGGAGAGGAAAGAGGGGAGGGGTGCAGAGAAGGGAGAGACGGGTGGGAGGGGGAGGAGGAGGCTGGAGTGCTGCTCAGCCACAGACAGAGTGCATTAGCTAAGCATTCAAGCACTCTCAATTGGAAAGCCAGGCTGCAGTTGTGTTGCTCCATCCACCTCAGCACTGAGCAGAGCTCTTCCATGAGAAGACATGAAAACAAACTCCTGAGAACTCTAAGGAACTTCACAACTTGACTCTAAAAGGTTCTGGCTTCTAATATTTTTTTATTTTTTGTAGTTCTTTTTCTTCCTCAGCCCTGCTTGGAGAGTCCTATGGGTGTCAGCGCTATGGACAGCAGAGAGGTGACTGCGGGGCACGTGTAGGCACTCTTCCTGGAGGGCTTCTCCTACCTCCTGCTAGTCGTGGATGATCTTCCTGGGGGGGCTTCTCCTATCTCCTGCACTTCTGGAGGGACACTGCTGAGCTGCCTCGCTGGAAGGAGGACACTTTGTTTTTTTTGGGAGGACACTTTTGAACCGATGAAGGAGGACACTTTGGCTGGAGACTTTGGGGACACCATTGAGCTGATGGAGCTGCTGTGAACTTCTATCTACGTTTTGGATTTAAGCTTCTAGAAGGAGGAAAGGAAAGTCTTTGGGATTCTATTAGGTTTTGGCGTTCGCCCCTCTGGCTAGGCTGGATTGGATGATGGAGACGGTGAGCAGGAACTTCCAGCCGCATCCAGGTCTGCAGAAGACCCTGGAGCAGTTCCACCTGAGCTCTATGAGCTCCCTGGGCGGCCCGGCTGCGTTCTCTGCTCGCTGGGCTCAGGACATGTACAAGAAGGAGAGCGGCAAGGAGCCGGAGCCGGTGCTGCACCTTCCCGTGCAGCCGCCGCCGGTCATTCCCGGGGGGCCTCTCTTCATGCCCTCCGACCGCTCCACGGAGAGGTGCGAGACCATCCTGGAAGGTGAGACCATCTCGTGCTTCGTGGTCGGAGGGGAGAAGCGCCTGTGTCTGCCGCAGATCCTCAACTCCGTGCTGCGCGACTTCAGCCTGCAGCAGATCAACGCGGTGTGCGACGAGCTGCACGTCTACTGCTCGCGGTGCACGGCCGACCAGCTGGAGATCCTGAAAGTCATGGGCATCCTGCCCTTCTCGGCGCCCTCCTGCGGCCTCATCACCAAGACGGACGCCGAGCGCCTGTGCAACGCGCTGCTCTACGGGGGCAGCTACCCGCCGCGCTGCAAGAAGGACTTCCCGGGCGTGCTGGAGCTGGAGGTGACGGAGAGGAGCTTCAGGGTGTACCACGAGTGCTTCGGCAAGTGCAAAGGCCTTTTCGTGCCCGAGCTGTACGCCAACCCCAGCGCCCCCTGCATCCAGTGCCTGGACTGCCGCCTGCTCTACGCGCCGCACAAGTTCGTGGTGCACTCGCACAAGGCGCTGGAGAACCGGACTTGCCACTGGGGCTTCGACTCCGCCAACTGGAGGGCTTACATTCTCCTGGCCCAGGATTATGCCGGCGAGGACGAGCAGCTCAGGCTGGGCCGGCTCTTGGAGGAGATGAAGGAGAAGTTCGACTACAGCAACAAGTACAAGAGGAAAACTTCCAGGGTAAGGGCTGCAAACGGGCGTTGCTCGGCGTCAGATGAGCGTTATGTGGCAGCGTAGACGCGTTTGTCATGCGTTTTTGTGTAGAGGCAGCATTGCAGCTATTTTTTATGCATGGTACACACCATTCAATCTCCTGTCAGATAGGGAGGTCTAGTTGATGATTTCCAACAGATTTGATCAGGATTCAAGGGATTGGAAAAACAACGTAAACTATCAATTTCCAGTTAGATTGACAGGTCTGATACTATCAGACCTGTCAATCTAACTGGAAATTGCATGGGGTGTACCAGACATTTGGCCTGGTACATACCATGAAATTTTCCCGTCAGATTGTACTTTCGATTGATAAAAGGATCGAATCAGGTTAAAAAAAAATATGGTCTAACTATTGGCATTCGTTCCATGTGTATGTCCTAGCTGTTCATTTTCAATCTGTGTCCAATTGGTAAAATGAAGGCTTTCTTTTGTATCCGATCAATGTCAGATCTGAATACCAATCTGATGTGCAAATAGCATGGTGTGTACCATGCATAGGATGTTGGTGAGAATGCACTGCAGCACATAGCAGACGTGTGCTAAACCTTTCCTAAATGCATTGTGACAGCAGTCCATCCTGATTTACCCTGGCTGCCTTATGATTGGTGAATCTTGCCACTCTGGTCCAATTATTCACCTCTTCCTTTGAAAAAACACAAAATAAAGTAAATAAAAGTTTTGAAACTTTATAAATCACTTTTGTAGATACCATTTTTCCTGAGTTGTCTGCCTCACTTGGATGCTCTGTCTTTCATGCAGCTGACAAAATAGTTTTATGTTTACTTGGTCTTTTTTCAGTGTGTTTAGTCTGTTTTAACAACTAAGGGGTGAATCATTTCTTAACGTTATTGCCATAATTTATATTCTGGCAGCTGAGGGGTTAATTTGAATTTTATTTTTATTGAGCAGTGAACTTTTTTTTTGTTTTTTTTTTGTTTGTTTTGTTTAATAGATGGGTCTTGTTAGATTAGGGCATTATTAAAGGTTATTTTTATGATAAGTAGCTCTACCAGCTAAGGGGGTTAGTGTGTCTTTATTACCAATAATGTTTTTTAAAATCTGGTAATTTTATTGTAGTGACCTTTTTTAATATTAACGCTACACTGTTTTAGTATTATGAGGCATATGTGTTTTAGATGAATGTAAGTTGTTTTTTTTTATTTTTTATTTTTTTGTTAGTGGTATGTAATTTGATTAGGTTCACTGTGTGTTTATCTGTTAAAAGTATTTCTTTAGTATTTAACTGTATTTTAGTTTTATAGATATAACCTATAATGTTGGCAGGCAAGTGGTCAATCCATATTTAAGGGGTATTTGATAACTGGGTTTGCTGGGATAAGGCAGTCTGGGCAGAGGCAGGGTTTCTGTGCTTCTGTTTACAACTGTTTGGGTTAATTGCAGTTCAAGTTTGTTTGGGGGCATTTGGGCAGAAGTTATTACTGGTCATAAAGGTGTAATTTGCACTTGTCTTGAGTAGGAGAGTCAGACCTCCCTAGACAGGCTATTGGACAGAGAGCAGGAGATAGAGGCACTGAGCATGACAAAAGTATTGTTTTGACCTCCTGGTAACCTAATTCCTCTGTGTTTGTATTGAATTTTTTTTTTTTGTGTAAAGAGAGATCTGTCACCTTTAGGGTGGTGTTAAACGCAAGGCTAGGAGGGTTTTCACCAGGGCGCAGTCAACCAGCGTTGTCGTCCTGCAGTGGCATTTAATATGACCTGATAGCAACCCTGCTCCAACTCGTGCTTTAATGTCACTGGACGATAAAAATAATCGTCCGGCACCCTCTACGGTTGCAGCTATTGATTACAGCAGCATTTGGAAATCCAAGGCATACATTAGTACACGCAGACACTTATATCTATAAGTGCCGAACAGGTGCAGACAGTAACCTCTCCCCTCCCCCAGTCTAGTGAAATTGTAGTAATATAGGTGTTGACAAGTCAGTGTTTTTCTTGTGTAGGCTGAGAGCCACATTGTCCCTGCAATCTCTGGATGTGGGTGCTGTAGTGCAGCAGGAGCACTCCTGAATATGAAATGTTCACTGGGTAGTTTGTGCTTGAGCTGGAACCACATTGCTATATATAGATGTGCACCCTCACAAATATTTTTCACTGCAGAAGATAATGAATTCTTTCTAGGAATGACAGCATATTTATTTCTTGCTGTCCAGTGCACTAGGCACCTGGCACCAGCGCAGTGGCGGTATCCTGCCTTGTGTGTAGGTGGTGTATACATAACTGGGGCAGCCGAATGAAGACATGCCACCCAGACTGACTGTCCAGACGCTAGCGGTTTATTTTAGGCGTCTGGGTTCGGCCATATGTGGATGCCAGTGTGTGCGTAAGGCAAGTTGGTAGCTGGCATCGATCCGACTTAGTGGGCAGCACTTAAGAGCTATGCAGATGACAAACTTCTTCCACAGCCCTTTTCACATCTTCGTTCCATTTTGTAGATCTTGTGTACTATGCAGAAGCCAACTTAATAAATATTGCTTGAACTGCTGTTTGTTTCTGGTCTACCCCCATTATTACTAAAGATCTTTCCATGGGAGGAGAAAAATGTAATAAACCATTTATATTTCATTACAGACGCATAATAAAATAGTTTTTTCTCTCTCTGATTTATGCACACTGGCCTTGTCTTTTATCTCTCCCCCCCCCCCCCCCCCATGAAGAAATGAATCATGTTATGGAGCAAAGGGGGACACTTTGACTTCTGTGCCAGTGAGTAACTGTACAGTTTCGCCACCCTATTCCATATAGCTATTCAGTGCTCTTTCTGCATTAAATACATGTGCCGTTCTCGATTTCTCTTTTTTTTTTTTTTTTTTTTTATTCTCCTTGGCGCATAATAAAGTTGCATTTCAGGATCTCTACTTGGGAGGCCAATTAAATCACATTATTGCTTAAACCTTTTTTTTTTCCCCCCTCTGTATTATCACTGAATAGACTCCTTCCCAATTTCCCCAGGAGTTTCTTACAACTGTGTGTCAGAGCTATTGTGGCGCATTAATGAGGCACATTATCTGTGATAGTTGGAGGTGGATGCGTTTTTAATGGCTTGTCTATCCCCGACTAATCAAGGATTGAGGTGGAAGCTTTGAATAGAACTGTCTGGCAAGAATGGACCCATTTGTGAGTAGCTTAGGACGACATTGTTTAACCCGTTTTCAGCCAGCTCGTTGTCTGCCCTTGCTGGCTTTACTTTAACCCTTATTTTTTTTTTTTTTTAATGTGATAGCTATTGTAATATTTATTTGAATTTTGATGGGTACATTAGCATTCTATTGCTGCTTTTCAGCCTTCTTTATAAAGTACCCAGCCAGCAGGCAAATAGCTTGCGATAACCTGACCAATCTAACCCTAACTTATGACCTTCTGAATAGGCTGATTTGTAGAATGTATTTCATGCCTTGGAAGCTGCTGTGTTTGCAAATTTGGTATGAATTTCCCTTGAAGTTGTAGTCATAGTTAAGAGCATCAGTCAATCATTTGTATGGCACCAATCAGCCTTGTATTTGGCTCAGGAAGTTTGTTTTAGGTATAGAGTCCCCCCCCCCCCCCCCCCCCTTTTCTTTTCTTCCATTTTACTAGAAGTTTTTAGGATTGGTGGGTATGAGGCTTCAGGGTGATGAAAGACTATTAGTGCATTTTCATCTGCCATGCCGCTTTGTGGTGACATTGGGCAGATTTTGTCTGTTACACGGTATATCAGTGGGTGAGTGAAAGCATGAAACAATATTTTGGACACTTCATGAGATTTTGTTGTCTGACCACTTCCCTGTGATCTCAAGCTGCGAGAATGCAGGTTTTTGGGGCTTTTTGCCTCGTAAAGATGTGGTCACCTAGTGATCAGTCAAATGAGTGCTTTGCTTTACAGCTTCAGCTATCAGCAGGTGAGCAAGTCTGTGTTACCAGTATAAAAGGATATAGGATTACGCTACAGGCACTTTATGGCTAAATCTGGTTTTACTTTTATCCACTGACGTTATATTTCTTATTTGACCACAGGTTTTTTTTGTTTTTTTTTCCTCTCTCCCAACTTTCTAATTATCTCAATAGATCTAAATCTCATTTGGCTGAGTTCCCTGTGGGCATCCTTCCCCCTCCCTTCCCCCTTTCCCATTATTCCTTTTTTTCTTTTTTTTTTTTTTTTTCTTCCTGCTCTCCTCTGTAGACAGACTCCAGCTCTATGGGCTCTAAATGGCACTAGTTGCCCTTAGTGAGGTGCTCTTGAGATTGAATAACATAGAAGCACTTACCCAACCAATGTCTTCCCAACTACTTGTGCAGCTTGTTCAATGGCTCTTCAGTGTGAATATTGGAAACCATACAGGTTGCCAGCAGCTGTCCATCGACTTAAAAGCGACAAATAGCGATGCCACTGAGTAAATCATAGTTTTATTGTGTTATAGGTGCTAATGCAACTTCATTCACTGGCTAGCAAACCCAATGACAATAGATTGCTAATGCTTTAAGAGTACCTGTCTCGCAGGTAGCAGATGTATTACAGGCTGTGCTGAACAGTATTCCCTAGGCACATGACTGCAGTCTTGGACATGTATGGACACAGTGATGTCATGCAGAAGTTTCCTTAGGAGAACTTTCAAGCCCCTAAACTTGCAGGAGTTGGTCATTCAAGTTTTTACTAATGACTTCTTTGGTGGCCAATCGGCTTCCAGTGCCATGACATTGGTGGCTTCCTTTTATAGCACTTTCCTGCAGTTTACACTTAAGGGGCCCGTACACTGGTCGATTTCAGCGATCAATTGGACATTGATTTGATCAAATTGATTTGCGGCTGATTTCGATCAATTAGATCTGACAGGATGGAAAATCTAGGTTGATCTGCTGCTGGCCCATAGAGTTGCATTGGATCTAATGCAGTGTTCTCCCCAGAATTTTTTTCCAGCCGGGTGGCATGAAATAGTAGCCGGGTGGCAGGAAAAAGTAGCCGGGTGGGGCGAGTTGAAAATGCAGGGCAACTGTGCTTACAGCATAGGAGGAGTTGAGGAGGTGAGCCGATGACAGCCGGGTGGTCATGAAATCCAGCCGGGTGGAGCACCCGGCTAAAATAGCCTGGGGAGAACACTGTAATGGTCCAATAATGCATTTAGATTGATTTCCAATAGATTTCATTCTGAAATCTATTGGAAATCTGTTCCTAGTGCAGTGTTCTCCCCAGAATTTGTTTCCAGCCGGGTGGCATGAAAAAGTAGCCGGGTGGCATGAAAAAGGAGCCGGGTGGGGCGAGTTGAAAATGTAGGGCAACTCTGCTTACAGCATAGGAGGATGTGAGGAGCTGAACCGATGACAGCCGGGTGGTCACAAAATCTAGCCGGGTGGAGCACCCGGCTAAAAGAGCCTGGGGAGAACACTGCTAGTGTGTGGCACACATCAGATTCCTGTCAGATTCGACTTAACAGGCATCTGACAAATCTATCTGATGGTCGAATCTGCTGCAAATCTATAAGTGTATGGCTACCTTTAAAATATCAGTAAAGGACACTTGTTCTGCCCTAGTGCTTAAGGTGGCCACACACCATACAATTTTTTTTAAACATCTGTTCAATTTAAGAATCATTTTTTTCTGACTGTAACATTTCAAAAATATGACCAATGTACCACACACACGTATGTTAATTTTTTTTCCCAATTACGATAAAAATGATTGGGAACTCTGACAAAATTGCTAGGTTGGGTATATTAATAAATTGACACTCTAACACACCATGCAATCTTTAGAAAGATTGAAGAAAAATATCTGGCATTCCGGATCGATAAAAAAAAAAACTGGAAATCTGATCGAATTTTTCAGTCGAATGAAAAAAGGCTTAAAATTTTTTTTTTTAATTTTTTTTCGGGAGATCCGATTTGTTTATTGAATTACTGTAAAATCTGATCATTTTATTGTATCGTGTGTGGCCACTTTAAGTCTATCTTGTTTTATTCCTCATCCTTACTTATGAGCTCTACATGGCTTTGCTTATCTCTATCATGTAAATAACACATTGCACACTAAATACTGTATTTGTGTCATCTTCTTGTTTTGCTCTAGGCTGCTCGAATGTGTGGATTTATTTCCCTCTCCTCTGATTTCAGCGAGATGATGATTAAAGGGTGCTTTCTAGACACACAGAATGGGTCAGATGTGAAGTGGCTCCCTGGTTTGTGAAGCACTGCAGCTTCCTTTTGTGTGTGTCTGCTAAAGCGTGTAGTAGGACCCTGATACAGCAGACAGGATATCAAGTATTAGGAAGTCTGTGCTAAACAGGACATAGACAGTGAGCTAGACTGTGAAGGTGTGGTGGTGTTTTTTTGTGTTTCCCTGACAAACTTGTTCAGCAGCAAGAGGGCAATTCAAAAGTACACTGGTCAGTAACCGGCAGCAGATGACCAGATCTCAGCTTCTCAATGGGTGCTACGGGTTACTGCTTATTTATTTATTTTTTTATCCTTATCCCTCCATGATTAAATGTTTGTTCCTGTGGTGGAGATGCTGAATTTCCTTTTTTTTCCTGTTTGTACCATGGGAATGGGTCTATTCACTATTTGGCAGCAAAAGATAAGTCTTATAGGGTTTTTATCTGCCTTTTCCTTGATCTCCATCATTCTAATAAGACAAGCATTCGTTTAAAATGGGTTCTCTGCATAATGCAATAGCTTACAGTAAAAGGCAGGCTCGAATCATTTTTTCTTCCTTCAAAGTTCCCTAAAAGCATTTTAAAACCACGCCTGGCTAATGGTCAAGAATCGGTATTGCTCAAGAATAGACTGTCTCGACGTTTCATACGGCAAGACATCCAGTTCCCCGGGCTACGCTGGTGCTTGGAAAGGTTTTTTTTGTTGTGAAATATTCAAAAGAAATCCATTTTCAGTCGTGTCTTATTGGCAGCTTGTCCATCCTGTATAGATGGCACTGTGACTGGTCAGCTGCAGAGATTTTGCTTGTGTTTAGGGGACATCTTTAACTGGTCTGCCCATGAGCCGTCATCGGTTGTCAGCGTGCTAAGTAGCTGCCCACAGCCTCCGATATGATCCTGCTGAAGCTTCTTGAAGGTTTTTAAGCTTGATGGGCTGATGGCAGTTCTCAGTTCAATGGGTGATGAAAGTGGCTTTTGTATTTATTTCTTAATTTCCTGTATAGTTGATGCCATTGATCCAAAATGCATTTGGGTGCATTTATAATGAAGCTCATTATTTCAGACCTCTGGAATATTTTTTTACTAGTGTGGACTCTAGTTCATAAAATAACTATTTGAGTCAGTGCAGCAGAGGGTGCTCTGCCTCGGTTAAAGGTAAATTGCACATACGTCAGTGCTAGTAGTGGAAGATCTTACATTTTATAATACCTGCATTAAGAATCGGTTTATTGATCAGCATTTTTATAATGGAGCACTGGGCAGTAAGTGATTACAGCCATCTGTTACAGCATGCTGTATATGGTGTTCGGCTTAAAGCGGACCTGATCTCAGAACTTCCTCTCTGCTCTAAAAGATACACAACAGCATAATAACCTTTATAGAAAAACATTTCTTTGTTACAGCTGTTACAAATTCTGCAGTGTATCTACTTCTAGAAGCAGACCTATTAACATCCTGTGCTTTCAAGTGAGCTTCTCTGCCATGGCAGTCAGCTGGGAGAGATCAAATTACAACTTGATTAGTCACAGATGAGGGGGACTTAGACAGGCTAAACTCTCTAAATATATACAGGGTGCATATCTCTGTTTTCCTTATGTCCTGTGCAAGAGTAAGGGTCCACATTAAAACGCCTGCGTGCCCATTTATCAGAAATGCAGAGCACTGCTGTGAGATGCGGAATTGCACACAGTATACATTTTAGTTGACAATGCATTGCATGGTCTGTGTGTTGCGGGATAAAATATGACTATCACAGTCCCCTGGTGTGACTCCTTAATGAGAATGAGGCTGCCGTGCTTGGACTCCACCATGCAGATCTACTTCTGGGGTTTACAATAGAGCTGTGTGATTGGACAGCTTTGCTTAGAACAAGCCTCTCATTATGGAATTGGCCAAGGGTAGCCTCAGTACTGACTGGGATGCTCTCTGTTGCATTGGCCGATGGCTGCTGCTATCCATGTGAAGTAGTCTTTCTGGTCCAGTTTAAGTGTAACTATCTTGCTGTCATAGGCATGCAGAGCTAATTGGGTTTTTAGCGTGAAACAACAAAAAATGGATGGGGTTGCCATGTTTCATTCAACATTAATTTATCCAGAGTCGGATATTAAATAAAATATGAGTTCAATTGAAATTGCGCTGATTACGACAGTAGGGATAATTTTACCAGCCGGTTGAAACCACCAATTACTCTTAATGTGACAGACAAATGCATGGAGAAAACGCTCAGTGAAAAGAGTGGTGCAGTGTGTGTTGATTACATATGCAAAGATGTATATCCATCTCTATTGAGGATAGATGGCTAAGTACTATGACTGGGCCGGTCTATCCCTATCCCACTGTGCATGATGCAATGGTAGTTCAGTGTTATCGCTGCCACTCGCCTGGCTGTTGGTCGTTTTGTAGTGGCTGTGTTTGTGTGTCTGAGTGTGTGCATTGTTAATTATTCATAATGTTTGGGATGGGCTGCATGTTTGACTGCTTTTTCCCGTTATGCTTCATCTCGCCATTCATGTTTTCTTGCATGTGATGTCCTTAGTCAACCTGATGCCGGTTTATATTTTGTTTACTCTGCAAACATCTGCACATTTTGTTCTGGGCTCCTTGTTGGATCAGCTAATTTTGGAGCAGTGTTGTGCCGATCGTTTAGGTGCCTCTATATGCCATAATGAGAGTTCGGGCTCTAGCGGCGCGTGGGGATCATTTTAAGAAGCCAAGAGGAAATGCAGGTTCCTTGCTTGGGATGGTTCTTTTAAGCACTCAGAGTGAGAGATGGAGGCTGACAGTTTTTTTTTTTTTTTTTAATTTCCTTTTAAACAATGCATATTGCCTGGCTGGCCTGCTGATACTCTGCCTCTAATACATTCAACAAGCATGCAGATCAAAATTTTCTGACTGAAGTCTGACTAGATTAGCCACATGCTTGTTTCAGGTGTGTGATTCAGACACTACTGATGCTAGAAAGATCTGCCAGACAACTGGTATTGTTTAAAAGGATATATGGCAACTTCCATATACTTGGCACTTCAGGTGTCCTTTAAAGGGAACCAGAGACGTTGGGGGAAAGCTGTTATACATACCTGGGGTTTTCTCCAGCACCATACGCACGGATCGCTCCCACGCCGCCGTCCTCCGCTGCCTGGATCCGCCGCTACCGGGTCCCGTCATTACCGCTAGTTGGCCGGCAGATGTGGCCAATTGTCTGCATCACAGGGGGCTCCCTCCATATACAGTATTTTTAATGACGGTTCCTCTCTGGTTTCCTTTAAGAGCCTGTTAAGCCTTTGTTTACACGTCTGACTTGAGGTGGTTTATCACGACCGCCTCAGCTAACAATGAGGCGTGTCTACCGCTGCCGGCAACTCACAAGTGATTCGCCAAATGGATCTACTCAACACCAGCAACGCTGATGCCATTGCTTGCACCTGTCCACAGCCCACCACAACGCCACGCCCCCTCCCCAACATATCAACACTACACATAGTCAGGTACACAGCTTACGCGCGTGTGTGGCCCAGAGATGTCTCCTGAGGGGATAAGATCCCGATCCCAGGCAGGCGACATCCGTCAAAGGTGTGTCTACACACAAATGGCCGTTTCTAAGCAAAAGAAAAAAATGTCACCAAAGAATAACATTTCCAAGACTGGGAATTACTGTCACTGTTCACATCTGAGGCTGCCAAAAGTTTGTGTAAGATTGTTTCCCTGACAACGTTTCCAAGTCAATGACACGTATTGGGTGTACATAAGTGGCAGCCACCTTTACCCGTGCGTTACATACGTCTGTGTACTTTACAAGATAAAATCGGTCAGTCTGCATATTTTCAGCCCTGTGGAGGGTTAACAGAGAGTACACAATGGTTTTAGTTTATTTTCTGTTTGACTAACGCCGCCTGTAAGGAATGCCAACAAAAACAATACCGCCAATCTATCTGGTTCCCCATTCACTTCATTACATCTGGACAAGGTGTATTATTTCTAGCTAATCTCGGGGTTTAAGCAGCAAATCAATAAAGGCATTAAAATATCTAAATCCCCGTGAAACCCTGACAAAGATTTGGTAAATAGAAGTGCCAAGCCTTTGGCCTCCTGCACCCATTCTCCTGTCGACACTCCCCTGTCCTTTAAGCCATTCATCCTTTTCATATCTTTGCTGTAGGCTGTTTATCTCACTCCCCCATTTTTTTTTTAATTTTTTTTTTTTTTACACCTAAACAAAAGAACTGGCGATGGACTGAAGGAACTTGAATTTCAAGCTGAGGCTGCAGAATATGATTTAATATTAAACAGGTGCGCAGTATGTACTCTCTGCTGTCTGGCCATGGCCGATTTGTCAGACTAAACACTTCTGCACCAACTTAACCCCGAGCCCATTGCTGCCAAGCAGGTTCAGGATCCAATATCTACAGGGGACGGGGAGGGCGGATCTCGCAGTGGCTGTGAACTCTGAGTTTGGTTATCACTATGTCCGCCTCCCCCAGTTTTTCCTGGAAAAGGCCATTTGCCAAGAGGGCAAAGTTGAATACTATGCAGGGGGAGGGGAACATTTTTATCCCTGTCTCAACCATTTTTAACACCAAGTGTCAGTGGCTCTCCTGGCAGTTGTTGCAGCCCAGGCACAGGTTTTTTTTTTTTTTTTTTTTCCCCCAGCCCACTGCGACAGGTCTTTAGCAAGGGGGTGACAGAGGACAAATTTGAAGTTTGTTTAGAGTGGACTTCATGATAAATAGATGAAACAAGAGGTTTCTTTTGTGCTAAAAGTAAAATTTATCATTTAAGAAGTGCAGGTAATTTCTAGGCCCTCTTTGTTTAAATCAAAGCTGATACAGTTTCAGATAAAAGATTGGCTTTAGTATTTCAAATATCAGTTTGAAGCCATGTGCTATAAAAAAATTAACTGTATGCACTGTGCAGTAAAGATGGAAGATTCAGTACACATGGTGTGTGTGTGTGTGTGTGTGTGTGTGTGTGTGTGTGTGTGTGTGTGTGGGGGGGGGGGGGGGGGGGGGGGGGGGTGTATGATAGTTCCTGTTCATCATTTTATTTGCATGGTTCATTTGCTGTGGAGGTGTCACCTCAACCTATGCATATCAGGTGGTCAACACGCATGGTCTGTGGCAGTGACACTTTCTAAGTGATTCCAGTGGCAGCCTACATCTCTCACTGTACTTTAAACTTGAAAGCATTACTTTATGAAAATAATCATTTTTCAAAGCCGATAACTTCTGATGGAAACTAAGCACTTAATAACTGACAAAGGCCTCAATTCACTAAGCTTTATCAAACACTTTATCAAACGTTTGATAATTTACCTCATGGGTAAAATCTAATTTTGAATTCACTAAGGTGTTATAGATGTATTGAACATTTTATTGATAAAACAGTTGATAAATATATAACACCTTAGTGAATTTAAAATTAGATTTTACCTATGAGGTAAATTATGAAACGTTCGATAAAGTGTTTGATACAGCTTAGTGAATTGAGGCCAAAGACTACTATTGCAAACTGAGGAAGCTATCCAAAATGAGTGGAGTCCTGAACATGGTTTTCCACTATAGTATTAATGGCTTATATGTTAGCAGGCATAGGAACGGTTTTAACCAGCACATCAGTATCCTAGTGAGTCTTGAGACTATATTCTTTGCATGGGGAAATAATTGAAATTTTCTTGCTGTAGCATTGGTTGACCTACTGTAGCAAAGATGTTACAGCCTCACTGCAGTACTGTAACTTTTTTTTTTTTATATATATCTTTCTGTGCTGTTCTGCTGCAGTGCATCATGGGATTTCCATTTCTGCTGAATGGGCTGCTTGTCTAAGGGGGAGGAAGCAGGCTCCCTGTAGGATAGCGGCGGTGGGGGGGAGGTGGGTAGTGTCCTTTTTTTATATGCAAAAGGATTTTAAAAAAAAACAGATCAAGAGGATTGTAAGTGAGTATTCCATACAACCTAAGGGTGTCACACCCAAACACAGCAGCTGTAAGCTAATGGGTTGTAATGGTGTTAGTGGAGCCTTGTGTACTATACGATGAATCATGTTGCTCGGAGAAGCAAGAAGTGAATTCCACAAAAAGATATTTAACTTTCAGTTTAATGGAATACATTCTAGGTTTTCCTCATTGATAAGGAATCTGCAGGGGTCCTCTTAAAGAAGCCTGGAGTTAAGTGTCTTCAGCACAGCTGCATGAAAGGAGGCCGCTAAGAAACTGAAGCCCTTTTGAAACTGTCTGAAAACATTTGGAAATGTGCAGGTTTTAAATGCCTTCCTTTTATTTCTGTTCCTCTGTCTCGAGCGATTCGTGGGATTGCAAGGGACATGCATTTAACCTGAAACTTTGAAGTTCCTAAGCTGTAGGGTAGACATGGATTTTGCATAATCACTTGGATTTTTTTTTTTTAATCGGAAAACCATTCTAGGGGGACAGATCTGTGAGAATTCCCTTTTTTTTTTTTTTTTTTTTTTTAATATATTAATTTATTTATTCTTATATTTTGATGGACAGAATTATGTCACCTTTTTTCTCACCTTGGAAATGAGCCTCGTCTCCCCCATTTTAATTATACATTTTAGTCTGAGTGGTATGCAAATGTAGTCAATTAAGTGGGAGGTTTTTAATTAACAGTTGTAAGTTCATGTGTGAAGTGCCTCAACTTAATCACTTTTCACAGTTTTGTTGTTAATTTGCGAAGTTTTGGGTGTTTCTATGTGTCTACAAAAGCTGTGAATTTCCTGTTTGTATTTATACACATTTTTACTCTTTCCTTTTAGCAAATGTGTGCAATGACCAACTGCACACTATACAGTTTAACAAGGGGTGCAAGTGGGTAAAAACATTTACAGTGTTTAAAAAGTTTGTAAATCAAGCCAATTGCATCTTAAAGTGGACCTGATCTCTTGCACAGGACAGAAGGAAACCCTAGAGAAATGCACCTTGTATGTATCTAGAGTTTAGCCTGTCTAATTCCTCTTCATCTGTGACTAATATCAATTGTAATTTAAACTCTTAAGCTGTGTCAGGTGACTGCCTCGGCAATTTGTAAACACAGGATGTTAACACTGTCTGCTTCCGTGAAAGCAGGATGTAGACACACTGCAGATTTATTGCATGATTTCTATCAGCTGCAACAAAGATTTTTTTTTTTTCTTTAAAGATTATGTTGTTTCTTATATTTTAGAGCAAAGGGGAAGTTCTGAGTCCACTTTAAAAAAAGTACAATACACAATCTGAGGTGCCTGTCTGCAATCCCTCATCAATCAGCAGAATGTAAACCATAAATGAGTCGTCATTCATGCACTCTTGTTGCACTGTCTGAAATCTGTATGGATGCTGCCCTCTCTTTCACAGAGCATTGTAGGATTGGGTGTGGCCAGGTTGTCGCTCACCTTCCCTCCTTTGGTAAGTAGTGGAGGAAGGGTGTGAAGTTCAGACAGTCAAGATACCTGAAGTGAATCTGAGGAAGCCTGGCTGCCATTTTCTAGAGACATTCACATGAGCTGCAGATTGTTGTAAGCGACATTGGATAGTTTTAAATGTAAGTACTGTTGAGAAATGTTTGTAGCGGGTGGTCTGTTGGGGACAAGCTTCTTAAAGTTCCTGCAGTGAGGCTTTACCTGATGACATGATAAAGGACCACTAAAGGATGTTAAAGGATACCCGACGTGACATGAGATAGACATGTGTTTGTACAGTGCCTAATACACAAATAACTGTTGTGTTCCTTTCTTTTTTTTTTTTTTTTTCCTCTCTCTGCCTGAAAAGCCCCGTCTACACGGGGAGATATTGAGGCGATCCGGCTGCTCGGTTAGCCGCCGGATCTCCTCTTCCGCGACCCCGCCGCATTCGATTCCCCGCTCGTCCCCGCCGGCGCCGCTTATCTTCCGCTCGATTCCCTGCCGTTGTCCCCTCGTGGGGAGCGAGCAGGGAATTGGCGGAAGCAAGATGCGGCACGATTGATGAGGAGCATCGCGGCCGCATCTACGCATGTAGATGCGGTTAAAGAGTTAAATATCAGGTGTGTAAGTGGTTGACTCAGTCCTGACTCACACAGGAAGTGACTACAGTGTGACCCTCACTGATAAGAAATTCCCCCTTTTTTACCTCTTTCTTGCTCTCAAAAGCCATTTTCTGCTAGGAAAGTGTTTTATAGTTGGAATTTTTTTTTATCAGTGAGGGTCACACTGTAGTCACTTCCTGTCTGAGTCAGGACTGAGTCAGCCACTTGCATACCTGATATTTAACACCTTCAGGCAGAGAGAGGAAAAAAAAAAAGGAACACGGCATAGTTATTTGTATGCTAGGCACTGTACATACACATGTCTATCTCATCATGTCACATGTTACTTCAGGTTTCCTTTAAAGGACCACTTTTTTTTTTTTCTTCTTCTCACCCGGGTCTTCTTCCAGCGCCGAGCAGCAGTCTCAGTCCCTAACTGCAGCTCCGGTGGTCCTCTGTGTCCCCACTGGCTGCTCGCAATGATGTGACACGCTGGTGGAGTCGGCTCTTCTGCACCCGCGTGTCCACGTCATCTGGTGGGTACTGCGCCTGCACAGTATGCGCTAGATGATGTGGATGCGCGGGCACGAGTGCAGGTGCAGAAGAGCTGACTTCCACTGGCAACTCGCCATCATTGCGGGCAGCCAGCAGGGACACTGAGGACAACTGGAGCTGCGGCGAGGGACTAAGACTGCTTCTTGGGGATGGGAGAAGCCCCAAGTTAGTAAAAATAGAATTTTTATTTTTTTTTGTTCTTTAAAATCTAACAGAACCGACAGGTTTTGGACTAGTCCATCTCCTCATGGGGAATGCTCAGGGTTTTCTTTGTTTTCAATAACATTTCCTGAATGGAAGTTGGTAAGTCCTAACTGCCAAACTGGTAAGATACCAGCTAGCCTCCCTAAAAGAAGTTGTACTTAGCAACTGCTGTTCAGGAAATGCTTTTGAGAACAAAGAAAACCCTGAGAGTCCCCCATGAGATGGACCAGTCCAAAACCTGTTGATTTTAACTGCTTGCTTTTTTCACTGGAGTGGTCTTTTAATCATTTCACCAATATGAACTTTACAAACTCTGACTAAACAGTAGTATTGCATACATCTTGCAGCACCCCTTTAAGCAAATTGGGTCCCCAAAGATTATAGGGCTTTGGGCTAATAGACATGTAGGCATTACTCACCTCCACATTTCATTTTTTTTCTATGCTATTTGAATTTCAAATGAGATTGTAAATCCCAGATCTTAACCTGAGCTGAAGTATGTTTTATATAATTAAAAACCTGCTTTCTTCAGACATGATTTTCCTAAGCCCTTCCATCATATGCTGCAAAGCGGTTTTGCCTGTCTGGATTAGGTCTGTTTAAATGAATAAGACTAGTATCTCCAGCCTAAGCAGGCAGCTATTAAGAGTCCCAGCAATTGTCTAGAGTTGAGTTCAGAGCATTTTGAAGTTCAAGTGTTCTTTGTGCAGTCATGGAGAGCAAAATCCAGGAAACAAAGGGGACTTGGGCCTCTTTTCTGGAATGCTGTATCGGGGCCTTCTGAGTGGATCCCTTACAAAGCTTAGCTGAGTGTGGTCTGTAGCTTGTGCCTGACCTCTCTGGCGAGGAGGAGGTTAAACACCACTCTAGTGATTGTGAAGCAAGGTTAGGTTGCCATCTAAACAGCAAAACATTAGCCTTCTATTTAGTAACATGGGGAGGGGAGAAGTTATGTACCGTTGCCTTTGGCAACCAGTTGGCTCAGCTGTACTGGTACAAATCATAGAGCATAGGCAATGAAACTGGAGGAAGTAAACATTTTTCATAGGAGCCAATAGGATTTCTGCTTTGAAGAAGAGAAAAAGACTGGTTGCTGTGGGCAACTGGTCCAGGTTTGAGACCTCTAATTTAATTTTTGACCGGTAAATTAAGGGTGGCCAGCAAGAACACATTTCTTTAAAACAAGATGCCTTCTGTTGCTATAGGTTACTGAATATTTTTAAAGTACTATATACATTAATAAATCTTTCAACTTGAGTACAAGTACTCCAATTCTAAATTATGAAGATTTATTTAACACAGGTTTTGAAAATTTTAGTAAAATAAAATATATTGCCTGAAAGTATCTTCTCTCCACCCTCTGTTTGCTGGATCACCGTTCAAATGTCTCTTATGCTCCTAACTATTATAACACTTGCATGCATGTAACTGCTCCCAATGTAAACATGAAGTACAAGTGCCCAGCTGCTAAGCAGGCCAAGCTAAATATATATTTAAGAGTTGTTAGTGTGGCTATGAGCTACCTGTTACCATCTACAGAGCAATCCATTTAATAAGAGGACATTCCATCTCGAGGATCAATGGTGGCCGGTGTTCTTCAGGACCCAAAAAAATAACATTAAGTGGCATTAAGAATGCAAATGAACTGGGGGCTAACAAGGGTTTTACGGCAGGATATTATAGCTTAATTGCATGTGTTCTAAATCCTTGCATGACGTCATTTTTAGATTGATGAGACTGTTGTCTAGGCCTATCTTATTTTATTAGCATGGGATTTCCTCAGGCACAATCCTTTTTTATTTTTTTTATATATATATAAATTTGGAAATATCCTGTTTGCAACCTACACCCTGCCAATATATTTGCATTTTTTTTGTGTGGAAAATGTACGTTCCACAGCTTGGTTCAGTCCGCAGACAAGGGCTCAGAAATCAGATCTGTACTTTTGTGCGCTGTCTGGGGAAGCCTTTCCTGGACAGACATCAAATTACACTGCATAGCTGTGTGTGTGTGTGTGTGTGTGTGTGTGTGTGTGTGTGTGTGTGTGTGTGTGTGTGTGTGTGTGTGTGTGTGTGTGTGTGTGTGTGTGTGTGTGTGTGTGTGTGTGTGTGTGTGTGTTTTTTTTAACCCATTTTTTTTTTTTCCTGTGAGAACCTTGGCCAGGAATCCTATGAACACTATGACAATGGGGGCAGCATCAGGGTTGTCCTTGCTGGTGGAGGGAAGGGTTGAAGAACACTGCATGGATTTCAGAGTTTAGTATTTTTTTTTTTTTCCAGGGCCCTCATTCTTACGTCTCAGCCTCTCCTAGGATGAGGATTGTGAATAATTTAACAAGTGCAGGCAGGGTTGTCTACAGAAGCCACATTGTCAGAAATTCTCTAGTCAGCAGACAGCTAGTCTGGGCAGGCAGCGAGGACACTCTTAAAGTCAATATTCCATCATCTCGGTTAACTATTGCAGGGTGGGCGTCTGCTGCGGAACAGTGGGCTTGAATGGAATTTTTGTACTTTGGGCGGGTGGTGTCGTTTTGAAGGAATTTGCAGTTTTGAGCTGTTTGTAAATGATGCTAAGGTCCTAGTTTTTTGTTCGCATGGGTGGTGGATATAGAAGAGCTTTCCAGAACCGACTACGTTACGCTTACATTCAACCTCTCTCCTGGCTTGTGTACCTTCTGAGGGGACTCATGTAAACCAATTCACGTGTGACAGGTTCATAAGGCAGAGCCATGCCAAATTAACATAGCTTTTTGTACAGACCTGGCATTTTTTAAGGCTTTTATGTTGGATTCAATCTCTTCTTAAATCAACTATGCAAAGTTAAAGCAAAAATCTGGGTAAGTATGAAGAAAATGGCAGAAATAAAGCACCATACTCTTCTCTGTGGCAAGAGGACTGCAGGTGGGCCTTCAAATAACTTGACATGAACGGATGTCATTCTGCCCACTGAATTTTTGGGTGACAGCTGTAGAATGCTGGTGCCATAATGCATTGCAAGGTTGACATCTGATACCAGTCTCCTAAAGACTGCCACTTTTCTGGTTATTGGGAGCTATATTTTCTAAATGACATACCTAGGTCAAGTATACAGAAGAGGAAAGTTCTCCTGCAAGTCTTGAGTATGGAAGATACTCGGTGAGTGTTGTAACCAGGGCTGTGGAGTTGGTACAAAAATCATCTGACTCCAACTCAGACTCCTCAGTTTATAAAACCACCATTTCCGATTTCAGGAACCCAAAGTTCATCCGACTCTTCGACTCCACAGCCCTGGTTGTAACACCTTGTGGTGCTTGCTGTAATCCAGTACTGTTTATTTTACTGCAGCTTTTGGGGCACTTTGTTCCTGTAAACTTTCCTGCCATGCTGGAACTTATGGTCATCCAGCAGCTGGTTAGCGACGAGGCCGCCCAAATCGCTATAGAATTTGAATGAATACACGGTGATTGACTCATTCATTGTGGCTTTCATTAAAGTGTTTTTGCTCCAGATGAGGCTTGATTTTTGTTATACTGTGCTTCAGAATAATTCACTTACTGGACCATTCAGCTCTGCAGTAGGAGCAGAGAGACACAAGGCTATTGTCCTGCAGGGCACAGTGTTACGGCCAGGCTTGGCTCTATGGCTACCCAGTACGAATCCTCTTTTGCTACTCCTGTTTGAATGCGCTAAAAGGCCACTGACACATGGCCTCGCTTGCGGGAATAAATAGATCCCGAACATACTTGCCCTGTTTCAGACTTGTCAGACGCACACACAACCATGGTCCCTTTTCTTTAACATCCCAGATGCTAAATAACAGCAGGAGATAGAAGTGACAGTATTGTTCCCTTTCTTAAGCCTAATTTAAGTCCACACTGTCTGTCCATCTCCCTTTTTCAGTTCCTTTCTTTCTCTACTGACTTTTTCTTTAAATGATCAAATTAGGCTGTCTATTTGGAAGTCTTTGGGGGTGGAGAAGGGGGGTGGTGGTGGTGGGGGGGGGGGGGGGGGGGAGTGGAAGAGTATGTTTAATGCATCTAACACACTCCAGAAAATCTGCATTAAACTTGCATTGTGTTAGTGCTGGCCTCTGGCTTGTGCACACAAATACAAATCAAATTAGATGAGCCCTATTTACATATTTAATTTTATTTCGTGCAGTTTTTGTTTTTTTTTAAATATGCCACAAAAGAATATTGGTATCCTTTTTCAAGCTGGGCTATAAGAAAATTTTACTTCATTTAGTACGGAGTATAAATGATTACATTTAAAGTATAGCTGTCTTGCTGGTCCTCTGCCTCTAATACTTTTAGGCTCAGTTCCCACCTGTGTGGAAAGTGTACCCATTTTGTAAATGTCTGCTCGATGCAGGAATCGGATCCTATTATGAAAAATAGGATCAGTTTCTGCTTGCTAAAACGCCAGATCTGTTTGCCGCAATGTGGTGCCCCTACCGGCTACGTATTTCCGGACAAGCGGATGTGTTGCCCATAACCACATATGGTGCGAACACGACGTTAAACTGAAGCAGGCACTGAACTGGTCTGCCCCTTTTCTGTGTCGCCCAGGTACAAAGCCCATGGGAACAAAGTTTTAGCCATGCATGTAGTTCAAATAATCTGATGTTTGTCTGGATATGCTGCATGCTTGTTTTCAGGCATGTGATTCAGACACGAATGAAGCTAGCAAGGTCTGCAGGATGCCAGGCAACTGGGATTGTTTAAAAGGAAATAAATATATCCTCCAAGTCCCTCTCACTTCAGATGCCCTTTTTAAGGTGCATACACATGCACAATTGCTGTTAACTGCAAAGATCCAGACTGCTTGCAATAGAAAGGAGGAGGCGGCACTACGGCATGGCTTCGAGCAAGAGGGATAAGGGGGAGAGCAATGCACCCTGCCTGTGCTTGTCCTGACCTAGACAATCTGGCTCTCTGGATCGCACTCTCTAGATTCTTGACCGAGATTGGCCCTGGCCAAGAGCCTACTATTGTGTGTACAAAGCTTTAAAGCCATGCTCCCCAAAAATCAATGTCCTGGAGCAGTGTTTCTCAACATATTTTTGGTATGTACCCCTTTTAATACCCTGTACTCACCGAGTACCCACTAGCATAGTAAACATTATCACAAGTACCCCCTGACCAATATATATTTTATCGTAGTACATGATCAGTGGTTCTAAACAATTTCCAAGCATTTACGATTGCTTTTAATTAGCTAAAATACTAATTTGGTATTGTTTTTAATAAGATTTATCATTTTCTAAAACTCTAAATTTGTTATTCCTGGTTAAGTATATCAAGCTCGAGTACCCCCTGGAACCATCAGAAGTACCCCCTGGGGTACGCGTACCACATGTTGAGAACCTAGGTCCTGGAGATCGAAAAACTACTGAAGAGTTTTATAAACTGATATAATCTGCACGTTGTTATATAAAACCACATAAAACAGATGAAAGCCATGTTTAGAAGATAATTTTGCTTAGCTTTCAGTATTAAAATTTAAATGTAACTTTGTGTGAGAATGTTACTGCAAGATGAACTTGGTGTGGTGCGTCCTCCAACTTTCATGTAGATGTCAATGTGATGACCTTCCCAACATAAACTGGCTGCAGGTTTGCTTTGGCTATTTGCCCTAGTATGAACCTACTTGATTGCACTCATAAATGATCGGCCATAATGAGGTGGGCTAGCCTTTTCATGTGAATGGATCTACTGTAACATTTAAGGCCCATACACACGTCGGATTTGCGCGAACGACGGGTCGTTTGAACGTTCCGTCGTTCGCACGTTTCCGCATGAAATCCGGCGTGTGTACAGACTATCGTTCGGGAGATAAGACTGGTTACCAGCGATCCGCCCGGCGGATCGTTGGTAACCAGTCTTATCTCCCGAACGATAGTCTGTACACACGCCGGATTTCATGCGGAAACGTGCGAACGACGGAACGTTCAAACGACCCGTCCGCGCAAATCCGACGTGTGTATGGGCCTTTAGAAGTACAAACTTCCTTTTGTAATTAGTTCACTTATTAGTATACTGTACCTGGGCCAGACTGGACACTATACTTACTAAATATGAGCAGAGTTGTGAATTTTTCTCTCTCGGGCTGAAGTTCTTTTGCAATTTTGTTGTGTGAAGTAAGACTGAGGGTGACATTCTGGTCAGTTTCTTTTACGGCCTCCACGAGGGAGGCCCCCACATTCCCACTGGCCTCCCTGTGTCCCCAGGTATCAGGGGACCCTTCTTGTCACTGCAAACTGGATTTATGGTGGGATTTTCGCTACCCTTCCCTGACCCGGAGCGATGCCAAACACTGGTCACTGCCTTTCTTTCCAGCTTCACGCGATTGAATCTTAGTGCCTGGTGAATTGAAAAATTGAATGGATTAATGAATTCCCTGGGTGCAGGGGTGACCATCCCTATTGTCTGCTTTTGTCTTAGGCTGTTGAATATTAATGACAAGGGGGTGCAAGGTCTGGTTACAAGTCGCTGGTGCTTCAAAAGGTGAAGGGGGAAGGGGCAACTTTTTTTTCCTCCTTCTCAACTTCCTTTTGTTTTGCAAATATTGGCATTGATGTAAACCTATGGGGCTGTCGGATTTAATTCTCTTTGTACATGAGATGACACGGGCAGCTGTGTTGGCTATCTCTTCTCTATATTGTTTTTATTTTTCCCCCATCAACAGTGGTATATATATTTTTTTTTCTTTTTGTATTTAAATTCCGTCCACCAGCACTCTTCAGGAATTTCAAAGGTGAACATTTTCTAAAATGTGATTGACAATGCAAAGTAATGTGGCTGGAAGTGCCCAGACAGGCGCAGGATTTTGCACTGGACAGGATTTTCCCCTCACCCTTCTGTTTAAATGGATAGCAACATCCTATGGAGGTTATTGCTGGATTCTCTTCCTATAAGCAACCTGCATCTGCTAAGGATGACACACTAAAGCCTGGTACATACATCCAATTTTGATTGGCCAATGACTGGGCAATTTTACCACCTTTGTGTAGAACGAGGGGCAATAGATTGTGTAGGTATGCTCTCTCTCATACATGGGAGTGTTAAAATTGGCTAATCATTATCTAATTACAATTGGATGCCCTCTGTACTATTTGTGGTGTTGTGAGTTTTAGCCTCAGTTCTTGCTATGTGCGTTGCAGTCTGCACCCGTTATAGTGTGTGTGTGTGTGTGTGTGTGTGTGTGTATACACAAGGCACAAGGGTCCTGAATTGATTTAAGGTAGACTTGATCTTTTGAATCTGCTGAAAATCCAATTGAGATCCAGGGTGCAGTGTGCTAAATCTATTGCTACTCCAGATTTGTATTTTAGAATCAGTCGAGAAAAACGTTTGGTGTACTGCTAGTGTTTGGCTAGTTGCAGTTTACTGGAGGCTGATGTAATGGCAGAACTGCGTACTCTTCACTGAATAGTTATTTGGAAAGTATGTTTTAGTTGCTTTTTATATAAAAGTTTAGCTGTGTTTTATGTGTATGTGACAACATTTTGGCCTTCCGTGTTTCTTGAACTCCTCCCCTGTCTAAATGTGTATTCGGAATTCGGCCAAATTCAGCTGCTGGAGATTCATTTACCCTCACAGCCCCTCATCAATGTGTGAATTCTGCTTAATTTGGCTGGAAGTCATTGGTTCAAAATGTAAGGAAGTTCAATGACCTGCATATGTTTTGTGTTAAAGCTGGTTTATTTCTTATGTCCCATCCTCCTCCCCCCTCCCTAGTGTGTGTGTGTGTGTGTGTGTGGTGTGTTATTTTTTTTTTTTATCTTTAGGCTTCCGAAATTTTTTTTTTTTTAATCCGGAATGGGAATTGCAATGATATATATGAATAGCAGCCAGTGTTCTTTTGTTAAGTAGGTTCTCCCTTTTCCTCCCACTAGCACTCAAGCACATTGCAAAGCCTTGTGGGGGTTTTCTGCTTGCACTCTGCCCTGGCAAAAAATGTTTTCAACTAGTATAAAGAATAGTCTGGACGGATTATTTTTATGTGGGGATTTTGTCATGAACGGCCAGTAAGGTTCCCTAGTCTGTACACCAGCAGTGGTGGCTTGGAGAGGTTTCTACACTGCCCTTTTGCTTTGTACAATACAGTACTGTGGAACATGCATTTTTGTAGTGAGTGAGACTGCGGCATGGGCAATATACTCATCTGGTAAGGATTGCATAAATCTTGCTGGTTAGGTTTTGAATGTCCACAGTACAGTGGATATAAAAGTTGGTGGGTTGGTGTGATTAGAAGTGTTATAAGTTTAATCCCTATAAGGGCTGTGACCCATTAGATTGCTTTTAGCCACACTTTGGAATTGCTGGCAATTGTGGGAGGTGAGCCCACAATAGTGATTGCGATTAAGGAGATGGCAATCGCTGGTGGTGCAGCTCCAATACAAAAGATACTAATGCTGCAAAAATCGCTTTGCAATTACTGTGCAAAAGTGATTTTTGAAGGTATCGCAATTGCTCTGCAAACATAAGCACAAAAAAAAGCTTCACAAATTGGCGGAAATCACTTAAAAATCGCCGTACATAATGCTTGCAAAAGCACATTTGACTTCATAATACCATGAAAGTGACATTCCCATGAAGCAACACTTGTACTTCCTGCAAGTCAGGGAGAGAGTGGGATATTTAGCTCCAGATCCACTAGCCTTCTAGAGGCTTTCTCAGCTGTGGAAGCACACCTGATTCCACTACACTGTCATTCAATAAGCATATTTTGTCTGTAGCTTGAAGTGTGTTTTCCAGCATGTGTTGGAATCTTTTTCCCTTTTGGAAGCTAGTGAGCTCATACCCCATAACATTGACATTTGATGGGTAATATCGGTAACCTTGGGAGAGAGCAGACAGACAAAACCTCAGAATCTTCTATATCTGTACTGCATCCTCCAAGCCTCCTACAGGATGTAACCCAAGTATCTGGAAATAACATGAGAATGGTAAACAAAACTTAACTGCTCCCTTGGTAATCCTTCCATCCCCTCTGCTATGCTTCCTCATCCAAGCCAGGCCTGGTTTGTGAAAATACATAATGAGGCTGTGCTGTGTCGTCCTTGCACTGGTCCCGATTCCTCTGGACACTAGGGATTATCATGCACCATAGGAAGGGATAGAAATGACAAGCCACATGTCACTTGTATGTAACCTTTAAATAGAATAAAGGTAAAGCTATGATCTTGACATCTGTTGTTTTGTGAATGAGACATTAGTGTCCAATGCTGCTCCACACCATCATGTGTATTCATTACATCCTTGGACACTGAAATCTTTAATAAATTAGTTGATTAAAAAAAGCACATTGCAGCTGGCAGTAGCGATAGGGTGATCGATAGATCAGATTCCTGCTTCGATTGTTTTTCTGATCTACTGCAAATTGTGTAGTGTATGTCCAGCTTTAGGTAAAAGAAAATGCTGGACCTGTGACTATAACTCCTGCCATCAGCGGTTTGAATGTTTGCAAATTAATCCTGAACCGTACATTTTTTAATTCCTGTGTGTCTTGAATGATACCTTTTGAAAATGCCACGAATCATCAGCATTTTCACAAAGATTTGTCACTTAGAAGTTTCTGAAGCTGTAACAGGTTAAACGCTGGAAAAAAAAAATGTAATCTTGGATGGTGTGGGAAACAAATAGTAGATATTGAATCAGTCGGTCTCTATGAAGGGGAAGTCCCAGTATTTCCTGTCTTAACAGGAAGTGGGTGCACTTCTTTGACTTGGGCAGCAACATGAGAATCAATGGGTAGCAACATAAGAATCTATTATATTATGTACAATGGCTTTGATATGATTAATAGAGGGCTTAGACCTGAGATCTCCCCTAAATTCAAGCCCTTGGGGACTCCCCGTCACTATTACAGCAAATACAGTAGATACAACAAAAAATACCTGTCTACTCCACAACACTGACAAAGGTCAAACAATTTGTGTTCTACTATAACTATAATTTGCCTTTAAATAAACTTTGGCGCTTACCAAAAAACTTGTATGTTTTTATTGCTCCAGATAGTTTGTTCTTTATACATTTTTTAGAAAGGTTAATACCTTTTTCCTTATTGATTGATTTCATTTTTCGTAAAAAAAAATTTCAGACCAGATTTGACGGATGTTGTGAGATAACAAGCAGCTTGCTGTCTCCCCACACTGTCTGCTTCAACTTCCTCTTTTTATTAAATATTGCTGGTTTCAGCTGTCTTGGCGAGATGCTAGTTTTTGGTGAGCTTGGTTTACTGTAAATAAAGAAGTCCTTTTTATAAATTTCATTTTCCGACCTCAAAGTACTTGATAGTTTGATGACAAGGAATAATTGTAACATTTTCTCAAAAACCTTAATTTTCTCAAATCTTCAGAAACCTGCTGGATTTCATGTATGGTTGCACTAACTCACTGGCTCCAGCCTGCTGATCATCTGACACCTAACAGATAAACAGTAACCAGCACAACTGTCATCTTCATGTTTACCATTTACCTGCATCAGTGTTTTACTTCAGCTAACATCTGGAAATATGCCTGAAGAAGGGGGCTAGATCCTTGACTCCTGATGTCAAGGATATGTTTAGAGCTTGGCTTTTACTCCTGTCTAGCTATAATTTTGGAACTCCATAGCCATGTATGGTAAATGAAAATATTTAGCATTGTGCAGCGCACACTTCTTTACACGGTTCTTTGCAGAGTACAGGGAACCATCGGATATGGATCTGGCCCCAAAGAATACCTACATTTGAATTTTCCTACCATAGCCATATTGTTCTACCAGTGTGTACTGCATCTTCCAAGCCCAGGACCTTAGCGCTGCAAGACAGGCGAGTTAAATGCTTTAGTCACCGCATCACAAGAACTGGCCAAATGCATGCCTAAAACTCTTCGCATTCCGGATTTTTTCTTTCAAGCATTAAAGTTCTCCCTACATAAACCACATGTATGCTGTCCTTGGCCACACCAGCTTTGGTGGACTCTCAGAACACCATGCATCCTGACTTCTTACATGTACAATGGCAAATGTTGTGCTGCTTGGTGCAGTGGAACACTGAGGGCCATGGATCCTTCACTGCTCCTGCGCCGTCCCCTTAAAAGGATATTTTCCTACATGTCCAATCGGACTTTTGATAGATAAATTGGGCAAGTTGAAAGTGAATCTATTAGATATGTCTGGCTAATTTGAATGAAAATATACATTTATAAGTGCTCAGCTTAAAGAGAATCTGTACTCTAATATTCTTAGAATAAAAAGCATACCATTCTATTCCTTATGTTCTCCTGGGCCCCTCTGTGCTGTTTCTGTCACTCCCTGCTGCAATCCTGGCTTGTAATTAACAGTTTTAGGCAGTGTTTACAAATAAATGACTGGCTTCTAACCAGAGTATCATAGGCTGAGAACAGCTTACTGTGTGATTCATGCAGAGCTTGGAGGGGGTGTGTAAAGCTTCTGCCAATGACAAGCAGTGCTGCACATTCCACACATTCCAGCCTCTTCCCGACAGACACCACAGAGGAAAGAAGATAAGATTTATTACAGAGACAGTGCAACTAGAAAAGGTTGCAGTAAGACAGACCACATCAATCTTCAGACCACATCAGAGTCTCTTTAAAGTAGTAGTACCATGCAAAAGAGCATCCAAAATATGTCTGTTACACCACTATTTGTGAATCTTTCCTAGCAGGGAAAGCCCTCCTGTACCCTGTGTCAGCAACTCATGTCTCTTATGTTTGGGTCAGCTGAATTTTTTGCACTGCCAGGACAACATGGCGATTCAGCACTTGGGTTTGGGTGGCAATCAGCAATGATCAGCTACATTCACTGATCATTCCAGTTTACATATCAGTGTGAACGTCACCTCATTCTAGATAAACTCTTATGTATCTAACACAAAGACCTCAAACCACCTTGATTTAGGTTAACTGTTGAAATTACCTATCAAATTACCTAGGTGTTTTTTTTTGTTTTTCGTTTTAGAGCTGTCTGTTTCATTTCAGCTAACCTAGTCCTGTCTATAAAATATTGCTGTGCTGTAAAGCGGGGTTGGACATTCTGTACACTTGCAAGTTTTACTACTCTACTACTCCTGTACTGCTGCTGAGTGTACAGATTAAAATTTAACTTCACTGGCTCTTATCAGTGACCTCAACCGATCTTTGGCCCTGGCTGCTTTGTTTGACCCTTTCTTCCTTGCCACTGTTTTGTTTTCCGCAACAGCAAAAATAGACAGCACAGTGGCTTAGTGGTTAGCACTCTTGCCTTGCAGTTCTATCATCCATTTGTTTCCAAACAAAGACCTTATCTGCTTGGGATTGTTTTATCTAAAACTGACCATACATGTATGTATTTTTCCAGCTGAATCCCACAAATCTGCCAAATATCGTTCTCCCCCCAATATCCAGTTTATTCACGTTCGATCAAGTTGGGACAGTTTGATTAAAGGTATGGTCAGACATTTTGTGAAACCTCTGCAGTGCTGGGGGAGGACTGATGGGGGATTAGTGGCTGAATAGCTTTGCTCTACAGCGAGGTGTAGAACGTTTGCAATTCAACTAATGCTGAAATCTATTGAGATCAAGCACCCAGTGTGGTGTAGGAATTGATCACTAAACTGGTAATTTCCAATCAGATAGGGATTAATTTGCTTGGCATATTGGGCTGTAATTAACCCATGTATTCCTAGCTTGTGTGTTTCAGTTTCTATCCACAACCCAAAGGTTTAAGCCACATAATGCACATGCTATGTACACACAATGCAATTTTCTGACAGATTTACTGTCAGATCGATTTCCAACATGTCCGTGAAAGGCAAATCGATCGGAATCAGATCGGACATGTTGGAAAGAATTGATCTGACAGTAAATCCATTTTGCCATTTTGTGTGTGAAGCCATTTTAATCCATCACTGCATTCTACGATGTTCTTGGAAATGATATGGCTTTTGTCATAAGCTCCTTGTTGGTTGCAAATGTGTTGCAAACTGAATTCAGCTATTTTTATTTAAAATGAAATACCAGACAATCTTCATGACTTTGGTTTAAGTCTTCAAACATACTGTAGCTTGTACCTCCTTTTTAGGTGGCTCATAAGAGTAAGCTACTTCTTGGAAGACCTTGCCACTTATCTAGTTAAATTGGGTTAATGAGAGTGATGCATCAAAGGCCTCAATGTTCTCAACTTCTCAGCCTGGGTGTTGTGACACAGTAGTTGTGAAATGACTAGTCTAGCCTAGATTCTTCCAGGGCAAATCCATGCACACGCTTGTATTACTATTGTTTAGGATGGCTGAGGGGAGGATAGTTGATCGTTTTTTTTTTTTTTTTTTTTTTTTTTTTTTAGGCTGGGGGAGCATGGAGGGGGACTGCAGACTGTGAAGTGGTCAGTGTGTTGCACACAAAAGGAAGAGCTCAGGCCACTATCAGGCCAGGTTTCAGCTGTTGATTGAGTTCTTTGTGACATGCAGAGTTCTGGGGGAACTATTGTTTGTGAAGCCTCTTGTGTTCAGCTGGTGATCTGACAGGCTGGTGGCTGTCTGTTCATCCAATGATGCTCAAGGTCTGACCCAACAATTCACCTCTCGGGACAAGGCACATGCTGTTCTCTAAAAACATTTAATCCAAGGTTTCTCCTATTTCAGTAAAGGTGGTTAATCCTTAAAACTTTCTCTGTATGTCTTTTTGCCATTTCTACATGAAGTCTTTTGTGCTGCTCTGCATTTTGCCCCAAGTTATTGCAATATTGTTTTTTTTCTTTTTGAAGCTTTAACTTCTGTCTGAGACATTCATTGCCACACAGGCGCTCCTTCCTGAGTGTCTCGCCGCCGCTGATCTAATCCTGGCATGTTTGTGTGTGGTTTTTTTTAAAGGTGTCATAAAACACATCCTTGTCTATGAAATAACTAGTTGATGTTTCAAAACACAAGAACGTAAGCTCGCTAGTTATTACACAGAGATCACTATCAGGCCAGTTTTTCCAGCTTCTCTTGTCCCTTGTTTAGAGAAAAAAAAAAATGGAAGCAGGATCTGACTTTGTTAGTAGACTCTACTGCTGGTGGGCAATGGTTAAAATATGGTCACATATCAACATTTTTTTCACAGCACTGTACAGAGAACCTTGCACCAATTCACTGCCTATGAAACGGCTCATAATCGAACGACCTATCCAGTTGTTGTGCTGGGTACACACGATGCGGATCGGTAGGATTGAGCGATTATTTTCGACATGTTCTATCAGGTTTCGATCAATTTTGTATACTTAACATGAGTAAATCGACGGCTGTATCGATCAAGACCCGATCGAACGTGTCAGAAATAATCGAACGGCCTGGCGATCGAGTGGGAAATCGCATCGTGTAGCCAGTTAAATTGCTTTTTTTTTTTTTTTCTCTTCATGAGGTACAAATGCATAATAATGCTAAGGCTGGGCACTTCCTGCTGACTGTCAGCCCAGTGTACAGACACAATTTTGGTGTGACTTGGCTGTCTCCCCCCCCCCCCCCGTTCTAACACAATGGTTAAAAAGACAACTTCACACAAAAACACACGCGACAACTGACGTGTGTCTAACCCCCCCCCTCCCCCAAGTCTAGATGTCTTCGTTTGGACAACATAGCCCATAGCTGCCTGCAAGTCACTTTGGTATAAAGAGAGTGCTCCGTGACTTTTGCTCCCAGTGTGCCCTCTCCCAGAGTTCATTTCTGTTGGAACAAATCGATAAAGACAATGCTTTAGGTTCCAGCTGGAGGAGGTTTTAATAGTAATGCAGTGTCAGCGAGATAGAAGTAAGGCTGAGAAAGTTGAGTGGAAAAAGAATGTAAACCATTTCCGTTAAAGCAAAACAGTGATACGGTATAGCTGTCCTCTATGTGAAGCTTAGTGAAAAGCTATTGTTCATATGTGTTGTGAGAGATCCCTGAGCCTTATTCAGTAACTGGGACAGGAAGCAAAATGCAGTTGGATTCAGAACAGATGGATTCAGAACAGTTGCCCCAGGTAATGCCCTGCTGCTGCTTGTTGAAGTAGACTATTTAAAGGACAAGGGATATGGAGATTGCCATATTTATTTCCTTTTAAGCAATACCAGTTGCCTGGCTGCCCTGCTCATGCTCTGCCTCTAATACTTTGTCATCGACCCTGAACAAGCATGAAGCAAATCTGGTGTTTGACATTATCAGATCTGACAAGATTAGCCGCATGCTTGTTTCTGATGTTATTCAGACACTACTGCAGCCAGATAGACCAGCAGGGCTGCCAGGCAGCTGGTATTTTTAAAATTAAATGAAAGCCTCCATTTTTTTTTTTTTTTTTTTTTAACTTCAGTTGCCCTTTTAAAGAGAATCTGTATTGTTAAAATCGCACAAAAGTAAACATACCAATGCGTTAGGGGATATCTCCTATTCCCGTCTGTCACAATTTTGCCGCTCCGCGCCGCATTAAAAGAAGTCAAAAACTGTTTTAACCACTTCACTACTGAGGGGTTTTACCCCTTGAACACCAGAGCAATTTTCACCTTTCAGCGCTCCTTCCATTCATTCATCTATAACTTTATCATTACTTATCGCAATGAAATGAACTATATCTTGTTTTTTTCCGCCACCAATTAGGCTTTCTTTAGGTGGGACATTATGCCAAGAATTATTTTATCCTAAATATGTTTTTAATGGGAAAATAGGAAAAATGTGGGAAATTTTTTTTCCCAGTTTTCGGCCATTATAGTTTTTAAATAATGCATGCTACTGTAATTAAAACCCATGAAATGTATTTGCCCATGTGTCACGGTTATAAAACCGTTTAAATTATGACCCTATCACAATGTTTGGCGCCAATATTTTATTTGGAAATAAAGGTGCATTTTTTTCAGTTTTGCGTCCGTCCCTAATTACAAGCCCATAGTTTATAAAGTAGCAGTGTTGTACCCTCCTGACATAAAAATGTAAAAAGTTCAGTCCCTAAGGTAACTATTTGTTGTTTTTTTTTATTGTAAATTTTTAAAAAATTTAATTACCGTACAAAAAAAAAATAAATGGGGAGTGTGGGAGGTAATGAGTTAATTTTTTGTGTATAAGGAATGAATTTGTATGTGAAAAAAGATTTATTGTGTAGTTTTATTATTTGGCCACAAGATGGCAACAGTAACTTTTTGTTTAATGCGACCTCCAAGCGTCCTTCCGGACACTTGGAGAAAGTACTAGGAGGCTGGGTAATTGTCTTTTTTTTTTTTTTTATTTCTTTTCTTTTCTTCACAATGATCGCGCTGCTTAGCAGAAAAGCAGCGGATCATTGCGGGGCTTATATCAACGAACGGGAATGGATTTTCCCGTTCATTGATCTCCGGGCGGGCGGCGTGTTTACGAGCGGGAGCGCGCGCTACAGTGAGCATGAGCGCGGAAAGTACGGATTTCTCCGTCCCTGGGGGTTAAAGGATGGAAAAAGGGACGGAGAAATTTGTACGGGCGGGGGTAAAGTGGTTAAAAAGTTTGTTTATAAACAAACAAAACAAAAACCAAAACCGGAAGTAGGTTGATGTACAGTATGTCCACACAAAAAATACATCCATACACATGCAGGCTGTATACAGCCTTCCTTTTGAATCTCAAGAGATCATTTGTGTGTTTACCTTCTCCCCTGCAGCTCTCAATAATAATAATAATAATAATAATAATAATAATAATAATATAATATTATTATTCATAATAAAAATATTAATACTAATTATTATTAAGTATTAGATGTATATAGCGCCAACATATTACGCAGTGCTGTGCAATAAATGGGATTACAGACAACAGGGGTGACAGAACAATACAGGTACGCTGAAGAGTGACAGGCTGATTGTTTGTTTCTTCCTGCAGACAGCTCTGCGGTGTCTGTAATTCCTCAGTATGTGACAGCCCAGCTCCTTTCACAGCCTAACAGAGGACTATTTATCCAGCTTGCAAAAGGCAGCTCTCTTCTCTCACTGACAAGAGAGCAGAGACCCTGCCTAATGTAAATAACACACATGGGAGTGTGCATAGAGGGGAGTGGGGGGTGGCGTGCATAACAGATCAACACTGAAGAGTTGGCAGCCTTCCAGACAGAGGGCGACAAATCCGACAAGGGAAAGATAAGTTGATTTATTACAGAGACGGTGATAGTAGAAAGTGCTGCAGTAAGCCAGAGCACATTAGAATAGGTTTAGGAACTTGTAGGATAGTAGAAAAAAGGATGACATTTTTGTTCGTCAGTCATCAGTGGTTTCCAAAATTATTCTTTACATCTGAAGTCCTTCCCTTTGTGCAAGTGAATATTTTAAAAATGAATAAAGCCCAAATATTTGTTACCTGAAAATACATGGCAAGTGGCCTTTGCCTAGCTTTCCAAAACAAGTGTAAACTACCTGTGAAGTGTTCCCTTCGCTGTATATTGTAGTTAACATCCCTACCTCTCCTTTGCTCTCCTTGGACTTGTGAGAGAGAATTCATTTCTCAGCCACGAATGTTCTTCCATTCCACATACCTGACTATTCCTGATTAGGTTAGGTGAAAACGCCTATCCACAAGGTTACGGTGTTAACAAAATTACAGGACATCGCAGGCAAAGCTACGACAGCAGTCCTGTGCATTTGTAATGTAAGATAGCATCGCTCTTTTGTGCAGTATTTTTTTTTTTATTAAGAATTGCAGGATGTATGGTAATAAAAACTGTAGACTGTTGGAATTTTGCCTGGCCCCAGTGCCAGACAGTTCATTTCCATTTTAGATATACACAAACGTACATACACATGTATGCGTAGGATGTTGCTGGCCTTTTTTTTTTTTTTTTTGCTACAGTAAAACCCCGGTTATCCAGAACTCCGTTAACCAGAAGTTTCAAGCAACCAGAAATAAAATCCTAGCCTTGGCAAAAAGAATACATCTACTTTTACACTTTATAATAAGCCTCTGTTACATCAAGTCAATACAGAGTTCATAGTAAGTGTACAGTGTGGGGTATAGTAGTGTCTTAGCTAGGCCTATATTTAACATTGATTCTCACGCAACTAGAAACTACACTTATCCAGCATCAGCCAATCCCCGTTGGTGCCGGGTAACGGGTTTTACTGTATAAAGACTAGCGACCAGCAGCGCTAGTACACTTTTCAGCAATGGGTGCCAAGCAGAGGAGCTGTAATGTTGAAGGAGATAATTGGTGGCTTATAAGGGGGGGGGGGGGGGGGGGAACAAAATGTTTAGGCTTCATGTTGCGTGAATGGAAATTTCCGGTCGACCCCCAGACAGCACATGTGTGTTTGTGGTAAGCAGAGGGTGATTAATGACCGCAGCAAAGTTTAAAGATCTTCCTCATGATTAAAGCATAGACTGACTGTGCCAGCCCAGATCTACCTCTGTCTGAGTAAAGCGATCTGATCCGTAGATTTTCTTCCTTTCCTTGGGGAATCTCATCTTCTGTAGCATGAAAGTTTTCTTTCTTCCCCTCTGAACAGCCGTATGTCAGATGGTAAACCGTTAATTAAATTACCGACAGCACATTGCTCAAGGTCCAGGAAAGAGGGCTGAGCTGTTCTGTCAGCAGACAAGCATCTGGGGGTGATATATTTTAATAGCGTGATCCACTTCATCAGATGGACTTCAAAAAAATAGAAGAATTAGTATTTTGTTATGCTGTATTTTGCCAATAAGATGTGAATGTTATGAGGCATTTGTTTATAAATAGTGTAGCAAATCATAATTGTGTAATATATGCCAGTTGCTTTGTGTGTCTCCAATTTATTTTTGTGTTTATTAACTGGCAAGTGTTGAGAAGAGCATGCGCTGTGATATGCAAATTATAATCCCAATCTATATCGCAACAACCAATGATGGGATTACTAATTGGTCGCTTCAGTTCGGTCTGCAGCTGAATTCACTTCCGATTCACTTCATTGTCAATCAGAAGTGAATTGGTTTGTATGTACCAGCCACTATATAGCATATTTCTGTGGGATGACTACTTTTGAGCTGCTGGCTGCAATCTACTCAGTGCTATGTCTGTCCCTTGCCTCTTTAGTAGGCCAAACTGCATGATAAGCAATCTGTCCACAGTGCCTGCTGTAATTCTATTCTACAAGGCAGCTTTAGGGTACATGACCACATTTCTCAGACAGAGTTTTTAGCTGCAGAAGACTTAGTGAAACTTAGAGACACTGTAAAAAGAAAAACGTCACCTGGGGGGTACTCGACTCGGGAGGGGGAAGCCTCCGGATCCTAATGAGGCTTCCCCCGTCGTCCACTGTCCCACGGGGGTCTCGCTGCAGCCCTCCGAACAGCGGCCCGACAGACCTGACAGCCTGTTCAATATTTACCTTTCCAGGCACCAGCGGGGGCGCTGTTGCGGCTCTTCTGACGGAGATGGGTGGAAATAGCCGATCTCCGTCGTGTACACTCTACTGCGCAGGCACAGGAGACTTGCACCTGGGCAGTAGAGCGGCCCGACGGAGATCGGCTATTTCCGCCTACCTCCGTGGGAAGGAGCGGATGCTGCGCCTGCGCTGGAGCCAAAAGGTAAATATTCACATCGCCGCTGCCGTGGGACCGATGAGGACAGGGGAAGCCTCAATAGGATCCGGAGGCTTCCCCCACCCGAGGTGAGTACCCCCTAGGAGTTTTTTTCGTTACAGATTTTCTTTAAAACTCAAATTACAAGTTGTTTTAACCATGGCTAAAGTACATTTTGGGGCACAGACTTTGCCTCCATGAGTAATTAGATGCACAGAGCAGAATACAGTTTTGTTTAACACCCGGACTAATCCAGTGATTTGCAGCAGATTTAGATGTTAGGAACACACTGGAATGGTTGTTCAGTACGCATAAATGAAACAAAATGGCCAATTAAAACAATGCTTGCTATTAAGTCTAACAAGGTGAAAAGCTGTACTCAAGTGATTGCTTCAGTGATAACACTTATCGTTATTCACTGTTATGTTTCCGGAATGAAGGCTTCCTATTTTTTTAGTATATAAAGCCGATGCACATTGTGTTCTGTAAGATGCTTATCACACAAGTGCCCTATTGCCCAGAGAGGAAGCCGTGGCCGCACAGTTGTATTCTGATGTCCGGAGCTCTCTTTAGCAGCTTATGCAACTGCCTTTTGAGCAGGAAGGGGTCATTTGAGGCAGCTGTCTCAAACTGGCAGCTTCCTCATCTCTTCTCTGAGGCTGTCTGGGAGGATTTGTTCTATTTCTTTTTCAAGGGGCACACTGAGGCAGTTATGAGGATTAGAGTTTAAAACAAAAGTTTGCTTATTTCTTTTCTCTCTCTCTATCATGGCCTTGGCTTGCTTCAAGACATTCCCATTTCAATAGCAAGCTGGAACGCTCCACATTGCAGGCACTCTACATTTTTTTTTTCTCTTTCCCCCTTCTCTCTCTTTCCTTTCTCTCCTTCCAAGGTCTGGTTCTGTTTTTGTAAAGCTGCTGCTAGTGATATGTGCACATTAATTTGTACTGTCTGCAATGGCTGAGCTTGTGGAAACAGTGGTGTGTGAATTGTTGCCCCTCCCCTCAAGCACCCTTTCAAATCACCTTATGTAATGCTGATGTTGTAATGTGCGCTTGTGGTTCTCTTATGCCTGGTACACACCATGCAATTTCCTGTGAGATAGAAGGGTCAAACCGATTATATCCGACAGGTCCGATCTGATTTTTTTTCTAATGCACAAAGGAATTAATCAGCCTTTAGAAAAGAACACATAGCAGTTGCCTAATGTTGGGTACACCCGATGCAATTACCTGTCCAATTGACTGGTAATCTAACAGGACGTTGCATTGTGTGTACATGTCCTAACAGCTCCCGATCAATAACTGGATTGATTTTTCCCGTGATAACTTCGTAAAATCTAGTTATCAAATGGGAGCAGATCGGATAGAACAGAAATAATTGCCAATTCCCGTAAATTGCATTGTATGTAACTGGCAATATTCTGGGAACACACGATGCAATTTCCTGTCCCATCTAAGGGGTAGTTGTATCATGCGTACATGTCCAAACTGCTCATGCTCCATAATGGGATCGATTTTATGATTAAGTCTTCGCAAAATCAATTGGACCAGAAGTTGCGTCTTGTTCCTAGCGTTGCCGTTGGCAATAGCTGCACTTTTTCATAAATCTGTACATGTTCAATTAAACCCTATGTTCAAAACTTTTATCTTACCACCTGTTTGGCTAGAGCAAGGACAAGCTTTGCCTTCTAGAGGGCTCTTGGCTGAAGCAGCAGGTTGAGGCCGTCTGTGGAGAATCTAGCAGGTGGACAGCTTTCCCGATGTGTCGCTAAGAGACAGAGTACGGCATTCTCCATACCCCCTATCACTGGAAGCTGCATCATGCCTCTCCATAGAAACATAATGCATTATGACCGTAACTTCACAACGCATCTGTACAGCACTCGGCCCTGATCTGTCAGCCGAGGGATCAGTCTCAATCCCTGCTGACAAGAGTGTGTGTGTGCGCTTGCGTATAAGTACCTCTGGTAAGTGTGGTGGAAATGCTACATGTCCTGGCTTTGTTCCACTGGCCCCATCTTTGCACATGTAGATACTCCCAATTAGCTGCATATTCAGAAACAAAGTTTGTGGTAGATCATGGTGCTGTTAAACTGCCCATGCAAAGTAGCCCTTAAGCTAGGTACAAACATAATAGAAATGCAAAGCACACTTTGCCTGTTATTCTCCCCCTTTTACCTTTTGATGGAAGAGAACATGCTGTTTAATAAGTAACTGAGCAGCATTGGTGTAAAGATTATTGTGGAACTGTCACCCGATATGATCAGGAATGTTTTGTGTGATAGCATATTACACGTGATCCTGGCTTTACTGTGCTTACTGGTACTCTTCTAGCCAGCATTATTAGGGAGAGTGTACTGCAGAGTGTTTGTATCTATGGACATCTTTGGGTCTGTTAATAATTCACTCTATTAATGAACACTGGGCTGATGCTCTGCCAAATTTGGGTTCAGCCAAGCACCATCCTTGGGTCTATCTTGTTGCTGATGATAGTTTGCTCCATTAGTTTGTTCTTTATCTAGCAGATTGTTTGTTTGTTTTTTGTACAAGTTAGGAATTCTGCTGCCACTCTCCTGATTATGATTCATGCTGATTACTAGTGGCTTTCTTCAACCTGGCATACCCCATTGCAGTCCTTACCTGTTGGTGTGGAAATAGTAAGGACTCACTGTTTGCCTGCAGGACTATTGCTCCTATTGGCTGAATATAGTTTCTAATACACCACTTGGATTTATCAAGCAGGAGCAAAGTACACTGAAGCTAAATTGTTGCATCTATCCATAGCAACCACACAGAATCCTTCATCAATTCAGTCACTGAGGGCTGGTGCACACCGAGCCGGTTTTTTGGCGTTTTTGCAGCCGCTCGCTGCAAAAACTGATCCGCATTGTTGGTCTTAAAAGAATATCGATTCTAATGGCAATCCTAATATCAATGGAAAACAAGCTTGAACAGCATATGGATTTGCCCCTTGTTTAATAATTGGTTCTTAAACTGAGATTATGGGGTTTGATAATGCTTAAATATTCACAAGTTCCAGATTACAGTATGTAGTCACACAGGACAGAAGGAAAACCTACAGAAATGCATCCTGTAGGTATTTAGAGCTTAGCCTGTCTAATTGTACCTTTATCTGTGACTAATCACAACGTAACTTGATCTCTCAGCTGTGTCAGCTTAGGAATCTGCCGTCCTCAGCAGAGCAGCTAATTTGTAAACACAGGATGTTAACCGTATATCTGCTTCCATGAAAGTAGGAAGAAGACACTGCAGGTTTATTGCAGCATTTGTATCGGCTGTAACAGAGATTTTTCTTTAAAGGTGGCTATGCAGTTGCTTATCTTTTTGAGCAGAGAAGAAGTTCTGAGTTCAGGTCCACTTTAAGTGTAGTTGCATTTTAATTGCTTTACACCAGGCACAGGACAAATGAGCCCACTCCCTGTCATGGCTGCTTTGTGTATTCCTAATTCAATTTGTAATGCTCCTCCTACCATCCCTCCCAACATTTTTGCTTGGCTTCTACTCTAGCTGCACCTCAGCCCAGTTTTCTACATCCTTCAGCACTTCATTAAAACACTGCAGAGTAGCCTCACACAGTAGACAGGAAGGTTCTGCGGAGTATAATTAAATCTAAAGCTGCTTAAGGATTAGCAGGTCCACCCAGGTAACCATTGCTTCCTCCGCCACAGGGTAATTTGCTGGCATTTTGGCAGGAGAGGAGAGCAGTGCTAGATGCGAGAGGAAAGGCCAGAGGTCTGTGTGACTGAGTTCAGAGACCCCACTCTGCGAGAGAGAAAATTTTTTGTTCTGTTTCAAGTTTTGTCAACTGTAAATTAAGTAATAATGGACGTCTAGCCCTACGGGAGCTCTAGTATTCAATGTAATTTTTTTCCCTGTTGCAGTGCTGAGAACGACAGCCCTTCAGGAATTGCAACCTGTGATTATGGTGAAGCGGGTCTGATTCTTGACAAGCGTGCTCGTGAAAATGGTGTTTGCTGGTTATTAGTGAATGCTTTGTCTGCAGAGTCTCTGTCATCCTTTTGCAGGGCTTTGAAATCTTTATCTTTTAGCCGGTCTATGTTTTATGTTTCTGGTATGTTGAAGTGTATTCTTGTTTACATGTATCAGCCACTATCCACAGATAGCAATAGCTAAACGGACAACAATCGGGATAATCACACCGCTCTCTCTTTTCATTAATTGGCATGAGGCAGAGAGTGGTTCAGGCGCACTGGACAGTGATTTTACTAGGCACGCTCACCAGCACTATAGATATCTGCAGAATGGCATTTTAAATGACTCCCAAAGTAAAGGTGGCCATACACTGGTCGATTTGCCATCAGATTCGACCAACAGATCCCCCTCTGATTGAATCTGATCAGAGATGGATCGAATGGCCACCTTTACTGCAAACAGATTGTGAATTGATTTCAGCCTGAAACCGATAACAATCTGTGGAGCTGCCGCCCCCCCCCCCTCCCCCCCCCCCCCCCCCCCCCCCTTGCATACATTACCTGTTCCGGCCGGCGTGAGTCCCCTGGTCCCCGCTGTCGTCTTCTCCGCTCCGGGCTCCAGACCGTTCCTGCAGCTACTGAACTTCCTGTCCAGGGGAAGTTTAAACAGAGGGCGCTCTACTGTTAGAACTTCCTGTCCCGGCAGGAAGTTTTGTGTAGCTGCAGCCGGTCCCGAACCCAGCACGAAAAGACAGCGGGGACCAGGGGACTCGTGACGGCCAGAACAGGTAATGTATACCCGCTGCATTGCGTCGGGCATTCGAACGCTGATATCGACGCACTCCCGACCCGCTGATGATCGAGAAAAATCTTCCGCGCGGCGGGAACTATCGATTTCGGACGGAAATCGATCTGCCAGCGGTGTGTGTGGCAATTTCACAGCCGATTCGATCACTGTGATCGAATCGGCCGTATATCAGTGGAAAAATCGTTAAGTGTATGGGCCCCTTAAGAGGGATATGGAGGCTGCCTTATTTACTTTTAAACAATACCAGTTGCCTGGCAGCCCTGCTGATCCCCTTGGGTGACAGGGCTTGTGTACAGGCCTTCATACTTTTATCCATAGACCCTGAACAAGCATGCAGATCAGGTGTTTTTTACAAAAATCGTACAAGATTGGCTTCATGCTTTTGTATTTCTGCAGCCAAATAGACCAGCATGACTGCCAGGCAACCAGTATTGTTTAAAAGGAAATAAATATGGCAGCCTCCTTATACCTCTTCCTTCCTTCAAGTTCTACCTCAAACATGGTTACACTATCGCATTACGAGGTAACCAGTTAGGTATTGCGATTAACCAGAACCAGTAGGGTTTTTTGAAGTAGATCTACAGAATCTCAAAAGCCTTCTATTAAAAGCACTGCAAGCTACTTTTTTGCCCTCTTCAAACACATGGAATTTGCAGATATTCAGCTTTAGGGCCTGTTCAGACTATGCGCGTTCCTAGCCGTTTTCAGGGAATGCGTACGGGTACCAAAAACGCATAGAAACGGCTCCTAATGCTTTTGAATGGGCTAGTTCACATGTATGCGTATGAGACGCATACGTTTCTCATCCGCATTGCTGCACGCAGTTCTGTGCGTCCACGCATAGAAACGGACGCAATGAAAGTCTATGGACTCGTATCAAAAACGCGTACTATTGCGTTTTTAGCGTCCGTTTCCCTCTGCGGTTCCCATAATTCTTTTTTTTCCCCTGGGTCACGTGTGTGTGCAAAACGCAATAGAATACGCATTAGAACGCAAGAAAAACGCATGCGTTTTTCTACTTGCGTTTCTTTGATTTTAAACGCATTCTTCATACGCAGATAGTCTGAACAGGCCCTTACATGAGCAAGAAGTAACACCCATGATGTTTCAGGACAGTGAGTGACTATGCTAATCAAGGCATTTCCCTGAAAAGACAGGCGTATGTCCAGAACTGCCAGTTTATGCCACACCTGTAGCTTATTAGTTTTACAGGTCCATACAGTACAACTGCGATTGATATGATGCCATAATAAGACTTGTGAGAGAGGAATGCTATTGGATACCAATTTAAAGCCTGGTTTTCTTTGCAAACATGCCTTCCTCCCACTACTTTGTTATGCCTCCAAAGGATGGACCGACCCTGAGAATCTGCCCCCCACCCCCAGGTGGCTGCACTTCATTGGCTCCAGGGACAGGGTACTGGAGTGGCAGTTTGGCAACATCCCATGCCCTGAATGGAAATGGTTGGTGGGTGTGGAGCTCGGTCTCCCTTCCCCTCCCAAAAAGTATTTGTAGCTCAGGCAGGGTTGGTCACACAGCAACAGGACCGTATGACTGCCACTATATGCAAAAATGTTATGTCTACAGACAATCAGATTTCCCAAAAGGCAATACCAGACTAGTGTATACATGCATCTGATCTATAGTTCCCTGCAGGCACCCTTGGATGCACACAGGTGAGGAGGAGCTTGGGTTGCCAGGGAACATGGCAAAGCAGAGTGGAGCAGGACTCTGACATAACAGAGCTATGTGGCAGCTCTCTGTGGCTACCTGGCCACATCCTGCCCTCATTAGCATGCTTCTGTGGTCCTGCACAACGCATGCTGAGATCATTACAGGAGCAACAGAAATGTCACAATATGACAGACCCATACATGGCTGAGAATGTTTTTTTTTTTTTTTTTTTAAGTTTCTGATCAGAAATACATTTTTGCTAACTGATCATTGGACCATCTGATCATTTTCGATTGGAATCATTTGTCAATCAGGTTGGGCTATTGCATTGTGTGTTCAGTTTTATGGGGCTTAAGGAGAATATAAGACATTTAGTGCATTAGCTACAGTTAGTTAGCAGATGGCCTTCTCCCACCAGTTGTGAAAAATGTTACTGAAACAAACTCATTTATGAAAAGAAAATGGCTGCAGAAAAAAACACATGTGGTTTTGTTTTATTGAAGGCACATGGAAACTGCTTTTGCAGGAATTACTGTTTTTTTACAGGGCTTCAGTTTTTTAATGTCTGCCTTTTTAATGGCAGCAAAAAGCCCAGCAGTGTTTCCGTGCAGATTTTTATAGGTTTCAAAACAGCCTATTTCTTGGTGCAATCGGGTTGTACTGTAAAGGTAGGTAGGATCTCCTCATGTTGCTGATTTTGAGCCTTTTTTTCAGTGTGAGCAATACCCATAATGCCTAACCCACATCCAGTCACTACTTTAATAACATTGCTCCTTTCACTATATACTAAAGGTACTAGAACAGCATTTTTTTTAAAATTTCTTCATGACCTAGATAACCTTTTCCTCAGCTGGCAACCCTTAAGGTGGCCACACACATTTCAATTCGTGCAACTAATCCAACTTAAAAATTCTCCTTAGGGCACAGACTTTTCTATGAGTGAAGAGGTTAAACCTTGTAGGCTCCTCGGCTCCAGTCGATTCATTCATATGGTTTTTGTTTAGTATTAGGATGTAAATTACATCAGCGTAATATATATAAGCGGATATACCGTCCCTTCTGCTGGCCAGATGTTGGAGGGATAGAAGCAGACAAGGGGGGCAAATATGCAGGGGGAATAAGGGCCATTTGTGCAGAGGATTTACTGCAATGCCTGGAGCACATTTTTAGTAGACGGGTACAGGCGTTCATTATAGTGACAGGGCCCAGGCCTGTGCAGTAGTACAAAAAAAAAAATCCCAGAAACACTTGGAAGACATAGACATATGCTTTCACAGTCATTTTAGTCAGGAAATGCTGAAATCATTCTCCTTCTCCCCCTCGCCTGTCTACTGCTGAAAATGTGGAGGGAAAAAAAATGATAGACCATTTTCCCCTTTGAGGTAAAATGCTTTAACTATGGGAAAACTCAACACTGTTTAATTCCCATAGGAAAAAAACAGGATTGCGGTCGGTCCTCATGGGACATTTATTTCAGTAAAAGCGCATTTTCTAAGTGTTGCTCAGGATACAGAACCCAGATATTGAAATACCTCAACAGTGGAGGAATCTTGTCTGTCGACTGCATATTTCCTGTTTTCTTTTTTGAACTGTTGACCCACCAATTGCCAAACCTTGCTCTTTTGAAATACACATATAAATGAAATGCCGGTTTTCTTGTGCCTCATAGGTAGATATGTTTCTGTGTTTTAGGAGGGGGGGGGGGGGGAGAGAGAATTAGTAGAGTATGTTTGGCCTGTTGTTCAAAATGCATTCAGAATGTTTGCATAACATACCTCGATGTATGCCTTTTTTGATCAAATTGGTGAAGTCGTAATTGCTAATCCGTCTTCTGAAGGTTGCTAAGCTTTCTTCAGCATTTCTTGCACAAAATGGCTTCTACTTGCAACATGGCTCCCTCTAGTGCACCGTTCATTATTCTCCCTTTGGGCAAAACTTGTTGAAGCTTCAGAATCCTCTCCTCTGGGGATAACCGGGTACTGATATGCAGTAAATCCTCACCTTATGGGCACAAACCTACTTAGACACAGGAAACCATTCATATTGCGCTTTTCTCCTTATCAACTCAAAGTGCTTGAGCTGTAGCCACTAGGGTGCACTCAGTAGGCAGTAGCAATGTTAGGGAGTCTAGCCCAATGACTCCTTACTGAATAGGCACTAGCTTTCTGAACAGGAAGAGCCGAGATTTGAACCCAGATCTCCTGTGTCAGAGGCAGAGCTTTTAACCGGTACACTATCCAGCTACTTAGGGCAGGTAGATTTTGTGGCAGCCCTCTATGAACAGAATCACTGCATCAGATTCTGCAAGATTTGCTAGTGACTTAAGGCTGCATGCTCGTCTATGCACTGTATTAAATACGGCGCTTTAGACTGCTACTGGTTTTAAAAGCAGGCCTCCAGGCCAGCTAGTGTAACAGGTGCCACTTTCTGGGGCCTCTTGCAGCAGTAGATGGGAAAGGCTAGATTAGAAGCGTGCAAGATTAGGAGTTCCCCCTACTACTGGGCTAGTCTAGGCATCTGCTTGGGTGTTGCTTATACCCCCTTCAGCTCTGTTCTGCAACATCACGCTTATGGAGAAAATAAAAACTGAGCTGGATCTTTGGAAAGCACAAACAGTTGCAGAGAGCATGCTCACAGCAGGTCTGTTTATGCAGAAAGAGTCAGATGAGAACAGCCAGCCTAGGCTCCCATTAATCATTGTGCACATCCTGGGAAAACCTCAGGTTAGATTAGATAGTCCAGAGACAATTTATAAAGCGGGCGCCGGATCAGAGGTCTCTGCAGGCTTCATGCTTTATCTACGAGTTTTATGTTTATAGTGCACCTGTTGTAAACCGTGGAAATAATTCAGAAACGAATGGTATGTGATGGCAATGCCAAAGCGAAAATGAGTACTGTACTTTGCTTAGAATTATTCTATGCTTTTGCTTGCAGAGTTGTTAATTCATTAAGAGCACAATTAATACTGAATTGGGAAATGGAACATATGCAAAATGTGATTATTTACAGGGTATCCACAGCAGAACATGTTTTCATATAGTCAATAACATTGTATCTGCTCTCTAATATAGTGGCCCTTCCTGTAAATATCTATATAGTAATGGCTTGCTTTGCTACTAGAATGTTTATACAGCTTGAACAGTCAGTCACCTGTCAGGTTTGGTCCTGCCCACTACCATGAGTCCCTCCCACTTATTCTCAAGCTTTCTCAGAAGTAAATACAGCATTTCACCGCAGGCATGGCTGTCGGGGGAAGAACTTTTGCTTTTGTCTACAACTATCAGTCTGGCAATGGTCTGTTATATCCATTATGCGTTGTTGCTGCTTGCTGGTCTTGGGATCTAATGTCTTGAGAGGGGAAAAAATGTTACGTACGCAGCAACAAATATACCAAGGAATTCTTGTTTTACCATTGTCGATATTGGGCTACGTACACACTAGATGAAACTTGGCTGAGGCAGTCAATACAGTCTGCCTTGGGTGAGAAATCCAGCATGCTGACTCTTCAGCGACCCACAAAGTACATTATTCTCATTCCGCCCACCATGATACATTGGTCAGATGTTTCAAATGTTATAATCGGTTTAGAGAAATCATTCATTCTTATGTCCCAAATCGAAAACCATGTATAAAAAATTGTACAGGGTCTGTGGCCATCTCAAGGACAAGTTCACACCTACCTTTTTTCAATGTGTCCATTTTCTCTGTTGTAAAGTACAGTCCCAACAGGTGGAATTCTTACCCAGTAGAGGACTGTGTTGCCAGTTGTCAGATTTCTGGCACAGTATGCGCAACGGAGTGGCAGAGGACTGTCGCTACACCTCTCTTGTATGGTGCAGCAGATCTGCACAATATGGACACTGTATAGCTCCTGGTGGGCCCGTGAATTAAAGTAAACTGCACAGCGCCTCTGCCTGCATTTTTTGGAGACTGCGCATGTTTGTATCATTCTCATTTATGATGATGTGCACATGAATTCTGTACATTTCAAGCGTGTGCATTAAACACTGCTATTGCATTTAAAACAGCGTAAACCCAATAGAGTACTTTCAGAAGTCTATGGCAAAATGGTGCCAATAGAAAAAGAGGGGAAAAATATATCTATCTAAATAGCAGCTGTCTGGTTGGTTGGTTATTGAGGACATCCTCTTCTTCCTCCACTTTTTTCAATGCCCAAAGACTTTCATGCTTTTTAGTAACCATTCTATTTTTTACTTGCGATTATCTCCTGGTTTGAGATAGCTGTGCACTGCCTTCAATATGGTGGCTTCACTTTTAAATGCTGGGGTGACGGTGAATGAGGCTCTCCAACCCCTCATGCTTTGCAAGCCTGGCGCCACATCTCTCTTCCCGGCTGTGTAAGGATATGCTAGCTTGACAATTTAGCACTGACAAGACAGCAAGACAAAAGATTGCTGGGCACTGTGGATGCTGGGGCTGTGACAGCCTGATTAATTCTAAACCATTGGCTTCTAGATGGACCTTCAGATTGAATTTATTCCTCGTTTTTATTATCGTGGAGAGAATGAGATGGCATAATAAATTGTAAAGCACGAAGCCGTAGCTTTCCAGTGACCTTAGCTCATCAAATCTGCTCAATAGGTAGAATTTTTTTTTTTTTATTGCGCATTTGTAGAGGTTTCCTGCCTGTGTCTTCCCTCTGATATCTGAAGAATTTTCCTCCTGATTCGTAGTGATTCGAAACGGCCAGCAATATTTTCCATAACGAGAATGTGGTTTGCATCGGTTGCTGTCTGTTTTCCAGTCCTCCTTTCCCCCCTGTGGACTGTTACTATTTGTTATGGACAGGTCTTCCTGTATATTCCACCTCAAGTTGCTCACACATGGTGGTTACTGCTATAGATAATTGTCCACTGGTATGGCTTTCAGTTTTATGTGGGGTCAGACAGTCACTGAGTGACCGAGGGCAGAGTGTGCCATCTGGCAGTCATAAACTAACGGGGCAATACACATCTTTTTCCTAGGATAAGGCAGGGAAGGTGTTGAAACTGAGGTGCACAGCTGACTGTTGTCACTGGCAGACACCGTTTTATGGACCTTATTTAACTCGTGAGTGCTGCACAGGATCGGGTCAAAAGTTCAGACTGTCCATTCCTCTGCCCCCTCTAGATTGAAGGCCAAGTGGGGAGGGGGAATCTGGAATGTAAAGACTGCACATGGCTGACTTGTTCTCCCACCTCCTTCTATCCCTCAGACTAGCTATGACTGTCCAGGGTGGAGACTTCCTATCATCATCTCATTGTTAAAATGCCTGTAGAGCAGAAATTCCAAGCACAGACCAAACTATGTGAAGGCTTGTGTACAGTGATTAATTTGCAGGTTTTAAAGATTTGTATAGCTGTTCAATAGTCACCCCAAATAGTCATTCTTGAGAATTGCAGTCAGACTTACCCCATAGCACACTGTCCAGCTCTCTTCTGATAAGCATTCTCTGCTGTATGGGGGGGGGGGGAGTGATGCTGACGCCTGTGGTAGTGCATCATATAGATCAGGCATGGATTTTTAAGCCTCTAGGTGTGTAAAATGGCTATTGGAACTCGCAAGCCATGAATCCTGATTGGTTGCTATGGGAAACCCTTCCAATCTTTTTGCATTTAGCTACGATTTCATAGACCATCTTCTTTTTGGATAATTGTTTATTTTGTTTACATGTGTAGAGAACACTGGTCAGCCATGTTAAAACAAAAATGTTCTGTATTAAATATCTAGCCTTGTACTTATTTTGTGCATTCTGATTACAAAACCTCCAAATGAGCAAAAATTTTGGAATGCGAATGTTACATCTGTTCTGTATTATTGTGCAACCAAAACTCCTGCCAATATTCCTCTGTTCTGTTTTTTTGCAATGCAGAACTGTTTGCTTTTCACAAACCCGCTGTTCTCGATAGTCTCGGTGGTGTGGGCAGCTGACACTCCAAATTTTAAGGGAGGGGGGGTTGACTTGTGTACCTCAACATGTCTTGATAGCGTTGAGCAAATAGCGTCGGTGTACTGTAATCCCAAAAAATACACCCTATGAGCCCTGATTGGTGTATGGCAGGCTGGAGTGAAGTAAACTAATATCTCATTGTTTGCTGTAGGGTGCAGCACATTCGTTGTGTCATATGATTCACGTTATTACATAAGCCCTTCTATCCATTGTGAATTAGATATGCTTGTATAGAATGTGATCTTGCTAGCCTTTGCACAGTTGATCCATCCAGTAATACCCCGCTGATTTCAGCTGTCGTACAGGAAATAAATTCCAGAGATGTTCCTCCCTTTGTGAAATTGGAAACGGTCAGTGTTTCCTTCCTATACTGCGAATACATTTGTCTAGTTGTATTTTCACACTCTTAAATTAAGGTGTTCCTGCTGATGGGAGTAGCCTTGTCATTTCAGGCAGAAATAACCAAAGTACTGGTTTAATGTGGGCTTTGCCAGGTCCTGTGGCATGTATGCTTGGTTGTCGTACAGACTTGTACTGTTTGCGCATGCTAAATCAACTGTGTTGTGCTACCCCCTCTGTTCCACAGCCACTTCTATGTTTAGCAGCCTTCCTCTTATCCACGTGTAGTCATCCTTTGTTCCATGTGCAGCAGCCTCTCTACTATTTAGTATTTCTATAGCACCGGCATCTTCCGCAACGCTGTACAGAGTATATTGTCTTGTCACTTAACTGTCCCTCAGAGGGGCTCACAATCGAATCCCTACCATAGCCATATGCCTATGTATGTATCGTGTAGTGCAGTGGTCCCCAACCCTGTCCTCAAGGCCTACCAACAGTGCATGGTTTGTGGAAATCTGCAGAGGTAGTTAATCAGCTCTGCTGAGACACTAATTACTCCACCTGTGCATGTTTGTGGTTCTCTGCAAAACATGTACTGTTGTATGTATTGTAGTCTAGGGCCAATTTAGGGGGAAGTAAATTAACCTATCTGTATGCTTTTGGGATGTGGACCGGAGTGCCCAGAAGAAACTGACAGACATGTGGGGGGAGGGGGAGAGACACATGCAAACACTGGGATTCAAACCGGGGACCCAGTGCTGCAAGGTGAGAGGAACTACGTTACTGTACTGCATCTTCTTGCGTAAGCTGTTTTGTGTAAACAAACGCTTCCTCAGAGGCTATGAAGATGAACAACCAATACTGAAATATGAAGATGAATACTGAAATGTGTTTTTTGTTTTTTTTTTTCCCCTTCTTACCTCACACCCTGTGTAACTTAATTTTCTGTCATGTATCTACTACTTTGGTCATGCCTTACTCCTTTTGAAAACTGAACGATAGGGAATAATTTCCCACATATTCGGATTCAAGTCGGTTCCTGCAGGGCTGTGGAGTCAGTACAAAAATACTCCAAATCTTTATTGCTCTGTTAATAAAGAGATTTTAAAAGCTAAAAATACTGACTCCTCGGCCTGGTTCACATAAACGTTTTTTTTTTTGCGCAGCCAGCCGTACGGACCCTGCCATCAGGATCAGGTAAAAACTGTTAGTTTTCTATTTGTTCCTATGCAGCTATAAAACCTTCTTTTTCCGTTCTGCTGGGCACAACGGTTCGGAAAAATAGGTCCTGCAGCATTTTTTTGTCTGTTGAGTGGAACGGACAACGGATCTGTACAAGCAGATGGATGTGAACAGATCCATTGGTTAACATTGGATCCGTTCGCATACCGGACCGTTTGTACAGTATACATTCTGCTTCAGTTTCACTCAACGCTAATGTGAACCGGGCCTTTATGAAACCTCTGACTCCAGATACTCAAAATTGCTTCGACTCCTCGACTCCGCAGCTGGGTTCCTTTTCCCTTACTGTCCTATTTTTGTGTGGGGGTTTTTTTTTTTATACCCCTCTTGTATATGTAATATAAAGCAGATAATTAACTGGACAGCGCAATGAAATAGGTTGGTACTCTGGAAATTATAATAAAAAGCTACATTAGCCTTTAACAAGGATGGCTTTAGCTATCGACCTCGCTTAAATCTGTAGGGGTTTACCAAAGTGGTTGGCGACCTATACCCAGTGAGAAGGGTGGATGAGTCTATAACCACTTTGATAAGTCAGCCCTGTAGTGTGGGTACACACAAAGCATTTGGGTTGATACTAGAAATGACCTACTGGATGAAATAGGAAGTGATGTTGCCACCTTTGCATTCAATACAAAATAATGTGGCCTTGTCAACTGTTGCATGTTAAAGGTGGCCATACACTGGTCGATGTGCCATTAGATCGACCAGCTGACAGATCCCTATCTGATCGAATCTGATCAGATAGGGATCGTATGGCTGCCTTTACTGCAAACAGATTGTGAATCGATTTCAGCCTGAAACCGATCACAATCTGTTCAGCTGCTCCTGCCGCCTGTCCCCCCCCCCCCCCCCCCCCGTATACATTACCTGAGGCTGGCTCCCGGGCATCTTCTCCGCACTGCACCGCACCGCTGTTCTTGCTCCATCCCGGCGCTTCCTGTGTTACTCCGTGACCAGGAAGTTCAAATAGAGCGCCCTCTATTTCAACTTCCTGGTCACCGGAGTGACACAGGAAGTATAAGCGTACACTGGGACATGCGGAAATGCGGTGCAGCGAGGAGAAGAGGACCCCGGAGCCAGCTTCAGGTAATGTATACATGCTCGGATCGGGCCCGAATCGTACGCCGCAAGCGACGCGCTCCTACCGCCGGGCGATCGAGGGTAATTTCCCGCACGGCGCGATCGACGGTCCGATCCGATTTCGGGAGGGAATCGGATCGGCGGGTGCGTTTAGCGCAAGCGATTGGCAGCAGATCCGATCCCAGGATCGGATCTGCTGTCGAAACGGCCGTGAATCGAGCCAGTGTATGGCCTGCTTTAGACTCCTGCTTTTTTGTCCCTTTCTACTCTCCACCACCCCCCTAGCCTCCCCCCCCTTCCCCCCCCGGCTGATGTGCTTAATTCCCTCTGTATATCCGCACAGCATGAGCGCCACTTCTAAAGCGTTCATACCCGGAACGCTCCTGGTTGTGGTTGCTGTACATAGCTAGGCGGGAGTGCATGCATACAGGGAATGTGGTGTGGGACAGAGTATGCATGGAAGGAGAACTCTATTCAACATGCTTCAGTCAGAGCCACGAGGAGAAAAAGGGGAGAGGCCACCAAAACTGTGGGTCCTGTAAGTATCAGGACCCAGTAATAAGATACAGTGAGACTTGAGGCTGAATTAGATGGCCCTTGGTCTGTTTTTTAAACTAGTTTACGTCCTAACAAGGTAAGTGCAGTTACTCTCTGACCCTTACACACAATGAAAATAGAATTGGTGTGTAACTTGTAGGAGTGTCTCCACTCTACTTGCTGAGATGTCAGTTGTTGTGTTTTTTTGTTTTGTTTTTGTTTAAGCCTTCAAAAGTTAAAGTTCAACTGAACAGTGTGAAAAACATATCTTTGCAGAAACTGCCGTGAGGGCTTGAATCTGTGTTCAAGGACATCATAGAGCAGAGCTGTCAAAATATTCACACTATGCTCTCAGGCCAAATACTACTACTAAAAGAAAAGGGGCTGCTTAGTAGTCTGTGCAGGTTATTTGTAGTGTTAGGAAACTAGTCACCTAGGATGCAGAATGAAAGCTATTTTTACGAAATCGCAGCAAGTTGCTCCTTGCGTGTAGATGGGTAATTGGTAAAATGTTTTTTTTAATGCTACCAGTTAATTTACTTTTTGAATGCTTTCTTTTAGAGTTTGTTGCCTGCTGCACACACAAGTGAGCTGGAGCCTAATATTGCTTACAGTGGCTGCACTTTCTTGTGCTTCAGTATCAGGGCAACTTTTCAGGTACAAGGATGTCAGTCATTTTCTTGATTTTATCACAGTAGTGTGTCAGGGTCTATCATCAGCCATATACCTGTTGGCACATATACTCTTACCAGCAGGAGCAGGATAACACGTCCTCTTTATGAGTGAATTAACACTTCATGACTACACATGGTTGGAAAGTTGTGCTCCTCTGTAAAGTGAAAGTTTGACGTCCTGCTGGGTGGTGGCCAAGTCTATGGCAGCAATTAAAGCTTTTAAGATGCAAACTTTTGAAAGTGCCTTTCCACCACCCTTTAGTATTTATATATGCTGTGCTTGTTACTGATGCATAGTAAAAAGAGTGATTTACTCAGCACTGTAGTGCAAAAACTAAACCCGCCTAGGCTGTAATGGTAATGCAGAATAGGCTGAACATGTTGGCATCATGAAAATTTGGTCTCGACTGACTGAAAGTGAAGGAAGTCTAACCAGGTGGTGCACAGCAATTTAAAATCGTCATTATTTGTAGTCAAGTTCATAACCCATTTTTTTTCCAAGTCAAGACAAATAACTTTTATATTGTACTTTTCTCCTGGCAGACTCAAAGTGCTAGAGCCGCAGCCTCTAGGGCACGATCTATGGGCAGTAGCAGTGTTAGGAAGTCTTGCCCAAGGTCTCCTTACTGAATAGGTGCTGGCTTACTGAATAGGAATAGCTGAGATTGGAACCCTCGTCTCCCGGTGTCAAAGGCAGAGCCCTTAACCGGTACACTATCCAGTCACTGATATTCAATCAAGTTAGGGGTGTTACGCTAAAGTCAGTGCTCTCCCCAGAATTTTTTTCCAGCTGGGTGGCATGAAATAGTAGCCAGGTAGCATAAAAAAGTAGCCGGATGAGGCGATATGAGAGCATGCAGGTCTTCTGTGTGCCACTCTGCTTACAGCATAGGAGGTGAGCTAATGATAGCTGGGTACTTGCCAAAACTAGGCGCCTCCCTAGTTTTGGCAGCTGTGAAAAGATGATCTAGAACCTAAATGTATGAATTGCTTACTGAGGCTCTAATTCATTAAACTTGCCTGGATTTTTTTTTTTGTACGCAGGAGCCCCCAGCAAGCAAAGAACTGTTAGTTGTCCCAAATTAACATAAGTTATTCCATTCTATAAGACACTTGTGCTGTGCATTAAAGGAATACACGATGATCAAGTCATTTATCATGCTATTGTGTCTGAATTTTGCAGTGACTCATGTATCATGTAAGGTAGTTCTTGACAAGATTGTACCCTAGTGTATATAGTTCCTGCAGATTGCAGCGTACTGTTTTGTGTATGTAAGCTGTGTGTGATGTAGCTGGCACTTTTGGAGAAAGGAAATTGGGCTGTTCAGAACATACTTCATTCCTCTCTCTGAAAGTCAGGCGTTCTCCTCCGAGAGTATGATGTCTGGAAACGCAGTGTGTGAGGAAACGACATGCTGGGGAAGTTCCGTGATCTAGGTCGCCGAATTGTCTAGTCATTTCCTGGGCGTAGACAGTGTACAGAACGTACGTCTGCACAGGGTGTTTGATTCCAAGGCTTGGTCTGAAAGCTGCTAACGAAATGGTGTTTGCCAGACTCCGGTGCTTTTGTGGTCACTGAGGGTTTTGCTTGGTTGTACCTATAATTTGATGTTCTCTTGACAGGCAGTGGTGACCAAATGTCTGTTCTGTTTCCTCTCTGTGTGTCATACTGCGATGATAAAGAAAAATCTAGATTTATGAATTGCAGTTTTCCTGAGGAAAGAAATGTCCTGACAAGGCTGTCTGCATTTCTTACTTATTTTGGCAGTATTTGTCTGTTAAAGAACCCACAAGGCTTGAACTATGGCAAAAGTTGACATAAGTTTGCTGTGGATAAAGGTACTTTTTTAAAGAGGAACTCCTGTGAAAATAATAAAGTGCTTCATTTTTACAATAATTATGTATAAATTATTTAGTCTTTAAATCCCTGATTTACATGCTGACCTTTATTACGTGGCAACATTTTTACTGTTGGCAGTGATGAAGCTGCTGCATGCTTTTTTGGCAGTTGGAAACAGCTGTACACAGCTATTTCCCACAATGCAACAAGGTTCACAGACAGGAAACTGCCAGGAGTACAGGAGTACCATGGTCCTCAGAGGTTCTTGTGGGAGGGGTTTCACCACAATATCAGTCATACAGTGCCTCCTGATGGTCTGTGAAAAGGAATACATTTCTCATGTAAAAGGGGGTATCAGTTACTGATTGGGATACAGTTCAATTCTTGGTCAGAGTTTCTTTTTAAGCACGGTTCATTAAACTTAAGGTAGCCATACTTTATACAGTTTTTTTTAATTATTTTTTGCCCAATTAGATGTTCAATTGGGCAAAAAATTGTAGTGGATTTTTGTTTGCGATCAATGCTACGGTCAACATCACAATCCAAAGACTGAACAGCAATGTTTGTTGCTCCATGTTGATCATGGTGTCAATCGAAACATCGATCGCCATGCCAATCAAAAGAAAAAGTTGTATAGTGTATGGCTGGCTTTACCGTATTCTCTCACAGAAGACCCTTTAGATTTGGCAATAACGTAACTTTTTGGACCTCCGCCTGCAAAGCATTGAAAATAAGTTGTCCCAACATTTACTTTTTCTTTTTTTATACCATTTCACTTACAAGGCGCTTCCTTTACCACCCTTTTCAACTATTGCAAATTATTCTAAACTTCATTTCCGTTGTGCTTATAGACGGCCAACAGTCAGTTTTTACAGGCACCCTCCCCCCCCTATTTTCTGTACCCAATTGACTGGGTCACATTTTTGATTGCTTTGTTTCCAGCCAAGCGTGTATCAGAGGATACTTGTTTGTGCTGACAAACACTGTCTGCCTGCTGCTTTAAGCTACCCATAGAAATAACACTGAAACATCCCATTACTGTCATACCCTTTAGTGACTGGTCACTGCCTATGTACATTTGCCAAGTATACATTTGATTTTGTATGGAGTAGAAGACTTGTGTAGCACCCTGTTTTTGTACAAATAAAATTTCAGTAGGGAGACATCCAATTCAGATAATCTAGTGACCCTACAGAAAAGCGTGTCTAGTGTTTTTAAAGCTATGCATAGCTTCTAAATAAGTTGCCCAAAACACCATTGATTTCTTGGGGAGGGGAGACCGTTTGAAGAATCACTGTACAGGCATGCTGCTTGGCTACAGCCGCACAAGCACGGTAGTCTATGTAGAGAGGAGGAGGTGCCTTAAGCAGGAAGTGTCCGGTTTTAGCAATTGCTATTAGAGTAATAGCAATTGGCTTTTTTTAGTGGCCTGGCACAGTGGATCACTAAATGGCATAAAGGGACACCTGTATTGATGCTAGATCCCAAACCAAAAAGTCTAACATCTGTATAGAGCTACACATTTCCTAACACAGAAATGGAGTCCCTTATTTTAGGTTGCGTGCTGCACCACATTTCCAATCATTACACATAAATAAGAGATCAGCTGATTATGGTAGGCGTGCATTTGTTGCCCTCAAGGGATGCCTTGTTGCTTTAAAAGTTTGTTTTCAGGACTTTAGTTCAGATTGAAGTTGTGGCTACTGCCGATTGGCAGAGCTGCCAGAGATGCGGAGCAGCTTTCCTGCTGAATCCTCCTAAAGGATAAAGTTGAAAAGTTCACAGCCTTTTTTATGGTTTTGTTTTGTTTTTATTATCTCCCATTTGTGTTGTGGAGGTGACCCGGCCTAAGGGCATCAGACAGGTCAGCAGTGTTATCTGTTTTACAACAGCGTCTGTCCAAAGAACAGCCATCTACTTATTCATTTATTTTTTTACTACCTATCCTTTCAAGAAGCCCATAAAATACTTTTCCCCAATCCACAAATAAAACAGACAGGGCTACAAAAGAGCAGAGAGGACAGGCCTGTGCGTAAATCACTGCTACCAGTGTATCTCTGCTTCCCAGGCTGCACATCACTAGAGTGCTTCAATGAAGAGAGCCATGCCATATTCTGCCTGTCACATGACCAGGAAAAGTGATATCACATCATCGTGCCATTATTGCACCCCTCTTCCCCAAGCGTGCTTTCAGTTGTGAGTAAATATTCCTCTGCTATATTAGCTATAAATTAAAAATCTCTGACATGACCAGACGGGCAGTACTTACCGGTTTTTGACTCAGCTGTCGCATTAGTGATGTTTTTGTTGCGTTGTACAGAGTGCAAAATAGACAATCGGAACATTTGGCATCCCCAGTACAAAGTGTGTGTGTGTGTGTGTGCGTGCGCCGCGTGCGCGGTTTTAAAACGTCTGCAGTTCATATGTGTTTGAACTACAGTATCAAAAGCCAGACAGAACACCCTCCATATTCAAACCTGGGAATGACCCCAGGTAATCACTTGACTTTAGCTTTGTGTTTTGTTTTCCGTCCTCTTAGTGGTACAGACTAACCAGCAAGCTCATTGTGACCCAATGAGCTTGCTGGGTTTTTTTTTTTTTTTTTTTTGCGGTTATGTAGAGAATAGCCAGGCTTCTTTGTCGGTCTAGACTTCAGATTGATCTATAACTGATCTGTATGACTTCAAGTTATCACTAGCTTTGTCCCATGGACATTGCATTTCCTTCCTCTGGGGTTTCTATACAGGAAATAAAAGCACAGACAGCATTCAGCCATCATAATATGATGTGGAATGTATAACATGTGTAAGTTTTTTTTTTTTTCCGTGCCTTGAATGTCCCCTGTGACTAACACCTCCCCTCTGTCTAGATACGTTTCTGCTATGCTGGCTGGGAGTGAAAATTAGAATGTGGTTGCCATTAGCGAGGTTTCTTCCAGTGCTTGTAACAAGTTGCTGTGTACATTATGTAACTGATTTTGCTGTTCAGATAAGTGTTTGTTTTTTTTTTTGTTTTTTTTTAAATGTTTGCCTTGGGTAGTATAGTTGTGCCTCACTGTAAGTTTCTACATCCTGGATTCTCTGTGGCGCTTATTTAGAGAACTCCAGCATCTCTTACAGAGGTGTATGACTCATGGTGTATGCATACATACCACAGCCAGTAGTACATTTTTGGTCTTATTACAAGTTCTAACAAAGCCTCTTTTCTCTCTCTTCTCTTTCATGTCCTACTTTCTGCGCTACGCTGGATTTGGGCAAACAGGTAAGACTTGATTCATGTTGTTGTCTGTCAGTCGCACACACCTGCACACACATTCAGGTACGCTCTCCCCCACAACCGAGAATTCCGCTCCTGGCTTCCTCACAGTTTGGAAATATTTTCTTAGAAGAATGCACTAAGGCCTGGTCGTGTAGCATTTTCTCCAAAGCCCCAAGAGTTGAGAATGCATTCGAACAGGTCGGCTTGCTTCCTTTATGTAGGTGCAGGTTTTCGCCCCTCAGGTCAGTGTCCGCATAATGCAACAAGAGAAATGGGTAGGAAAAGTCAGAAAAATAATGAAGCGTTAGACACCTGATCCCTGACTGCTCTGGCACAGAGCTCTTCTGAGAGAAAACGGGCTTGTTTGGTGTGTTCTGATTTTCCTCTCAGCGAGAACACACTTGCTGGTAATGATCACTGTATTTCTGACATGGAGACCTCAGTGCCTGTAGTACAATGGAGAACCAGTACCTGTGAAAGCATGTCATTGGGGCAGACTACCTTATCAGCATGACACGAATACATTGTCCATGGGATGCTTTTTGTTGTAGCTAGAATAAACATCGGGTCCCATTTGCAAACCGGCCGTGAAGTGATTTGGCTTTATTGGCCATATTTATTTAGCGCTGACATATTATGCCGCACTTTACAGCACACATAGAGCCATCCACACCTTTGTTATCTTTACGGCACATTCATGTTGGAAGCCCTGAAAAGCGCTAGTGCTGACTGATGCTTTATAGTTGCTTGGCGCTGCCTATTTGACAATTGCTTACAGGTTTTGACTGGCGTTTGTTAATGTTTTCATTGTCCTTTTCCTTTGACTCCTGGGGGTCAGATCACTAGTCAGCGCCACCAGAATGCGTGTAGCAGGATTATTTGCAAAGCTGGTCAGCGTCTAAGCCACTATGAGAAAAATGACATTTACATTGTCCTAACATTTTGCTGCGCTTTAAAACAAAAAATGCCAAGAGACCATCCCCTCAAAAATCACACACAAATAAACCAAGTACAAGAATCAAACTGCTTGTAATGTCCATGCTGGGATTTAAACTAGTGGATACAGAGCTGTAGAGGTTAGCAAGATTGTAATATCTTATGGGGTTGTAAAATATAAATTTGTGCAGTTGTGGAGAAAAAGGTGGCAGATTTTTCTCCACTATTAGTATAGCATCCACACATTGCACAGCACTTTACTGAGTGCAGAGTCTGGAGCACTTTTTGTTACGGATCTATACCCAGGAGAAGTGTCAGGAGGAAGTCCCTCCCCTTTTCACATTTCCCAAGCCTTATGCTGGGAATACACTGTACGTTTTTTTTTTTTCTTCTAATGCTGGATACACACGGTGCGTTCGTGCACTCGATTTTCCCGTCGATTCCCGTCGATTCGTTTATTTCCAACATGTCCGATTTGGATTTCGATGGATCGTTAGGTCGATTCGGCATACTTTGCATGCGAATCGACCTAACGATCCATCGAAATCCAAATCGGACATGTTGGAAATAAACGAATCGACGGGAAAATCGAGTGCACGAACGCACCGTGTGTATCCAGCATAAGAATCGTTCCTATAGATGCCTTTGATGATAAAATTCCGACATGTCCGATGTTCCGCTCGATTCTTTTCTGCTCGATTTCTCATAGAAGTGAATGGAAAAAAGAGCAGAAAATCGAGTGGCTAATATAATAGATCGAGCGCCGAATCGAATGCGCAAAACATAACTTGTATTCCCAGCATTATAATGTGCTGGATGACTGGACTGATCAACGGGGAAATCTAGAGCGTCGGTCACTTTTATTTCCACTTGATCTGCTCCAATCTATGAAACTGTAGAAATGCAGTTTTTCCCTGTAGGTAATTTATAATGATCATCATAGAAGCTGATACGGTACAGTCTTTGTATTAAGATGTGTAACCGCTTATGAATTTTCATAGAGTATGTAAGCATCATGTCTTTTTTACTCCCATAAGAAGGCCTTGCAAGACTGTAAGTTACTGGAATGTTGAAAGTGGAAAACTGAACCAAATATTTAAATAACCTTTTACAGAGCGCTCAGGTTTGGGGTGGAAAGTGGGAGCAAAACAGTCACTGAAGTGGTGAATGCTGTAAACAGGGCAGGATCTGTTTTATAAACTCCATTCACCGCTTTACACGAACTCAAATACTTAAAGCAAATGATTTACAGCTCTATAGTACTCCTGTATTTGCTTTTTAAATCGGTGGCATGAAGTTGCTGTGATCTAGGCATATATAAATATTTTTGCAAATACAATGTAGCCCATTTATTGACAGGGCCCTAAAAGGACAGGCAGCTTTCTCCCAGTCTCCCTGCAGAGCACTTTTTCGGATCGTTATCGATGCAAAAGAAAACTATCCTATTGACTTGACAAAAAATTGTGATTGCGGAGCTTTTTTTTTTTTTTCTTTTTTTTTTACGAAAACGATCTGAAAATCGATCTATGGCGTCTCCAGCCTTATGCTGGGGATACACGGTACGTTTCTGTACAGTGTATCGACCAGCTGATCCGGCCAGCTGATAATATTCAGCTGGCCCAATCATGCCGCTCGACTCCCGCCCGCTCGATCCCCGCCGGCGGACAGTGGCAGGGAATCGAGCTCTGGTAACGGAGCGCTGGCAGGGACGAGCGGCAATCGATCCGCACAGACGAGCGGGGACGCGGCTGAGGCCCATCCGGCGGCTAATCGGCCGCCGGATGGACCAGTGTATTCCCAGCATTAGACTGTTTCAACAGTGGAGAAAGTTCCCATTATACATCATACACATTTGAGTGGCTCAAATTATTTACAGATTTCCTAAAAAAATGTTTATTTTGAATGTCCACTTTAATCAGAAGCTTTGCCAGATTGTGTAATAAAAACACTTGTTTTGGTCTACTTGTAAATAGCCTTTTGTATCACATTTTGCCTTGTGTGTACGTGAACTTGGAAAACATGTCAGTATAGTAGAGCTGTCATCAAGCCCTTTATTAGCAGCCTCCATGTCCTGGACAAACAGTCATTTTAGACGAGTCATTTCTTAATGTACAGTCCTTCACTTATGAGAACTAGAGCACTACATCTGTCTTTTCAGTCAAGTTCAAATCCTACATCCCTTTTAGCTGTGAAATGGATCCAGGAGACATGCTGACTGACGTACTTTGTACAGAGCTGTGTCCTGTCTGCAATTTTCGTTTTTTTTTTTTTTTTTTCTCTTGCTCTTAGTCGCAAGTATTTCCTGTTACAATGCTGTTCTGCAGATACTTCCTACTTTTGTGTGGGTCCCCACCCTCCCCAGCCTTCAAACACTCATTCATCGAGTGATTCACAATTACATTTTTTCTTAAAACCCCTTTAGATGGTGAAATGTGGGAGACACATTGGATAACCTCTACTGGCTGTCATGACAACCAGAAATTTTTCAACCAGATGGTTCCAAAATGACACAATGGTAAAGGAACGCTGAAGACGAGCTCACGTATGAAAGCATTTTATACCCTGCCTGAGGCAAACAGGTCACTCTGTTCCGTCCGGTTCTGTAGGGGGCTTTTTATGTGCGCTGTGATTTTTGTAATGCTGTAACAGCGGTTTGTATCATTTGACTTGCTTGAGTTTTATGTGAGGAATTTTAATCTGTTGGAACATCTGGTAGAAATTGACTGGGTAATAATTTTTGGTTGGACTTTATGCAGTCTGAGACACAGCTTTATAGTGGTTTGTTATAGCTGGGTTGTTAAAATGTTTAAAAGTATATTTACACGTTGATTGCTAAGGACTTTCCACACGTCAATTGAGTTTTTCTGAATGAGCCAGTAGAAAAGATGATAGCCAATTGATGTAGCCTTCTCCAGCTAGATTGGGAAACCGTTGCCAGTAGGATGATCAAACTGGTAAAAAAGGGGAAAAAAAAGTTAGGTGTAATGTTAAGCATAGCTTAACGTCCAGTTGACTGTGCCATCGATTTTCCCAATTGTTCAAAAGGTCAAGAATGCCAAATGCACATCCACATGTATACTCAGGACTCCCCTGCCCCCCCCCCCCCCCAACCAGTTTCCACAGTAAATGTTTTACTTATTTAAATTAGCGGCATGTTCTACTCAATATCAGTCCTTCAGGAATCTGTGACATTGCTATGACACAAGATGGGGGTTGATACATCAACAATGATTTATCAAGACCGGTGCAAAGAAAGAAAGCAAGCTAACACAGAATAGTAACCCAGAGAAGCTAGCCAGGTTTCGGCTATTAGATGGCATTCTTACAATTTTCTCCGGAGAGCAACTCTGCTGTTCCAAGAGCTTTCTTTGTACTGGTATTGATAATGGAGACCCAAGGTCCAGCACAGTTAGTCAGCTTTGTTTTGAGCCAGCATATCATAGGATCCAGACTGACCAAAGACCATGGGGCACTGTAAATGCCCACAGAGAAAGGGGCGATCTGTAACATGCTACATGGCAAGACTTGACATCCTTAAAACGTAATATGTTTGTCTTGCACCATTGACCTCATTGAGTCTTTATTATGCTACTTTTTCGTCTCTGATAATGATACATTTTTTCAGACTGTCTCTTTCATACGTGGACATGCTCAGTGGTTTTGGTGGTAATGGGGGGAGAGCATGATGTCCCTTGAAGCAGCCCCTGAATCGCCATTTCTGTCATGTTATCTATCTTTGTGTATAATGTAAAGTATGACAGGTCTTTTTGATGGTCTGCCATCCATTTTGCTCTCTTCCCACTTGACCTGACCTGGTTTCTGAGCCTTGTGTCTTGCAATGAAGTCATTCCAGCCAGGCTTGTACTTTTCAACTCTTTGATTTATCAGTAAAAGCCATAATTACAGCTATAAAACTAATGTCCCAGGGCGCCTGGACAGTGAACTAGTCAAGGAGCATCCAGAGGGCAAAGGTCAGAGGTCAGCTGTGCTGCTTGTCCAGAAGCATGTCAGACAGGCATAGTTGTGGTTGGAGTAGACCGCTATCCCACGGTGTAGGTTTACTGCAGTGCAGCATCAAAACAGCTGTGCGATATTGGCAAAATAAAGCTTTCTTGTAGTGTCTGACATGTTCACAGCTTATGAAACCATAAACAGTAAAAGTATAATTTTTGTTTGTACCTTTTGTATAGTTATAAGTCATTTTTTTAATATTTTACATAATTTAAGTCCGTTATGACCATTAAATAATTACAAACTCCTGCAATTACCTTGTTCTGCATATCTCAGGAGCTAACCATCTAGTAAAACTACTTCAGTTACATTAAAGCTGGGTAAATTGAATTTCTGTTGCAAATTAGGAAGTGGCCTGTATGGATACAGTTTGAATCCTTGGTTACCACCCTATGTGGTAGTGTGAAGCTGCAGTCTCATGACCACTGCCTCTTTCACTTCTGGGTGAAAGTCTTTGACAGGATCGTCTCATACCAAGGACATGGCTGATATTAACTCCTTCTGAGCCAAGTCTTGCTTGCTGTAACAGGTGGTAATTGAGAAACATGGGTGTGAGAATTACATATTGGCATGCAGTTGTTGGAACAATCACGTGACCCCATCTTCAGACTTCAGTAACCAGTTCTTTAGGCAATTTAATTTCAGGCTGAACTCTAAGATCTATCTTTCTTTTTGAACAGAATGGTTAAATGTTAGAACTTTTACAAGTTTGTCCATCTTGCTGAGAATATTATCACTTTCTTTCCCTCTACTACGCTCACCCATAGCAACTAAAGAGTCCTGTTTTTCTGCAATGAATACTGTTTAGCTGCCATTCGATATTGTACTTTGTTGTGGGACTGGGTTATCAAAACAGAAAATCATAGCTAGCATGCAGCAGTTTCCCATGGCAACCAGTCAGGTTCAGCTATTGCGTGGCAGCACTGAACAACTGCTCCAGTTTACTCTACTCTAATTTAGATATGTGTAAAAGGACGTTAGAAGTTTTACTGTCAGACTTTTTTCATTGAGCAGTCGTGTGCGTCTGCCGTGAGAACCTTTCACCTACATGCAAATCGGCTGGTGCCAGGCTGGACCCCAGAATCCCCTCTTCGACTGAAAAGCAGAAGTAGGCTACAGTCAGCATTGTGCTGCCTTCCACCCACACTTTCAGCTGCTTACTGCCACCCATTAGGAGAAAAAAAAAACAGCTTCCTGTGCTGTTTCTGTTCATGTTTAGAGTTCATGCCCTCACTGCGGCCGATAAGGTTGATGTCAGTCGAGAGAAAAGCAAGAGAGGAAGAGAACAGGCAGTGCTGATGCGCGAGACTGAAAGTGCATCTGCCGGGCACACTGCAGGTTTTTATTCCTATTAGAGTAGAGATAGAGCAGCCAGGCAGATTTCCACCCCCACGTCCCTGCAGTGCTGTTAACAAGGTCTTCACTATATACTTATCTGTAGTGGGAGGTGTTTATGCGATTACATTTTTTTTTTTATTTTTTTTTGTATCCCTACTACTGTGATATTTTTATAGGCACAAGCTGCAAGCTGGCCACAGACGGTGATATATCTTTGCAAGGACAATAGCTGGAGACCTCTATTCTCCTTAGGAGGGTAGATTTACATTTTGTATAATGAACATATGAAGCATCATGTGTTTGGTTATTTTCTTCGATTTTTTTTTTTTTTTTTTTTTTTTTGACAACAAATATCAGAGGTGATTCATAAGGTAATTTCTACATAAGGAATGACTCTCTGCCTAGCTGAGCATTCTTATACTGTGGTAAAATCCTTATGCAGGCACATTAGGAAACAGAAGTGGTCAGACTTTCTTTTGCTCTTAGTGTGCTGAAGTATATACCAAGCATCACAGCTATTGCATGCTAGTTGAATTGCGTGAGAAAGGCTTCTTAAAGGGGCACTATAGCGAAAATTGTAAAATTTAAAATATGTACAAACGTAGACAATTAAGTAGTATATTTTTTACATAGTAAAATGAGCCATAAATTACTTTTCTCCTATGTTGCTGTCACTTAAGGTAGCCATACACTGGTTGATTTGCCATCAGATTCGACCAACAGATAGATCCCTCTCTGATCGAATCTGATCAGAGAGGGATCATATGGCTGTCCTGCAAACAGATTGTGAACCGATTTCAGCCTGAAACCGTTCACAATCTGTTGTTGTGGTGGTGCTGCCGCCGCCGCTCCCCCCCCCCCCCCCCCCGCATACATTAACCTGCTCCGCCGGCGTGACTGCCCCCGGTCACCGCTGCTCTGTCTGCGCTCTGGTCTCCAGGTCCGGCATGCCTCACTTCTTCTAGCCCGGCAGGAAGTTTAAACAGTAGAGGGCGCTCTACTGTTTAAACTTCCTGCCGGGCTAGAAGAAGTGAGGCATGCCGGACCTGGAGACCAGAGCACAGACAGAGCAGCGGTGACCGGGGGACTGGAGTGGCGCCGGCGGAGCAGGTAATGTATGCGGGCTCTATTGCGTCGGTCGTCGGGCACTCGAACGCCGCTAGCGACGCGCTCCCTACCCGCGGGCGATCGGCGGTAATTTTCCGCACGGAGCGATCGACTGGATCGGACGAAATGGATCGAAATTCGGCGTGTAGCGCGAACGATTGGCAGCAGATTCGATCCCAGTGATCGAATCTGCTGTCGAAACGGCGGCAAATCGGGCCAGTGTATGGCCAGCTTACTGTTTACCTCCAAGATGTTTACCTCCAAGCAAGATGGCAATAAATATTGTGGCTAATCTCGGGAGGCTATAGCGCGGTGGGGGGGCACTGAAAGGCATGTTTATTCTGGTGCAGTGTGTTGCAGACTTCTAACACAATGCTGTGTGCATTTTTTGCAGACAATAGATGTGTTGCCATGCATCATTACGAATAGCTTCCAAACCAAACGATTTGGCTTTGTTAAAATGCAGCGCAGCGTACAGCCATAGTGTGAAAATACTCTTAAAGATATCTAACTTATGGACCCGATAACTTGTGCCAAGATTATGCTGCCAAGTTGGACATACTGTCATAAGGGCACGCAGCTGCAGTTTTATCACACATCTTCCATTTTTTTGTATTTGCCTCTGAACTAAATATGAAGACTCATTTTGTCCACCATTACCCCCCTGCAGTGCCATTAACAGTACTAGGATTGGTCACATCTAAGTTCCCTGTACGTAGCATGTGGTCATTTTGCAGCTTACTGTAAGCAGGGACATAGCAGAGCAGCAGTACTAGGCAGTGGATGAAGCAGCAGCCAGGGCTGGCTGGAAATATTCCTTGTAATCTGCAGCCATCTGGTCACCTGGCTTTGTCAATTATATAACAAATACCAGAACAGTCCTGCTTTTCTGAGCTTTTTAACTGCTTACAAAGAGCTGTAAAGAGGGGGTTTCAGAGTCAGGGTGGAAAACTGTTCCCAGTGGTGTACCCCGATATACAGAATTGGTACAAAATACAGAGTTGCTAATCACAGTGACAAAAGTAACAGTTAATACAATGTATAACAAATTGCAGGACACAAAAGGGTAAGAGAGCCCCCGCCCTTGCGAGCTTACAATCTAAATGAATGTTTTTAGTCAATTTCATAAATCAGCACCAGTTTTGTGATCTATTTTTCCTTGTAAATGCTAGCACCATGAAAGTTACATCAGATACTGGGTAGAGTAAGGCCCTGTTCAGACTGTCAGCGTTTGCAGAATGCGTATAAATTAAACGAAACGCAAGGTAAAAACGCATGCGTTTGCATGAGTTTTCTATGCGTTCCAATGCGTTCTCTATTGCGTTTTGCACACAGGTGACCCGGGAAACAAAATAATTATGGGAACCGCAGAGGGAAGCGTGCGCTAAAAATGCAATAGTACACGTTTTTGATACGTGTCCATAAACTTTCATTGCGTCAGTTTCTGTGCGTGACGCACAGACCTGCGGGCAGCAATGCGGATGAGAAACATATGCGTCTCATACGCATACATGTAAACGAGGCCATTAGAAAACATTAGTAGCCGTTTCTTTGCGCAAAATCTGTCTGTACACGTTCTTGAAAAACGGCTAGAAACGCACATAGTCTGAACGGGGCCTAAGGGCTGCATGATTAAATGGCTCCTGAACAACTGAATCCTGAGATCCCAGAAATAATGTAGACTTGGTATTTGATGAAGTCATGCTCACATTGAGCCTTTGATATTCCTTGAGGACCCTCATCAGCCGGGCACATCCCTTGTTCCAATAACTTGTGATAAAAAAAATACCACTGCTAGCTTTCAGAATCTTCACAATTGCTTTTTGAGTGTTTTTACGACTGCAGTATGGCACTTGGCAAATGTGTTAAAATCCCTACTCTCTGGTAATTCAGCACTATTGATTTTGCTTCAGAAACTGGCTCTGACACTGAAGCTACTTCATTGTTTACATGAGGCAGGCTTCACAAATTCTGATTTCTGCATTCTATTCACTTCCCTTGTTCCATTCTGTCCATCTACTTGAAAAGCTTTTACCTACTGACTTAAGCAGGCACCCACTTGCCGTTCCATCTTTTTGTGCGTTCGCTAGCCAGGAACGTAATGTTGGGATTGTTGTAAACGTGTATGAACCTGTACCAGGATAGCAGATAGTGACTGCCTGGTTACTCCATCAGCATTTCAGGTGGGTCATGTTTGCGGGAACAGACCTGCAGCAGAGCAGGAAGTGGCTGGTGTACAGCAATGGGGGACTTCAGGGCAGCCTGCTGCATGTAAACAAATAGCTGATCCTGTTTCAGAACCAAAGTTAGCAATACTTTATAATTGCATGTTTGAGGGGAGTGTTCTGGAGTGTTCTTTACACATCAGCAAAATGTAATTACCGTAAAATGCCTCATGTATCATGCTTTTTCTTTGACCGCACTGGTGCCACTGCTTAGCCTTAGAGGATCAGAAGGCCTTGTACGGAGGGCCTGTTCCTTCACGTTTGGCATACCCCTTTCTAGAGTTTCTGTAGTTCCTCAAATCCTTGCGTGAGATCTGCTTCACCAGAGGTATGATTTTTTTTTTCCTCTTGTCTCCTCTTCTTCATTGGCCCTTCTGGTCCCAGAAGATCTGGCTGTCTTGGAAATGTTACTAAGGGAATTGTGTGCATGTGTTCTTCTAAGACACAGCTGCGGCAGTCTTGAGGTTTGCGTTCGAAGCAGGACAACACGCCTCCTAGCCAGATTTCCCTGCAGTATTATTTATGCTTCCTGCCATACGCTGGCCAGCCCCGGTACTGAGTCTTCTTTTCAATTCTAAAAGTAGCCTGCACCTTACGCAACCAGAGGATTTAAAAGGCTCAGTGAGAACAATTGCTGTGTGTTTAAGAGTGGCGCCCAGCTTGTGTGCTGTCAGTCTTTACCTAACCGAATACATTCTGTACCTGACCTCACAACACCCTTGGGTGCTTACAGTGAACCGCAGTCTTTCACAATAACAGGACGTCAGGCTGACCTAGAAATTCACAGCAGCGGCGGTCTTGTGCAGTGTATTCTTGCAGGCTCTCTGCTATGACGTTGTAATGTGGGTGTCATTTTAAGCAATTAGCAGGGTATGGTCAGTGTGAACCTCCAGAGCATGCTGGTAGTTGGTTTTCTGGCAACAAGTCAGGTGCTCATATTTAAGTCTAGGTCTTTTATGTGTGTGTGATATATATCATTTTCATGTGACCTAAATCTGTGTTATGTTTGTAAAGCTTTAATCTTGTACATAATTTAGAGCTGGGTGTTTACATGGAGCAGCCAGTACAGGTTTGTAGGCTATGTTTTTGATTTGTCACCCAATAGATTGTTCATGATTGATTTTCAGGAGAGCCTGTTTATATAGGCATCTCTGCTGCTCTCCATCCTACCTTGCATGGGAATAGTGGGGATGGGGGAGCGTATTGGATTTCATCAGTAGGTTGCTACTGCATTTACTATAGTATTCAGAGTTCTGTATTCTGCTCCTCTGCCTTTGGGCCCCACTCGCACTGGGTATTGCAAAACGCTAGCAAAGTCAGTAGCTTTTTGCTACCCCCCCCCCCCCCCCTCACTGATTAAATATGACAGAATATTGTTTCTGTTCTCCGTTCACTTGTATGGTCCATTTCTTGAAAATGAGTAGCAAGGGCTCCTGCTTTATGCAGCACATTACCCCTGAAACAAAGTGGGAATTTATGGAAGGACCTGCGGCCATTGTTCTAACACTACAGAGAGTACTGTTGCTGCAAAGAGCAATTTGTGTTTGTTTTGGAAATTCTGCACTAGTTACAGATTAAAATGGACAGATTATTTGAATAACCTTTAATTGCAAGAATACTTTTACAGGACCAGTCTGCTAATGGCAGTTTTTATAAGGAAAGCAAAGTCTCGCTTTAACAATCCTGACAGCTCGATTATTCCTTAACGTACTGCAGAAGCTGATCTGGTTGTACTGCGGCTTTAAGTATTCCTGCAGCATGCGTCAGCTTCAGGCGGCAGACAGCTCTGGCAGACTGTGGGGAGAGAGAGAGAGGACAGGGAGGAGGCGTGTAGAAGTGGTGGGGAGGAGGAAAAGGAAGGAGGTGGCACAGAGGACAGAACAGCCACAGTCTGGGCTCCCAGCCTCCTGGCTAGACTGCAGAAACTTATAATTGAGTTCCTGAGCTGTTCCTCCCCTCCCTGCAGCTCAGCTGAAAAACACTCTGGCTCCCAGCCATGCCCTTTCACAGTGACCTTGCCTGCAAATAGCAGGCGTAGGAATTTTTACAGTCACACTGCACTTGGGTGAAAAAAGCATGTTTCAGGAGATGGCATGAATGACAGGAGAGGATATACCTGTCTTTTATGTAAAGCCATACAGGAAGAGGGTGGGGGGGAAATCTAACTGAAGGAAGCATTGCACAGGCAGGCTCCTGTTTTACTGACACTGGACACAGACTCAGAGTCTCATGGTCTAAAATTGGTAACTAGTTCATTGACGTTTGTACTGGCCTTGCATTGCAACCTCTGCTATAGTTGTTCTGCTTCAAAGAAAAAGCTAAAAACAAAAGCCGTTTTCTTAGCATAAATTATAAGCTGTAGGGAAACCTACAAGAGGGCAACATCTATATTTATAGTCTTTTTAAACTGTGTTGCATATTTTCTATATGTATCCTATTCCTTGGAATTTATTGGCCAGTAGATTTTATTTCTTTAGAGAACTTGTATTTCTGGTCTGCTCACGTGTAGAAGTCCTCTGTGAGGTAATAGAGGCTGTCCTTTTGTGACTGGTCCTTATGTGCTATATTAAAAGGTACATTGTGTGTAAAGTAAGGGTTACAAAGAGAAAAGTCAGCAGTTGTTACGGAAAGTACATTAGCAAAAGGCAGTCAGTACAGGATATACCTAGGGATGAATCAAATGTTTCCTAACCATTGTGGATCCGGCCCAACATGTATAAGCAATACCAGTCCAGCAGCACAACTGCCACCCCACCTACCAAGCCTCTGTGGTTGGGATTTAAAGGGCAAGTTCACATGTGCATAGCATTGTAACGCAAGTCGTAATTAGAAATGAACATAATAATGGCAGTATTTGTATAGCGCCTTTCTCCTGTCGGACTCAAAGCGCTTGCGCGGCAGCCACTAGAGCGCACTCAGTAGGCAGTAGCAGTGTTAAGGAGACTTTCCCAAGAAACTCCTTACTGAAATAGGTGCTGGCTTACTGCCACAATGTTCCAATTATGGGCGCATTCACAAGTGCGTGTAATCACTACAACTGGTCCATAATGTGGTCTGAGCTATGTGCTACCGGACACTGCGCATGTTACGCCTGCGTTACAAATCGCTGGCGGTTAGGTACCGTGCGTTGTGATGCGCACATTACGAAGTCACTAATTTTTTATTTGATTATACTTAAGTGATGGGTTTCTTCCCCCACTAGCTTCTTGTATGTCTGAGGAAATACCGACCTTGGCTACGGCTGCAGGAATGTCTTGCTCCCCTGGCTTCTGTACAATTTCTCTGCATGGTCTTCTGCCATGCCATATACTTCTGATAGACTAGAACCCCGAATTACAGTTATGCTGCACTGGGTAGGTGGAGCGAAGAACTGAGCTGCTGAATTAGGCTATTCATCAGGGTGCACCCAAGATATGTTTAGCCAGATTTATTTTACATTTTTGTTTTGCACATGTCCCTTTTTGGGTGGACTGACCTTTGAAAAGAGACTCCATTTTCTATTTCTTGCCCTTTAGAGCATTCCTATGGATGAGCTAATGAGTCACTCCTTAACCCTGTTAGTGACAGCAGCAAATGGTGCTGAGGTAGTAGGGCTGCATCTTGTGCAGCATTACTGCCAGGTGAGCTCTCCATTACCTACTAAAGGCCCTTTTTAGAGAAATAACTGAACACTGTTATAATCTTATAGAACACATTTATTTCAGTCCCAATGGAGGCACTTTGCGCTGTCTGGTATGCTCAGTAGCTTTCATCAGCATATCCACATGATATCTCACAGGATGCATGATTTGTAAGGATGTCTGCCACTATAGCTACTGATTTGCAATCTTCTCTGCTCACTGTTGTGTATACAGAGTAGGTAAGTCATATTTTATGATGCTCCTTATGACAGCTCCTTATATTCCTGCTACATACGTAAATCCAACATACGGAAATGGACATTTTTAAAGATTTAAAAACTGTAGCTTTTGAGAATTCAGGAATTTAGATGTAGAAATGCATGTTTTTTCCTGTATGTTGCCGAGGCTCTTGTCACTCCTGCTGCAGCCGATCAGAGGAGTCCGTATTGCTTGTCTTAGAGCATATGGTAACCCAGCACCTGCTCTGAAAGCACAGCTCGGACGCAGTGGCTCGAGACAGGCAGAAGAGGAAGTCTCTCATCTATTCCCCCCAATTCCACCTGACTGCCACCTGTTCCAGTACTAAAATTGGCTCCTTCCATGAGTTTCCCTGGCAGGGCACATTCAGGAGCAGGATTCCATCACAAAGATAGCGAATGAATAATGCATTTGTGTGGCCTGAAACTCAAGAAGACAAATACCTGTCTGTGCAAGTTGTTTGGAATAATTCTGTTGCCCACAGCAGCCAATCGGATCTCAACAAGATCTTGGTGTTCAACAGCAGAGATGAGCTTTAAATTCAATGTATTTGGAACTCGGCCAGTGAGACCCAGTGACTGCTGGTTAATTAACCAGCTACCAGCTAGATCCCACTGGATGGATGAAAAACTGATCAGTTTTACAGATCAGTTTTAATTGGACATCAGTTGTTGATCCATTGAGCATCCGTTTTCGATCTGTAACCCTCCGTGGGCGCCGTGAATGTGACTGGTCCGTCGATCAGGAAAAATCACTTCCTCTCCAAACTTGCGGATCCGTTCCAACAGAGCAATGTGATCGGACCCTATTAACATAGGACCTGCTCACATCTGTAATGGCCCATACTCACGAGGGACTTTTGTCGCCTCAACACACGGCGCGCGCGTGTTGCGGCGACAGGTCGCTCGTGAGTATGGGCCGCCGCACGCGCGCGCACCCCGAACTGTCGCCCGCCGCTCATGTCGCCATGCGATTGAAACTTTCAATCGCAAGGCGACAGTCGCCGCCGCACCTCCCCCGCAACTGTCGCTAGTCCGCGTGAGTACGCGGACTAGCGACAGCAACCTCCATTGTATCATATGGAGCTTCCGGCGGGGGGAGGAGGAACGTCGGCGACAGCTTCCGCCTCGCCGCTGGTCCCTCTTCCGCGTGTGTACGCGGAGGGACCACGCTCACGTGTGCTGGCGACAGGCAACTTCTGCAGCCCGTGAGTACGGGCCATAAGGATCAGTTCCTTACAATCTGCTAAATAAACGTTTTTTTTTTTTTTTTTATGCCAATGTTATCCGGGCCTAATTGATTAGCAGCTTCTTGGTTTGGTTATTTTCTACCACTTTGCTTCTGTGCATTATATTTACTTATCCTCCTGATTGCTATGAACATGAGTTAACCTTCCTCATGAGATTGGTGACCTCATTATCTGAAATATTTAGGGTGTGCACGAATCCAATTCTGATTGCCCAATTTTGCCACTTCGATGTAGTATGAAGGCCAACAGATGTTACCAGTAAACACTATGAAATGTATTCTGTAGTTAAACTCTCATACTACATGGAGGTGGTATAATTGGCCAATTTAAAATAGGATGTGTGTACACACCCTTAGTCACAGAGAATTACCTGGTGAGTGTTTGCAGAAGGTAAATAAAGTTTTGTTCTTTGAGGAGAGCATCACACTACTGTAATTATCTTGTAAGAGGCCTTCAAGCACAAACATTTAACAAATGGAGTTAAGACTTGCCTCCTAGCAAATGATACAGTCAGTAATGTAACCAGTGACCTTATTAAGCACTTTCGGACTGGGCTAGTTGAAATCTATGCCATGTTTATGCCCGTTTTATCCTTGCCAGGGTGTAGATTTCAACTTCTGCATTTGCATGTGCAAGCGGCTCTTGGCGTCTGCGCCGATGCTGCGATGCTATAACCTGCTCCCTCTGCTTTCATGCTGACAGCAGAGCTTCGTTGGCTTCTGACCCTGTGGTCACTTTGAGCCAATCACAGTGATCACTGCGTGTATTTGTGAAAAAGAGCCAGAGACATCCAGTCCGAAGGTGGTTAAACACGTGTTACTTAGGGCTAGCCTGCTTCATGAGGTACAGAAGGTGTATTCAAGCCTGAGCCTCCCAAAAAAATAGACTGGTCTAGTGTATGTATAAATCCAGCGTTTTGTAAAGACTCAAGTTGGCGCAATATAATGCTGATAGTATATCGGTAATATAATCTTACCAATGGTATTACTATCTGGTGCCTATATAATACATGCCCAGTAGCCTGCTTTTGACTATACTTTCGCCAAAACTCTGCTGTATAAAAGTGTCACCCCAAGCACTAATGTAACCTCTCCCTACCCTATCCTCTCTCACTAACCCTCCTACCGCTATGCCCAACACTAATCCTCCTACCACTATGTCTTAGGCTACGGTTCCACTAGTGCGGTGCAATTCCGTTGCGGAAAACGCGTAAACTAATTCGGATGTGAATTTGTTTGCGTTTGTCTGCAATTTTTAACGTGAAAACGCGTGCGTTTTTGCGTATTTTTGTAAGTATGCGATTGTAACTGTCAGTGCATGTGTGTTTTTTACATTAATTTTACGTGAAAATGTACCTGAATTTGCATGGTATGTGCGCATGGCGAAAACTTATGCGAATCGCACACTTTGCTTGCGTTTGACTTTTTTTGCTGCACAGCCCAGCGCACAGATTTTTTTGCTAGTGGAATCAAGCCCATTGACTTGTATTGGTTGTGCGAATCTGCATGCAGAAAATGCATGCAAATTTGTGCTAGTGAAGACTGGCCCTAACACTTTCCCTCATACCAATACACCTAACCACCTTTCTCCCAATATGCCTAACCAGTTGCCCGCAACAACTGTAAAATTGTCTAATCTGTAGCCACACCTATAACTCTTACTGATGCCTTGGCTGTTTTTCCCGATATGTTTTTGGCTAGAGTAGCTAAACTAAAAGCACCTGGCACCTCGTCTGTGCAAAATTATATTGCTGTCTATGCCGATGCACAACAATACCCATTACGCTAAAATTAACTACTTCATAAATCCAGCGTACTGGTAGGTCCACGGTAAGGCTGTTGCAATGCAATAGAATGTATGAATAGATTTCTTTTACTATGCAGAATTTATGTCTTCAATTAACTATGTCCGTGTGCCACAGAATAAGAATACCGCGCCTGAAGAATCAAGTGGCGCAGTATGTGAACCTGTAAATTGTCTTTAAAGCACTCTGCATTAAGCCATCCTCCTGCTTCCTGCCAAGTGCACATTAGTGTAGCCCTCCTCAAGAACACAGGCCATTTAAAGATGAGGATAGATTAGTTTCCTCAGAGGAATCACCAAGGTGCATTGTAGGTGTCAATAGCAATTTAGCAAAGAAGCAAAATCAATAAAAAATCTGGATATCCTGCCTTTCCAATTCTAAACATGCACTTTCATAAAAAACCTCTGCAGCTCGTTCTTTCTTGGCCTATACAATGTCATTTTTACTGCCAGAGCGAGCTTAGACTCCCCGGTGGCTGGCTGAATAATTGCATGTGCTAGACCCCTCTGACAGCGTGTCCTTGTGTTCACAGTCTTATGTGGAGATGTAGAGAAGTTCAAAGAATGGATTTTTACAGCGGTTTTGCCAATAAAATAAGCTGCACAGTTGCAATGCTAATCCTTTATTTTCTTCCTTTACAGATCTAAAATTATCAACAATTATGCTTTTATTGGCCCTGGAAGCCAGTGTTTGTGCTGGTGATTGGCAGATCTAAAGCCAAACTCCGGGTACAAATGGTTTTTCTTCTCCTTCTGTGTAGAATGCCTAATTGTTAATAAGGGAAGACATGTTTTATTTGTTCATGACAACTGAAACATGCCGTCCTCCATGTTGTAGTCCAATATTAGTAGTCATTAGAGAGATGGCAATTCCCCCACCCACTCCAGAGTCCCAATGGCTGCTTGCTTGGGGAAAATCCATCAATACAGTTCTTTTCTGGTGTAAAAAGCCATGGTTGTGTGACTGTGGCTTATCTTCCTGATCCTGCATTGCCAGAGAAATGGGGGCAGTCTGGCAGCTCCTAGAGGTGTGATGGGAAATTCCTAGAGGTACCTTCTCTTACTTTGCACTGAGCGTGAGCTCCCCTGAACTGATCAGGAACTGTAAACCGATTCAGAAGCCTGATACCCGTTAGGTCGGTTGATCAGGAAGATGGTAGTGTTTGAATCTGATTAGCCCTGTGCAAAATTCCAGTCCTGTTTACTGTAGTAGATATTCCACAAGAAATAAATAAATTCAAATTTTAGCTCATCCCTACTCGGGACGTGGTTCCTGCCATTAACCATTGTGGTAGAAGTGCCACATACCGAGGGACATGAGGATGGAAAGGGGCCTATCGCATCAGCTAAATAATCGATGATGATTCTTGGAGATCTTCTGTAAAAGCAGAATCTGTGGGCAGCTGCCACCTCTTTTGGTTTCAGCTTCATCTGATAAGAGTGCAGCCTGCAGCTCTGAAAGCCTGGGCAGCAGGAAGTGGCTGGTGGGGGGGGGTGTCACTCTTGAGTGGTTACTTCAAATCTAAATGATCTGACAGCTGCTCATCTAGAATCTTATACACAGAAGTCGAGCAGGCACCTAGTCCCTCCACGGGAAGACAACATTCTTCCTGACTGGAGTTGGGCTTAGAGAAAAAACTTTTCTAATGTTTCCTTTCACTTACTGTATACAATTGTCACAGAAAGGCATCAGAATTGTTTTAATGAACAGTCGCCATAGCAATCTTATCATAATTTGTTGTCATATACATTTCATTTGGTTCTTTATCTTGCTGAGAGAGGCTTATGACAATGAGAACGTTTACATTCACTTGTAAGCTCAGGTTGTGCTGACTGTTTGGAGTACAAAGTATTGAGACAAGATGTTAGAGTAGCAGCCATCTCCTCACATGTTCCTTCAGTATGATTAAAGGTATTCTTCTTGAGAGGGGAAAAAAGGCTCTAGTGTAAATACAGTCTAGAAGGGATGGAGGAATGTTATTGGTGAGTAAGAAAGCCTCTTTACCACAGGAATTTGTTTAGTCTCCAATGTCATTGAGAATGTTAGATTATATATCTTCCCAGAGTGCTGTGCTCCTCTTCCTTCATCCTGCTGCATGAACTCTGCTGAAGTCTTAAAGATAACCGTACTTTTAAATTGTTCATCGGACTTAATGTGAGCCACTGATCAGTAATGTAAATGAAATGCTGTCATTCCCACAATCTTTCCATTTGATGTTACTGATCCAGAGGAATTGTGTGACCCATAGATCCCTCTAGAAAGAGCTGCCAGCATAGTGGATGTTACTAACTAGGGAGCTGCACTTAAGGTCCAGCTCCCTCCTCTGCTACTGAAAGCTGAAAGATTAACTTTGTGGCCAGCACTGTTCAAGACATTCTTATGATTGAGACTCCTGCAGTGCTGGTTGCAAAGAGTTACTATCTCAGCAGAGGGGTGGTGGTGGTGTGGGGGGGGGGGGGGGAATCAGAAGGACAGACTGCTGCCTCTCCTAGCCACTCTCTAACTACTTCATGTGTAGTGAATGGTGGGACAGGGAGGACTGAACTGCTTTCTACCCTATAAAACTGCTCTGTCCTCTCAACAGGAAATAGTTACAGGACTCTGGTACAAATATATAATTTGCAAAGAGTATAGACATGCTGTGCACAAAACATTGTGGGTTTCTGATTTACCCTCATACGCATTTAAAAGATGAGAGGATGAACTCGATCTTTAAGTTCCCTGCTTGAGAATAGCTACACATGTCCGCAAAGGACCAGTGTTTCCCATTTAACCACACTATTTTAAATATAGCCAATAATCCTCCTCTTACGCAATGGAGACTAATTGGATTCATCTACATATTTGTACAAGCTGTCTTCTGACTTGTCCCTGTACTTGAGTTTTTGGGGCCCCTTACAGTGTATTTGGTCCAGAGCAGACTTTTTTTTTCCCCTCTCTCTTCCCTTGCTCTCCCTTGCTGTTTGCCAAGAATGCTAAAAAGTAAAAAAAAAAAAAAAAAAAATGCAGGAAATGCCTCTTCTTTTTCCCTAATGACATCCCCAGCTGCCCTAAGTATGGGAGAATGAGTTGTGTGGGAGGAGCCAGGGTCGGTGGAAATTTGCCTGGCTGCCAATTCAAACTGGTCCAGCCAAAGTCTGGAGACAGTAGAGCCTTTCTGTGCATGTTTGGCCAGCATTAAGCGTTCTGGTCAAGACAAAGCTGACATTGGTGATTGTTTTCACTTTCTCAGTCTCCCACAGCTCTTCTCCTACAACTGAAGCTTAATATCCTGAACATTATTTTGTCATTTTCCGCATGTAGTTGCATTAAAGCTTGTCTACTAGCCAAATTCTTGCTGTTTTCTATTGCAGGTGAAAGAAATTTAAAGAGAGATCCATATTTGTGCAGTGCTGATATGGCTAGATTTCACCTCGCCTCTCTCCTCCTTCCCCTTCTGCCATCACTCAAAGCACCAATGAAACTTGAGAGATGGCTAGGTCACCCATACGTGACTGGGCATTGCGACGGGAAGTAAGAGGCCCCAGCGATAAAACCTGATAGAACGTCTCACTTTCTCCACACCACTAAAAAAGGCTTTTATTGAAGTCTGTCATAGCTGGGACGTTTTGCCTTCCTTCCTGTCATGACATCTGTTAGTGGGACAGGAAATGAATGAAAATTTCACTAGATGATAGGGATGAGCAGTGGAATTGCATTGATTTCAGTGATGGTAGAATTTGGGTGACTTTCTACATTTTGGCATCCCCATTGACTTCAATGTATTCTTTCTTAAAATTCTAAATCCTGGTTACACCCCTTATCTGTAGCTGAGGTAGAAATAAAACCAGACAGCACAAAAAAGTTTTATGGAAAACCGCCAAGATTTTGTCTAATTGTTCAAAAGCAACCTAAAAGCCAAGATCAAAATTTTTGGGGTTAACCGTTTTTCTTTTGGGCAAAAATCAGCATATAGCTTTCTGGTGACAGGAAGCATTTATTTTTTGCTTTATTTTACAAGTTTGTTATATGAAGCCAATAAGAACAGTTTTAAGTCAAAACACTGTTATTTGGGGGATGACAGTGTCCTCTGTGGGGAGCAGTAACTTGTTTTCGGGGTAGCTGGCTGTGTTTGTTCTATACTTTGTGCATACTTTATGTCCTGTGTTTGTATATTTTGTAAATGGGAAGCTTACCGCATCAAAAGCATTTTGGCTTGTGGAAAACTAGATCTCAGGCTGTTGTGACCTCCTTGTGTATACCATTGTGTATAAACACCAAGGAGGCTGCAGTCTTATTTACAGAAAGAAAGCCTAAACTAACAATAATAGTCCAGTCTGGAATCTTGATATGGAGCTGTAGACAAAGCAGCAGCAGCAACATTGTTTATCACTTTCAACAGTATGATGGACTGCAAGATGGAATTATCGTGTCTATCAGAAAGGGACAGAGGTCGCGGGATGAAGGCACTTCTTGTACTCCGATGCCACTGAACTGTTCAGACTGTCTGCAATGTGTAACTGACTCGTGTGACTGTGGCTGAGGAGGAACTGTGCAGCATTACCATTGAATAGCACACAATTTAAGGTGATGGCAGCTTGCAAAGTGTGCCCCTTGTGTGTTTACACATATCATCTGTTATTGCAGAAGGAAGAGCAACTCCTACATACACGAGTTGATGGCTGTGCAGGCTCAGTTGGACAGCCCTGTGTGCTCTGCAGCCAACCACCAGTCAAAGCTTTAAATATAAATGCCCAGGCGAGTATAGACTGTTGTTGCCAGTGATCTGCAGATATGATTGATCAATTTGACAGTGAGTGGATTTGAATGATTAGAACAGTCAAAGACTTAAAGGAGAACTGTACTGAGGTATATGGAGGCTGCCATATTTTTATTTTCTTTTAAGCAATACCAGTTGCCTGGCAGCCCTGCTAATCTATTTGGCTGAAGTAGTGGCTGAATCACACCAGAAACAAGCATGCAGCTAATCTTGTCATATCTGTCAAAATTGTCAGAAACACCTGATCTGCTGCATGCTTGTTCAGGGTCTATGGCTGAAAGTATTAGAGGCAGAGGATCAGCAGGATAGCCAGGTAACTGGTATAGCTTAAATGGAAATAAATATGGCAGCCTCCATACACCTCTCTACAGTTCTCCTTTAAAGGATACCTGAACTGACATGTGACATGAGTTAGACGTGTATCTACAGTGCCTAGCACACAAATAACTGTTGTTGTTTTTTCTTTCTCTGCCTGAAAGAGTTAAATATCCGGTATGTAAGTGGCTGACTCAGACAGGAAGTGACTACAGTGTGACCCTCACCGACAAATTCCAACTATAAAACACTTTCCTAGCAGAAAATGGCTTCTGAAAGCAAGAAATTGATAAAAAAAGAGGAATTTCTTATAGGTGAGGGTCACATTGTAGTTACTTCCTGTCTGAGTCAGGACTGAGTCAGCCACTTGCATACCTGATATTTAACTCTTTCAGGCAGAGAAAGAAAAAAAGGAACACAGCATAGTTATTTGTGTGCTAGGCACTGTACATACACAGGTCTATCTCATGTCACATGTCAGTTCGGGTATCCTTTAATAACTTATAAAGGGGAACTCTGTAAAGTTTGACTTTTTTTTACACTATAGCTGGAAATCAATTGAAAATCGTTTAAAATTGCAGCTTGGAACTGTTCAATTCAGAGCCTTGGCCCATCGATAAACCACAGCTCTGGCCCTTCCCACTGATCATGTTGGAGCAATAGATTTCTGTCAGATTCCATCAGAATGATCTAATCTGCCAGGAATTGAATTGGAAAATCAATGTTTGTATGCTCAGCTTAAGGCCTTCTGTACATTTAATAGATGTTTGCAATGGATAAGACACATCTGTAAGTTCTCCTTTAGTGTGGCTGAAGTTGCGACTTGATTCTTTCTAGTTGTAGTTTGTGTCTGTCTGATAGTTAAGAAATGCCAGGAAGCACAGGAATCTTCCTCATTTAACATTTTATTGCTGTCTGTATCCTGTTTATGGACACCTCCTGTCCCTGGGGATACATCACTGTGACAGCTAGGGAGGAACATTCTGTCTGTGGTGACACAAGCCATGTTAAAACCATATGAAGTTGCTCATGGTGCCAATGCGATAATGCATGGCAATACACTGCTCACACATTTCTCTGCACAGCACACAAGTTGTAATGACAGTGGCTGCTGTTAATATTGGTGTATCATGCGTGGCAAAGGTAGGCATTATCTTGTGCAAAAGTTGCACAGCATGTATAGAGTGAATTTGCTTGAACTCTGTCTAAAACTAAAATCACAGTTTTGGTCTAAAGTTGACCTTTACACTACTAGACTGTAGTTGTAGCTCGCTACATTATGTTCCATACAAGCAGCATGTGATTCATAATTAAATAGAATGTCACATAGTTTCTAGTCATGCAAACAAAATGCTCTTTCTCTCCATGCTGCGAGCTTTGTTGCTGGTTGCACATCTTTCCTGAATTGTTCTACTGTCAAAAGTGGAGTAAATTCTTGTCCTGGATCATCAAAGGCCTTTCAGAAAAGGAAATAACACATTTTCCTTACATGCCGCATTAACAATAAAGCTTGGAACTAGCCATGTAAAATCCCCCGAACGTTTGAATCACACGCTTTCATGCGAGAGTCAAAGCACAACTTCACACAAGCAGGCGCCTCTTCCAATAAAATATCAGATGTCCGGGATCATTTTACGGGCTTCTCTGTCCATAAGAGCCTGGGCTTTAATGCCAGTCATTATCCCCTGGGCTGCCTGAAAGGCAAGCCAGAACATATACAACAGGCACCTTGTAAAGTCGGAAATGAAGGGCAGTGACTACATACGCCAAATTAGTTGTTGCATAGTTCAGCCTTTCTACAGTTTGCATTTTTTTTCTTTACCCATGAAGCTCTGAGCCTCCAGGGCAACTATTGCAATACTGCAGAGAACTTTGCTACTGACTTTTTTTCCAGATTGGTTTAATCTGCAGAATGGGTTAAAGCTAAGGATGTAACCGCAAAAACACTCCATTTCATGAAGTGTGAGAAAACCCCGCTTATTCCATGCGCAAAGTGCACACAGAAAAGTGTTGTTTTGGAGGCTTGTGCTTCCTTCCTCAGCTGGACACACTTCCTCACTCTCAGGTGGAGTGCTGTCACTTTATGATTGTGCAATCAAGCATTATTCCTCCCCTGGGTCACATGGAATAAATGAACATCTGAGCTGGTCGACCATGCGTGCTGGTGTTCAAAGGTGTTCTTGTAGAACAGTAACCTCTTTGTGGTATGATTGAGGGGTCTTCTCTCATGTCTAAGAATAATCAGTTAATGGGATTTTTACTAATTCCCCAAGGATGAGGTACCATAGACCCAAAAGGGTGTCGTCGCCCCCCCACACACCTCCCATTTGATTACTAAATATACTTTTATGTTACTAGTGAGCATGTAGTATAGCTTGTCCAGCTGTTTGGCCCTTCTGCCTGTAGACAGAACTAAAAATGAGGAAGCCTACAGCTCTCAAATTAGAACCACAGCTGAGGTGTGCTGGACTGGAGGAAGCTTTAACTTTGTGCAGGCTGATATAGGAAACTTAAAACTGGCATTTCAGAGGGGGTCTTTTCAGGTGCAGCCATAGAATACTACTGCTAGATAGCTTGTGTCATTACAGATAACTGGTACACCTCTGTACAGGAAATGCTGTTGCCTGCATGATTATAGGAAAAACATCTTCCCAATGGGTCCCATAAACAGCAATAAAAACGTATTATCCTCCTTCAGTCTATCTTAAGTTTAACACTTTGGCTAGTTACTCTTTCAGCAAATCATTTGGCTAGCTACAGGCTTAAGCACTTGTTGCATGTCTGGCTAGGAGATCTATCTTCAGTGGAAGACAAAATGGCGGCAGCAGCAACCTTATTTTCCTATGTAGACTGTGTTACAGAGTACATTTCTGACCCAATCGCTAAGCATAAGATTTTAATGAAAGCGGTTAAAGGCTTGGGTACAGAATGTTTATTTAATGGAAAAATAAAAGGAAACAATTGGAGAGTACCTCTGTGAGTCACGTGTACTGGCAAGCAGACTGGATCCTGGGCGGTTTTGCTGGGCCAGAGCTGATGTTTTTTTTTTTTCTTCTCGAGATGAAGTTGTCTCAGGCTCCCTGTTATGTCTGTTTCTATGGAGAGAGCGAAAAAACACAGTGCCTGCCAGACTTGGGAGGGCAGAGGGGAAAAACTTCAAGCAGGAAAAGTTCAGCGTGATTGGGTAAGGTGAAGGTGTACAGCTTTGTGTCTTGCTAAGGGATTTAGCCTGCCGTGCCTTTTGGGCTCTCTGTACAATCCTCTGCAGTTTGCATAAATAAAGTTGCATCACATTGCTAAAGCCTTGAGCACTGGGGAGGCACTTTCTTCTCTGTGAGGAGACACCCTGTGCTCTCATTTATGCCAGTGACGCTAAATAGTGAATGCTGAAATACCAGTCTATTAATTCTACACCGTGCCACAGTACCTTGTGAAAGAAGGCTTTTTTCATTGGTTCAGCCATAAAGCCAAATAGTTCAGCTTGGACACTAGAAACTAGTGAACTAAAGCAATGCTGGGGTTCAAAGTCACTGATTTCTGAGGTGTTATGTTTTTTTGGTTGCCCACAGACCTGCAGGTCAGCAGCTGTGGTCGGTTGTGGTAAATAGAGAGCATTGAGGGCCAGCTAGCAATATGAATTGTTCTCTGAAGTGTGGAAATATAGGAAATAAATGCCTCTGTTAAGCTAGCACAAGCAGCATTACCTAATTCTCTACCTTCCTTGCCATTACTGACTTGGGCAGGGTTCACACTTGTCTTTGTTCATGAATATTTTCTGCATAGAACACGCTTTATACTGAGAAGCCATGTTATTTAATGGGATAGTTCACTCTCCAATGCATGTTTTCAGCATGCAAAATAAAAAAATTGTAGCATCATTTTGCACACTATGTGCATTGACAATCTTAGTGTGTCCTGTCTGATCGATACTTTTGATCGAATTTTGATTGATTTGGATCAAAAATCGATTGAACATTTAAAGGAACCTCTACCCCTCTGATTTTGAAAGGTGATTGAATCTGCAGGTAATCAAATAGGAAAATCTGTGTATGGGCACCTTTAAAACGGGACAAATTTAAAATGGTTAGCTACTGCTTTGACAGGGCAGATTCCATACTGCATATATTTGCATAAAATAAACAAACTTAACATCCACTCAAAATGATGGGCATCTCATTGACCCATCCCTAGTGGCAGTAAACTGCCACTCTTGCATAAAAACACTCCAATTGCTCATCTGTTGTTAGTCCTAATTCTTATTATGCTGTACATGTGAAGTAAGCGAAGGCCAGCAAAACACTACCTATATCTGATCTGCTGGCTGTGATTTATAAGTTTCCTTCCTTGATGAAACCTCAGGAGCAATAAATCTGCACCCCACTCCCATGCTACTTCATGTTATGAATTATTACAGAAACATAATGGAAAATTGTATTTTTAATGTTTACGGTTTTTATCCCTCCCACAAGCCGTGCTTCATTCTTGTGCTTAAAATGTTGAATTTTAAAGATATCCATCTGCACTTGTTTTTATAACAGTCCCTTTCCATTCTGCTGTTCTCTCTTCCCAGCCGCATGCAAATTTACAGCTAAGCCTAGTGTGTTCAATAACTGCTTCTTTTTTCCACAGAGGTTAGACATGGCAGCTTATATTGGGCGCGTTTCCTAGATCCGTGTCCAAAATCAATTTACTGTACCCTCTCCACACATCCACACACTTGTAGAAAAAGTCCAGGGCCTTCATAGGTTCTCTATATAAAATGATCTTCCATTCTGGAGAAGGTTTTTCATGATGTGTGTTGTGGAGCACTGCAGGGAGATGAGAGGATTTAATTTGGCCATAAAGAGGTGATGGATTAGCAGCAAATGTAGGGTTCAATATTGTGCTCTGGTCTTGGAGCCAGATGCTTCAGCGGACCGCTTATACATCATTGTTATTGCCCAGAACACTTCCTGAGCCCCCACTTGACAACCCCCCCCCCCCCTCTCCCCAAGCCCTGCAGCCTGTCTTACTATTGCTAACATTCCCAAGGTTTATTTTGTAGTATGTATTTGCTTTGGTTTACAACCACACATGATGTACAATAGTCTGTGTAGATGTATTAAACTGCTCAGTTATGTACTGGTATATTGGCGATTACTGGCAGTTGATGTGCCAAAGCACCCCCACCTCAAACACTTTTACCATACCATATGTGTGCCGCACAAGTGCTGGTCAGACCAAGTCTAATGTTTAACCTGTAGATGTGGAAATTGGAAACTATCTTCTAAACAGCAACATTAAAGCTGGCCATACACTGGCCCGATTTGCCGCCGTTTCGACAGCAGATTCGATCACTGGGATCGAATCTGCTGCCAATCGTTCGCGCTACACGCCGAATTTCGATCCATTTCGTCCGTTCCCGTCGATCGCTCTGTGCGGAAAATTACCGTCGATCGCCCGCGGGTAGGGAGCGCGTCGCTAGCGGCGTTCGAGTACCCGACGACCGACGCAATAGAGCCGCATACATTACCTGCTCCGCCGGCACGACTACCCCCGGTCACTGCTGCTCCGTGTCCGCGCTGGTCTCCGGCATGCTTCAGTTCCTCCTGCCCGGCAGGAAGTTTAAACAGTAGAGGGTGCTCTACTGTTTAAACTTCCTGCCGGGCAGGAAGAAGTAAAGCATGCAGGACCTGGGGACCAGAGCGGAGAAGACAGCGGAGACCTGGGGACTGGAGTCTCGCCAGCGGAGCAGGTAATGTATGCGGGCGGAAGGAGCGGTGGCAGCACCACCACCACCACCACAACAGATTGTGAACGGTCTCAGGCTGAAATCGGTTCACAATCTGTTTGCAGTAAAGGTAGCCATACGATCCCTCTCTGATCAGATTCGATCAGAGAGGGATCTATCTGTTGGTCGAATCTGATGGCAAATCGACCAGTGTATGGCTACCTTAAGGATGAGGAATGATTCGAGGATAAATCTACCATAGATGTTTCTGTATTTGATTGGTCACAATGGATTTTTTTCACAGGCAGGAAACAATAAATATACAATTACCTGTCTGCCCAGATAAGCTAGGAGGGAAATGAAGTGAACTAATTTGTCAGTACCCTTTAAGAGGCCCATACACCTAACGATTTTCCCGCCGATATACAGCAGATTCGATCACTGTGATCGAATCTGCGGTGAAATTGTTGCGCAAACGCTGACAGAACGATTGAGTTCCCTCCGAAATCAATCGTTTCCGTCGATTTGTCTGTGCAGAAGATTTCGCTCGATCGCCGGTGGCTCGGGAGTGCGTCGATAGCGGCGTTCGAATGCCCGACGACCGATGCTAGCGGCAATACATTACCTGCTCCTTGCTCTGCTCCTCCAGCTTCACTGAACTTCCTGTCCCGGCAGGAAGTTTAAACAGTAGAGCGCCCTCTACTGTTTAAACTTTCCCAGACAAAGTACAGTGAAGCTGGAGCCCAGAGCAGAGAAGAAAAGAAGCGGAGACCGGGGGAGTTGCGCCGGTCGGATTAGGTAACGTGTGTGGAGGGGGGGGGGGGGGGGTGCGTCAGCTTCACAGATGGTGAATCGATTTCATGCTGAAATCTATTCACAATCTGTTTGCAGTAAAGGCAGCCATACGATCTTTCTCTGATCAGATTCGATCAGAGAGGGATCTATCTGTTGGTTGGATCTGATGGCAAATCGACCAGTGTATGGCTACCTTTAGGGCTGGTTTAGACGGACGTTTGGAGGCGTTGCGTTTGCTGGCGTCGCGTTCAGCAGCGTTCGTGTGCGTTTGGATGCGGTCGCGTTTTTTCTTCCCCTAGGGGGACATTAGCCGTCGCGGTTAACCTCCCCTGGAAGCTACATGTAGCTTCCAGGGGCTCCTTGAACGCCAGGGAAAATCGGGACCCAAACGCCGCGTTTGTGTAAACGCGCTTGAAAGCTTGGTACAAACGCTCCCATTCACTTGAATGGGAGCGTTTAACACCAAGCCCTGAACGCTGGCTGTAAACGCTCTGCAAGCGTCCGTCTGAACCAGCCCTTAGTTTGCTATTGTCTCACCCCCTCATCTACAAGTATTTGTTTTCTTCTAGATAGAAAGGACATAGCAACGCTGTTTAATGCCAGCATGGATTGGAGAAGCAGGCAAAATATTTGGCATTGGAGAAGCACTGTGGGGGCAAATGGATAGCTGTTCATATGTAACTACAGTTATGCCTTAAAACGACTCACCGGTTATCTGCAGTGGCAAAAAAGCAAGACCAAATCGGTGCTCTTTTATGCCCTCAAGAATAAACAAAAAACCCAAAACCCACAAATATGGTTTTCAGAATAAAGGTATACTATCTGGAAGGGGTCAGTGCCCACTTATAATCATTAAAATGGTTTTCATCCACTCTGATAATCGTGAGACTGAAATATATTTAAAAAAAGGCTTGTTGCCGTGAGCAACTTCTTTATCTTCCACAGGCTGTGTATGGCTTGTACTGCCCTTTCACCTTGTAAAGCTTTGTGATGTGAGGCAACTGTGTCATGTACCAAGGTATATAGAAGACCTAGAAGTGGGCTGTTACTGGAGAGAGCAAACATCCCCCTCAGCAAACAGAGGCCTCTGCCTGGCAGGCAGTGCGAGACTGCAGTTTATTTTCATTTCTTGGAATTCAGCAGACACAAAATCTCTGTTAAATGTTAATGTTTCAAAAGACGCACAGATCAGCATTCTGTTGCGGCGGAGGCTGAGACTGAGTTGGGGGCAGGGGGAGAGGGGGGTGAGATGAGTGAGCGGATTATGGAGAACTGAAAATTCAAAGTGATTTTATAGGTTTTTTACTTTTTTTTTTTTTTTCTTCTTCTTTAAAAATCCACTTTTCACTTCTAGCCTTTATGTCCCGTCTTATGCCACTGTTGTCTCCTCACCTCTGCCTTCTCCTTTCTCCTGATCTCCCCAGGCAAAGCTGACTAGCGCCTCTTTTTAGCAACTCCAACACCAGGCGTAAAATCAGACAGACAAGTCGAACAACTCTTCATTTGTTCCATTCATCCCTGTTTTATTCAGAAACTTCAAGCCGAGGAAGGCCTTTACTTTCTATTGTGTGACCACTTGGAAAATCTTATGAGGAATCTTTATTAAGTGGAAACCATTGACTCAGATACCCGCTTTTTATTATTGTTCATTGCCCATTTCAAAGTCCAGGACAACTACAGTTGTCACTGAGCAAAGGGAAATATCCCGCTTATTGAATCCTCTTCTAGTGTTGGTCATCTTTGCATTCGATTTTATTTTTTTCTGAAGTGAAGCTGTTGGGCAGGTCCGACTCCTAAGGAACATCTGTTAATAGAAAGTTTTGGTTAAATTCAATTTGAGTATAGTTTGTAGCCTGTACATATGGAGCTATGTTCAGATTTTCTTAGTCCAAAATCTTTTTCGGCATTATGGATGTCAGGGCCACCTCTGTCAGGAGTCTAGTGCGTACAGTGGTCCTCAAACCTCCCAGAGAGGTATGGCATGCTGTATCATCTCAGCTGAGTGCAGACAGAGGATATCGTTCTCTTCACTCCTCCCCCTCTGTCATTTGCCTGAATGGCTCCTCCTCTCTTCTTCCTAGTAACAGAGATCAGGTTTGAATAGTTGCAGTTAGGCTGTTTTTAGACCATCAGCGCTTTCTGAGCTTTTTTTTTTTTTTTTTTTTTTTTAAGGCTCCCATTCACTTACTTTAAAATTGCTGCTATCACAATTTTTCAATAACCTCTCGATCGCATCAATTTAATGCAAGTGCATGGGAGCTTTTTTTAAAAGCTCTCAGAAGGCACTCATAGTCAAAAAGTGCTCAGAAAGCGCTTATAGTGTGGCTACAGCATAAAAGAGAAGACAGTTCAACCCACTGTTGCCTCATTTGATACTTAAATATTTGGCTGTCTGCTATAGGTCCACACACAAGATTGGGCAGCTGTCATTTCAATTCTCTATAAGCCTTGCTGTGATATCTGGCCTTTTTTATCTCATTTCCTGCTGAGCAACCATTTATACTCAGTCTTGTGTGTTCCTCGCCGCCCTCTTCGCTCCCAGTCTGCAGAAAGAACTGGTGGTAGGGGAGCAGCAGAGATGGACAGTGATGTAGAGCAGACAAGGCTTGGCAATGTGTGAAAGCTGCTCAGGGAAGGCAGCTGAGTTTTCCTTGAGTGCCCATTATGGAAGTGTCACATGGAAGCAGTCCACACTAACCACCTCCAGACAAACCTGATTGTGAACGTTCCATTTCCTTGTAGGCCTACATTAAGAGAGGTAATGAAGTGAGAATGCTCTCTCCTCTCTCCCAGTCACTTGGAATGTCGTGCTCTCTATTTCTGTTAAGATAATCTGCAGGTATTATGATGAATCATGACAAGTTTTTCTTATGCACCTGAACCTATTAATCTTGTCAAATGTGCACCTAGTTGAGATGTTCCAGTTCGCATGGATCATTGAAAATAATTTCCATTCTTTTGTGTAGACTAAGCCATTCTCATTCCTTGTGCTTTAGTGGACTTCGTACAAAGAATAATGATGTCCAAATCTACCAGTTATTTTCAGCTGCTGTTATTCCACTTAAACAAAAAAAAAATCTAGCAGCGATAAAAAATGAGCAGAAATATTTTAGTTACATTTCATACAAGGAGATCATTGGCATCAGGTCGCAAACACTGAGTCACCTCTGAGTCATTCTGGATGGACATTCCCAGGCGTACAAGGTCAAATCTTCCATCTTCTGCTAAGTGAGATGTGCTGTCCTTAAAGTACCTTCATGCTGCTCCATAATTCGACAACCTATTACATTTCCCAGCATGCACTGTGGGGGATGCACATCATCACTGCAGGTACTTTAACCTGTGGATCTGTAGCACAGGGAGAAATCACATGGATGTCCTCATATATATACAGGGGAAATGGGGGAAATCAATAGATTTCCAATAGAGCTTCCCTTGAAGTGAACGGAAAACCGATCAGAAATCAGATCGGACCTGTCGGAAATAATCTGTCGGACTGTAAATCTGCCAGAAAATTGTATGGCGTGTACCTAGCATTAGTGCTTTGGCTAGCATCTTCCTTCTGGTAATATGTGCCACACACGTGCCTGAGCTTCCTTGATTTCATAGAAGAATATATTTAGCATATGATTAGACCAGTTTATACATGCAGATTTGGAATGTAGTATAGAAGTCTGCTTTTAAAGATTCTGATACCAACTCAAGAACTAACTTTCTGCATGGAGAAATGCAGATTCATCAGACATAGCAAAATTGTTTTACTGTGGAAAGAAAAAAAATCTGCTGAAGGAATGTTAGGTATAGAGTGTATCTGATCAGGAAGATCAAAGGCACTTTCTATAAGTGATACATTTGGTATGTAAAATAAACAGTTTGGAACTGTCTAATTTTTTGTCTGTCACCGATTTCTCATCTGAGATCTTTCCTTGTTTGGGGTTTCTTGATAAGAATATACTGTTTTCTGCTCCCACATGAAGGACTGTGTGGTAATCTTTTTACCTTTTAAAATGCAACTCCGCCACAGTCTAGAGCACAGCTGTGTGTTATGTCTACAATGATAAGGCCCCACAGAACACCTGGCGCTCCAGTGAGGGAGTGTGCAAAGGTTATATGTGTGGGGATGCATGCTGCACACCTGAATATCCACATACCTCGGCGCCTCCAGACACACAGGCTGTAAAAATAATAGAGGATGAAAAGTAAACGTATTCTGTTCCAGCCATTGGAACACTAAAAGGAGACAAATCCCTTGCGAGACATAAATCTGTGTAAAACCGTTCAAACTGGGTCAAGAATGTTAATGATGTCGTGCATGTCCATATGGCAGGAAAACCTGCAGCAACGAAGGGCAACTGTCCCAACTGCAGGGGAATTTTGATAGAAAATCATGCGCTTTTGCCATTATTATTTTTCTACTGTAGTGCATTATGGTAGTTTAGTTCTTAGCTTTAATCCATAGAATAATTTAGCATTTCTTGGCACAGCGTAGACTAAATGGTCAGATGACTACACAGGCCTCTGTATTCCAGTCAATATGTCTCTTCAGCTTAGAGTTAAGCTACGTAGACCCATACGACAGCGATCGTTCATTGTGAACGACGAACGAACTTTTAATTGACGAAAGAACGACCTAAGTAAAGTTAGCTTTTAAAGGTGTGTAACGATCTGATCGTTAGAACGAACGTTACATCACATAAAGCAACTATTGCGCATAAAAATGAAACGTTCCATGGAGAAATGGCAAAATGTGCATGTCAAGCTTACTACGAACGACCGGTTTCCAACTATGTACTACTTTTGCAAACTATCGTCGTTGGAAAAAATGTGCCAAGCTAGATCGTTCGTTTTTAACGATCTAGCTCTTCCGTCGTTAGACTTCATGGTCGTTGGCTGCTTTTTTTTTTTAAAACGATCGTAGTTTAAAATGATCGGGGGACTATAGTTTCAAACGAGTAAAGTCGCATGTGTGTACGCACCTTAAGAATCTTTGCCAGGTTGTTTTTTTTTGTTGTGATTCCTGCTGGGGACAACTTCCTGTCATTCCTGTTAGGATAAGAGGGGGATGTGAGTTAAAATCTCTCCACTGAGGACACACACTAAGGGCCCTGACACACCGAAGAGCTTTTTGCGGGCCATTTTGGTGCTTTTTTTTTTTTCTTTAAAACCTCTTCCTTTGACTTGCAAAAATTGCAGTAAAATCACAGCAAAATAGCCGCGATTGTGATTTTCAAAAAAAAATAAAAAAAAATGATGCGGGTAATTTTGACACAATTTTACCGTGAATTTAATGCAAGTCAGCGGAAGCTTTTTATTTAAAAAAAAAACAAACGACCTGCAAAACACTCTCTATCCTGTATGCTCAGGGCACTGAAATACATTTTTATGTGGAAATATTTAAAGCTATTGCAGTTACTGCTTGAGAGATGGTCAGTTATATGCAACGAACTCCAATTTGCATGCAGATTTAGTGTAAATTGTATGCAGCTTACACTGCTGATCCAAATTGGTGGGGAAGTGCATTTGACTCACCCGAACTGCAGACAATTTGCATGCAAGCCAAACTGATCTCATTACCTATCTAGAGTTACTACAGTCTGTCCCCTGAGATGATTTCTGTTTCCTGTCCCTGTCACTAAGAACAGGGAGAGAAGAGAAAAAAACTATCGTAAAAACTTGTGAGATTGACCAAATCTGCCCACATTATTTAAAATGTAATAATTTGGCCAGAGTAATTTAGAGCCTGCCTGTAGGCATCATTTTTTTTTTTTTTTTATTCTAAGGAATTTGTTGGCGTTCGGTGGCAGCCTGTTTTGTTGTCTTTGTATGGCACCTGGGATTTGGTGTTTGTGTGTAGCCATTAACAGTTCTAGCCACACAGGGGTCAAAGTAGGCATGCTGCTCTCCTCTTTTTTTTATTTTTTTTTTTTTTTTTAACTACATGTGACTGCCTTACAGTATATAAACTTTTGCCATAATGTGTGGTCATAAAAGAGATTGTACAATCAAATCAGATGGTTGTGTTGCCAGCTTATTTCAGTGACTGAGATGTCCTACCCAGTATTCAAGAAATAGTTGTTTGTCACAGGGCCTCTTGCCTCCCCTCTTATTTTTCCATGCATTGGCTCTGAATCTGGCAAGTGAAAATACCCCCCTCTCTTCCTTTCCGACTTTTTTTCCAGCATCTTGGTAGCCTGAGGGTTTCCAACATTACTTCCAGGCCCCACCAGCACATAATTTCATGGTTTTGATTGTATGAAAGTGTCATAAAAGCTCTATTATTCTGCTGTGACCCTTCATTACACTCAATCTTTCTGCCAAAAGAGGGACCTCAAGCATCGGAACTCCACCCTTGCATTCCATCAGCCGTCTGATATGAGCGTGCCACAAGGTCACAATTAGGGTTCATCAGTGAGGTAAATTATTTCTCCTTGCATTCCAGTTTCATATAAATGTTATGCAGCTTGTACTTGGACCAATACAATTGACAGGAAAATATTTTGATTGGTTCATTATCAAGCTGCAAATAAGTTGCATGAAATGTGAATGCAAGGATTTTTTTTTTTTTTTTTGCATCTTGTTGATCATCCCTACTCGCAATGTTATAACAAAATGCAAAGAACAGTAATGTAGTCCATTAAACCAGAGCAGCCAGTCCAAAGTTGGCTTTAATTGCTTTACTGCATTAAATTGAAAAAAAAAATAGCTTCTGATTGGTTGCTACGTACAACACTTCCTCTGCAGTATTGAATTAATCCTATTTTTTTTCCAAGTCCGAGAAAATATATTTTAAGCAGCAGAGCCATAAATAAGAGAGGTTCTTCCTTGATGTTCATATTAAAACATTCCCTTTTAATTAACTTGGATTCCTAGTGTATAAACCTTCCAAGTGCTGTGACCACAACATCCTGTATTTCATTCTGCCTTTCTCATCTTGGGCAACATTTCCTTTCATTCTGAATGGAAAAGTTTGCTTGTTGCATATTGATCCTTTGTGAGGAAGGGCATAGTGCCAGAACTCCATTAACTTGTACACCCCACAACTTTGGCAAGTCATGTCACTGGAATGTCTGATGTGAAACAGCCTCAGAAGCTTTGAGAGAACAGCCATGAACTCCGCTGGGATTGCTGAGAAATGAAGGATTCCATTTTGTTGTGGCTTAGAGAGTTAGCAGCACTGAAGAAGTAAACTCTTATAAAAGGGCTGCTGTTCTATGAAAGGATTTTTGGTAGCCGACATTTTAGTGAGCTGTGTTTTTATTATTTTAAATTAAAAAGACCAGTTTTAATTTGTTTTTTTTTGTTTTTGTTTTTTTTCTTCCTGAGTTTTGAAAAGGGTCAGTCCTGAGGCATCAGCAGGAGACTCCCCCAGAGAAACCTGAAAAGCAATGCCCTTTACAAGAAAGAGGGATGGGAGAGATGTGAGTGGGTGCCTAGTGCTTCAGATACATCCTATATAATAAAATCCCCCTGTCCCTGCATCCTCCTGTGTCCGTGACAGCTGCCTAATGCGCATGTGCGGCACATGGGTGGGCCTCGGGCAGTGGTCGTGGACAGAAGAGGAGCACATGGGGGGAGGGAGTGTCACGTCACACGCGCACAAGTTCATGTGTGGGACACACGTGGGCTTTGGGTAGCGGTTGTGGGCAGGAGCTGTGCACATGCGGGGGTCACATGCACACAAGTTCATGTGCGGCACACTGGTGGGCCTTGGGCAGCGGTTGTGGATGGGCCAGGGGGGGGGGGGGGTGTTCACGGCCGTACACGAGTTCATGGGCACAGCCGCTTGCCTAGTGCCCGTTATTAAACAGGCTGAGCTCTTTGTTATTAGTAGAGAATACATATTAGAAGAAAGTTTACAACCTTTCCGTGTAATCCCCCTCACTTCCTGAAATCCATTCTCTGGTGGTTGCTTGCTGCATCTATAGACACTAGTTGTTGCCTGAGCTATTTAATTTCTCTAGGTATCTTTAGGTCTTGCCAGATACACCTCTAATGCCTTTAGCACACTCTGAGCAGCTGAGTGCTCTCCTGGAGAGGCGATTGCAGCTTGGGAGGCAGTGTATCATTGCCTCATGTCACTATTACAACATGGCAGTGTGATCTGAGGCTTTCACCTAAGTTTATTCCTCCACATTCAGCATTTGGAAGATAGAGTTACAGGGTTGCTCATCACACTCCCTTCTTATACAGTGTGAACACAACCTCAATGTAAAACCACACTGATAGATTAGGAAGTCAATAACAGGAAGTTAGAACACCTGATCTGCATTCTTCCGAGGTAGCGACTCAGAACACTAAGGGCCCGTTTCCACTATCGCGAATCCGCATGCGTTGCCCGCATGCGGATTCGCACAGCCAATACAAATAAATGGACCTGTTTCCACTTGTGCTTTGTGCGGAGCGGTTTTCTGTGCACGATTTTTCTGCACGGCAGAGCCCTCAGAATTCGCCTGCGTGTGTAATGCAGGCGAATCGCACACAATGTATTTAATAGGGAAATCGCATGCGTTTTCTGCCGCGAATTCGCATAGGTACCAATGTAAATTTACACAGGCAGTGACATGGTTAAAATCGCATATACCCTCACCTATGCGAATTCGCATGCAAATTCGCGGCATAAAACGCATGCGGAATGGCATCCGCATGCGATTTCATCAGCGGTGGAATCCAGGCGATTCCGCACCGCAATAGTGGAAACGAGCCCTAAAAGCAGAGGTAGTGAGTTATATTGAGGCCAACACATTTATTCCCTTTCAAACTGCCAGCTGCCTGTCTATCCTATTGATCTTTCTGGCTTAAGTAGTATGCTGTAGTATTGTGGTATAATTTTAGTCAGAGCTCCTGTCCTGCATAATCATCTGGGTCTATGGCTTAAAGTATTAGAATCAGAGAATCAGCAGGACAGCCAGACATTTGATATGCTTCTAAAAGGGGAAAAAAATATGGTGGCCTCCATATTTGTCGCTGCAGTGATATTTTAACAAAAACCCAATAGTTAGTCCAAGGTAAGCTTTTTACTATATCAGTACAAGTACTGGTCTATTTTAGTAGAGCAAATTATCACAAATTCTGTTGACGCTGAGGTAACCTCTGTCAATAACTGATCAATACCACAGGTTTTAGATGGTAAGAACCTTTTTGCCTGCATGTGCAAATTTCATTTATAGTTGCTGTTTGTTTTTGTTTTTTTTTGTTTTTTGTTTTTACAGTTTTTTTTGTGGATAGTTGACAGGTACACGTTGAGGTATCAGAAGAATTTCAGATCAAAGCCCTGCCAGTTCTGTGAAGCAGTATTGTGAGCAAGCTCTTTGAAGGGGCACTTTTGGGAACTCAGTCAGATCTAAATCCTTAGATTAAAAACAACAAAAAAAATCTCTTGAGCCCCTGACTCCTAGTTCCTGGACCTGCCTGGTGAATGAGCAATTGGGAGCTAATCCTGCCCTGTGCCTTTTGTGAGGAATGATTTCCCAACCAAGCTTTATTATGTCTGGTCATCAAAAAGAATTAAGATTCAGTGGCCTCCACCAGTGAAAGAGCGGCTGTTTTTATTGGCCCTTGTCTAGCCATTTACCTCAGGTTGAACTCCAGGCCAGCAAACAGAGCTGTGGTGACCCTGATGACTTGTACGTTACTCTGTAGGCCCTTGAACACCCACTGTAGCTCTCCTGAAAGGCGCTGACCTCTCTTCACCCTCAGCAGTCTCCATGGTGCATTGTATTTCTCTCTGAGATGTGGATTCTCTTTATGTTTGCCGTCTCCCTAGGGACATGCGTTTATTTTCATTTTTCTTTTACACTAATCTTGTTCTCCTCTTTCAGGCCTAAGGTACATATACATATAATGTTTGTATTAAGAGCAGACAGCTATTCTCCATGTTTACATGTTTAGTGTCGCCCCACTTTTTCTTTTTTTTTTTCTCCCTCATGTAAAGATCAAGAACTTGTAGTACACGTCCTAATCAAGCATATGGATAGTTTCTAAAATACACATACATGTAGCCAAAGCTAATAGGCCAGAATATTGGTCATGTGACCTATGATCAGTTTTATAATATAAATACTAACGGTTTCTCCAGTATATCGGACCTTGAAACTTTAACAATAATACACCGCTAACTCTAGCTCTTTCAGTCAAATAGTGCTTTTGACTGATAAAGCCTCTTGGTTAGTGGAGAAATGTTTTCAAGTGTACAAAAAGACAGTGTCCACACTGAAATTGCCTTCGTTTCTTTAGTTGTATTACTGAGCACCTTCACAGACCTATAGCAAGGAAATGTCAAACATAACTGAAACCACCAGGTGAATTGGGCTACCAAACACCATCTGTAACTGAAATTATAGTTATTGGACTGAATGTTTTATAAATCTAAAATCGCAACAAATCACAAACTGGGATCAAAGGTTGAGCACTTGTCATAGCAACCAATCACATTTAATTGGAGTGAATGTGCATATGATTGGTTGCTCTGGGAAACTGCGATACTCTTGCACCACTTTAGTTTACACCTGTCTTGATAAATTAGCCCCAAAATGTACAGTGCGGCACCCACTCTTCATCCTTTTTAATCTGGTTGCTAGGGGTTTCCATGCTGATAATCCTTTCATTTTTATCTGTTTTTTAATTGAAGTGTCTGCATATCATAAATTGCTATTTTAAAGGCAAGCAAACACTGGGCTGTTTTTTTATTATTATTATTGCACAATGGAATCCCAGCTCTTTTCAGGTAAATTCTTTGTTGAAATTTGGATTTTTTTTTAATTGTCCGTGCAGCACTACAGCTGTCTTTTTTTTTTTTTTTTTTCTCCTTTTCTTCCTTTCAAAAACTATTTCAGCGCTGTTTTGCTTTTCTCTCCTCTGCTGTTGTCGGCCTGCCTGGAAAACACCCACATAATTATAGATTTTCCAGATTGCAAGTTCCCTATGGTTTAATTGAAACACGGGAGGCTTTGATGTTTGCAAAGGATGCAGCCTCTAACTGAACATTTCTTCTGACCGCCAGAGTTCTTTGCTTGTTTCCCGTGTACCTCAACCTATTTTTTTTTTTTTTCATCATTTCACACTCCTTGCTTAAATTGTGAGTGGGCTTCACTGTTAGCAAGCAGGTGTGAGGCCTGGCCAGCAGCCAAAGGAGTAGGTAGAGGCATAGGGACAGATTGTCGCCATACAGTTCCACCACACGTGGAGACGGCCTATTGATGAATCTCTGGCAAGAAGCCAGGCACCCTGCTCTCTACCTCCGCTCACCTCCCGTGAGGCGCAAGCTTTCAGAACAAAAAAAAAATGGCTAGACAGAGAAATTGATCATGTAATTTGATTTGACATAAGGCAAAGTGGAAAGAGAGGACAGAGGAAAAAGCTGCAATCCCAGCATTGCATTAGCAGAGCTGGAATTGATGTGAAAAAATTTATGGCTGCCCTATTTCTGCTCAGGAACTGCATTTACACAAGTCTCACCAAAAAGGGGGTCAGAGGAACCTTCAGTAAAATGGGGTATGAATGGTGCCTCTGTAGTCTAGGAGACGCACTGTAGGTTTATTGAGGGGGGGGGGGGGGCAGGGAGTGCCCGTTACTGATGAGAACAGATTTTGTTTAGATCACATGTTGGGCAACATGTATTAAGGCAGTGTGATTAGAATCAGCCCTTATTGACCATGCTGTATAAATAAACCGCCAGGCCTAATGACGTAGAATGGGACATGAACCCTGCGGACACATTGCGGTCTGCTACAAGCCCTCGGGACCTGGCTGGCTTTACTATTTTTTTCTTTCCTTTTTGATCACCCTGAGCCTTTACTTACCAAAGAAGGTCACATTTGTACGAGTTTAAGGTTCCGAGGATTAGAGACAGTTATTGCATGTGACATTTCTGTGCTGCAAGAGGGTGGATTTGACTATGTGCCAGTTAAGCAGAAGATATTGGTCTTTTTCAATTTAAACCCATAGCAGCCCTGTAGTCTGCACTATAACGTATGAGAGCCAATATCTGGTTTCTGCACATCATTGTTAATCTCTGCACTTTTCTCCCTTATTTTTTTACTTTGCAGATGGTATCTAGCATGCCATGTATCAACTTCAGATATTAAAAATTCAATGTTCTTCATACAATAACCAGACTCAAAGCTGAACTATAGGAATATAGCTTAACGGTACAATTGATTTGTAATTACATCTAGACAGTCCACACCCACACACACCCACCCACACACTCCCACACCTCAGCCAGCAAATTGACCACCCTATTCTCCATTGCGCTGTACACAACTACAGACTGGTCACCGACACGCCCAGCCTGCTGATTGGACAGCAAAAACTGCAGCACACTGATGACATTGTTGTGGCTTCTGCCTTGTAGGCAAACTTTCAGCGTATGACTTGAAGTAGAGTTCAAATGTGTAGGGCATTACAGGTGGCTGATACAATGAGAGATTGCATTGCTTTTGGTAGCTATATATACAAATTATAATTATGAAATCATGGATGCTGTGTATCGAAGTTTAATGTTTTAAGACCGTTTCACATATTTTATAAATTAACCTGTGACTGATATCATGACTTCTTGAAACCAGTGCATAGTCCAGTCTTTTTAGGACATAGGTTTTATGTATTGTACTGGCGTTTCAAGGATTGCTCCTATGTGACCGTTCGGAAATTATAATCCACTTGATGCCTATAAATATGTATTATTTTACAAAAAAAGGGTCTGGGCAAGTGTAGTGTTTTTGTTTTGTCTTTTTTAGATGGCAAGTGGTCTTAAAGTAGCTTTGAACACTGTAGTTTACGGTTGAATAGTCGAGTCGGTTGTTGTGCTTTGGTTCAAGGTGCTGGTATGTAAACACACTGTATGTTTTCCCTTTTGAAGTTTGCATGGAGAAATGATTTGCTCTACTACAAGCCATTTTCTAAACACATTCCACATCTGATGCTGTGGCTACAATGAGCAATTTCTGCAAGTGTTATTTCTTGACTGCATTTCAAGTATAGATGCTTTTTTCCTGCTTCTGTGTGCTGGTAGTACATGTCCATGAGTGTAGCATAGTCCCTAGTCTTTATTATTGACAAGTGATGCGATAAATCACTGAACTATGGCTGTTTACATTAAAATCTGTAGTCTTTGCCACCAGTTTCGCTTTCACCCAATCTGCTTGCAATGACTATAAAGATGCCCATTAATGGTACAATTGTTGACAAAAATTGTTTTCGACATTTAGATTGAAAGAAAAGCTTGTATTTAATCGATCCACACCAGTAAACGATCCAACTTGCGATTATATCTAAACCAGTTATCGTATGTATGAAAAAATCCACCATGGGGAATGATTTATTTAAGGAAATGATCGGCTATACATTTGTTCAGGATTATTAGTAGACTGGAGGCACCCAAAAGGATATATCAATCTGTTAAATAAAAAGTGCTTCTGTACTGTACATACCTCAAAAGGTCCTACCTGAAAGGAGGCTCACAGAGTGGGTATAAAAAGTAGACAATGTATTCAGCACTTAGGACAATGTGTTTTGCTGTGTAAACTGCTTCATCAGGCTTGATGGATCCCATCAGCTTCTCTGTTTTCATATAATACAATTGTAATAATCGGAACATACAGTCGTTCTCTAAAAAATGTATGTTAATGAGCACCTTAACCTGTGCTTAGCAATTCATGTTCTCACATATTGTATTTTCTGCTATTTATCATGTAACATGCTGGACAGTACAGAAAGGATTGTAGTTTTTATTCAGGGGTACGCACTCAGAGGTCAGTTAGGCCTCTGTCACACAGTAGGATGAAGTTGGTGAATTTGCCAACTATCATCTGTTCCCATGCCCTGTCTGGACACTTTCTAGTGCTTTGCTTGGGCAGTGGAGCGGTGGCCACTGCATTGAGTTGTATCTGAGAATGGTTACACCCGGAGGTGACAAGGTGCGTTTTTGCTGCAGGGTAACCGCACCGCTTAACAGACGCTGGCGCACTTGGGACTAGAAATGTTGGCCTTATTAAATTTAAAGCAAAGCAAAAAAATCTTAGACCCCGCCCCGCCTTTATTGCGGTCTCTGTTGTCAAAGTCTAGGGCAAGAAGTGCCTTTTCAACAAGGATACAGACAGCAATCTAAACCTAATATTGTAAAATTTAACTCTAACACATAGTTTAGCCAATTTATTAATAGCTCTTGCTATTGTCTGGTGTTATCGGCTCTAGGTGTGTGCCTCCAGTCTAAGACAAGATCGTTATTTAAAGCGGATCCGAGATGAAAAACTAACTATAACAAGTAACTTGTCTATACATCTTATCTAAAGTTTAGATAGTTTACACAGCAAAACTAGCTGAAAACGGCTTTAATAGAATAAGATTTCTTCCTGTGATACGACAGCAGCCATGTTGTTTGTAAACATTACACACAGCACTCAGCCTCTGAAAAAAACCTAATCCCCCCTCCTCCTCCCTCCTCTCCTCTGCCTCTGAAATCAATGGCTAGTAACACCTCCTCCTGCCTAGACTGAGCTCCCATGAGCCCTTGCTACTGCCAGGGCTCTCTAAAAACCTGTGGGTGAGGCTTCTTCAGTTTATAGGGAATTAGAGTATTAAAACAAAAACAAAAAAGTATTTGGCTTGAGGAATGCCCTATAACAATAGGAAAGGAACACAATTATGCAATGAGTAAAAGTTCATCTTGGATCCACTTTAAAACCTGTTAAAGAAAAAATACTTCTTTACCATAGCTTCTCCCTCTTAATTATAGCACTGTGACTGTTAGCGGAGCTGACACCTCAACCCTATAGGGAATTGTAGCTGCAGCTCCTGCGACAGAACTAGTGACTGCAGGGACTGGGCACAGATCCTTCATCTGCAGGGGCCAGAAACCATGTCATGAATGGCCCTCAGGATTCTATGGATCTCCCTTCTGCCGACATATGTTCAGTTTGGGAAATGAAGGGGGGGGAGGAGGAGGATGCCGCCGTGTTTCCTGGGTCCCACAAGCAGATATTAAATGTAATTGGACTTGAAAAGGGAGGCTTAGTACAGCAAGCTGACCTGCTAGGACTGAACGATCTGTCTGGGATTTGATTACTGCACTGACCTGGGTAAATCCTTTCATCGCAGAAGAAAATCTGCTTAGCAGTCGTGTCTCCCCTTGAACCTGAGAATGACATTCCTCAGCATTAATTGGCGCAGTATAATCACACACCGGCAAGCCTGGAGTATTGCAGGAAGCTGCCGTAGCACATGGCAGATCTCTCGTCTAGGGCAATGAAAAATCACATCTTGGTCACTGTGTTCTTCATGCAAGCAGTATGCAGTTTCTGGTGGTCCTAGTAATTTGGTGTAGATGACAAATGATGTGATGGTGCATCTGACTTTTTTTTTTCCCCACATTTATGCCAAATCTTTGTGACCTTGTGGAACACCTGTATAAGCACTATATTCTTGGCCTAGTTGCTCCCAAACAGGTGCCTGGGCTGATTAGTCTAGCATGCTCTTGAGGCTTTTAGTGTTAGGGATCCACCTTAAACTGAAATACAATCCTAAAGGTGCCCATACACTCGTCAGATTGGCAGCAGCTAGATAAGAAATGCATCTGATGATCTATCTGATGCGTTTTTAGAAATATTTTTTTTACCAGGATAGAATTCCAATAGATTTCAGTTTAAAATCTATTGAAATTCAATCTGATGGCATTTTTTTGCCATCAGATTTCCATTAAGGCCAATGCAAACTGATAAGCAATCTCATCAATCGACCTAAATTTTCTACCCTGCCAGTTCAAAGGAAATCCATCGAAATCGGCCATCGATCGGTCGATTGGCCAACCGATTTGCTATCTATCGGGATCGATCGGTCGGCCAGAAAATCGGCTGAGTGTATGGTGGGCCCCTTAGAAGGTTGTAACGACTAGAGATCAATACAAACCCTAATCTATCTTGCAAACCTGCCACGATTTATGGAGAATTCTGATATTGGGAAGCAACGGTTTACCTTCCTCACCTGCATTTATATTGGGATAAAGCAAGGGTTTCAGAAGTGGAGAGAAATATAAAGAGAATATTGTTTTCTTTAAATAATTGAAGGCTGACCTGAATTGCATGCAGCCATGTTGCTTGGAAAGGAAAAGAAGTCCTCAGCACGCACTGCTAGCTATGCAGGAAGCTATAGTTTCCTGACCCTCCTTGTTTGCTATGGTGAAAATGCTGCTTGTGTGAATTCTTCCCAGCATGCACATGGTTAAATAGCCTGCTCTGAAATAGACTAGTTAAGTCCGTAGTTTTTCCAGGCGCCTGCAAGACTGCCATTTAAATCTCCCACGAGCCTCGGCATGCTGTATGTTTTTAAGAAGCTGTACAAATGTGTGCCTGAGCACATGCAGCGAGCACCTAAATGCTTTTCCTTTCAACCCTCTTAAGACAAGTTCCCTCCTTCTAAGCACCAAGCAGAATCAAATACACGCTGCATATGATAATTGCAGGGAGACTGGTAAGCAGGCTTTCTTTTTATTTTATTTTCCTCTGGTCTCCCTCTGGACTCAGCATCTTGTATGGCAAACATGTGACAGGTCCTGAAGGCAGCAAAGAAGCTTTAAAAGTCTAAGACTGTAATTGGTTGACTAGGTAGCTTTGTCCTCCAAGCTGTGTGGCGGTTTCTAAAGTCATGACAATTAAAGTAATTAAGTTTACTGAGATTTTCCTGCCCTGTTCTAAGTCTGAGCCGTATTAATGCATCCGTCTCCCCTCCCCGTACAAACATGTACTGTAGAAACAAAATGAGGTACTGTCTTGACTGATACGTGGTACAGTAAATGGTACAGTAACCCATAGTAACTTGCCAGAAGTGCTTTTAGGCATCTGGTTTGAATAATTTGAAATCACATAGAGTTCATACCTTTGCACTTTATATTTGTGAATTGGTTCCTTGTTGGACTAGACTGGCAAGAAATGGGCTTGTTGGACATATTATTTTGTAGTATCACATCACTCTAAAAGGGAAACTGGTTAAATTATTTTTTATAACGCAGAACATCTACTCTTTAGATCGATTCCATCAATCTGATCGAATTTAGATAGCAGCCTTCCTTCCATTAGTGGGCCCGAACAATCATTTCCGATCGATATTACAATCTAATCCGATGATGGATTGCCTGGAGAATTGTAACATTAATGACCACATTTAGAAAGGTAATGTTTTAGCCTCGAGCTCTGCTTTAAGTTGCCCCCAAATGGCATGTGCAATACTGAGGGACAACCTGGTCACTACAACTGCACACATCAATGCCAGCACCTGCGTGCGCCACTAGTAAAGGCACTGTCTACAGTGTAGCCGCCAATAGGTTCTCTCTATCAGCCCCGACAGCGGGGAGAAAGGACGCCACGTGCTGAGACAGTGGGGATGGAGGCAAAACGCAGTGGGTCATGAGCATGAGGCGGCTAATAAATGTCCACAATGGACGTGGCCATTTACTGTGCACAAGATACCATATTGTCATTGGCGGACAAAGGAGCTACCAATCAAGCCTAGAGCCGCCCCTGTTTTTGGTCTCCCTCCCACTCAATTAAAATGTTAGTACCAAGCAGAGTCTTCCCTTCAATCAGTAAACTGATAATTATGCAACTGCTCTATATCTCTCAGAATATCTCCTCAATAAACATCTGATCGGTTTTTCCTTGATTCTGCTGGGAACATTGGCCAGTGTATGGGCATATGTAGGCCGATTAGTGTTGTGGTTATGTATGAGGCATTAAGGCTATAGCTTTTCTGTTCAGCAGATTAGCCTGTATTTTGATGTGGTCGCAAAATGACATTTTAATAGCTTCTCCCTGAATGAGTGGGTGACAAGAATAGTTTGTCATGATGGACTCAGCAGTCTGAGTAACAGACTGTGCTAAAGCTTAGCTAGATACCCACCTGGCTTGATAATAAGCTTCCGCTTGCTCTTTGCATAAAGGACTTTGGCATACAAGCCACGTGTAGTACGCCAAGCCAGCTCATGCAGGCACTGCACAATGCATAGGAGCTGGCAGTGACCTCAGGAATGTTCATTGAATAGGCTGTTCTCTTGGTCAGTGGAACCCTTTATTAAGCGATCTGTAAACATTTTAGGTTGGTGGAAATGTTTTCCTTGAGCATTTAATGAACTATACAATGATGTTTTTTTTTTTTACAATACAAAAACAGTGTGCAAACTGCTGTAATTATGAACCTGAGATGGGCAGTGGAGAAAAAAAAATATGCATACCTGGGGCTTCCTCCAGCCCTTTCCACGCCGATCGCTCCCTCTCTGTCCTCCGCCTCCTGGATGGTCCGGAATCGGCCCTGCAGAGTTCACTAGTCTGCGGTGTGCTGTGCATGTGTGGCCCAGCCTGCGGTGTGCTGTGCATAGTGTGAGCCCACTATGCTCCCGTAGCCAGGAGCATTCTGCGCCTGTGCAGTATGCTCCCAGCTACGGGAGCGAGATGGGGAAGCGCAGGCAGCCGAATTGTGCCTGTGCCTTCTGGCTCTGACTGGGGGTACTTTGCAGGGCCAATTCCGGACAATCCAGGAGGTGGAGGAGGGCGGCAAAGGAGCGATCGGCGTGAAGGGGGCTGGAGGAAACCCCAGGTATGTATATATTTTTCTCTCCCCTATCTCAGGTACCCTTTAAATGCCACTTACTGTAGCAGAATGAAATCGGATTGGCTGCTTTGTCTTTACACTTTGCGAAATCACCCTTGATCCTTGCACTTCCTTATTGAATAGGCCTGAAAGAGTTAACATATATAGAGCGTAGTTTACTGTGTAATTTGTTAATGCTTTCGGGAAAGCTTAGGGTTGTAATGCAGGTTGAACTGGCTTCTGTTGATCCCAAATCAATACATTTTAATGTCCATTAGTTGTGCATCCAGGTAAAAAAATACAGCTTCTCAGCACTGCATGTTTGGGGATCGGTGTTTCTTTCCTATTGCATAGTGGAATAATTGTTTAGCTTTTCAATTTCATCTCCCCAAAGATGACAATGCCAAGTCTTCTCTGGAATCAGCTTTGACTGCCGTGAAAACGGGCGCCAGACAGTTGCATCGAGGTTGAGTTATTTTTGGAAATCCACTCTCCTTTCAATCAAGGGCTTTTTCTTTCGATGAGATGTTGGTGCTAGAAGTGCTGCAGTGGGATAGTTAGTGTACACACCTGCAATCAATTTCTGACAAATGTGACCCTCCCTGCCAAAAAAAAACAGGCTAAGGCAGTGATCTACAAACTTGGCTCTCCAGCTGTTAAGTAACTACAAGTCCCACAATGCATTGCAGGAGTCCGACAGCCACAGTCATGGTTCATAAAGGCAGATTCATTGTGGGACTTGTAGTTCCTTAACAGCTGGAGAGCCAAGTTTGCAGATCACTGGGCTAGACACACTGATCAGCCACTACATTACAACCAGACGATGGGTGAAGCAAATTACACTGCTTATCTTGCACAGCGACCTCTATCAAGGGGCAGAGACATATTAGGCTGCAATAGAATGGTGTTCCCTGAAGGCAGTGTATCGGGTGTGACACATCTGTGACGCTGGTTTCTAGTGTGAAACCAGCCTCCAAGAGCCCCTCCTTTTCTCTGTTTATGGCTGGAATTCTATTAGTATGGGCCAGTGAGCGTCAGTACTGGACCATGGAGCAGTGGAAGAAGGTGGTCTGGTTTGATGAATTTTCTTAAGGCCCATACACGCGTCGGATTTGCGCGAACGACGGGTCGTTTGAACGTTCCGTCGTTCGCACGTTTCCGCATGAAATCCGGCGTGTGTACAGACTATCGTTCGGGAGATAAGACTGGTTACCAACGATCCGCCGGGCGGATCGCTGGTAACCAGTCTTATCTCCCGAACGATAGTCTGTACACACGCCGGATTTCATGCGGAAACGTGCGAACGACGGAACGTTCAAACGACCCGTCGTTCGCGCAAATCCGACGTGTGTATGGGCCTTTAGACTTCAGAATTCCTGCCATCTCGATACAATCAAACCTCTGTAGGACGTGCTGGGAAACTGTCTGATCCTTGGAGGCCTGGGGTTGCAACTTACTGGGATTTAACAATCGGCTGTCTATATAATGCCTAGATGCCAGATAGTACAGGACTGCTTCAGAGTCTTGTGGAGACCAAGCTTCAGCAGGTCACATGTTTGTGTGCCATAAAAAGGGCCTGCACTGTATTGGGCAGGGCGTTTTAGTGGTTTGGCAGTGTAGAATGCTATGAGCAGGCATTTTAATCATTGTCTAGTTCATGGATTGGGATAAACATCAAATTGTTTATTATCTTGTCAGGTAAAATTTAATTAAATGTCTGTCTCTGGATCACATAATGAATAATTGCTGTCTAATTTTTGCTGTTGAAGATCTTGGTACTAGATGATGTCATGTGTGTTTGACATGCACTGACTTGTGTTTTCACACATCCCATCATTGGCTTGAGTGGGGAACTGTGAATTGGCACTCCACAATACAGGACACAGTGCTTTCTTATAGTGTACTACAATATAGTGCGCAAGTGTGAATAGACCATGTATCAGATCAAACAAACTCTGTAAACAATTGGACTTTCACATTTCCACGTCATTTATCCTGCAAGGGAAAACCTGGTAAAATGAATGGAAATACTTCTGTTGTGTTGTGGGCGAGCTCCTTCAACATTCTTCTTTCTTGGGTATTGGAAGTCCAGAGATGTGAAAGATTCTTGGAAGAAAACTTAACCTTTCATTGTATCCCAATGTGTTATGTATTTATGCCAGATAGAGGTCTGAAACTGGGGCAAGAATTGGGTGTTAGCCAGTTGCATATCAGATTTGTCTCCTACTTTTTACGCAATGGTTTACTCCAGGATGTGGCAGCATTTAATCACATAGATTGCAGGAAGAGATCTGTCAATCTTTTTCTAATGCTAGTTTTCAAAACCTTGCTGGACCAGGAATGCAAGGCGAGTGGTCATGATTTGGACCTCTGACTGTAAATCTGATAGCCTATTCCACAAAGTAATACAATATTTTAATTACACATGCAAATCATGGCTGTATTAATTAACTTTATTTGAAAGATAAAACTGTATCTGTGGAGGAAGAGGGAAACTGATATAATATACTGCGGTATCTTTTCTTTGGAGAAGTTGTCATAGGACATACTGACAAATTCATTGCTTTTGCCCTGAGGGAGGATGGAGGAAGTGTATATAGACATAAGATCACCCAATCTCATCCATAAATATCTGCATTGGTTCTTATAGTTTGCCTCATTAAAGTGTAACTGTCAGGCATAAAATCAATTCTTTATTTTTATCTGGTAATCAAGTAATACGGATGCTAACCAGGCAATCCAAAAGTTAAAATCTCTATTACTTGTTTATAAATGATCATTCCCCAGTTTACCTGATTCTCATCTGGGACGTTGCCGCGCAAAGGAAGTTGCAGGGCATGCTGGGTTGTCTTTTTTTGCTTCTTGATTTCCCCTCAGACTTAACAAATGTACAGAAGCAAAAAAGGACAAAAAAAGGAGTTTAACTTTGGATTGCCTGGTTAGCATCTATATTACTTGTTTACCGGATAAAAATAAAGAATTGATTTTTGATTTTATGCCCGACAGTTACTCTTTAAGACTGTAGAAACATTATTGGTGAGCTCTTCTGCATTGTCTCTCTACACTATAGGCTTATACAAACACCTCTCAAATTGTCAACATAGAACAGAGAGTTCCCACACAGTCCCTGCCAAACAAAGCCACCAAAGGAAAGTGCACTTCCCTTACACCATCCCTTCTGCTCTTGTCTCCTGACCTGCTTTTTAACCTGGCAGCCAGCCATGCTGTGCACTTCCTCCTCCTGACATTTGAGCCTGCTTGCATGTATTAAAAGAAAAAATCATAAGACTGAGTTTGGATGAAGGTACAGAGTGAAGGTCAGCACAGGATGGAGTGACTGTACCTGTGGAGAATTCCAAACCAAAGGGTTCACTGTAGGGGCGAGCAAACTAAACTTGACAGATGGATTCCAAAAGGAGTACTAGCTAAAGATGTGTTGGTGGTCGTGCTGACAGAGCTATGATTTACTAGTTGTGATTCAGCTTAAACAACAGAAATCACATTTTACCCAGCTTACTCAGAGGCTGTTATTTCCTTCCTTTATTTTAAGAAAAAAAAATCCACACAATGGAGAGCCAGGAGGGGAGCCTTTGTGTAGATCATTGCAGAATACAGCCAAGATTAGCAGAGTGACTACAGTACAGTGCTGATCTGAAGAGCATTTACTTTTCAGCATCATATAAAGATTCCTGCTCTTAGATGGGTTTATGTGGCCGTTTGTATGTAGACGTAATTGTGTAATCTCACCGGTCACAGGGTCTGTGATTAGACTACACAAACGTTGGCTGCGGTCTTGTAATGCTAACAGCGTGGGACGATGTACACAATTTGAAGTGATGATGTCTGTCTCCAGTTCCTTATTCTTCTACAGGTTTTTTTTTTTTTGTGTGTGTTTTTCACCCATGAAATGAACCACGTTTCTTGGCTTAAGCGAAAATAGTAAAAACTCTTCAACTTAAATATACAGAAAGAGAACGTGCAAGTAAGCTAGTAAACCCTGGCCTTGTGGTTTGTCTAGCGAGATCAGCGGTTCTCAGGAAATTGGCTGCAGTCTTCTGATATTTGTCCAGAGAACAATATGGCTTTTCCTATGTAAACTAGAAAAGAGAAAGCAGTATGCACTTGGCAGTGGGCACCAGCATTGAGTGTCCAAAGGAGAACAGGATTTTTTTACCCACAAAACCAATGTTCCCCTTTCATGTCCTCCTCGAGCTGTTGAAGCAGTAACAGTTTTATCCTTAGACACTTTCAATTATTAAGTAGTAAGGGACTCTTCCCTAAATGGCTTTTTAACAAATGTAGTGCAGAAGGCTCTAGTCGCAGAGCCCATTTTTTATCTGTATTGTCAACCTGAACATATCTAAAATTATGAAACCCAGCTCAGTGCTCTATTACTTTGCAAATGAGCAACTAAAACTCTGACCTATTACAAGCTATCACAGCCTGGCAGATTCCTAGAAAAAAAATGAACAATTCTGGATATCTGTCTGAATGCAGAGGAGTTTTGCAAGAGGTCAAATTATTTGTGCATGCCCAAGAAAAGCCATACGATTAAGATATCTGTGAGTCCCCACAATTGTTTTAAATGAAGACTTTGTCTTCTGATATTGAAGCGTTAAATTGGGATAGGAAGTAATAAGAATTTTTTGAGACAGGCTGTGTAGCTGGCTTAATATATTCCCATGCTACTTGAAAAAATGTTGTCTGTGACAACACTGACGAGGTTCCACCTTATTTCCTGCTTTAAGTGACCCTGTCACTGGGACGGGGAATGATACAAAAACAGTCCAGCTGGAACACTGAGGGCAGCAAAAAACTGACAGATGTTCTAAACATACCCCACACTATCCAGAATGTAAGAAAATTTGGCTGGAGATCCATTTTAACACACAAATAGTTCCTGAAAGTATCTGCACTTCTCCAATATGGGGGAATAGTATGAAATTGTCAATCTTGTGACCATCTACCGGTAAAAGGAGTATTCAATATAATTTACTCAGTAAATCTGCATTTATGGTAAAGAATTGGATACAGGAAACTCCAGCATGAGTCCTACCACCTCATACCAGAGGTGAAGCCTGCTACACAATTGTCACTTCTCAGCTACCTGACCTGTAATGGCCCATACTCACGGGCAGCAAAAGTGGCCTGTCGCCAGCACACGTGAGCGTGTGGGCGACAGGCCGGCGACAGCTCCTCGCCAGGTCCCTCCGCGTACACACGCGGAAGAGGGACCAGCGGCGCGATGGAAGCTGTCGCCGACGTACCTCCTCCCCCCGCCGGAAGCTCCGCATACCTCAATGGAGGTTGCTGTACGCGGACTAGCGACAGTTGCGGCGGAGGTGCGGCGGCGACTGTCGCCAGGCGATTGAAACTTTCAATCGCCTGGCGACATCCGCGACGGGCGACAGTTCGGGGTGCACGCCCGTGCGACGGCCCATACTCACGGGCGACCTGTCGCCGCAACGCGCGCGCGTGCCGCGTGTTGTGGTGACAATTGTAGCCCGTGAGTATGGGCCTTAAGATACTAGTGGTAAGTCCTCTTACTATTAATGAAACAAAACTGAAATCTATAAGCCTACTAATTCTTTAAATCTATTTTTCTTTCCTTCCCATTAGAATGGCTTGCACTGTGTTGTGCTTTGACGTTTGTCAATAGACTGGTAACAAGCCTCTGTGTCTACAGATAGTGGGCACTGAAGCACAAAGGGAAGGAGTGTCTCTAGATCAGGAAAGAACATTAAACAGGGCAATTGTTCTTGCTCACTGTCTCATCCACACTTCAGACACGGAGTGTCTCTGATTACACATACTGCCTCTCAAAGTTCAGTGATGAAGTCTGTTTTGTCTAGTACAATGGTGTCCAGACACTGCTTGCCTGGAAGCAGCTGCGTGCTATGTTGTCTTTTGACAGGCGGATTCCTGGATTTTTCTCTTTTTTGTTAGACGTTACATTGTGACATTTTTTTTTCTTTTCCTATTTCTTACTTCCTGTTTAAAGATTGGGCAATCTGCTGACCACTAGCTGCAGATGAGCTATGTAGCTAACTAAGCTCTGAGCCCGTTATGCTGCAACTTAGATCTCATCAAAGCCAGTTGCTTTTGATTTTTTGCAAAAATACTCGTTGTTCTAGCCACACAACACCAGACTTAACTGTGTACAAGTGCTGCTATAGAGCCATTTCAGCCCGTATCCTGCATGGATGAAAGCCAGAGCGCCTGAAACCGTAATAGAAGGGTAAACTAAGGGCTGCTTTACACTCGAACGGGAAGAGCGATTGCAATTTTTGAGTTGCGAAATTACAATTTTGCCTTAATTGGCATTTGTGAGAAAGGGAATCGCATCGCAATTGCCCCAAAATTCTGCATGCAGCATGTTTGCAATTTATGAAAATCGCAGCAACAAGAATGATCCCATAGGGATACATTAGTAGCAGCGCTTTGCTGATCGGTGATCAGCAAAGTGCTGAAAAGTGCCTGAACAGTCCTAAGCGAATATACTTTGGATACTTTAGGTAGTTCCTCATGTTAATCAGAGATGGTACAATCTTGATTGTACAAATCTTACCATTACTGGCTGCCTTGCTATAATCCAATAATGTTTGTAATTACGTCTTTTTACAACCAGTGGACTGAAGGTGTGCTTTAAATGTAGGCGTAACTTTTCAGGGGCAGACAAATGATTTGCATAGGCACTCACTGACCTTTTGGCTACATTCATACTGTTTTGAGATATTGGCATACGGTAGTTATGTTTTAACTAATGGCATTTGAGTTCGTACACACATGAAGCCACATAACACCATACACGCAACAATGTGCGCTTCACCTGAAAAATGCAGTCAGCTGTCAGTTTTTAGTTTGTTTTTTTTCTGTACTTGCAAGAACTCTTAAGATGTGAATTAGGGTATCAGGTCTAGGCTGTAATAATACAGGAATTCAGACTTTACCCCTTTGTGCAGCCACCATGGATACAGCACAGTGGCTGTCTCTCCAGACTTAACAGCCTGTCCTTCAGAGCCAGATCTCTTGTTTGGGACTTCTGTTTAAAATGTTGCTCTACCCAACTGTGAACTTCCGTCTAGCACTTAACACTTAGGGAGGGTAAGAAACTACAGCTTTGAGGTTTACTTGAAACAAGTATCAGACCGGCGCCTGGTATTGTGGTTTTTGCTGCTGGCGAGAGCCCTGTTAGCTTTTTATGCTGTGCAAAAGAGATTGTACCGAAACAGGAAGACCTCACCCTAAGACTGCTCAGAAAGAGGAGCACATATTACCTGACTCTCTTGCTTCTTCAAAGTAAATAATGTGCAGTAGCATTTAATAACTACATTGATTTTTTTTTTATTTTTTACAAATTTAGCCATTAGTTTATTTATGTACATTTGTGTCTTGGGATGATCAGCCTCTACTCAGGAGTTCCATCTACTGGCTATAAAAAGGTGATCATTACATTTTAATTAGCAAACTTAAATGTCTACTTCATTAAAGCAAAACACCCCTTTTTAGTCCTAAATATAATAAATAAAATCCACATAAAAATGATTCCCTTTTGTTTGTAAACTCTGTTCTTGCTTAGGCTCAGTGGCTACTGGCTGTTTGGCTTATTTCATACTTTACTATCAATCTCATTAACCTTGCGTGTGTCAACTGTGATGTGTGTAGAAGTAGTTCATGATTGGAGGTAGGTGAAGCACTGTTGAGAAATCTTGCTCACAAGTTGTTTGGATTTGAAATGATGCTAGGTACACACCATGCAATTTCCTGTCAGATCTAATGGATCGAAAACAATTAGACATGTCCGATCTGCTCCCAGTCGATATTAGGATAGTTTTTCAGATCAGTACTGCACAAAATTGATCCGGTTATTGATCAGAAGCAGATCGGACATGTTAGAAATGATAACTTTGACCCGGCAATCTGACAGGAAATAGCATTGTGTGTAACTAGCCTAAAATTCTTTATAACTTGTGTTAGTGGAATCCTGCTTAATGCTCTAGTAAAGCCAGCTGTACAGTTCATTAGAAGTTAGAGGAATAGGGAGGCTGACATTTTTCCCCCCTAAATGCCTTACATGAACACAGGGTCTATGGTTGATATTCTTATGTTGCTCACCACCCACACGATGACAAGGCCTCCACAGTTTATTTTATGGAAATTCTGCTGATCTAATGCTTTTTTCCCCCTTCTACCCAAACCAAATTTGAAGCTGTTGAACTTTAATAACAGGTCTCCATGGAAAATGGACATCTGCCAGTGTGAATATGGAGGTTTCCACCTCAAGGTCATTGGTTCAAATCTGGTTTTGCTCGCTGGTGTCTGACTCGCTATTATCTACAAGTAGATGTAATTAGAGTTGGCGCTCGTGGACAGGATTGCCAGAGACCAAAGACTGTAAACTTATTTGACCCAAACCATTCCTTGTCAGCTTTCCTTTGGCTAAAGAAGTAAAAGAGAAACCTTTTCTTGATGCTTGTTTAGGCTTGTTTCCTAAAACCTCTGTCGGCTTGCCTTAGCTTGTTCTTTTTACACCAGTGTTCCTTGGTATTTCCAGAAAGCAGACTACTTGGGTTTCAGAATACGTGTTTTACTGCTCTGTCATTTGTCTCAATGCATAAAACGTTCCATCCTTTTATACTATGTTATGCTTTCTGTAGAAACTTTGGATTATTTTTTTTCCTTCCCTCCTTGCGTACATTTTCCTTTAATGTGTTCGTTCGTCTGACTGATGCTGATCGATGCTTGTTTATGTTGAAGGAACATGGAATGTGTAGGCCACTTAAAGTAAACTCTTCATGACAGAAGTATGGTGGCGGACATTACTGACCCTCCTGAAAATGCTGCTTGCTTGGTGGTAGAGCGTGATTCTCCTACCTACAATATTTTTCCACTCGTTTGGGACAAGTATGAGATTTGGTTAGTCACTGTTAACCTAACATTACCAGGCAAGTGGACATGCTTGTAAAGTTTTTGGCAAATAAAATAAATATAATAGTATGTAGACTAACTCAACTGAATATGTTTTTTAAAGCCCAATGCAAAGCGCAAATGTTCTCCTAGTCCTATATAATCAATTTTGGCAAGAGCCTGCTTTTATCTGTGTATAAACTCGCTTAGGAGATGGTTAATGAGATCACTTTAACGCTTGGTTCAAACTAGTTATCAGAATGGGCAACAAACTAATGAAGGATTGGGTGACGGATTGCAACGATCTCACTATGGGCCAGAATACACAGTTCTGTTTCTGCTCATTGTTTTACTGCAATAGACAAACCTGAATGGTTGGATGGGATCATGGAGGACAGAGTTTTGTGTCCATAAATATAGAAATGCAGATGACAAAGTTCCTGTCAAGAACTTGTTTTATGCCTCTTGGATGACTGAGGGACTGATAAGAACAGGCAGCATTTCTGCAGAGGTTTTACAGTTTGTTCTGCAGACGTTTTTGTAAAAAAACAAAAACAAAAAAAAAAGCCTGCCACTTGGTATTTCACCTAGGAAGACAGGATGTTGTCGTCTGAGAACTGCAATCAGTTTTCAGTCTTAATATCTTCATGATCAGGATTTTAAAACTGGATTTTAGCAGCAGAAGCTTCATTTTGACTCAGAATGCGTAACTCAGCTAGCCAGAAAGTGTTGTTGTGCTGCTGGGACCGCTATGGATAACTTAAGAGTTCTGTTAGATGTTGAACCCTTATACTTGCTCTAGTAACGTAACTTAAAAGTAGAATCTGTTGCACCTGCTTCTAAGTCATACTTTTTTTTTTCTTCTTCTGTGTGCGTTGAAGGGAATGATGTACTCGCCAAAAGGTCTTTTCTATGCTTTATGGTGATTTGCAGTCCAAGATCCAAACCACTTGTGGAAAAGTCAAAGCAGGAGTTGGCATTTTACCCAGAATCCAGTGCAGCTGTGGCAGTGAAGTCATCCGCTTAACAACCATCACAAATAAACACAGTCTGTGCTGTTCTCGCTGTTCCCAATTCATGTCACATAAAATATTCCTTCTATGAGCAGACTTAGTCAGAAGTTTGTCATTTTATAAGGAGGGCACTCCTTCTGGTCATTACTAAAATCAGTAGCGCTTTGAAGTCACATTTGATGTGTTTCTCAAGTGAGAGATTGCTAAAATGATTTTCTTTGAGGTTCTGATTCTGAGCACTAAGAGGCTCAAACCTTTCTAATTAAATACACGAGCTTGTCACCGTTGTCCCTGTGGCATGTTTTATCTCCACTCAGCAGTGGTGGCTGGAATCTCCAGCAGACGTGGTGGGTTTGTCCTTCTGAAATGTTTAATAATTAATGTCCGCCACTAGGGAGCACTGTTAAGGCTGTTTCCATGGCTGTGACCTGTGAGAATGTTTCTTTTTTTTTTAGTTTGTTTGATTGTAGGGTGCAATGTCATGATTGGTCACATTGGATGCCTGCAAGACACTTTATTTCCATAAAAGGACAGTATGCTGTTTAATCTGGGATGGCTTCAGTTTTACGTGCTTCCATATTTGAAGCATGGCATTTCTCAGCAAAGCAGGAGGTACTCTGAATTCATCTTTTATAGTTATGTTTGGGACTCGTAAAGCAAGATTGATAAGAATTTACATATGGTACATGTTATTACAATAGTGTTGTTTTGTTTTGTTTTTTTTTGCAGGGATTCATATTTTTTTTCCTTGATTCTTTGAGGTATAAGTGTCCAGATGCAAAGCACAAATCTTCAAATTGAGTAGTGGCCTAATCAGCTGCCTGAGTGTATCACATTGATTTAAAAAATTACAAAAAGGCATTCTTAGCTGACAGCTATGAACAAGGTTGTGAATGTAGTCAGAGGATTTGAGCTGAGGTAGTGCAGCAGGAGTCAAAGAATGGAAAACTGTACAATTATATACAAGATTAGGTATGGTTCCATGGTTATAGAACTTCCTGTAAATTTTGTAAAACTATACATACATACATACATACATACATACATACATACATACATACATACATACATACATACATACATACATACATACATACATACATACATACATACATACATACATACATACATACATACATACATACATACATGACTATGATAGGGGCTAGATTGTGCGCCCCTCTGAAGGACAGTTAGTGACAAGACCATATACTTTGTACAGTGCTGCGTAATATGTTGGCGTTATATAGATACTTAAATAAATAAAATAAAAATTATTAAAAAATGCATACTTGTGACAGTTTAACACAATTCAGTCCTCTGCGGATCAGTAAGACAATTGTTTTCTGAAATAATAGTAATCTAGAGATGTGAATAAAGTGTCTAGCACCAATTACAAATATACATTTTTTTCTTTGTACAGATTTCTTCAGAGCCTCCTTCTAAAAAATCAAAATCTGATGACTCGATCATTCACTCCCCAAACTCTGCTGAGAAGGACAAGTCATCTAATTGGTTGCGCAATTTATCAAACTCAAGCAAAGTAAGTATTAATTTCTACGCTATTTTACATGGGTTGCATGAAATGTGCCTGATAAATCATACTTGGTCATTTCAGGAAAGCTATGGCATGCCTGCATAAAATGGTCACATTTTATGTGGTCATACCACAGTGATGTCACTAGTTCCTAGTGAATTAATATGCTGGAGGAAGGAGTGGGAATTCAGGAGGCAAATTAATTTTTCACACAACTGTAGATTTGAATGGAGATATGTCAGAGGAGCTTTGGGCTGAAGAATGTACAACACTGGTTTTTTGGTTGTCATAGAATCCAAACTTTGACACCCCGTGTCTACCTTGCAGTGGAAAGTTTATTTCCTGCCCCACTGAAGTGTTTTGGCACATGCAGGGAGATGAAGTCAGTGGCTCTCCAATGCCTTGAAGAGTCTGCAGCCTCTAAAGTCCCACCTCGTCCCATAAACCCAGCCGGATCTTCTGCAGACTTCATATTATTTATTGGCAGGCAGCAACTGTTCGGGGTCTTAAATGTAATCCAGCTCATCCTCTCCAGTGAAAGTTGCTAAGCAATTTGGGCTAACACTGCAACGGATGGAGGAAAAGAGGGCTGTGTAGCAGTGGCCAAATATGAAATATGTGCATGCAGGTTCTATCCACAAGTGCAGTCTAGCGAGGTGTGTGGTGCTGGTAAATTACTCTAGACAATAAAACTGAAGACATCACAGTGCTGTGTGTCCATGTCACATGAATCACATGGGTATAGTCTCTGTAAACTAAACCCGGTCAGCTTTATGAACAGTCCCTAGAAAAGCTTTTATCAGTGCAAAAATGGTCAAGCCTCTACTGGTCAGGCTTTTGCCTTCGCATTCCGCCGGGCGGATCGCTCAGAAACAGCCTTATCAGTCTGCAGACAGACTGTACACACGCCCGACTGTCGCTGGAACGCCCGCCCAGCGGGAGGTGACGACGGACCCGTCGTTGCCTTTAGTACGGCGTGTGTACGGGCCTTAAAGGTGGCACCAGGTGTTACAAATTTTCTGTTTGATTTTACCCCAGTTCAATTAATCAGTTGTACCGCAAAATTGAGTTTTGTTTTTTTTTGTTTTCGATGGACTGAGTTGGATTATCTGTTTAGTGCTAAGCAATTTCCACTTTTTGGTAATAAAAGGAGCTACTGGATGCAGCCTGTTTAGTATTTTTAATTTGTTGCCAAATTACAGATCTGCAAGGCATAACACTTTGCACACTGCTAAATAATGCAGATTTACTGTTCTAAGCGTTAAAAAGTGGGAGGCTGAACCAGGGCTTTAAGCAGCATTCTTCAGACAGCGAAGTCGCATCTGCAAAACAGAAGTTTGCCTTCTTAAAACGGTGGGTATTTGTGATTCTTGAGGTTAGTGAGCATATGAGGTTCCCGCAATGCATCACTGCTGAATATGCAAATCGGCCCCCTTTGTTGTCTCTGAAAGCTAAACACACCTTCAGAGCTGCTGAAATGCAGCAGTGATGCATTGTGGGGCACCTCAGGCTCACTCTAACCTGAATAATCACAAATACCTAGCATTTTAGTGAGGAGGCATTTTGGTCCTTTTTAGCCCCTTACACAGTCATAAGAGTTCTGGTTCACCATGAGCTTGCTGGGCAATCTGTAACCCTGAAAGTCACATATGTGTTGGAAACTGATGTTAGTTCTGTTATCGCTTTGAATATTTTGCAGTTGCTTATAAATGTAATGTTACAGCAATTTGAATTTAATATAGTTTAACATTTATAGTATATTACATTATTTCATTTTGTAGAAAAGCACTCAATTTGATTAATCCTCCATCTTATTTTCTCTTCCAGAATACGGGTTATGTACACCCTCGCCAGCGGCTGTCTGCTTTCCGGCCCTGGTCCCCTGCCATTTCAGCCAGCGAGAAGGAGATTTCCCCTAATCTGCCCGCTCTCATCCGAGATAGGTAATACTGGTTTCTAAAGGTGACAATTGCCTTTTTTTAGTCAGTAGACGTTGTCGTTTCTAATGATTGTTTGTTTTTTTTTGTTTTTTTTACAGTTTTTATAACTACAAGAGCTTTGAGAACTTGGTTGCTCCAAATGTTGCCTTGGCACCCCCTACCCAGCAGAAAGTCATTACAAGTCCCCTGTGTGCCCCAGCTGTGCCAAGAGGTACTCAAGCATCAGGAAGCCCTGCCCAGTCACGGAAGCGAAGGCCCACTGCTGAATTACCCCCAGCACCTGAAGCCCCGGCTCCTTCCGTCCCAGCACGGGAGGAGGAGAAGGAATCTGAAACCGAGATTGAGGTGGAAAGCAGAGAAGAATGTAAGTGTGAGTTGAAATTTCTATATATTTTACGATCTAAGTTACAAAGCAAGTTGCAGGCTTCAAACCAAGTAGTTAAGAAACCGAAACCCTTCCATAATACTTCAAAGGTGTTTGAGGTTGTCTTTTCACCTGCGGTGGCACTCAGGGCCTTGCTCTGCTGGCCTATTCTTATGGGACAGCCATAAAATAAGCACCTACCTTGTAAATATTTTATACTGCTTGGCAGGTCCGTGATGAATTTGAAATTATAGATCAAAGATTGAGTGGATTATTTTTACGAGTCAAATTCCAGTTGTTAATCTGCAATGTTCTTCTGAAGCAGAGTATCACTTGCCTGGCGGCTGAATCATGTGGGTCACACACAGGTCATTACTCTCTTGTTTGTGTCAGTACTGTCCTGTGATAACATGGATGCAGAATTGGGAGAGCACCGCTTCCTTACCGACTGTATTCATGCATTAGGTTTCCATATCCTTTACTCCATTCAGTTGTCGGTAATTTTAAAGTGAAACTCCACTTTTATATACAAATACATCTAATGTTCATTCTGTAGAAATCTTTTTGTAGTGTAATAATATTTAAAAGCTTTTTCTAACTCAATTTGCAGCCAGCTATGAGTTTTAACAACTGCATTTTCTATTTCTTTGCAAGTATGGCATGTGCTCTCTTTGGAGTATAGTCTGCTTAGAAATTTTCCATCACTGGTAATTAGCTACACAGGAATGATTAACCCCCGTGGCGGTATGATTCTTTCTGGATTTTAGGGTCTAAAAGTGGTGCAATTTTTTTGCAGGCTTTTAGATCCCAAAACCGGGGGAAAAAATCATGCTGCTAGGGAGATCTGCAGCAGCCCAGCAATTACCTCACTGGGATCTAGCGCTGCAGTTTTCCCTCAGTCCTCCGGGTGGCGCTGTAACCCTGTAGTGAGACGGACAGCGATCTCACCAGGGGGATGCAAAGCCTCTGTGGAAAGTAAGAAGAATGCCGGCCGACGTCGGGATCCTCCGGGAGGTGAGTGAAAACGCCTGCTGCGCTCATTACTCTGCATTTATCTCTGTCGCCCTACCACAAGTCACGCTCGGGGTTACCACTCCTGGCTTGTTTTTTCCACCCAGAGCTGGGCTCGTGATTACTGCTAAGGAGGTTAATAACTACCAACACCTGTAGTATAACAACAAATGGATAATGGGAATTACCAACTGACAAAATGGATCAGCAAGGATAAGTGGATATTTGTAGTATGGCATTAAGGGGTACATGCATTAACCCTTGCTGTTCTATTTTATCTTTCTGTGACTGTACTATTGCAATATGTAGAGCTGAAATTGCTTAAAGAGAAACCGAGGTGGGTTTAAAGAATGTTATCTGCATACAGAGGCTGGATCTGCCTATACAGCCCAGCCTCTGTTGCTATCTCAAACCCCACTAAGGTCCCCCTGCACTCTGCAATCCCTCATAAATCACAGCCATGCTGTGAGGCTGTGTTTACAGCTGTAGTGTCAGTCTCAGCTGCTCCCCCGCCTCCTGCATAGCTCCAGTCCCTGCCCCCCGTCCCTTCCCTCCAATCAGCAGGGAGGGAAGGGATGCAGGCGGGGACTGGAGTTCTGCAGGAGGCGGGGAGAGCAGCAGACTGACACTATAGAGATAAACACAGCCAGCTCTGACAAGCTGTTTGTAAGCAGCGTGGCTGTGATTTACGAGGGATTGCAGAGTGCAGGGGGACCTTAGGGGGGTTTGGGATAGCAACAGAGGCTGGGCTGTATAGGCAGATCCAGCCTCTGTATGCAGATAATAATCTTCAAACCCACCTCGGGTTCTCTTTAAAAGCAAATCCTGTACCTTAAGATTTTTTTTTCTGTTCCTTCTATTTGTCAATTGACTTAATTACCAGTGTTGCATACCTTCTATTGACAGCTCATTCTTAAATAAGAGGTTAGTGATGATTTGTTTTTACAATTGAGCTTTCTTCTCTTGCAGTCACCTCTTCACTGTCTTCACTCTCGTCTCCTTCCTTCACATCATCAAGTTCAGCCAAGGAGTTGAGTTCTCCAGGCATGTTGGCCTCAGCTGTAGCTAACCATTCCTTTGAAACTGCACCTCTGGGGGACTCGCATAGCAGTGGACTTGAGGCAGAGTTGGAGCATCTTCGGCAAGCCCTGGACAGTGGTCTGGATTCCAAGGAAGCCAAAGAAAAGTTCCTTCATGAAGTAGTCAAAATGCGAGTGAAACAGGAAGAAAAATTAAATGCCGCATTGCAGGCCAAACGGAGCCTTCAACAGGTAATTTGTTTTTTTTCCAGTGCATTGTTCAGAGTAAAGCCATTGAGAAGAATACTTTGAGGGATGTATAGTCTTTCAATTATTGTCACCTGTAAAGAACCTTTTGAGATGGTTTTTTTGGGTAACATTCTAGTAAACTTTGTACAGATATGCTTCTCAACAGCCCGTTCTGTTTTATGAGGACGGTAGGGAGAGGATACACGAGGTGTTATAGGTCATGTATGCTGGTTTTGTGTTTCTATGCCAGCCAATAGGTTCCTTCTGACGACATCAGTCTTCTACTGTAGTTTTGGACTTGTATTGCCACCTGGCATATCTAAACCTGATCTTTATAGTCCTGCTACAAGGATTTTAGTTTTACAAGTCTAGTTTTTTTTACTGATGCCCTGACAAAGCTTCTGCAAGATTACTAGAGAGACTTGGGCTAGATTACTGCTAACAGTAATATGAGATTTTTTAGTCACAGGTAGTTTATGGTGACCAGGTGGTATTAACCAGGCAGCATGTAACCTCCGCTCTTGTCAGCCTTCTTGCCTTTGTCACATGGGTGACTTTGCTGATGCACTTCAGCTAGTTTGTAGACTATGTAACTAGTCACTAGAAATACTTACATTTAGTGAAAATGTTTTTGATCTTCACTGTTTACTTCTTGTTGCCTACATGATAGCTGAAGGTTTGTCTGCATTTTGAGGAGACACTCATTCTTAATGAAAGTATATTGTTAGCAACCAATGAAAGCATCTAGCAATATATCACAGATAGTTATTTGTGTGACGTTTCATGCTCTTTCGGCTTATGTGGCTTTCCTGGAAAATTTAGGCCCGACTTTATATTACAATTTCAAATGTCTGCACAACCAAGTGCATCTTTTTAAGGTTTATATGAAGTTAGTTGAAGACTTTATGGATATTCAAAAGGTATTTAAATGGTGAAGCTCTGCAGTAACTTACACATTAGCAATTTGAGTATTGGTGAGTGGTTTAAATTGGCTTTTCCAGTGTAGTCTCTCAGCTGTGCCATCCCTAATGACTGTCTCCATGGTGGTGTTGTCAGTACTGTTCTCTCTAGACAGGTAATCTTAAAGAAAGAAGACGCCATAGAGACAGTTGTCAGGCCAGGGCCAGTGACAGACAGTCTACAGATGTTTGTTGCTGTTTAGTATTGACCACCTGCGATCCCATGGCTGTTAGAAACAGGAGGCTACTGCGACTCTTGCTTGTCTACAAGATGAATCGTTGCAGCTTCCTTTCCCAGTTCCTAATTCTGGTGGAGAGAAAGTCAGGAGTGTGCTGTAGTTAACAATGGCTTGGCTGGGATGTCACATTATTTTAAAGGGAAAAGGATTTCCCATGACCTAGCTGCAGGGTGTTACTTAAGAGAAATGTTTTTTGTGCATGCTGCTATCAGAGAGCCAAAGGAAGTCTCACTTCTGGTCCCTTTTTCCCCTCTCTTCCATGTTTTTTATCCTGTGAATCCTTGCAGAGTCTGTTATGTCGGAAAGAGTATAGTAACTTCTAAACCTCGGTCCTAGCTTGTAAATGAGAAACTGCAATTGTGATCTGTTGGCATGGCTATCCTGAGAGTTTGACTTGGTAGAAGTAGGATAGAAAATTGTCACACATGAAAAAGGAAGGCCACAATTTTCTGGCTTGAGGAATAAATCTTTCTCTTCATCTCCCAGTGATGTAAAGTGCTATTTTTTTTTTTTTATGCGCTACAGTGACATTCAGGATGGCTCCCACTAATTATGGAAGTTTAGTTAAAATCGCTATTTTAGGGCCTGCAAGGTAACAGTCAGTCCAACTGTCCACATACAGACCGTTTGATTCTTGTAGGTAGTTTAACAATTTCAGGGAGGGCCTGTTTCCACTACACGCAGATTGGAGGCAGAATGGATGCAGAAAAACTGACTTCAATGAATGCCTATGGGAAAATCTGCATCAGAAAAATCACGTTTAGTGGAAACAGGCCCATAGACATTCATTGGAGTCAGTTTTTCTGCATCCATTCTGCATCTAATCTGCGTGTAGTGGAAACAGGCCCTAAACGCAATTTTTCTGATGCAGATTCTTAGTGGAAACAGCCCCATAGGCATTCATTGAAGTCAGTTTTTCTGCATCCAATCTGCGTGCAGTGGAAACAGGTCCTGAGGGTTTGAGAATACCGGTTTCTGTTACTGCAGAGAGGCTTTGAGAGACTACTAACATCTCACCATCCCCTCTGACTAATTTTCTTTACGGGGAGGGGGTGTCAGGTTTCGCAGAATGTTTGCCATTGGTCTGTATGAGGATTAGGAAAATTGCCTATAAAGGTGGCCATACACTGGCCCGATTCGCGGCCGTTTCGACAGCAGATTCGATCCTGGGATCGAATCTGCTGCCAATCGTTCGTGCTAAACGCACCCGCCGATCCGATTTCCTCCCAAAATCGTATCGGTCCGTCGATCGCGCCGTGCGGGAAATTACCCTCGATCGCCCGCGGTTAGGGAGCGCGTCGCTAGCGGCGGCCGATCCGATCAGGTATACATTACCTGACGCTGGCTCCCGGGCGTCTTCTCCGCATCTTCTCCGCGCTGCACCCGCTCCATCCTGGCGCTTCCTGTCACTGCAGTGACCAGGAAGTTCAAATAGAGGGCGCTCTATTTGAACTTCCTGGTCACGGAGTGACACAGGAAGCGCCGGGATGGAGCGGGTGCAGCGTGGAGGAGATGCGGAGAAGATGCCCGGGAGCCAGCGTCAGGTAATGTATGCGGGGGGGGGGGGGGGGGACAGGCGGCAGCGGCGGCTCCACAGAGTGTGATCGGTTTCAGGCTGAAATCGATTCACAATCTGTTTGCAGTAAAGGCAGCCATACGATCCCTCTCTGATCAGATTCGATCAGATAGGGATCTGTCAGCTGGTCGATCTAATGGCAAATCGACCAGTGTATGGCTACCTTAAGAGTATCTCCTGAGAATGTACAGGGAGAGTGTAACCTGGAAATAGTAGTAAGTCTTGTGAGCTCAGTGAATATGATCACTAAAAACTATTTTTAATAATTGCATCCTTAGGAAAGCTATTTTATACCGGAACTTATCCTTTGTTTTCCTCTTCAATTCAGGAGCTGGAGTTCCTCCGTGTTGCCAAGAAAGAGAAGCTGAGGGAAGCAACAGAGGCAAAACGCAACTTGAGGAAAGAAATCGAGCGCCTCAGGGCAGAGAATGAAAAGAAAATGAAAGAGGCCAATGAGTCACGGTTACGTCTGAAGAGAGAACTAGAGCAAGCCAGGCAGATTAGAGTGTGCGACAAGGGCTGCGAGGCCGGCCGGATACGGGTCAAATATTCTGCCCAGGTAAGTTCTCTTGGGAACACTAAACCCAATTTTGGTAAAGCATCTATAACTTGCAGAGGAAACTTTGGTACAGGCATTCTTCCCGCGTTTATAGCCATTTAAAAATATGCTAATTTGAAACCTTGTTCTGAATTCTGACGATCAAAATCTCAAGCTTTGTGCTTGCGCTTCGAGGCATGGAGCATTACCTCACACTTGTTGCTGCCTCTGTGTGCTGCCCTCCTCCTTGCATTCCAGCTCACATACAGTATTTCCTTATGAAGGAGAAAATAGGAGAGCTGGAATGCAACACGAAAGACAGCACACAGAGGTAGCAACAAGGGTGTGGTAGCGCCCCCGCCACAGAGTGCATGCACGAAAATTTAGGTTTTGATTGGCAAATTCGAATATGCCAAGTGCGCCAACACTATGAATGTGTTCTGCAACTGAGAAAGTGGAAATCAATGTGTCTGTTTGGCATTTAAATGCACAGCTTTGCTAAAGGAAGAGAGTGAGCAAAACCTTGCCTGCTATTAGAGGAACAGTAGGAAGATGTACTTTCCAGCATGTTGCACCTCATAGTGAACACCCGAGGTGACGTGATGAGATAAACGTGAATGTACAGTGCCAAGCACACAGATGACTATAACTAGTTGATAGATTTTATCTCTAGCCTGCTTCAATAAATGTGCCATTGAGAAGAAACCCTGAAACAGTACAAACCTAAAAAATAGATTTAAATTTAAAATAAAAATGTGGGATAACTAAAAAGGTATTTTTATAAGGAGGATAGGTGCAATAGTTTATCTAATTCGTTTTTCACCTCGGATCTCCTTTAAGCTCTGAATTAGTGAAATGTGAAGTTCTGTTATGCCCAAAAAAATGTGAATGGCCTAGAATTCACAATAAACCACCATGATCGTGAAGTTTTTTTGAAGTCCTGTCATTAAAAGACGACTTCTTGTTTTCTATAGAATGCTGCACTTCAGTTTGCCTTTCAGTTTAAGTGAGTAATGAAAGTTTTGTGAAAATAAGCTGGTATACAACAGTCTGCTGAGAGAAGAAAACAATTTGGTTTTCTTTGAAAATACTCGGTCAATTCCGGGAAGGGGAGTAGACGGAATATACTGATGTGAGACAAGCCAAACCAGGAAATGATGTGGACTTCCTCGCCAGCGTCAAGCTGATAAGAGGCCTCCAGACTAAACATTACCAGAGTGAGAACTGTGCGATGGGTGTAACCTGCAGCTCACTTCCATCACGTATAAAAACGCTAAGAAACTTGGCTTGTTACCATGTTTCTCTCGCTCAGTCACCTTGGGGAATTAAGCCTTTACTGTCTCCCTGGTGGCGCTGCCTCAGTGTCCTCTCCTCTGCTGCTTTCTAAAAACTGTTAGTCTGCTGAATGTCACCTGTAGCTCAGTATCTGGGTCTGTGCACAAGCAATGCATCACTGGGGCAATTTTATGAAGGATGAAGCAAAGAATAGTCCTGTTCCTTTTGAAGTAAATTTAACTTAGTAGTTAGCATTTGCTAAACCCTGCAAGCAGGGGATGTAGGGCTGGGGGAGATATTTAGCTGCAGTCATATGTGCTTAACAGCCTGCAAGCATAAAAGAATAATGGTTAAGCCAAGCCTATTTCTATTGAGAGAAGGAGGGGGGAGATAGTCCAAGGATCTCCTACTGTGGTGGAATAAAATGACAATCAGGTGGCAGTTCTCCAAACAGGATGTCTAGTGCAGATGTTTTTGCAGCTTCCAAATGCAAAACGTTGGACTGGGTGATAGTCATATACTGTCTGTATACAGACCTTGCTTGCCTTAGTATCTTTATATCCCCTCCCCATTTACTTGTTAAAGGACAACTAAAGCAAGAAGTATATGGAGGCTGCCATATTTGTTTTCTTTTAAGCAATACCAGTTGCCTGGTTATCCTGCTGATCCACTGCCTCTAATACTTTCAGCCATAGACCCTGAACAAGCATATGTCAGATCTGACAAGATTTGCTGCATGCTTGTTTCTGGTGCGATTCATACACTGCTGCAGCCAAATAGACCATCAGGGCTTCCAGGCAACTGGTACTGTTTAAAAGGAAATAAATTTTGCAGCCTCCATATTCTTCTCACTTCAGTTGTCCTTCACAATACTGTTGGGGCAAGAGATGTACTAACAAAATGAAAATGCAGCTACATAGCAACTATTACAAACTAGATGTAGCCTTATACCCAGGCAATTCAAAATCCTAAATATTTGAGTCCTACTGTCAGCATGTCTATTATTTGCCCCTAAGCCCTCTGTCCACAAGAGGAACACCTAGTGGCTGGAGGTTGCAAGTGCATGTGCATATAAGCCAGAAACTGTCAAGCCATGTACAGGATCACACCTTGTTTGTGGCTGCTGCTGAAAAGAATTGTGGGAATATGAAGTGTATCTGAAGGTATTATTTTCTTAAATAGACCGAGGTAGGTGAGAAACAGTCATTGCACAGCCGTATGAGTTTGCACAATCTTTCAACTTTAAAAGAGCAAAACCAGTTGGTATTTTGCAAGGCTTTGTGAAATAATTGTGTTGCTTTGCAGCCAGCAGTCCAGAGGCAAGTAGCTTCCCCAATCAAGGTCAGGGCTGGGTCATTTAACCAGCATCCTTTTCTAGAAGTTACAGCACACTTATCTGTGTCCATCTATTTGTATTTACTGCCACCTCATGTCCTTGAGTTTGTAATCCGTTATCCTTTAACAGTTGTCATAACAAATTTTTTTTAAAGCGGACCTGAACTCAAAATATCCGCTCTCCTCCAAAACATAAGCATCAGCATAATAACCTGTAAAGAAAAACATTTCTTCATTACAGCTGATACACATCCTACCTAATAAAAGGCAAGTGTCCCTGCATCCCATGTCCGTCAGTCAGTGCTTTTTGTACACTGCGCATGTGCAGGGACGCAGAGACACTGCAGAGAGCCGGAGGACGGGGCAGGCGTGTGTGCGCACGCATGCGCACGGCGCGTTGGTCACTAGTTCTAAAATAACTCTGCACTGTTTCTACTACCTGATTTATGGAAGCAGACACATTAACATCCTGTGCTTTCAAATGGGCTTATTTGCAGTGGCAGTCATGTGATACAGAGGAGAGATCAAAATACAACTTGTGATTAGACACATGTGAGAGTGAGTTAGACGGGCTAAACTCTCTAAATGCAAACAGGGTGCATTTTAATGTTTCCTTTTTTTTTTTCTGAGTAATGAAATATTTTGCAGTGAAAAGTGAATGTAGTATCAAATGAGAGGCTGAATCTAATCTGATAAAGTATCAGATAAAAATGTGCATTGTATTAAAATCTTTGTATGGCCACAATTAAAATCCAAATAAGAAGAAGCTTTATTATCTTTTTTTATTAATCTCCACTCTGGTGTGTTATATTTCCAGTATAATAATTGTGGTGTCTCCCCTTTGCGTTTCAGATAGAAGAATTGCAAGCAAAACTCCAGCAAGCGGACAGTGACAGAGAGAGACTGCGGACAGAACTTGCACATGAGCAGGAGGCCAGAGAACACTTAGAAAAAGTTGTTAAAGATCTACAGGAACAACTTTGGGCTAAGCCTGGTAACCTTTCCAATAGCGAACACACGAGGAAGGACATTGAAAACTAAAGCAAAAAAAAAAAAATTTCTATATGAAGCAAAAAAGAAATGTATCTATTCATATACAGAATTCTTCAAATATGCACAGGAAGAGGAGGATGCCCCAATGTATGCATGAATAGGTGCATGTGTGAGTGTGTGGAGTGTGCGCCATGAGCTCACACAAATAAACATGAACTTTATCAAGTCCGAAATGGGGGAAAAATGTTACCCTATACAACAGAAGCACTGAACTTGCGCCTCTTTTGAACCCACACAGCACAACATCTTACTGTGCCTCAGACAGAGTGTTTATAAAATAAGAGTCACTTTGGCTCTCCAGTGAATTTTTTTTTTTTTGTACAAGTCAACTACAAGGAAAAAAGCAGCATTCGACAAAGTCAAGAAGAAAAAAAAAAAAGAAAAAGAAGCAAGCATTATCAATTCTTTTAAACCGTTCTTAAGCTTGCCCGGAACACTTTGAGATTTACATTTTCTTATAAGCTATTTAATATAAAAAGATATATTAAATGACAAGGACATTATAAAGACTATTAAAATTGGGAAGGGGAAGAAAAAACAAATTTTTGTATAACAGAACTGAAACTTTGATGCACAATTTTAACTGACGTTACAGGCTTTTTTTGAGGGGTTTATTACAAAATTAAAAAAAAAAAAAAAAAAATGGCCCTCGTTCCCTACACCTGAACCCACCCATCCCTGGTCTCAACACCATTCATGTCGACTGTGCAATGTATTGGTAGCAAGCCATCAATACTGAAATTGACTTTTTACATCTTAGTAGCTTCACCTTCCGATCTTTTTTTTTTTTTTTTTTTCTGGAAATATTCCGTGTACTTCATCTTGGTGTTTTTATTTTTATTTTTTGTTGGTTTTTAACCTATATAAATATATATAAATATATGTATATTTTTTTTATTTTTATTTTGTTAACAGAGAAAAAATGTTATCTGTGTGCATGTAGGAGAGGGTAAAGGACAGAAACTCAAAATTAAGAAATAAAAAAAACCCTATATTTAGCTGTACTGACCAGTGTTTTTAAATCCCACCATATTGGAAAAGATCTCTGGGGTTATAGTTGCTTAAAGCTGCTCATGGTAAAAGTGGAGATATGGAAAGATAGAATGGAGGACATAGATAAATGTTTTGTGGAAAGAATAGCTTGTTTGGAAGTCTGTATAATTTGTTGGATTTGTTTAGGGTTGAAGCAAAAAGGTTATTTTTTTTAACCATTTTATGCTTTGATTTGTGCTTACTAAATCAGTACAGGAGGTTCTTGATTTATGCCGGGGTTCAAACACTTGTTTTAAATAGCAACGCTCTACTGAATTGTAGGCTGGCACCTGTTTTTAAAAGGACTTAAAGTGACTTATTCTATTACTGCTGCCACAGGTCAGATTGTAGGTCCAGTTGCAATAAATGTACTGATAATGTGCTGTTGGCGCAAATTAAAACCCCAGGCCAAAGTTCATTGAATTCTTCTATTAAATCCCAGTGAGTCTATTCTAAATGGGAACATAGCCAAGAAAATCTTTACACCTGGTCCCTATTCAATTAGCTTTCCTCTCACAGGAGATAATTTTACACCTTGTGAATAAAATGCTTTTTAAGACCCCCAGCAAGCAAGAAAATCATAATTTTGATACTACTTTGTAATCTTTTTATTACTATTTACATTGCTAGTTGCTGAAAAGTTATTTTAAAGGGAAGGAGGAAAATTTCTCCTTGGACAAAACTTAGGAGAAAAAGGGAATTAAGGGCCCTTGAGTCTTACGATGCCCCACCCATGCCAGCATCCCCAGAACACATGGTATGATGTGTGTTTTTTTTATTCAACCATATAAATTAAAATACATTTGTCATAAGAACAAAATACAGCCTACCACTGCTATATATATATATATATATATATATATATATATATATATATATATATATATATATATATATATATATATAGCTGATCATATGGCTATAATACGCTAAATCACTTTGGAATGATCATGCAGATCAGTTCTGACATTTTTCCAGAAACACCTTATCTGCGTAGTATTTCATGTGAGTGACTCAAAGTATTATAACTTAATGCCTAGCATGTTTAAGAGGAGATTCAAAATTGCTGCTCCCACTGTTCTCTTGTGACAAGTGTACTTTAAAATAATGGCTGAGCTGACACTTACACACCTATTTCATGTGTGTAAATTAGACCCACATAAAGCAAGAACCCCTTGTACGGTGCAAATCTTAAGATTCAGTGTTGCTGTTGAAGTGATACACAATCCACATTTATGGCTATAATTTGAGGATGGTGGCCTTCTTATGTCCCTCATTAGCTAAGTTCAACAATTGGCTAACAATTTTGTTTCTGGCAACTTATTAGTTTGAATGAGAAAACCTTTAAAAAGGCTTTTTGCCCATATTTGTTCTTTACACCGATTTGTTGTTGTCTTCTAATGTCTCTTGAGGATTTCCATTAGTGAGAGTCTGATGCCAGGTTAGGTCATGGTGATAACTTTCTTCTGCTTTCTATAAAGTAAGATCAAGTGCAAATAAAGTCTCCTCAATATTTGGGGAATCAAGTAGGTGAACCTGGCTGCTAAATTGTAAAGATATCCTAATTGGAATCACCAAGAGCAATAAGAGAAGCCAATGGGTTTCATTGCCAAAATCTTTCAGAAACACTTCTTGAACAGAGTGCTGAATATTGCTTTTAACTGTATGAGAATCATGCATAACCAAGACAACACGTTATGCATGGTTATTCATGTTTTTGTTCTTTTGAGACGTTAAACGGGTCTTTCACTTCTCAGAAAAAAGGTACTTTACATATGAGACTTAAAACCTACATGACAACGTTGTTACTCATTGTCTTGGAGGCAGTGTTTGAACCACTTTGTATCCTCAAGTTATAGCTATGGTGTGAAGTCTTTAGAAAAATATCTACTGGTTATGTGATGCAGGTGTCTCAGCTTTTATAAAAGGGTTGTCTACGCTTCTGTAAAATTGGTCTGAGGAGTGATATGAAAGTGTGTGCATTAAAGAAGGAATCTTTTGTTTGTTTGATGTTCTTGAATGGAATACATTTTCCAAGTGTCATAAACCACAGGGCGTCAATGTTGCTCATAGTAAAAAAAAATGCTACAGGTCTATCTAAAGTCATATCCCAACAACTGGTATCTAGACCATCTATGTTATTAAGCAAAGGCAACTTCAAGTCCTTCTATACTCTCGTGCCTGTATTCCCCATGAATTGAAGGCGTATGAGATGCTCAGCCCAGAAAGCAGCCTAGAACTGTCCAGCTGCAGGTAGTTTTATGTCCACGGAACCTGGTAAGCCACAAATACCCATCTTCTGCAACTTCTGCCTTTGTAAGACAGATGTACCATTATCTCATCCAGTAAAAACATTTCTGCTATTTGCTACTCCGGTTTTCTGTTTATATCCCTATTATCTGTTCATGCGTCCACAAGGAATCCTCAGGCTTCATTTGAACAGTTGTCTAAATACCTTTCAAAGGGGCTTTCACGTTGAGTATGTACAGAAAATATTTATACTCTATTGTAAAGTTTACTAACTGCTCTTTTAAGATAAAAATTGTAAATGGGAGAAAAAAAACTATTCTATACTGAAAAGATGTCAGAATTAAATACTTAGAAATAATAATTAAAAAATGATCTTTGGTAACTGATGCATTGCTGGTGGGACTGCAAAGGTCTGGTCTTAATCTTCACCAAAACACATTTTGTCTCTTTGCATGTTTGGTCTGTCTCTTCATTTTAGCTTTGTAAATATATTTTAATGGGGTCTTCTCCCTGATTCTAAACAAATGAGTTCTCTTGGTTTCAGAGGTGCAGTGCCACTGTGAGTTGGGTACCTTCATATAATTACTCTTTATAGGTTCATGTGAATACCAGCTAGTATTGAAATTCTGTCCAAAACAGGGCAATGAGAAGCTTTAATTATTATACCCAACCTTGATCACCTTAAAAAAAGATATAATTTGCACTTAAAGGTATAATGTTTCAGTAGAAACAAGTTTTAATAAGTATTTCCCCATGTAGCACTAACATGGCTGCCGTTCTGCTTTCCCTGTTTACAACTTGTTCTCCTGATCATCAGTGTTCCTAGCAAATTCTGCACAGGTGTGCTGGTTATAACTTAGTGGACAGTCTTAAACGCCTAGCAGAGTACCAAAATATGCCTACGTGTATATGGTATAAACCTCCCGTGTCACTGCACCTTTGATGTATCTGCTTTCAACCTTCATTCAGTGGACTATAAGTGCACACACAATGCAAAAATTCAGTGGCTCACAAGTGTTTGTTAATGTTATACCTATATATTATATTTTCATGGTCGTTCGGAGACCTGCCCTTTCGCTGCTAGCAGGTATCCTCACATATAGAATGTATTTTACTTAAAGGCTGTGCTACAGGTCATGTTTCCCCCAATGAATAACGTCTTTAAGATTCATTGTACAGTCCTCTGTGCAGCTTTCATATTTCCGCTGGTACTGGAGGCTCCTGCGTCTCATTTGCATGCATTATGTCCTGCAGCTGTTAATTTCTTTTTCCTCCTATAATGTGCAATGCATACAAAAATATTGTTTCTATGGTCTACATATGTGTAGTACTTTTTAGCTTTGGATTACAGCTATTACTTTCTTCCATTATTTAAATAATGCATGATGTGAGACTTTTTGCCACACTTACAGAATGGGCATTAACAATTTCTTTTTATGCAGATTATTTTTCTGCTTTTCTTGTACATCCACTTTTCTGCTTTTTCAGTTGTACCCACTCTAGCACTGATTTCCATTTTGGAAGGGGAGTTGTTTGGCGTGTAGGCAAACAGTTAAATTTCTTTCGTAAGTTTGTTCATTGTCCAGTTTTTGAGTGTTTGTTCATAGGCTCATTCGCTACCCTTTGTGTTTTTTCTGTACTCTGTTCCGTTACCTTGAAGAATATCACATTTGTTGAGTTCTTCAAGCAACCCACTACGGTTGTCAATAAGCACTCAGAGTTGATGCTGTACAGAAGTGGCAATAATTGTCTTTTACTCCAACTGCTTGTTCGCTCTTCAAATGTTGCTCTCTGCAGGGTTCAGTGAACAGAATACGTGGTGTTCAACTACAGTGAACAATGCCAAACATAAACTGAATCTAGGTGCATGTTGAGGTCCCCGACAATGGCTTTAGAAATTAAATAGCGGGTCGACCTGTTATATAGATTCAAAAATAGAGGCTAAAAATTAGAAAGTTTTTTAAAATGTGCGTAAAATTCATTTTGAGGGAAAAAAAACTGAGGTTGCACAGTTTTACATTAAAACACTTTTATTACTCTTTGGATAGTTCTTCTGACATCTCTATGCCACTATAGTCTCATTTTGACACAAGAATTTCTTATCAACAGAGGTCACTCTTAGCCGTGCCTTCCTTCCTTGTTGGATGTTTGTGCCTTGGAATCAGTCTATAGCATCAGTTGTAAGAACATTCTCCCCATCAGTGTTGGGGTCCGTTATCTCAACTAGAGGTGTGGACAGCACCCTTTGTGTTGACTAGGTCAAGATGGCTGAGATTAGAAGCTTCCTCGCTATAGGGCTGAAGTATTCTTAAATGCTTTCAATTTTCCTTAGGGGAGGGGCCCGCACTCAAAGAATATGAAAGCCATAATTTTGCTGCTCCAATAGCAGCAAGCAAACGCTTGAATTATTGCAAAAGACACATTGGAATTGAATTTCAGGTGTGTTCAGTTTACCATTCTTTTAAGCATGGCATCTCAGCTGCCAGGCAGACTAGTGTATAGTTGTTGGTGTATATTTGGAATGCTAGGCTTTTTTTTTTTTTTTTGCATTTACCAGTGTTGTGTATTGTGATGCTACTTTATTAATGGCGTAATGCTCTGGAATATTGTTTCACGCTGCAGTGTTTTTTAGCCTCTATGGAATATCCTGGAGCAAGCGAGCTATAGCCAACAGCAACTAAATGTGGACAGGATTGTGTAGTCATACCAAGGAAAGGGGATTCATGATTGGTAGCTCTTGGCTATTGTCCATTGTTATGTGGCTTTTTAATAGAGGTAGGCTTATATCATTTCTTCAGAAATCCATTAGCTGTCACATTCTAGAGCTACAATTTAAAGGCAAGGTTAGGGACTTTGCAAATCTTGCTCAACAGCTGATCTATGTATGACAAATAAAGCCATTTTATTGAGTAAAGTTTTATGAAAATACCCTATTGTTTGCCTTACAATTTTGCTGCTACCCCAAATTGTTGGTTAACCTATTAAGTGCACCCACACAAAAATAGTTGGCCTTGTATGTAAAACCCTGAAGAAATTTGAAAAGATGTTGGCCATAACGACTAAAGGTTTCATTTTCCTTTTAAGGTACAGTAGCTAACTTGAAAGCATGCTTATGGATGTTATGGGCTACACCTTCAGATTTCGTTTTCACTGTATCGGTCATTTTGTATTGAAAATGTTAAACAAGCTTTCAGCCTTCCAAACTCTCCACTTTCTAAAGCCGGTTAAATTAGAGTAGATTCTCCTAAAGTCTAAAATCTTATCAGCCTAGCAGTTAAGGGCCTACAGGTTTAAATACAACATGCTATAATTTTGATTTGGAGGTGAATGAGGGGTGTTGTATAATCAAAATCGGGATTTGGTTTGTAATTCCTATGTAGAATAATCAGCCCTGCAGTAAATCTGTAGAATTTTTTTTTTTTATTATTTTTTTTTTTTTAAATCCACAAACTCTTCGACTGCTTCGCCCATTCCTGCAGATTCTGATGCTCCTGCTTCAAAAGCATTACTTTGAGTGTACGTTCAGTTTAACAAGACGTTTTTATGCTGAAAAATTTGAAAGGGAAACAACCCAACAGCAATAACATTCATTATTCAGCAGATATTCTTAATCCTAATATTCTACTTTTAACTTTTAAAAAGTAAAACTAGCCAATTGTACAAAGAAACACAATTTTGTATATAGATTTTTTTTTTTATTTTAATTTTACACTGTTGTATTATAAATGTATATGGTGTTTTTTTTTTTTTTGTTTTTTTTTCCTTTAAAAGCTCTTTATTACGTGCTAATTGTCTGTTTTAATGTTTGTGTTTTTAACTCCAAAACTCTGTTAGAAGACATTTTACAGTTTATATATGTAGTCTTACTTTTTATTTCCAATACATTTGTCCATATTTTCATTGTGAATTTCTTTTTTATCACGCAACTTTTTTTTTTTTTTTCATAAATTCTCACATTTTAGAGGGATTTTTTTGTACCAGAAAAGTTCTTACAAATGACAGTTTCTTTTTCCAGTCAAGGAAAAATACACCCATTGTATGTTTTTTAGCCAATATCATTTCAATACATGTTATCATTTTTTTATCATCCTATGCTGCTGCTAATGACAATATTAAAAAAAACTTACTCAACTATTCTAGAACTATTTTTGTGTAATTAATGTATGCTTTATTGTTTATGAATGCCTGATTAAAAGAAAAAGAGAGAAAAAAAAGCTTAGCATATTTATCTATTTCGCTGTGTACTGTCAATTCTTTTTTTTTTTTTTTAAATAAACCTTTTTCCAGATCCTTTGCCCTCACACAGTTAATATTGTAAAATAAAGGACTTAATGAGATTATGTATGAAAATAGCTATGCTTATATACCACAGTGACTGAATGTACAGTGTATAGACGCATTACCTAAAATAAAATGTTTGTCCAGGAAAACATTTTGTCTGCTCATTCTTGTGAAGGAGAGAGTAAAATATGACTGTGTATAAATATACGCAAAAAGTTAAATGGAGACTTTTGATATCTCAAGATGCATCAATATATGCAAAAACTAAATGGGGACTTTGGTATCTCAATATGCATCAATATACGCAAAAACGAAATGGTGACTTCTGGTATTTCAATTTCCCCAATAATACAGTGGGATTACAAAACAAATACTCCTGCTCTTTGATAACCTCTTGAGATTAAGCTTAACTATTTGATGGGCCCACCAAACAAAATGGCTACCCACAATATGGCTGCAATTTGTGATTAAAAAGCAGTTGATGGCTCCTGGTATTCAGGTGCCATCTTTAAATATCCTCCAATACCACTGTGCTGACCACAAACTGTATAACTGCTTCCAAATAATGACTGCCTGTTCCCTGAAAGTTCCTTCAATCCTAGAAGGTGGCACTTCACACAACTATGCCCATTAGATAAATAAAATTAAATACAGAGTCCAATGAAACAATCTCCTAATTGTTCAAAAAAAGAGGTAGCGCTCACGGTGTATTAATAGCACAAAACCTGATCCTTAAAATCATAAGACACAATTAAAACATAAAAGTCCAATATCAATGTGAGGCTTCATCAATCAGATGGAAAACAAATGCTGTTGCCTGTAGTCTTCACAGAGGGATATGCACCACCAACACACTTTGTGTGTCACCGCAATATTAGACCAACTAAGTGGTCCAAATGAGCCTTGGGACCGTTCCCGGGTTTTCCCCACCTCTCAGGCACCAAATGTTATTGATTCTCTCCCCAAGATAACCTCCTGCTTCCGTAGTATTTTATCATCACCTCAATGAAAAAACTTCATATAGTGCAGCAACGTTTAAAAAAGTTTATTGCTAAAAAAACTGGTACACTCGCATGCTCTTCGATAGTACACGCTTAGAGTGATTTGATTAAACGGGCTCTCCCCCGTAATGATGGCCGGGTAGGCAGGCTCCGGGCTTCCGTGTGGCTCACTCCACCTCCGCCGCGCGCTCGGTCGGTAGTGTGTCCCGTGCACACCTCACCGCCGCTCAGCTGGAGCATGTGAGTGTACCAGTTTTTTAGCAATAAACTTTTTTAAACGTTACTGCACTATATGAAGTTTTTTCATTGAGGTGATGATAAAATACTACAGAAGCAGGAGGTTATCTGGAGGAAAGAATCAATAACATTTGGTGCCTGAGAGGTGGGGGACGACCCGGGAACGGTCCCAAGGCTCATTTGGACCACTTAGTTGGTCTAATATTGCGGTGAGTGGCACACAAAGGGTGTTGGTGGTGGCCTATCCCTCTGTGAAGACTACAGGCAACAGCATTTGTTTTCCATCTGATTGATGAAGCCTCACATTGATATTGGACTTTTATGTTTTTATTGTGTCTTATGATTTTAAGGATCAGGTTTTGTGCTATTAATACACCGTGAGCGCTACCTCTTTTTTGATTTGTTTTATAGTATGGAGGAGGTGAACAGGTGTTTTTAATCATTGCTAATAGTATACAGGGAGAGCACCCAGGTGTCCCCTTTTTTTTCAGCTGTGAGCGCAGACCTCTTGTGGATAATCTCCTAACTGTGGCTACAAGGTCCTGTGCCACTAAAAGTTATAAAAGTCAATACAAGTCCACATCTGCCCAGGAGTCACACTGATCACAGCTTCTATTCTTCCTATCACCTTCACCAGCACCCAGGTGAACAGACACTCACCAAATGTTAAGACCCCCAATTAGGTCTATCAGCGCCTTGGGACACTTCGGGCTGTCCCCCACCACACCGGGCTGATGATCGTCACCACTGGATATCAGATGCTCCTTATCCTTGCATTTGTAGTCTCCAACTTCCCAATACAATTACCTCAAAACAAACGCCTCACATAGCGTAAAACCAGCGACATTTATTTTAAAGCATAAAAGTACACTCACAATTTCCTCTCCTTTGAAGCCAGCACAGAGTAATTTAAATACAGGTTCTCCCCCGCTTTGTTGGGCCCCCCGCTGGCACCTTTAGTCCCTCTACTGTGGTTGGGATGGCATGCACCTCCACTCCCCCTCAGCTCCGGACGCCGCTCGGGATCTCCTCGTGTAATATTGTTACTCCTGTGTCTCGCCCTGCCTTACATGTTTCGTCATTACTGACTCAGAAGCTGGGGGACACGGAATTGCACTCAACTATATACACTTCCCAATACCCTCCTCCCGTTTCCCAGCCCATTCCCTCATTACCAAAGAGTCACTGAGTACGCGGTGAGCTGGCAGTGCATTATCCCTCTGCCAGCATCATCCATGGCGTACATTCGTCCCCAGTCCTCTTTGCGCATGCGCCATGTGTTCGGCGTTAGCCAGTCAAGATCTCGCGAGTTATATGATATACTGTTCCCTGAAAGGTTTGCCCTGCTACCAACTTGTTTCCTGATTCTTTTGCAAATGAATGTTACAAAAGACAGTTGTCTTTTGTAACATTCATTTGCAAAAGAATCAGGAAACAGATTAGGCCTGATGTCTTCTCTCTACTAAAGAGCTATACTAGGATAAATGAAGACCGTTGCTCTCTTATCCCATCACCAATATTAACCACTTCAGGACTCAGCCTTTACCCCCCCCCCTTAAGGACCAGCGCTGATTTCTAAGCTCTGTGCTGGGTGGGCTCTGCAGCCCCCAGCACAGATTAAATAACAGGCAGAGCGACCAGATCGCCCCCCTTTTTTCCCCACTAGGGGGATGATGTGCTGGGGGGGTCTGATCGCTCCTGCCTGCGTGTGGCTGGCTGGCGGGGGGGGGGGGGGGGCAACTCAAAGCCCCATCCACGGCAGGATTCCCCCTCTTCTCCCTCCCTGCTCTGGAGATCGGAGGCTGCACAGGAACGGATCTGTCCTGTGCAGCCTCTAACAGGCTCCTGCCTGTCATGTGACAGTGATCCCCGGCCGCTGATTGGCCGGGGATCGCTGATCTAGTACAACGTTGCTACTGTTAGCAGCATTGTAAAAATGTAAACAAAGCGGATTTCCGCTTGTGTTTACATTTAGCCTGCGAGCCGCGATCTGCAGCCCGCAGGCTATTCACGGAGCCCCCCGCTGTGAATTGATAGGAAGAAAATAGTTTCTGGCCCATCATTAAAATTACTAAAATGTGCTTGCTGCTCCCGATTTTCCAATCCCTTTCTCAGCTAATCATCCCCTAGAAGTACAAAAGAATACAGGATATCAACTTGCTAATTTAAATACTGTTTGAGGCTAGGTGCACACACAACAGAGCGTGAAAGGTTGCCGTTTCTGTCGTGTGTTTTTTAGTGTGCGTTTGCACTCTTTCCGCATATGTGTTTTTCTAGCACTATGAGTGCATTTTTATGAGTTTGCGGTTCGCATATACAAAACGCAAATGCATTTTTATATTTTGATTTATGCAAATCGCTAGGAAGACAACAGGAAGCGGAAATGCTTTACAAAATTTTTGTTTTAAAAAAAATGCAATACATTGCCTTCCCATTGACTTTCATTATGTGCGTTAAATTTGATGCGTTTTTGAATAGCATGCAACAAAACTAGCGTTTTATAAAAACGCACACATACAAAACGCATATGCGTTTTTTCATGCGGCCCATAGACTTCCATTAGCGGCAAAAATGCAGCCGTTTCCGCAACGCTTGCATTTCTGCTAAGTGTGCACCTAGCCTCAAGCTATGGAGTGCTATCTAATCCACAAGAACCTGGCACTGGCCACCTTGGATAATGGTGAACTTCCATATGCAGTAGTTGATCACACATTTCTTAACCTCCCGACACTGTGTCAGGAATAGCGCTCTGTGGCCCCAGGAGTCCCCCATAAAAAAAATGTGCTAAATGGCTATAAATCCTCTAGCTAGCACTAGGCTACCTAGTAAGAGTCTCCGGCACCCTCTGATCGCCGCCGATCCCCCCGTTTATACATTACCCCCACCCCCCCCCCCCTGGATCCAGCGATCGCGCAGCCTCCTGGCACAGCTCCGGTCTCTCTATGGGGAGGATCGGGTTTGCGTGTGACGTCATCTGCGATCCTCCCCATAGTGAAGACCGGAGCTGTCCGGGGAGGCTGCGCTGATCGCTGGATCCAGGGGGGGGGGGGGGGGTAATGTATAAACGTTGGGAGCGGCGGCGATCAGAGGGTGCCGGAGACTACTTCTAGCTAGCCTAGTGCTAGCTAGAGGATTTATAGCCATTTAGCACATTTATATTAAAATCGGTAATAGTAACAAAACCAAGCGGCGTAACGCTCAGGAGGTTAAATGCAACCCAGTGTGCATTCCCAAACTCCTATTGTGAGGTTTGTGTAACACCCCACACAGCAATTCGGTGGCTGCAGTGTTACACAGCCAGCTGCATCACTTGCTATCCTTCACATAGCTTTGCCTGTTCCACCACCTTCCAGCACCAAAAATGGTCAAACCCTCGTTATGCTGCAGAAGAGGATGATGGGAGCAGTGAGATTTGCAAGTCAGTATGTTGAATCAGAAGGGGCACCATCCAGCAATTACTAGTGCTTTTATTACAGGCAGATCAGCAGGCGGGTGCAACGGGACTTGCCGGCTGCTAACAGCTCTTAAAGAGAAACTGTGACCAAGAATTTAACTTCATCCCAATCAGTAGCGGATACCCCCTTTTACATGAGAAATCTATTCCTTTTCACAAACGGATCATCAGGGGGCGCTGTATTGCTGATATTGTGGTGAAACCCCTCCCACAAGAAACTGAGGACCAATGGTACTCCTGTCAGTTTCCTGTCTGTGAACCTTGTTGCATTGTGGGAAATAGCTGTTTACAGCTGTTTCCAACTGCCAAAAAAGCAAGCAGCAGCTACATCACCTACAGCAGTATACAGGGAGTGCAGAATTATTAGGCAAGTTGTATTTTTGAGGAATAATTTTATTATTGAACAACAACCATGTTCTCAATGAACCCAAAAAACTCATTCATATCAAAGCGGAATATTTTTGAAAGTAGTTTTTGGTTTGTTTTTAGTTTTAGCTGTTTTAGGGGGATATCTGTGTGTGCAGGTGACTATTAAGCAGGCCATACACTGGCTCGATTCACGGCCGTTTCGACAGCAGATCCGATCCTGGGATCGGATCTGCTGCCAATCGCTTGCGCTAAACGCACCCGCCGATCCGATTCCCTCCCGAAATCGGATCGGACCGTCGATCGCGCCGTGCGGGAAATTACCCTCGATCGCCCGGCGGTAGGAGCGCGTCGCTTGCGGCGTACGATTCGGGCCCGATCCGAGCATGTATACATTACCTGAAGCTGGCTCCGGGGTCCTCTTCTCCTCGCTGCACCGCATTTCCGCATCTCCCAGTGTACGCTTATACTTCCTGTGTCACTCCGGTGACCAGGAAGTTGAAATAGAGGGCGCTCTATTTGAACTTCCTGGTCACGGAGTAACACAGGAAGCGCCGGGATGGAGCAAGAACAGCAGTGCGGTGCAGTGCAGAGAAGACGCCCGGGAGCCAGCCTCAGGTAATGTATACGGGGGGGGGGGGGGGACAGGCGGCAGGAGCAGCTGAACAGATTGTGATCGGTTTCAGGCTGAAATCGATTCACAATCTGTTTGCAGTAAAGGCAGCCATACGATCCCTATCTGATCAGATTCGATCAGATAGGGATCTGTCAGCTGGTCGATCTAATGGCACATCGACCAGTGTATGGCCACCTTTACTGTGCATAATTATTAGGCAACTTAACAAAAACAAATTTATACCCATTTCAATTATTTATGTTTACCAGTGAAACCAACATAACATCTCAACATTCACAAATATACATTTCTGACATTCAAAAACAAAAACAAATTAGTGACCAATATAGCTACCTTTCTTTGCAAGGACACTCAAAAGCCTGCCATCCATGGATTCTGTCAGTGTTTTGATCTGTTCACCATCAACATTGCGTGCAGCAGCAACCACAGCCTCCCAGACACTGTTCAGAGAGGTGTACTGTTTTCCCTCCTTGTAAATCTCACATTTTATGATGGACCACAGGTTCTCAATGGGGTTCAGCTCAGGTGAACAAGGAGGCCTGTCATTCGTTTTTCTTCTTTTATACCCTTTCTTGGCAGCCACGCTGTGGAGTACTTGGACGCGTGTGATGGAGCATTGTCCTGCATGAAAATCCATGTTTTTCTTGAAGCATGCAGACTTCTTCCTGTACCACCACTTAAAAAAGGTGTCTTCCAGAAACTGGCAGTAGGACTGGGAGTTGAGCTTGACTCCATCCTCAACCCAAAAAGGCCCCACAAGCTCATATTTGATGATACCAACCCAAACCAGTACACCACCTCCACCTTGATGGTGTCTGAGTCAGACTGGAGCTCTCTGCCCTTTACCAATCCAGCCACGGGCACATCCATCTGGCCCATCAAGACTCACTCTCATTTCATCAGTCCATAAAACCTTAGAAAAATCAGTCTTGAGATATTTCTTGGCCCAGTCTTGACGTTTCAGCTTGTGTGTCTTGTTCAGTGGTGGTCGTCTTTCAGCCTTTCTTACCTTGGCCATGTCTCTGAGTATTGCACACCTTGTGCTTTTGGGCACTCCAGTGATGTTGCAGCTCTGAAATATGGCCAAGCTGGTGGCAAGTGCCATCTTGGCAGCTGCACGCTTGACTTTTCTCAGTTCATGGGCAGTTATTTTGCGCCTTGGCTTCAAAAGCTTTGCAATTTTAAGAGTGCTGCATCCCTTTGCAAGATATCTCACTATTTTTGACTTTTCTGAGCCTGTCAAGTGCTTCTTTTGACCCATTTTGCCAAAGGAAAGAAAGTTGCCTAATTATGCACACCTGATACAGGGTGTTGATGTCATTAGACCCCTTCTCATTACAGAGATGCACATCACCTAATATGCTTAATTGGTAGTAGGCTTTCGAGCCTATACAGCTTGGAGTAAGACAACATGCATAAAGAGGATGATGTGGTCAAAATACTCATTTGCCTAATAATTCTGCACTCCCTGTAAATGTCACCATGTGATAAATGTCCGAATGTAAATCGGGGATTTAAAAGATTTTACAATGGACAAACGCTGACTAAATAATTTATACATAATTATTGTAAAAATGAAGCACTTTTTTTATTACATTATTTTCACTGGAGTTCCTCTTTAAGCATCCTTATGGACGCTTGTTTACAGCGCACATCAGAGAGGCGATTTATCAGGCCATATGTCTGTGTCTCCACCTACCCACAACTGGGTTTAATGTCCCCCCTCTCGAACAATGGCAATCCAGTGCAGGAGACTTAGACGCAGCCGGCGCCACCATAGGCTGTAATAGGAATTACGGCTATAGCAGCGCACAGGGAGTAACTTCAGTGACGTCAGAAGACAGAGCTGAAGTTATTTTTTAAACACTTATTCGGCCTCCAGCAATTGCTGGAAGCCGAATTATTTCATTCCCCGCTATCCACGTGGACCTTGGAGGGGGAACACTTTTTTAACGTCGCTGGGAACTTGTGCAGCAGCAGAATAAGCCATACTGGCTGTATCCTGCACCCAAGTCTCCCAGCGGCAAATTCTCTCGTACGCCCCTCTCTTGCTATGAAAACCTGTACAGCATTTAGAACGCTGGAGAGAAATGGTGCCTATTTAAAACCAGAAGAGTGTTAGAGTAGAGGATGGATAATTTCGAGTTGATTCAGGTACAAATAATTTTGAACAATTAGGTTGCAAGTTAATGCGTTTGAAGAGGGCATTGTAACAATATGGCAGTGATTGTCAATCGCTAAACGTGTTGCCTGCAGCATTTTTTCACGATTCTGGAGCAATCATGATACAGTGCTTATAAAAGCGCTGATCGTGATGGTCTGCAGTTGCGAGAGTGCACAGAGATTTTACCGCGAAAATTGCGGTAAACTCACCCGCGCTAAACGGTTTGCCATTTTCAAGCGCAAATGGGCCCTTACACCAGCGATGAGGTTTTCCCTTCATGGTAAGGGTCCTTACTCTACCTGTATCAGTCAGCAAGCAAGCAAGCAAACGTTTAATGCTCATAATGCGGGATTCCAGCTGAGACACCGTCTGGTTCAATCATTCGCGGGAACACGGATGCATGTTAATCAGTCTGAGATTGCCTGGGAGCAATAACCTGCACTGCATACACCATCCGATAAATGTGCTGTACTGGACAGGAGAGCTACAGCCTTTATCCAGACCACAATCATTGTTAGGGCCTGTTTCCACTAGCGTTGTGGATGCGAGTTGATCACCGCATCGCCTCGCATATCCCTGCAGGTACTTTCGGTTGTCGTCTGTACAACCAGATACGTCATGCGGCTTCCCGTCAGCAGCTATGGGGAATTGGATGCGTGCTGTGGAAAACTGCAGCATGCTATCCATAAATTCCTCCGCATCGCATCGTGCTAGATCGCGAAAATCAATTCGCGTCAATGAAAACTACTCCATTGACATTACGTTTCTTTGCAGTGCTGTTTCCGCATAGCAATGCGTGTAGTGGAAACGAGCCCTTAAGACATAAATATAAGAAAGGAGGCGCTATGCTCATCCTGATTGGGGACCATGATTTTAAATAGAAAAGCAAAGTGTTGAGGGAGTAGTGAATTTACATGCAAACAATCATTAACCCTCTGCACTCATGACACACATGCTCTGTTTTTTTAAAAAACTACTTCAGCAAATATAAAAGGACTTGTAGACTCCAGCAGCAATGTTTTTGTGATTTAGTTATTTTTATAAACCATGCCAGTGGCCTGATTTCTGTGCTTATGCTCTGCCTCTAAAGGCCTGTACACACTCCTGACTAAGCCGATAATGTCTGCCACAGCTGATAGGTGTGTGTATATCGGCCACCTGCAACTCACCCCTGTGACAGCCAATCACATTGTCTGCATTGCTTCCCCGCCCCTGTGTGACATCATGCACTCGCCATTCTCTTGCCCCCCCCCCCCCCCGTATAGCAACAGAGCATGTTGTCTGCCACATAGCTTGTGTGTCTTTACAGGCCAGCCAGTGATGTTACCCTAGGGGATCGGGTCCCGATCACTGATTGGCAATGTGTGTACGCACCTTAAGACCTCTTTCACAGTGGGACGTTGTGTTTGATGCGACATTAAAGTCGCATAACTTGCCCCTAACGCAGCGCATGTAGGTTATGAAATTGGACGTTATTTTGCACTGCATTATGTGTCTCTTGGTGCACTGTTTTTGTTATATACTGATGGAACAAAAACGGCGCATGCGTTACATTTAAAAAAAACACATTACTGAGCATGTGCAACACACATAACGCAGCAAATTTACTGCTAAACGCTAAAAGCATGCAGCACTTTCTAAATATTGCTACACGTTACACACAACGCAACGTGAATGTCGCACAGACTTTGTATTGCGGTGTGTTAGTCTGCGTTATTTTTTATAACGTGCGACTTTAACGTCCCACTGTGAAAGTCATTAAACCACAATGAGCATACATATCAGATGCTTTGACTCTAGTCTTAGGGCTCGTTTCCACTATTGCGGTGCAGAATCGCCTGGATTCCACCGCTGATGAAATAGCATGCGGATGCGATTTTTTTCGCGTTTTTTGCCGCGAATTCGCATAGGTGAGGGTATATGTGAATTTAACCATGTCACTGCCTGTTTGAAGTTACATTGGTAACTATGCGAATTCGCTTGCATACCATAGCCGCATGCGAATTTCCTATTAAATACATTAGCGGCGATTCGCATGCATTCCACTCGCAGGCGAATTCGTTGGCTCTTTTGTGCGTTTTTTTTCCGCTGAAAAAAACGCACCTCAACAACGCTACAGTGGAAACAGGCCCATCCACTTGCATTACATGTGCGAATCCGCATGCGTTGGACGCATGCGGATTCGCGATAGTGGAAACGAGCCCTAACTCCACTTGCTGCATGCTTATTGCAGGTGTGTGACTCAAAACCAACTAGACCCCAAAACTCAGCATAACAGCAAGGCAACTGGCATTGTTTTTAAGGGAATAAAGATGGCAACTTCTGTATTCCTCTCACTTCAGGTTCCCTTTAAAGTACCCATAAGCCTGATATGCTTCTCATCTGAAGTAGCAGGTATTAGTATTTGCGACTACCTACTGCAGTAAGGATCTTTTGTTATAGGAGTGAAATATCTATCTCAGCCAAATATAAATACGTGATGGGGCATCAGCTTTTTGGCTGAGCATCATGTAACTATGGCAATTCACCTGGTAGTAAAAGGAGAAATTCTATTTACTGCTGTATCAGCACACTATTGGTTGAAATTTGCCAGCTAAAGCCTCATATACCCACCTGGTTAAAGTCTGTTGAGGCAGCTGACAACGACTGTCTCAGCCGATAATCAGGCATGTGTACAGAGGTGCCCGTCCCCCAATCTGCAAGTTATTCGCCCGGCGGATCAACTCACCCGCAGCGACGCCAGATTCTTTTATGCACTCTGCTCCCCTGCCTGCTGCATGACGTCCCACTCCATTGTGCCCCCCCAAACTCGTGTCTGTGCAGCCTGACCCAGCGATGTCACACAAGGGATTCGGATACCGATCCCAAACAGGTGGCATTCATCAAAGGTAACCTCCCTGGCGTTCAATTTCCCCAGGATTTCTGTGCAAAAAGTGATAAAATTAATTTTTAAAACTTTTTTTTTCCCTGTAACTTGCCAAAATGTGTCAAGCAAGGGTCTAGTATACAGTGCAGGAGAGTATTGATGTGTATGCACGTTTATACTGTTCACAGCATGTTTTGTATGGACGGATATATCTGTCCATACCGCTAGGGAGATAGGTCTGTGTTTGAGCAGACTTTGTGTTATGGTAGTGATGATCAAATCATTTAAGAAATGGGCAAATTCTGGCTCAAAAAGACCCAGAATTTGTGTGGACTGAACTGGAACTTTTCCTGTTTCAGTCTGTGCAAATTCCAGGTCCAGTCCGATCAGAATTTGCATATTATTTCAATTCATTTGTCATCACTGGTCTGCTGTGTCTATGGGATACACTGCAAATGAGTAGTTCAACTCTAGGTGCTTGCCAGCCTACCAACTTCAGGCTTATCTGTAAGATTAAGGATGTGCAAGTGAAAAGTACCCCAATACCATTCAGTCTTTCAATGTGCAAATGATATGGTAATATAAACCTGACTGGAAGAAAAGGGTTAACAGAGATGTACTTACCAAAGTGATGAATAGACTCTCCTGCCACCTCCAGTCTTCCTTACTGTGTCCGGCAGGGGCGTCGCTAGCCCTGTTTTGGGGGGGCACATGCCTCCAATCTGTCCTGGGGTGCCACGGATCTCCGCCCGGCCGCCCCCTCTGTCAGACTCAGCGGCTCCATCCAGCCGCCGCGTCACTGACAATCTCAGACCTCAGGATCAGGCGGCGAGCCGGCGACCAATCGTGCGGGCGCTAGGACCCAGCGCCCGCACTGATATGCGGAAGTGACATCACTTCCGCATATAGAGCGGGTGCGTCCAGCGCCCGCTTGTACAACTGGTCGGGTCGCCGCTGATCCTGAGGTCTGCTGAGAGGTAGGGGGGGAGCGGCGGCGGCGGCAGCGGCGGCTAGAGGGGGGCCTCCCTGTCACTCACTCACTCACTCACTCACTAAAGGGCCTCCCTGTCACTCACTCACTCCCTAAAGACGCTCCCTGTCACTCACTCCCTAAAGGGGCTCCCTGGCACGCACTCACTCCCTAAAGGGGCTCCCTGGCACTCACTCCCTAAAGGGGCTCCCTGTCACTCACTCCCTAAAGGGCCTCCCTGTCACTCACTCACTCCCTAAAGGGCCTCCCTGTCACTCACTCCCTAAAGAGCCTCCCTGTCACTCACTCCCTAAAGGGGCTCCCTGTCACTCACTCACTCTCTCCCTAAAGGGCCTCCCTGTCACTCACTCACTCACTCACTCACTCACTCCCTAAAGGGGCTCCCTGGCACGCACTCACTCCCTAAAGGGGCTCCCTGTCACTCACTCACTCCCTAAAGGGGCTCCCTGGCACTCACTCCCTAAAGGGGCTCCCTGTCACTCACTCACTCCCTAAAGGGCCTCCCTGTCACTCACTCACTCACTCACTCCCTAAAGGGGCTCCCTGTCACTCACTCACTCCCTAAAGGGGCTCCCTGTCACTCACTCCCTAAAGGGGCTCCCTGTCACTCACTCACTCCCTAAACACTCCCTAAAGGGGCTCCCTGTCACTCACTCACTCCCTAAAGGGGCTCCCTGTCACTCACTCCCTAAAGGGGCTCCCTGTCACTCACTCCCTAAAGGGGCTCCCTGTCACTCACTCACTCCCTAAAGGGCCTCCCTGTCACTCACTCACTCCCTAAAGGACCTCCCTGTCACTCACTCACTGCCTAAAGGGGCTCCCTGGCACTCACTCACTCCCTAAAGGGACTCCCTGGCACTCACTCCCTAAAGGGGCTCCCTGGCACTCACTCACTTCCTAAAGGGGCTCCCTGGCACTCACTCACTCCCTAAAGAGCCTCCCTGTCACTCACTCACTCCCTAAAGGGGCTCCCTGTCACTCACTCACTCACTCACTCCCTAAAGGGCCTCCCTGTCACTCACTCACTCACTCCCTAAAGGGGCTCCCTGGCACGCACTCACTCCCTAAAGGGGCTCCCTGTCACTCACTCACTCACTAAAGGGGCTCCCTGGCACTCACTCCCTAAAGGGGCTCCCTGTCACTCACTCACTCCCTAAAGGGCCTCCCTGTCACTCACTCACTCACTCCCTAAAGGGGCTCCCTGTCACTCACTCACTCCCTAAAGGGGCTCCCTGTCACTCACTCACTCCCTAAAGGGGCTCCCTGTCACTCACTCACTCCCTAAAGGGGCTCCCTGTCACTCACTCACTCCCTAAACACTCCCTAAAGGGGCTCCCTGTCACTCACTCACTCCCTAAAGGGGCTCCCTGGCACGCACTCACTCCCTAAAGGGGCTCCCTGTCACTCACTCACTCCCTAAAGGGGCTCCCTGGCACTCACTCCCTAAAGGGGCTCCCTGTCACTCACTCACTCCCTAAAGGGCCTCCCTGTCACTCACTCACTCACTCACTCCCTAAAGGGGCTCCCTGTCACTCACTCACTCCCTAAAGGGGCTCCCTGTCACTCACTCACTCCCTAAAGGGGCTCCCTGTCACTCACTCACTCCCTAAACACTCCCTAAAGGGGCTCCCTGTCACTCACTCACTCCCTAAAGGGGCTCCCTGTCACTCACTCCCTAAAGGGGCTCCCTGTCACTCACTCCCTAAAGGGGCTCCCTGTCACTCACTCACTCCCTAAAGGGCCTCCCTGTCACTCACTCACTCCCTAAAGGACCTCCCTGTCACTCACTCACTGCCTAAAGGGGCTCCCTGGCACTCACTCACTCCCTAAAGGGACTCCCTGGCACTCACTCACTCCCTAAAGGGGCTCCCTGGCACTCACTCACTTCCTAAAGGGGCTCCCTGGCACTCACTCACTGCCTAAAGGGGCTCCCTGGCACTCACTCACTGCCTAAAGGGGCTCCCTGGCACTCACTCACTGCCTAAAGGGGCTCCCTGGCACTCACTCACTGCCTAAAGGGCCTACCTGGCACTCACTCACTGCCTAAAGGGCCTCCCTGGCACCCTTCACTGCCTAAAGGGCCTCCCTGGCACTCACTCACTGCCTAAAGGGCCTCCCTGGCACTCACTCACTGCCTAAAGGGCCTCCCTGGCACTCACTCACTGCCTAAAGGGCCTCCCTGTCACTCACTCACTGCCTAAAGGGCCTCCCTGTCACTCACTCACTGCCTAAAGGGCCTCCCTGTCACTCACTCACTGCCTAAAGGGGCTCCCTGTCACTCACTCACTGCCTAAAGGGGCTCCCTGTCACTCACTCACTGCCTAAAGGGGCTCCCTGGCACTCACTCACTACCTAAAAGGGCTCCCTGTCACTCACTATGGGGGTCCCTGTCACTCACTACCTAACTGGAGGCGCCTGTCACTCACTAGCTAACCTGGGGGTCCCTGTCACTCACTAGCTAACTTGGGGGGCTACCATATTAAGGGGGCATTCTGCCTATTTATGTGAAATGCTGTCTATTTATGTGCCTCATGACTGCTGAATTTGTCTTGTTGGGAGCCTTATGATTTGTTGGGGGCCTCAAGATTGCTGAATTTGTCTTGTTGGGGGCCTCATGATTTGTTGGAGGCCTCATGATTGCTGAATTTGTCTTGTTGGGGGCCTCATGATTTGTTGGGGGCCTCATGATTGCTGAATTTGTCTTGTTGGGGGCCTCATGATTTGTTGGGGGCCTCATGATTGCTGAATTTGTCTTGTTGGGGGCCTCATGATTTGTTGGGGGCCTCATGATTGCTGAATATGTCTTGTTGAGGGTCACATGATTGCTAACTGCGAGACTATGGGAAAAGCTGAATCCTTATAATATGAGACAATAGCATTAAACCTACTTTTTTAGCGTTTTAAAACAGAAAATAAAACTGGGAGGTTCTAAAAAATTGAATACATTTTTAGGAGTAGGATGGATGAAATTGTTTATCTTCACAGTTTATTTTCAACTTGGATTTTCCATAATGTTCATGTATGAGTTAAAACGTTTGTACAGTATTAAGTTTAAATTGCTGTTGCCACTTTGCGATAGATAAGTGACTTTTGGGTTGCAGTTTGGGCACTCGGCCTCCAAAAGGTTCGCCACCACTGTCATAATCTAATGTCCCACCATTGCTAGGTTCATGTAAATTTGTCTCCACCCGTTACCACACCTATATTCTGGTCCATGGCCCACCCATTTTTTGGTGCGGCGCGATAAGCACGCCGCACAACGTGATCCTCATTTTTGGCACGCTAGCTGCAGTGTGCTGAATTCTGCTGCCTACAGTATGTACAGTATACGCTGTTCTCTAGTGCCTGCACTGTGTGCTGATTTACCTCCAGTGTGTACAGTGTAAGGTGTTACTCCGTGCCTTTGATTGTAAACCAGCTGTATTGTATGCTGATCCCTGATACTTTCAGTATGTACAGTATTAGCTGTAAAGCCTGGTACACACATACAATTTTGATTAGCCAATTTTAGCTCTGTTCATAAAATTCATTGTGTGTTGGCCCACTTACTGCACGGGGGTGGGAAAATTGGGGGTCAGTGATTGACCAATCAAAATTGTATGTGCGTATACATCTTTGATCTATGCCTATACTGATTGTAAATTATCTAAATAAAGGACAGGGGGCTCCGTCCAATATTTCGATGGGCAGGCCCGTTATCTGTAGCTTACACCGCTGCTAAGTTCATGTACATTTGGCCCCACCCATGGCCACGCCCACTCACTGCATGGCCACGCCCATTTTTGCATGTACCTCCCCGCCTGGTGCCCACAGGTGCCCCCGATCTCCAGGGACCCTAGAAACGCCCCTGGTGTCCGGCCTCCCCTTCGTCTTGCCATTGTAGCCTCTGTTTGTGATGTCCAGGGTGCATATACAGTACATCCGTGTGCCCTCTCTGTATGCGCTACTACAAGGCTGCCTGAAATAGCCATAGCTGGGAGCATCCTGGTCATGTACAGTTCTGAATGTTTTCAAACTGCACATGCCCAGGATGCTGTCGGTAATGGTTGCTGTGCACAGCCATGCGGGAGCACAATGAGTAAACTGTCGGATGCCTAGTTCCTAGCTACCAATGCCCATTTAGCAAGTGTGTGTGTTAACAGTCTTGTTCATTCCTGAGATGACTTTCCAGATGATGTTACCTATAAATGAAGTATGACAGGAAGAGGGTGAGAAAGATCCCAAAAAGTGTCTCTGAGTGTCTCGCCCATCCTTGTCCTGGGTCCTATAGGCAGACAGGGACCCAGCAGATCACATTATCAGTAGCAGTGTTGCATCTAGTGCCTGCTTGATAGCTAAACCCCTCTCACTGAGTATGCCAATTGTATAATTTTCCCCTTCCTGTGACCTCTGCCCTCATTGATTGGGGTGCAGGTTGGTAGTGGAGGGGTGTAGTCTACAGTGGATACTAAAGATGATCATCAATCAGATGCTAATTTTTACTTTCATACATATTATATCCAGCTTTGAACTGGGCCAATCTAGGTTTTCAGGAAATGCATTTGATTGAGCCAACTACAAACTATTTGCTTGCAAGTTTGGAAAATTGGCATCTCATTACACATCTCTAGTGATGGGCATGTCTAGAAGTCATAGAGAAGTATGTGGTTTGTTAGATCAGCTGATAGATTTGCAAAGCTCTGATTTGCTGTGATCACATCCTGCTTTAGAACATGATCATGACTAGCAAATCAGAGACTTATATATCTATCACCTGACCACACTGATCACATGCTTCTCCATGAGTTCTTCTAGACCTGGCCTTCGCTACCTATCTCTGGTGGACATGTTTGCAGAGTGAGAGGCTACCAAAACCCTTATTCCCCACTAGCTCTGTCCTGCACTTTTTACTTCATCTTATTGCATATTGGTTTTTATGTCAGTAGTGAACAAGTGGCTGATAGTTGGGCAGAGCAGCCAGCCAAATCTGCATGTGGAGAGTGCTGATTTAATATTGAAAATAACTAGAACAGTATCTAGTATGAAAGAGGAACTGTAATGAAAATGTAATGTTTTTATTTTCAAGGTACATATACATGTTAGAAGCATTGAAACTTGAGAAAGAGATGGTTATCTCGAAACGTTGTACAAGGTTCATGTAGCTGGAAAATAAAATGGGACCAGGCACGTCAGCTACTTCCTGTTCAGTAAGCAGCACCTATTCAGTAGGAGACCTTGGGCAAGTCTCCCTAACACTGCCACTGCCTATAGAGTGCGTCCTAGTGGCTGCAGCTCTGGCGCTCTGAGTCTGCCAAGAGAAAAGAGCAATATAAATGTTATTTGTCTTATCTCTACTTATACAGTGAGTGCACCCTCATCACGCTTTTAGTGAAAATAACGTAATAAATACAATTACTAATTTTTGTATTACAATATTAATTTATAAATTAGTTGGGGTTTACCCATTGTAAAATCTTTCCTGGCCTTGATTTACATTCTGAAATTAATTATAGGTGACGACATCTTTATTCCTTTCAGGTGACACTCTGAGGGATGCTTGTTTCTGAGAAGCCAGTGAAAATAATACTTGGTCTCCCAGAATGCTCTGGTAGGAGAATTCTGCATAGCTAAACAGCCTAAGCTAAGCATCACTGAGAGGGTGGGGCTACATACCAATATACAGCAATATATTGATATTGGAAGTATTTCTGATGCTGACTCTACTAGTCAACTAGTCTACTAGAATTTACTATACTTTACTATATGTCACTACAGTGCCTCTTTAAAATAAGCAGGACTTTTTCATGATAGTTTTCTGCTGAGAGGAATCCACCTTCAGGATTTCTGGCGGTCACAATACGTTACCACACTGCATATCCTCACAGCTCTTTGCATTAGCTGGGGGAAATGTATGTTACCATAGCAACCCATCAACATACAGACTGGCAGTGATTGGCTTGCTTGGAAAACTTTCATAATCTTTTGGATGGTACTAAATACACACAGCTTATGGGGTGTGAAAGATGAAACGCTGCACACCAGGTGGTACTTGGTAAACATTGACCATTATAAAAAGGCCTACCGTATAATAAGGTTGATAAACCGTGTTCTGAATGTTGTTGTACATCTCCCTTAATCCACACGCACTGCTTAGTCACCCCCTTGTTCTGTTGTTCGTCAGTTGCTGTTCAATAACAGCTGAAGGGTGGACAGCGAGTCCGGGGTTTTATGGTAATAAAGAAGTGTGGCTACAGAATTGCTCGTTCTGTTCGAAGTTACACAGCTGGGACGCGTGAATTCATTCTTGACCTATTAAATGATGGAGGTTAATCTCCATGGGGCTCATGTCATCATTCAAAGTGCCCCCCCCGTGTCCGTTCTCTTCATAAAGGCACACAATGCAACAAAAGGGAGGCTAAGCCTGGTTTATACATGAGGCGCTACAGAAGTGACCGCGTTCGGGCCTAATGCAAACTGCTGTTTGAACATCTGCCTATGCTTCTTCGTTCTGCATTGCAATCAGGGCCACATACATACGAATAGGAAGTTTGTGCTTGAAGTGCACTAAAACTCAGCCCTTTCATAACGGTTCAAAAAACTATTTCTTGGCAACAAATCAGCAATGATTAAGGAAAGTAAAGCTGTCATGAGGAAAATCTAGAGCTTCTGAAAATGATAGTTTTTAAGTCCTAAGGCTGATCCACTGATTATAGTCACATACATACTGTATACCAGTCACATGGTGCAGAACACCAAATCCTGCCTTACTAGGACAGCCTCAGTGTCAGCAGGGAGGGAAATAGTTTGTTAATGGTTACCACTATTAAAAGAACAGTTAATCATTAGCACTATTTGATCAATGAAAAGCTAATGCAGTGGCTGATGGCCCTAGTTGTGCCCCGGGTTCAGGGGCCCAGGTGCAGTTTCAACCTCTGCAAGCCATTGCTTTGCCACTGGTTAGAACACTTACAGTATATGGGCAATGACAATTAGGTAAGGGATTGTACTTCTAGCTAGGTTACTAGCATTTTAATAGGTCAGCAAAGGACTTTTCTATATGAGTATTTCTCTGTTGACAATTTTGCTTTTAAATAATAATAATGGCAGTATTTGTATAGCGCCTTTCTCCTGTCGGACTCAAAACGCTTGCGAGGCAGCCACTAGAGCGCACTCAGTAGGCAGTAGCAGTGTTAAGGAGACTTGCCCAAGAAACTCCTTACTGAAATAGGTGCTGGCTTACTGAACAGGCAGAGCCGAGATTTGAACCCAGGTCTCCTGTGTCAGAGGCAGAGCCCTTAACCTCTTGACGACCAGCTAACGCCGATTGGCGTAAACTGGTCGTCTGCGGGCCTTTCCATGTCCGTTCACGGAGGCTGTCTCCGTGAACAGCCGGAGAGCCGCCGATCGCGGCTCGCCGGCGAAATGTAAACACGCGGGGAAGAAATCCCCGCTGTTTACATCATACGGCGCTGCTGCGCAGCAGCGCCGTAAGGCAGATCGGCGATCCCCGCCCTCTGATTGGCCAGGGATCGCCGTCATTTGATAGGCTGAAGCCTATCCTACAATGCGCAGGACGGAAATCCGTCCTGCGCAGCTCAGAGAGGGAGGGAGAGGGAGGGAGGGGGACGGAGCGCCGAAAACGCTGCGAAGGGGGGCTTTGAAGAGCCCCCCCCCCCGCAAAGCGCAAAGAGCCGGCGGCGATCAGACCCCCCCAGCAGGACATCCCCCTAGTGGGGAAAAAAGGGGGTAAGTCTGATCACCCTGGCTAAAACCTGATCTGTGCTGCGGGCTGTAGAGCCTACGCAGCACAGATCATTCAGAAATCCACTGGTCGGCAAGTGGTTAACCATTACACCATCCAGCCACTATAGAAAGTTTTCTTTTGTACAGTACCCAAATGAGCCATTTTTAATGCAAGGCCTTATTTGTAAGGGTTTCAGAGTATTTCAGCCTTCTCACTGAAAATTGGTGGCTTTGGGCTAACTGAAAGTTAGCTCTCTTAGTTGGTGGGGCTTCCACTTGTTGCTGGATATCAGCTCTTGTGTGGTCTTGCGCAGTGCAGTCTTCTCATACAGATTGAGGCCCAGTGCACACCAAAAACCTCTAGCACAGGGGTGCCCAATAGGTCGATCACGATCTACAGGCAGATCGCGACCGCCTATTTGGTAGATCGCGGCCGTTCAGCCGCGTCATGTTACATTTTGCGGCCGGCAGCTATCAGATTCTGCTGCCAGCCAAACAGAAGAGGCAGAGCGGGGGAGAGGCGGTACAGTGGGAGTGGAGGATGCCGCAACGTCAAAGCTGGGGGCGGCGCTGGGCACGATGTATCTACGCACGCTGCCTGCCGCCCCCTGCGCCCGCCATTCAGCCACCCATTGTACACTCCAGCCAGCGCGGCCGAAAGAGGGGAGACCAGGAGGAGCCCCAGACACTGCCGCTGGAACTGGAGGGAGGTAAGTGGCACCTACGCCTAACTTCACTATACCTGGCTAACTATCCTGAAGCCACCCACACCTAACTACACTATACCTGGCTAACTATCCTGAAGCCACCCACACCTAACTACACTATACCTGGCTAACTATCCTGAAGCCACCCACACCTAACTGCACTATACCTGGCTAACTAACCTGAAGCCACCCACACCTAACTACACTATACCTGGCTAACTATCCTGAAGCCACCCACACCTAACTGCACTATACCTGGCTAACTATACTGAAGCCACCCACACCTAACTACACTATACCTGGCTAACTATACTGAAGCCACCCACACCTAACTGCACTATACCTGGTTAAGTATACTAAAGGCACCCACACCTAACTGCACTATACCTGGCTAACTATACTGAAGGCACCCACACCTAACTACACTATGCCTGGCTAACTATCCTAAAGCCACCCACACCTAACTACACTATATCTGGCTAATTATCCTGAAGCCACCTACACCTAACTACACTATACCTGGCTAACTATACAGAAGGCACCTACACCTAACTACACTATACCTGGCTAACTATACTGAAGGCACCTACACCTAACTACACTATACCTGGCTAACTATACTGAAGGCACCCACACCTAACTACACTATACCTGGCTAACTATACTGAAGGCACCTACACCTAACTACACTATACCTGGCTAACTATACTGAAGGCACCCACACCTAACTACACTATACCTGGCTAACTATACTGAAGGCACCCACACCTAACTACACTATGCCTGGCTAACTATCCTAAAGCCACCCACACCTAACTACACTATACCTGGCTAACTATCCTGAAGCCACCCACACCTAACTACAATATACCTGGCTAACTAACCTGAAGCCACCCACGCCTAACTACACTATACCTGGCTAACTATACTGAAGCCACCCACACCTAACTACACTATACCTGGCTAACTATACTGAAGCCACCCACACCTAACTGCACTATGCCTGGCTAACTATCCTAAAGCCACCCACACCTAACTACACTATACCTGGCTAATTATCCTGAAGCCACCTACACCTAACTACACTATACCTGGTTAAGTATACTAAAGGCACCCACACCTAACTGCACTGTACCTGGCTAACTATACTGAAGGCACCCACACCTAACTACACTATGCCTGGCTAACTATCCTAAAGCCACCCACACCTAACTACACTATAACTGGCTAATTATCCTGAAGCCACCTACACCTAACTACACTATACCTGGCTAACTATACAGAAGGCACCTACACCTAACTACACTATACCTGGCTAACTATACTGAAGGCACCTACACCTAACTGCACTATACCTGGCTAACTATACTGAAGGCACCCACACCTAACTACACTATACCTGGCTAACTATACTGAAGGCACCTACACCTAACTACACAATACCTGGCTAACTATACTGAAGGCACCCACACCTAACTACACTATACCTGGCTAACTATACTGAAGGCACCTACACCTAACTACACTATACCTGGCTAACTATACTGAAGGCACCCACACCTAACTACACTATACCTGGCTAACTATACTGAAGGCACCCACACCTAACTACACTATGCCTGGCTAACTATCCTAAAGCCACCCACACCTAACTACACTATACCTGGCTAACTATCCTGAAGCCACCCACACCTAACTACACTATACCTGGCTAACTAACCTGAAGCCACCCACGCCTAACTACACTATACCTGGCTAACTATCCTGAAGCCACCCACACCTAACTACACTATACCTGGCTAACTAACCTGAAGCCACCCACGCCTAACTACACTATACCTGGCTAACTATACTGAAGCCACCCACACCTAACTACACTATACCTGGCTAACTATACTGAAGCCACCCACACCTAACTGCACTATGCCTGGCTAACTATCCTAAAGCCACCCACACCTAACTACACTATACCTGGCTAATTATCCTGAAGCCACCTACACCTAACTACACTATACCTGGTTAAGTATACTAAAGGCACCCACACCTAACTGCACTGTACCTGGCTAACTATACTGAAGGCACCCACACCTAACTACACTATGCCTGGCTAACTATCCTAAAGCCACCCACACCTAACTACACTATACCTGGCTAATTATCCTGAAGCCACCTACACCTAACTACACTATACCTGGCTAACTATACAGAAGGCACCTACACCTAACTACACTATACCTGGCTAACTATACTGAAGGCACCTACACCTAACTACACTATACCTGGCTAACTATACTGAAGGCACCCACACCTAACTACACTATACCTGGCTAACTATACTGAAGGCACCTACACCTAACTACACAATACCTGGCTAACTATACTGAAGGCACCCACGCCTAACTACACTATACCTGGCTACCTATACTGAAGGCCCCTACACTTAGCTATCTACTGAAGGTACCTATACCTAACTATACTATACCTGGCTACCTATATTGAAAGGCCGATGTACCTAGCTATCTATACTTCAGGCACCTATACCTATCTACCTATACTGAAGGCACCTATACCTAGCTACCTAAATGTTGGTAGATCTCCTGGACTCGGCAAATTTTAAAGTAGCTCGTGGGCCAAAAAGGTGTGGGCACCCCTGCTCTAGCAGATCCGCAAAATGCTAGAGGTTTTTGAAGCATATTTTCAGAGCGATTCTAGGCATGTTTAGAGAGGTTTTGTAAACATGCCTAGTGTTTTTTGGAGCGTTTTTGTGTAGCAGATTTCATATATTGTTACAGGAAAGCTGTGACTGAACAGCTACTGTAACAAATACTCCTGGAAACCCGCTCTGATCTAGCGTTTTTCCGAGCGGTTTTAGCTTTTCCTATATTTTACATTGAGGCAGAAACACATCTGCAAACCGCAAAAATGCTGCAGGAGCCACGTTTGTGGTTTGCTAAAAACCTCAAACCGCTGGTGTGCACCATCCCATTGAGATACATTAGCCAAGCGTTTTCACAGGAGGCAGCGGTTTTGAAACCGCTACCAAAAACACTTGGGGCCTGATTCACAAAGCGGTGATAACTCAGTTATCACGCCTAAAAGACTTTAGGCATGATAACCTTTGCACCACACTGGTGAAAAGCCAGTTTAGGCGTGATAAGTTTAGGTGTGATAAGTTTAGGTGTGATAAGTTTAGGCATGCTAAGTTTAGATAAGTGTAGATAGCGTGCAAAGTCCCGCACGCAAAGCAGCGCCATTAAACTCTATGCGAAGTGCACCAGACTTTGCTAGCGCAAAACTTTTGATCAGCTGTGCACTGCGGTGCTAACGCAGTTGGTGCTTAAACTTATCATGCCTAAACTTATCACACCTAAACTTATCATACCTAAACTTATCACACCTAAACTTATCACACCTAAACTTATCATGCCTAAACTGAGTTTAGGCGTGATAAAGGGCTTTTCACCAGGGTGCTAACTGTTAGCACCGCTTTGTGAATCAGGCCCTTGGTGTGCACCAGCCCTAAGACTGTGCCAGCACCCTTGCTGTCTGAACAGCGGAGATGAGGCACCAAGAAAATCAGCAGCAGCTCCTTCCAAAGAGCCTTAAAGTGTACCCGAGGCGATATGTGACATGATGTGATAAACGGGTATGTACACTCAGGGCCGGATTACCGACCAGGCAACAAAAGCAGTCGCTTGGGGCCCCATTCAGAGTCAAAGGGGCCCCATTAGCACATAAACCAGCCCTTGCCATCCTGTCAGCGGTGGCTGGATGGTATAATGGTTAAAGGGACTCTGAGCAGTGCAGTAACTATGGAAAGATGCATATCATTTTAAAGCTCTCTTTCTCCTCTTTCCAATGATATCTAAACGGCTGCTCTATGCCTTTTAGTTTTCGATATTTTCGCGATTGAAATTGCGGCCACAGGACGACTTTTCTCCAAAGTCAGCGGTGGCTGGATGGTATAATGGTTAAAGGGACTCTGAGCAGTGCAGTAGCTATGGAAAGATTCATATCATTTTAAAGCTCTCTTTCTCCTCTTTCCAATGATATATAAACAGCTGCTCTATGCCTTTTAGTTTTCGATATTTTCGCGATTGAAATCGCGGCTACAGGACGACTTTTCTCCAAAGTCAGCGGTGGCTGGATGGTATAATGGTTAAAGGGACTCTGAGCAGTGCAGTAACTATGGAAAGATTCATATCATTTTAAAGCTCTCTTTCTCCTCTTTCCAATGATATATAAACAGCTGCTCTATGACTTTTAGTTTTCGATATTTTCGCGATTGAAATCGCGGCCACAGGACGACTTTTCTCCAAAGTCAGCAGTGGCTGGATGGTATAATGGTTAAAGGGACTCTGAGCAGTGCAGTAACTATAGAAAGATGCATATCATTTTAAAGCTCCTTTTCTCCTCTTTCCAATGATATATAAACGGCTGCTCTATGCCTTTTAGTTTTTGATATTTTCACGATCGAAATCACGGCCACAGGACGACTTTTCTCCAAAGTTGGCAGCTCGATTCAGCACAATGCAATGAAATATAACGAACCCAGGGGGATATAATTACAAACATCATGCTGGTAGGTGTGAGGATGTAATGAATTAGTCGTGGGTATGCTTAAAGGCATATCCACAGGCACTGCTTGGAGTCCCTTTAAGGGCTCTGCCGCTGACACAGGAGACCAGGGTTCGAATCTCAGCTCTGCCTGTTCAGTAAGCCAGCACCTATTCAGTAGGAGACCGTAGGCAAGTCTCTCTAACACTGCTACTGCCTATAGGGCGCGTCCTAGTGGCTGCAGCTCTGGCGCTTTGAGTCCACCAGGAGAAAAGCGCGATATAAATGTTATTTGTCTTGTCTTGTCAAATGATGCCGTGCGCTGCTGATTGTCTTCAGAGCCAGGCTCTCCTCCTAGGTCCCCCTCCTGCTACTGTGCGCTCTGCCGCTGCCCACTCCACCCTCCCTTCCCACAGAGAACCACAGCTGCAGCAAGAATGATAGCAGCAGATGGCAAACGCTCACTCACCTATCCATGATCCAAGCAATAGAGATCCCGTCATCTGAAACCCATCTGTCTCTTCTACAGTGCAGCCGCTCGCTCTGAACTTCCTGATTCTCAGATCAGACATGAAGTAGTAAGTAGTAATAGTAGTAGTAACAGAGCGGCAGCACTCTAGAGGAGACAGATGGGCTCCGGATGACGGGACCTCTATTGCTTGGATCGCAATAGGTGAATGTGATTCATATGGTGCTGTCATTCTCCCCCACTGCGGCTGCCTTCTCTGCTGGACTATCGTATTCACTGGGATGGAGGCTGCATGGTGGCTGTCTAGTTTGGGAGGAAATTGGTTGTTCGGTGGTGGGAGTGGTTATGTAATTCTGTCTGGGGAACGGCTTCCGGTTTGGCGGTGTCCAGAGCTTTCTGCTATTGCCAGGCTGGAGATGCAGGGGGAAAGTGCTGCTGCTGTGATATCTGGCGCCCTCTTCACAGGGGTGCCCCAGCCCCTGAGTGCAAATGTCCCAGCCATTCATCTCTCACTCTGCATTTTGCCGCTGCTATTCCCTGCATTGTGCACCCACAGAGGAAAGCGTGCTGTTGCCCATAGCAACCAGTAGCTCGGCTGCCCGGTGTGTGCGACATATTGCTGTGCAGCTGCATCTTCTGATTCTATTACGACATGATGGGGGGGCCCAAATCAGTTACTTTGCTTAGGGCCCCATTTAGCCTTAATCCGGCTCTGTGTACACTACAGTACAAAACATATTACCATATATACTCGCAAGCAAGCCGAATTTTTGACCCCCAAAAAGTAGGCCAAAAGTTGGGGGGTCGGCTTTCTTGCAAGTCATGTGGTCCGCGGTACCCCCCCCCCCCCCGCTCCCCGCGCGGCTGCCGCTGCTATTACCCCCACGGCAGCTGCTGTGATAATGAGGTAGGGAGCCGTAGAGAGAGAGTGGTTCCCATAGTAACGACGATACAGGAAGCCGCTTTTTCCTGATTCCTGCCTCATTCACAGCAGCCGCCGTGGGGTGCACTGCTGTGAATTAGTTACGTGCAGGAGAGGGGAATAGAGGAAGTAGCGCCATCTCAGGTAATAGCAGCGGCGGACATGGGGAGGGGCACTACTTACCCATACTGGGGCGCTATACTGGGCACTATACTAGCTATACTGGGGCACTATACTAGCTATACTGAGGCACTACCTACTCATACTGGGCACTATACTAGCTATACTGGGCACTTTACTAGCTATACTGGGGCACTACCTACCCATACTGGGCACTATACTAGCTATACTGGGGCAATACCAACCCATACTGGGCACTATACTACCTATACTGGGCACTTTACTAGCTATACTGGCGCACTGCCTACCCATAATGGGCACTATACTAGCTATACTGGGCACTTTACTAGCTATACTGAGGCACTACCTACCCATACCGGCACTATACTAGCTATACTGGGACACACTGGGGGGATCACGCAGCCAGCATTTCCTACCCCCGGCTTATATGAGGGTCAATAATTTTTCCTGGTTTTTCAGGTAAAAGTTGGGGGGTCGGCTTATATGCGGGTCGGCTTGCTTGCGAGTATGTACGGTAATAACCAGGCTGTTTTACTTTAATTATTTTGCTGCCTGAAAGAGTTAATTTATAGGCATGAAAGTGATCGCTTCTGTCTTGTCTGTACCTTGTCATGAGTAAAGTAAACATCACTGATAAGCAAATTACAGCCATAAATGTTTTCCTGGCAGAATACAACTTTTGAGAGCAGAGGGAGATAAAATACATTAACTTTTGACTCTGGGATGCTTATTAGGCTGGCAGTGAACAGAGACAACAAAACATTCAATCTGGTTTGTAAATGTCTAAATATAAACTTAATCCAAGGGATATTGAAAAAAAAAGTAATTTTTAGGAGTAGGAGGATAAATACAGTTGCTTATCTCACAAGTTTATTTTCACCTTGGGTTCACTTTAAAGCTGCCTGACTAAACTGTTTGGTTTTGATCATATGATCAAAATTTCAAGACAGGGTTTTTAGCTGCAGAAGTTCACACAAAAGGCAGCATTTAAGCATACTGATTGCAAACTATTAGATTATATTTGGGGATCTTTGCATGAAGATGGGCTTTGCAAACTTGGCTCTCCAGCTGTTAAGGAACTACAAGTCCCACAATGCATTTGGCTTTATGAATCATGACTGTGGCTGTCAGACTCCTGCAATGCATTGTGGGTCTTGTAGTTCCTTAACAGCCAAGTTTGCAGTTCACTAGCCTAGTCTTAACCTCATAACTCATATCTATTTCAAATCTTACATCGAAACCTTAATCTAAAATTAGCACACCCTGACTCCCTGGCACTAACTCAGGTATTCGTGGCTGTCTGCATTCTTACTTCCAATCACTTCCTGTCTGAGAGATTGGAAATGAAGCGAGGAGACTTCCTCTAAGATGTGGAAGTTTCAGCGTTGAGAGTCAGAGTCATTGCAGAAAACTGGCCACTGGAGATCCAACTCTGGGGTTTTAACCATTCCTTACACTATCAAATGTATATGCTATATGGTAACCCCTGTAGCTTTCAATACCCTTCAAGGTGTATGGAAGTATGTGCTGATGTATGTAATAAATTAAGAATGTCAGATTCAGGACGATTATGCAAATTTAATGTTCTGAATTCACTGGCTGCTTGTTTGCCGAATGCCAAAATGTCTGCTTTTCTAAAATGGGGGTAAAAATGGCGACCCCATGTCTTAGGTGACTTTGAAGGGCCTATTCATGAGTACATGCTAAGCAGAATGGAATGTATGGCAATGGTCTCCATAATGAAGGGCAGTACAAATGCTGTTCATCGGGCCAGTGCTTGTCCAGTGTGATGTAACACATCAGAAAACCATTCTTTAGCAGGTGTTTGCAGCGTGATAGCTGACATTCTGCTCCAGGCATTTGGAGTTTAATTCTGATACTGGAGGAGTTTAACACCTTTAAAATGTTAAACAACATACGTGCAAGACACTGACTTTAAGAAAAAAAAAAGGTCTGTGAATGCTGGCCAAACGCACTCCCAATCACGTCAACACTTGCAAAATGCTGTATGGCGCCAGTCAGTAGCTGCTAACAGCAGCCGTTAATGCCAAGTAATGCCCTTTTGTTATCTAGTATTTAACCTAGCATTTTGCCATGCTTTCACTGAATCAGCTCTAGTCCAACCAAGGTTTTAGATGAATTCTGGTGAGGTGAGTCATATTTGGTTCCTTGCGTCTTTTCAGCACTGCAATGGATAAAAGATCTAGAATTACAATGCACAAATTCAAAGGTATTGAGAAAAAACCAACATCGTTAAGAAAAAAAGCAAATTCTTCAATTCAGCCCTATTCATTGACAAACAGTATTTCAGCTTGCTTACCTGGTTTGACTGTGCATGTAAAACAGCCATTTCACAGAAATTCTAACAGGACCTTAGATTTAGGCCAAGGAACCCACTAGGGCATATTTGGCAGCGTTTTGGGATTGCCAGCGATTTCCAAAATTGCTTTGCCAATGAAAGTAAGTGAGGGGGAACCCATTAGAGAGAGTGCAATTAGGGGTAATCGCAACCGCAAGACATGCAGCATTTTGTGCGCGTTAGCTCAATGCAAAGTATATAAGCGCTTCATAAATCGATTATCAAAGTGATTATGCAGCTCCGCTCCCTAAAGGTAGAGGTCACAGGCGCTTCTTTGATTGGTCCTAGAGAAGCACGTATGATTTCTGCCTTTGGGGGCGGGGCTACGGATGGAAGGACGCCGAGTAAGTATAATAAAGTCTTATTTAAAAAAAAAAAAAGAATTGCAAACCGAAAGCTCTGTACAGTTTACTGTACAGCACTTCCAAGCTCGGGGGAATCACAATCGTCCTAGGAATCGTTGCACACATTGCTGTGGCGATTTTAAAGTGGGTTCCAGGCCTTATACTCAGTTATGTCATGGTGTGATTTCAATCACGTTACTAGTTCAGGCATGCAAAGAGGGTAACAGGCTCTCACCAGTTCATCCCAGTTCCACCTGGTGTTAGAAAAACATTACAAGGCAAGTATCAGGGCTCCTAATGAAGTTAGAGTTAGCATAGAGTTAATGTTGGGATTCAGTTTAGGTTAATTTAAGGCTACTGGTTAATGGACTACTATGGTAAAACTTCCTATTCTGGTACTTTAATAGTTATTCATGTATTGGCAGCAACATAAATACCTCATTTATTTTTGTTTAAATTCTTAAAAATCCCACTTTTGACTGTCTGGCAGCTCTTCATGTAGTCAAAGAGTTACTGACAGGGGTCCCCCCCCCCCCTCCTTTACTTAGTGTCTTCCAGTTTGCAAGACTTCTTATAGGCATTACTCCGCTGACCACGGATGCTGACCTGTCAGTACTTGCAGATAAGTGTAGGTTGTTACAGGAAATGAAGAAGGCGACCCCAGCCCGCATTAGCAGTCCTGCTGACAGATAAGAAGTTGTCATATAGTGAACATACTACCTACCATTTCTGAGCATTTGTATACAGAGAACTGTTGTTAAGTAATGCCTTTGTGGGTAGCAGAATGTTTGAATTTTTAATATACAGTGGAGTCCCAGTTATCCAGAACAACAGCCAAAATAAGATGGAAAACGGGAGAGCAGGCATTTGCTGTCAGTTGTCCTGATACCCACCATTCCCCCCTTTCTCCTCTCTGCCCCCATCTTACCTAAAAGCCCCTCGGCAGCCTCTTCCGAGACCCCGGAGTTGGGCTTTACTGCGCAGGTGCTGGCCAAGCTGCGTGCGTTCTATAGTGCACGCTTGCGGCCCGGGAGCTCACTGTGCTTGTGTATGACATCCTGATTATGCCATGCGCTGTAGGACGTGCACAGCATGGCCAGCGCCTGCACAGTAAAGCCCAATTCCGGCAACCTGGAAAAGGCTGCTGGGGGGGCTTTTAGGTAAGATGGGGGGCAGAGAAGAGAACGGGGGAAGCGGTGGGCATCAGGACAGCTGACAATATATGTCTGCTCCCCCGTTTCTCCCTCTTATTTCGGCTATGGTATCCATTAAGGCCAACTTCATAGGATTTTTTGTAGGCTCTGCAGTGCTTAACCTCTTGAGGACTGCAGGGCTAACCCCCCTAGTGACCAGGCCATTTTTAGTAAAATTGGCCACTGCAGCTTTAAGGCCAAGCTGCAGGGCCGCACAATACAGCACACAAGTGATTTCCCCAACCCCCCCCCCTTTTCTCCCCACCAACAGAGCTCTCTGTTGGTGGGGTCTGATCGCTCCCCCCATGTTTTTTTTTTTTTTATAAATATTTATGTCAGTGTTTTTTTTAATAAAAAATCCTGTTTCTTTAAGTTTCTTCCCTCCCTCCCCACAGTCACCCAATTACGGCGATCGGCTGTCATAGGCTTCTGCCTATGAGAGCCGATCGCTCTCTTGTCCCCCGGGGGGCCAGCCGTGTCACACAGCTGATCGCAGCGATGCACCATGTAAATAGATGGCGATCACGCCGTCTAACAGTCTCCCGAGCGGCAATAGCCGCTCGGAGACTGAAGGCGGGGCGGAGCTCCTCCCCCCAAGCAGGAGATGCGCGCGCAGCTTGCGCGCGATCTCCTGCAAAACAGAGCCCCAGGACTTTACGCCAATCGGCGTTAGGCGGTCCTGGGGCTGCCGCCGCGGCCACGCCCATCGGTGTGACGCGGTCGGCAAGAGGTTAAACACTGGGTTCCACGGCTCCACCAAGGTTAATATACTTTCAATTACTGTATTTTAACATTTAATACAGAGTTCATGGTATGTATATAGAGTGGTATTGTACTGTAGCAACTAGGCCTACTTTTAACATTGAGTCTAAAGCAACCAGAAAGCACACTTATCCGGCATCAGCCGATTTCCATTGGTGCCGGATAACTGAGACTCTGCTGCCCTGGTGGGCAAAACCTGATAGAGTGACCACTCCAGCACCTTTTAAGTTTTACTCCTTGTGTATAGGTAGCCCAATACCCCCACCCCCCGTACAGGTAGCCAGAAGAGGGCAAGATGACCTCCCAGAACAGATAGCCAGATGACCCCCCCAGTATAGGTAGCCAGGCCCCCCCCCCCATATGTAACTAAGCATCCAAATTATTTCCCCCAAGTACAGGTAGCCAGACCTCCCCCCCCCCCTTTACTTCCCCCCATGCAGAGTGCACAGCAGAGGATCCACCACGAGGATGCATGTGACCCATCATTCTCCTCCTAGGAGTTCCGCCTCTATGGTGCATCTCTACCAGGTGGCACTGCACCATAGATATGCATAGAGAGGGAGGAGAAAGATGGGTTGTGTGTGTCTTCATGGATCCTAGAGAGGTGAGTGATTAACTTCACCACTTTGCTGTGCATTCTGCATAAGCCCATTTCTTCCCGTCGCAACTTCGCCCTGGGCATGCACCTCAAAACTGTCAAGTGCCCCCTCAGGCATGTGTGCCATAGGTTCACTATGACAGCTCTATACTATGCAGAGCCTTCCATCTACTTAGGTAAGTATCAAACATGAAGTGAATTTCTCACTTCAGGTTTACGTTAGAGGATATCCAAGACAACAAGTTGTAAAAAATAGTAATTACCTACTTAGCTGCAGGGACGGATCTAGGGGGGCAAGCGGGTCTCTTGCCCCAGGCGCAGTTTTTTGAATTCTTAAAAAGGCGGCAAAATTTGGATGGGGAATGGCAGTTTAGGCGCCAAAACCTGGCCTTGCCCCAGGCGCAACTTGGGGCAACTTGGTCTCGATCCTTCCCTGCTTAGCTGCTTAAATTTGCTGGGACGTTTTCTGGTTCCCCCCCATTGTCTCCAGTTGCATGCTAAAGTGTCCTGACCAGGCCCCAACCCTCCCCTGGGTCAGCATACTTGATCCAGAAGCAGAAGACCACTACGGTGACGTAGTGGTTGGCACTCTCACCTTGCTCACTTGCACACTGGGTCCCCAGTTCAAATACCAGCCAGGGCACTATTTGCACAGAGTTTGCATGTTCTCTCCGTGTCAGCGTGGGTTTCCGGTATCCTTTCACATACCAAAAACTTAAGTTAAATGGCTTCCCCCTAAATTGACCCTAGATATATAGACATATGATATATAGAAATATGAGTATAGTAGGGATTAGATTGTCAGTCCATCTGAGGGACAGTTAAGTGACAATACACTCTACAGCGCTGCAGAAGATGGCCCTATATAAATACTAAATAAAAAATACCTCACCTCCTTGCCTTTCTCAGCCCAAACCTGCCTGCCCTCCTCTGCCTAATTCTAACTTTATCTCACCTCCTTGCATTTCTCAGCCCAAACCTGCCTGCCCTCCTCTGCCTAATTCTAACTTTACATCCCCTCCTTGCCTTTCTCAGCCCAAACCTGCCTGCCCTCCTCTGCCTAATTCTAACTTTACATCCCCTCCTTGCCTTTCTCAGCCCAAACCTGCCTGACCTCCTCTGCCTAATTCTAACTTTACCTCTCCTGGCCTTTCCTAGCCCTAACTTGCAAGCCCTCCTCTACCCAATTATAACTTTACATCCCCTCCTTGCATTTCTCAGCCCAAATCTGCCTGCCCTCCTCTGCCTAATTCTAACTTTACCTCACCTTCTTGCCTTTCTCAGCCCAAACCTGCCTGCCCTCCTCTGCCTAATTCTAACTTTACCTCATATCCTTGCCTTTCCTAGCCCTAACTTGCCTGCACTCCAATTCTAACTTTACCTCACCTCCTGGCCTTTCCTAGCCCTAACTTGCCTGCCCTCCAATTCTAACTTTACCTCACCTCCTTGCCTTTCTCAGCCAAAAGCTGCCTGTTCTCCTCTGTCTAATTCTAACTTTACCTCACCTTCTTTCCTTTCCTAGCCCTAACTTGCCTGCCCTCCTCTGCCTAATTCTAACTTTACATCTCCTCCTTGCCTTTCTCAGCCCAAATCTGCCTGCCCTCCTCTGCCTAATTCTAACTTTATCTCACCTCCTTTCCTTTCCTAGCCCTAACTTGCCTGCCCTCCTCTGCCTAATTCTAACTTTACCTCACCTCCTTGCCTTTCTCAGCCTAAATCTGCCTGCTCTACTCTGTCTAATTCCAACTTTACCTTTCCTCCTTTCCTTTCCTAGCCCTAACTTGCCTGTCCTCTTTTTCCTAATTCTAACTTTACATCAACTCCTTGCCTTTCTCAGCCCAAATCTGCCTGCCCCCCTCTGCCTAATTATAACTTTACCTCACATCCTTGCCTTTCCAAGCCCCAACTTGCCTGCCCTCCTCTGCCTAATTCTAACTTTACCTCACCTTCTTGCCTTTCCTGGCCCTAGCCTGTCTGTGCTGAGCTGGACTTCCAGGTTTACAGCACAGACATTTTATCATGAGGCTGGCTGGGATGGATGGACCTCACATTGATATCTGTGGTCTGCGTTCCAGTAGAGGAGAGGATGCAGAATCGGTGGCTGCTTCAACATTTCTCCCAGAAGAGAGCTCTGAGCACAGGATAAAATTTGTCACTACCATAAGATTCCTCTTCTTCATCTGTCAGCAAGAAAAGGGCAGCATTGTACTTTTTTTTCTCTTTAATTTGTTGTTTTACCTGGAAGCAAAAGTGAATTCCACTTGTCAGCTTGGGGTAGAAATGACATTCTCCTTTTCTTTGCTAATCTTTCCTGAAGTAAAAGGTGACACAAACAAAGAATGTGTTGCTTGGCAACTGTGACAGGTACAACATAGCATCCCCTTTGGAAGGGAGGAGCTTCCTTCACTCATCTACCTGTGTTATTCTAACAGGTGACCAGATCTGTATGAAGGATCAGCAGCAGCAGCAAACTGGGATTAGCTCTTGCCTTTAGGTCAGGCCAGATAGTGAAGGAAGGGCTAAATGTGTTGCATACATTTTATCTCATACTCTGCATGCTTTTTCTTCTGTACCTTTTTCAAACTATTCTCACTCCACCCAGATCTCATATTTCAGTATTGGGTGGATGATCACAGGCTTAAAACTCCAGTTTCAATCAGAGATAAACAAGTGATGAGTGGTTATCTTTGGTAATCTAAAAAAATATTGTTCATATTATGTATGGAAAAAAACCTACCCATGTAATCATGCAATAGCACAGCATACATTTACTAACCATTTTCTTACCATTTGTAAGGGCCCTTTTCCACTATCAGCGTTTGCGATGCTGAATCGCTAGGGATGGCTAAATAACAGGAATCGCGGTAAGTATTTTCCAGTACCGCAATTCGATTTTTCAAAAGCACAATCACTCCGCGGAGTGATTGTTACCGCGATTTTATAGCAAAATCGCGATCGCAAACGCGGAAAAAAATTTAGGGACTTGCGCAATCGCTAACATTTGGCCCCCTAAGGGCCCTTTTCTACTAGCAATTGCTAGTGCTTGCGCAAGTCCCTAATTTTTTTCTGCATTGCGTAGCAAAATTGTGGTAAACATTGCTCCGCAGCGCGATTGCACTTTTGTAAAAATCTAATCGAGGTAGTGGAAAATACCTACCGCGATTCCTATGTTATTTAGCAAACCCTAGCGATTTAAAAATCTATAGTGATTTGCGATTTTGCAATTCAGCATCGCAAACGCGGATAGTGGAAAAGGGCCCTAAGTCCTTGTTCACATCATAAATCGCAATCGCTGACACCAGCATTTTTTGATTTTGTGCGTGATTTTTTTTAGCACCTCCTGTTGCTTACCTGCGTGTTGTGATTTTTTTGTAAAGCGCTTTTCGAAGCACTTTTGCAGAGCAATTAGTTTTTTCACTTCCTGATGTCAGTCAGGAAGTGAACTCTTACACCCTGAAATGAATTAATACAATGTATTTAATAATGAAAGAGCTGGGGAAATCGCTATACAAAGCATTTTTTCAAGCACTTTGCGATTTCCCTATACCTTCCATTGAGGCAAATCGACCCGAAAATGGTACAGGCATCACTTTGGTGAGCGGATCGGAATCGAACCGTTCATATGTGAGATTGCACAAGCACTTAGTTTTAGGGCGATTTTAAAAATCCCTGGCACTAGAAAAAAAAGACCGAAAACGCTCTAAGTGTGAACAAGCCCTTAGGCCTTATATGACACAGGCAATGCTGTGATCACCACCAAATATAGTAGTGTATTTTATATGGAAGATCTTTACACATTGATGCAGCATCTGATAATTTGAATTGTCTAATGCGAAGTGATTAAACTTGCCTGTTATTTCCTTTTTTATTGTAGGCTACTTGCACACTTACCGTGTTTTGTAGCTCTCCCCATCCGCAGCTTGTCACGAGGGCAATGTAAGTATGGAAACTTACACACTATGGCGACACAATGCGGTGCGACGGAAGTAGCGAAATCGATGGAGGCCTGCCGCAAACTCTGAAATGTGTTGCCGCATGATCCGTTCCTACCGTATGGAATACACAGCAATGCAAGTCTATGACGGTGTGGTAAGTGTGCACAAGCCGTCGCGGTAATGCCGCGCATGCGCAGGGTGACGGTAATCCAGTGATGTACTTCTAGTCCAGCAAGGAGTTCATCACTGAGCGGGGTGGCATTACACATATCCTGTTGGTGAACTCAGCCGCAGGGTAATATGTATGGGGCAATGGTGCAGTTCGATCATCCTTCCCGGGCTCTCTAGCCACAGGATGATCACACCGCTCACACCACTCAAAATGTGAAACTAGCCTAAATCTTTAACAGCAGTACTTGATTTTTTTTTTATCACTTAGAGATGTCTCGAACGATTTGCCGGCGAACGGTTCCAGGCGAACTTCCGGGGGTTTGCGATCGCGAAGAACCGCTAACTTTACCGGAAGTTCGATTTGCCTCCATAGTGCACCATTAGGGTCAACTTTGTCCCTCTACATCACAGTCAGCAGGCACATTGTAGCCAATCAGGCTACACTCCCTCCTGGAGCCACTCCCCCCTTATAAAAGGCAGGCATCGCCGGCCATTATACTCACTCGTGTGCCTGCAGTAAATAGAGAAGGGACAGCTGCTACAGACTCTCTCATAGGGAAAGATTAGTTAGTGTGAGAGAACGCGGAAAATCCGCCGCGTGTACTGGCGGCAAGGCGGCTGATTCCGCGTCCAGCGCAGCGGTTTGTCCGCAGCAGCATGCGTCTGGTGTGGCTGGGTCTGTTAGTTCACACAGATTGAGGAATACACGCGCGCACTGAGAGGCAGGACCTTTATGACAAACAAGGAGGGATCAGCTGACCAGGTCGGTCAGCTGACCTCAAGACAAGTGGCTATTGGTTGATCGCTGATGGGTGGCGCCGGAGAGTGCTGCCCTATATATAGTCACTGCTGGCCAGTTTCAGGTGGTCTGCCGTTGCGAACACTTACGTGGAAGCACTCAGACCTTAGTCAGATCCCACAGTGTGTTTGAACCAGGAGGACCTTGGAATTCACACTGAGCCAGATTACTTCTGTTTATCATTGTGTTATTATTCAGACTAGTTCCAGGGTGTCAAGACCACGGACCTCACACCCAAGATTAGGGAACTTGTGTTATCATTGTGTTATTATTCAGACTAATTCCAGGGTGTCGAGACTACGGACCTCACACCCAAGCTTAGGGACTTTTGTTATCATTCTGTTATACTTCAGACTAGTTCCAGGGTGTAGAGACCACGGACCTCACACCCAAGACTAGGCATTGTTGATATCTGTTATGACCTACTGCTCTTCTGACTATCCCTCTGCTTTCTGATTCGGTACCTTCGCATATCTGATTATCTGTTGCCAACCCTGCCTGCCTTTGGATACCGAATCAGCCTTCTGTCTCTGTACTTTATCTTTCCGTGTGTTGCCGACCTGGCTTGCCCGACCTAGAGAGCTATCTCTCTCCTTAAGAGATAGTCTCCAGTCCTGCTAGTGACATCCACCTTTCAGGTGTCACTCACTCATAGGTCCTTCCTACCTTCAGCCTGGGACTCCACCCCTTTGGAGGTCTCAGGCTGCTGGAAGGTTTTCGCTCTTCTGAAAAAGCAGTATTGCCCATACTGCCAAAGACCATCTGCTCCTCGGGTGGTCTCACTCAAAGTCATTACTGTTGCACCAAAACACTCACATTACATAGGTGTCCAGAGGTTAGCTATATCTGTATTATTGGTGATTCTGCAGATCATTAATAATCAGATATATATCTGTATTCTTGGTGATACTGCAGATCATTAATAATCAGATTCTCTCTGTGTGCTGACACCGATCGTTACAGTTAGGCTCTTGTAGGCTTCTTAGCTTGCTCCTTGCTGATTCTTATTGCTAAAATAGCACCCCACAACAGCTCTTTTGAGAGCTAATCTTGTTCTTGTGATCTATTTTTTTTTCTCTGTCCCACTGACACTTGTGTTGCATAGACAGCCTTGATAATTCATACTGTGTGTGTCACTGCCAGGCCCAGCACATTCAGTGACTAGCTGTGTGTGTGACAGGTGCACATTACCAATCACTGCATATACCTACCTGTTGTTCACAGTGCACCCACCTACCTACGTGAGCGCACACACTGTCACTGTGCCTGTCCGCTACCTGTCTGTGTGTGACAGGTGCACATTGTAATACTCATTACTGCATATACCTACCTACCTGTCATTCACAGTGCACCCACCTACCTACGTGAGTTGAGTGCACGCAATGTCACTGTGCCTCTCCGCTACCTGTCTGTGTGTGACAGGTGCACATTGTAATACCGATTACTGCATATACCTACCTACCTGTTGTTGCATACTTTTCACTTGAATGGATGGCAGACTTGCCCTCCATAACAGATTCTCGTTACAGGTAGTACAGTCTATCAGTGTCATCTACAGCAGGGCCTCAAAAGTCCTCCTTTTGGTCACTACCTCGGGACATGCATGCCATGCCTGCTGCCTTCCTTGGATGTGTGGTAGCCGTTCCTGCTCCTTTGCCCACAGCGTGCCTGCTGCCTTCCTTGGATGTGTGGTGGTGGTAGCCGTTTCTCCGGACCGGAATCGAACCAGGATTCCCCAGCCATTACCAGTGGTCACTCACAATGGCAGACTTGCCCTTCATAAAAGATTCTCGTTGCAGGTACTGAACAGCAAGCAGAACAAGTATTTAAAAAAATAGATGTAAGCTTTAACAATGGTAGAGAAACAATCATTGAAAGTTGATAAGGCAGTCAGACATTACCTGGCTTCACTGAGTGAGGAAGAGCAATCTCGTCATGGTGCGCACCAGTCCAGTATGGCCGTCACTACGCAAACAGCTGTTTGCGGTGCGTTACACAGTGAGTTTGGTGTGTCAGTGTGAAGCAGTACTCTAATTACACTCCCTGATTGATGTATACACATGCAAGATGATTTAAAGCACTTTAGGCCTGCAATTTAACATTCAATGTGATTTCTGCCCTTAAAACGCTGCTTTGCGCCAAATCCAGATTTTTCCCCGGGACTTTTGGCATCTATCCCACTCCGCCATGCCCCCCTCCAGGTGTTAGACCCCTTGAAACCTCTTTTCCATCACTTTTGTGCCAGCATAAGTGTTCCTATTTTTCAAAGTTCGCCTCCCCATTGTAGTCTATTGCGGTACGCGGAAGTTCACGCGAACCGAAAATCGGAGGTTCGGGCCATGTCCATTATCACTTACTTATTGACTAAGTACTTCTCAAAAATATATATTTTTTAAATTATGTGGACATTTTTATATAAAGGTTTTTTGAAAAAAGTCATTTATGAATATTTAGTATTTTTTCAGTGCAGATGCTCATCTGCGCTATCAGTGGTAATGCCTGTGTTGCGTTTTTAGATTTTCTCCATGTTTGTGTGAGTTTTTCTCTGGGCACACTGGTTTCTTTCCACATCCTTTCCACATCCCAAAAACATAACGGTAAGTGAATTAACCCCCCCCCCCCCACACACACACACACACAGTTTGCCTTAGATTATTGTTGGGACATTTCACAATGATAATGGTAGGTATCAAGGTGGCCACACACAATATTATAAAATGGTCCAATTATGGCAATTCAATAAAAATGACTAGTTGTAAAGAAAAAATCAAAAGGTTTCTTTTTTATTTGATCAAGAAATTTGATCAAATTTCCCTTTTTTTTATTGATATAAGTCGATCCGGAGTGGCTGATTTTTTGGGTATATTTCCATGAAAATTAAATGGTTTGGCATTGATTGTCAATTTCTTGGTTTAAAAACCCAAGGAATTTTTCAGGGTTTTCAATCATTTTTTTTTAACTTTTATAAATGACAAAAAACCTCACACGTGTGTGATACATTGATCAGGTTTTCCAAATGTTACAATCAATCAGAAGAATTGATTGCAATTCTGAAGTTGTACAAATATATAATAAATTGTGTTGTGTGTGGCCACATTTAGACTGTAAGCTCCTCTGAGACACAGTTAGTGACAGGACTATGTACTCTGCATAGTGGTGGGAAAAATGTTGGTGCTATATACTGTAAATACACAATAATAATAATGATGTCCACTTTGTGGCTCCCACCATTCCTTCCAGCAGTGTTATAAAGATCATGTATAGGTATACAGGTTATCACATGACCACTGTTCCTTGCAGTAGCTGGGCTGGTAGCCATTACAGCTGTGTCATTGCCCTGAGTGGAGAACCGGCTCCAGGATCATTGATTGCCAAAACGAATCTCTAACCTATGAGCGTGTCAGGAATATACAGTAAGTTTGGTTACTTGACGTTTATGAAAACATTTGAAAAATGGAACTGCTCCAGTCACAAAAGGAAACTGTTCCACATCTTCTCATAAGTTTTTTTTTTATTTCTGTAATTCACTTATGAAAAGCTGTAGCTGACAAGAGTTCTGATTAGATTGTTCTAGGTTGATTAGCAGAGAGCTGCTGCAGAAGTTACAGGTTATTGAGTTTGGCTCTTACACTGGTTTGATGAATCCAAAGTTCACACAAAGAACATGCAATTAAACATGTCTGTGTTTCTGTGGGTTTCCATAGCAACACATCTTTGGTAAAGTCACCCATGGGTCAGATCAGAATACCTGAGATGTTACACAGCTTACTACAAGATACTTTGTCTGATAATCTTCCTTTGGAAGAAAAGAACTGCTCTGTATTACAGTGCACGTCAAGCTGTCAGAATTACATATTTTAATATCTATTATTCTGCTGTTCAATGCAGTTAAAAAGAGCCCTCCCATTTCAACCAGCAGCAGTCACATTTTTTGCAGCTGAGCACAAATATTCCAGTTCCATCCTCTCTTGTAACCACGGTAAGGGAACAATATGCATAGATAGTACTTGCTAAAATCCCTTCTCCTATGCAATACGCGGTACTCTGCCGATGTCACTGCACTAACAGCTTAAAGGTATACTATCGATACTCAAGTGTTCTAAAATGACAGTGTGCAAATAATGTCTAAGTAGCTGTGTAAACATTTTCCTACTTTTCATTTTAAATATCAGAGGCAAAAGATGTAATTTATTGAGGGTAGGATTTAGCTATATTGGGACAAATCAATTGCAGAAGGGGTGCCTGCTTCAATGCAGAGCCAGAGTTGCATATCAGACTACAGAAAGCAAATATCAAACATATCAAACTCTGAAAGCAAAAACAGTATGAAAAGCTGTGACAATTAGTTACATTTCCTCTGCTCTCTTCAGACACTTCAGTCAGAAACACAAGACACAGGAGCTGCAGCTGTTGGGAGCTTTCTCTCTGTCACGCACAGAGTTACACATAGAGTTAACTGATCAAGTGTGAGGGGAATTTCCCCTCTCCTCAGTCAGCTGTCAGTTTTGGCGTCAGTAAACTTTGAAAGTATTTTGCTAACAGTAAACAAAAAAGTTGCTATTAAAATGTATACACCAGTACTTAGCAGCACTTCCCAAATAATTCCTGTGTCAATTGAAAAAAATATGTGAATCGATAGTATTCCTTTAAGGCAGCGCTTACAGCTCCTTCTTTGAGATAGAGTCAAGACCGGCACCTCTGCTGCCCATCACACAGTCAGACCCTGGGGTAATGGTTTAAATCTTCTCAGGGTCAAATGTTATATTCCATCCTTGACATCAGTTTTCTATCTGTTAGTTTCTGGCAGGTAGGAATAAGTGAGAATGTCTTTGGCAGTCGTGAAAATTTCCTCAAACTTCATGTGATTCCATGAATTTTTGCCGAAGCTACTCCACTAATTCTATTCAGGTCAATAGCAAAGCCCCTATATACATTAGAACCACCTACCTACTTAACCTATACTGAAGCACCTACCTACCTAACCTATACTGCAGCACCTACCTACCTACCTAATCTATACTGCAGCACCTACCTACCTAACCTATACTGCAGCACCTACCTACCTAACCTATACTGCAGCACCTACCTACCTACCTAATCTATACTGCAGCACCTACCTACCTAACCTATACTGCAGCACCTACCTACCTAACCTATACTGCAGCACCTACCTACCTAATCTATACTGCAGTACCTACCTACCAAACCTATACTGCAGCACCTACCTATCTAACTTATACTGCAGTCACCTACCTAACCTATGCAGCAGACACCTACCTATCTAACCTATACTGGGGGCATCTACCAGGGACGGATCTAGGGGGGGGCGAGCGGGTCTCTTGCCCCAGGCGCAGTTTGTTGAATTCGTAAAAAGGCGCCAAAACTGGATAGGGAAAGGCAGTTTAGGCACCAAAACCTGACCTTAAGGCACCAAAACTGGATGAGGAATGGCAGTTTAGGCGCCAAAACCTGACCTTGCCCCAGGCGCAATTTGTTCTAGATCCGTCCCTGGCATCTACCTATCTAACCTATACTGCAGGCACCTAGCTAATTAACACATACTGGTGGCACCTACGTAGCTAACCTATACTGTGGGCACCTATACCTGGCTCCACGGTGGGGGGGGGGGGCGATTTTTACACCCTCGCCCTGGGTGAAATTTAGCCTAGAAACTGCCCTGACTCTGTGCATGTTATACTCTTGTACCCTCTTATGTTGGAAACTGTCACAGAAGTGCAACAACATGCTGAGTTCCTGGGATTCAACTTTCAGCTACAGACCACCTAAAGACGTTTTTATTTTTTTGTGAGCTTTGAAGCCTGTGCATTGAAATAGTGCACTACTCTCTGTAAAGTCTACATAACATTTATTTACAAATGACCTTTTTTGTAGCAACCATATGGCAATACTGGAATTAGATCCCGACTTTATTTGAGAGTTGAGACTACATTTTAGTGTTGACATATTTTAAAGTACATGACATATGCTTCCATGACAGTCCATCTTGTGACTGCTATAAGGTGTCTCACTTAAAAAAGACATTTTATATAACCGCCATATAGTATCTGTAAGGTCTGGGAGGTGGAAGTGGTAGATTCACTGAACTTTACTGACAACCTGACAACTGCTATTCACCCTCACATACGGCTTCTGAAGAGATCAGACATGTGTTTAAGTTATAATACTATATTATTTCATAAAAAGCACTAAACACTGCTTAAACTAAAATATACTGTGTATACAGCAAGGTCAGTTTTAGAGAGCAGCTGTCCTCGGCAAGGTAGCATGATTATTTTCAGCGTAGTGTAACAAGGCATCTGGTGTGGGTTTGCACAGAATGTACAGTAACTTTATCCTATATGGCAAGTTAAAGTACTAGTACATCCAAAGCACTGTTTGCTGGGCCCAGCTAAAAACACACCATATTATCAAAAATTCATATAAACATCATCAGAGAGTTTAATAAGCAAAGAGCTCAAATAAACCTATTTGAGCCAGATGGGTCTTGTAAATGTTTTCCAAAATGTACTTGTTAGGGATGAGCATCCGATTTCTGATTGGTAATCGTCTTTTCGTGGCAGAAATTGGTATGCGGGAAACAGTATGAAGGAATTGGTAGATACAAATGGTATAAGGGAGCCTCCATGAATAAAGGACTTCGGTGTGCCAATGCCTAGCCACAGCACCATGTGGCCAACTAGCACATAAGTCCACAGAGGCAGGCACCACCAATAGCAAAAATCAGGCAATCTCACTGCACCCAGAAGTAACTTGCGGTAAGATGGGCTAGATTGTATTATACAAGGCCCGGCCTTTCCCGCTTGGTAGCAAGAAGATTTTCTATTTTCATTTTTTTTTTTTTTTGCATTTTTAAACTAGTTTTCCATCAGGTCCTCTCTGTGTGCACTGTGCAGCCATTGGTTGCTGCCACATTTGAATCTATTGGTCGATCTGTCCAACCTACATTTCTGATCTTAGCAAGAGGTATATACCTAGCTGCTCACTCCGCTCCTCCATTGAACTTCGCCTGACTGCCCCCCGAATCACCCCAGTCCTATGCACGCCTCCAGGACTTCTCAAGAGCTGCTCCAACACTTCCCACCTCCACCCATTAGGGCAGCCCCCTTCTTCAACATCTTCAAGAAGGCCCTCAAAACTCACCTTTTCACTCTGGCCTACCACCCCTCTTTAGTGCTCTAAATCCGCAGCGGAACTGTGGTCCCCTACCTTTCGTGTCCCTACCTCTCCCTCTAGATTGTAAGCCTTTGGGCAGGGTCCTCCTCCTTTTGTGTCCTACCTGATCATGCACCTCCATTACTGTGCACCCATGCTATGCATTTGAGTGAACTCAACTTGCCTAATCTCCATGCTCCCCTCCAGTGACTGACTAAGCATTACCTTGTACTCATACTGTGCTGTGTGATCTGGTTTTTCTTGTATTCCTGTATTGTCGTATTGCTGTATGTAACCCCTAAATATTGTCTGTAACCTTAACTAATGTCCAGCGCTGCGTAATATGTTGGCGCTTTATAAATACAATACATAAATAAATAAAAATCTGTATGCATTATACTATACAAGGCTGGGTTATTGCCCTGCTTCAGTTATATGGCTAAACTGCTTGAAAAGGAGCATATGGACTTGAAACGGCAGGCTGTCGCCGGAGCCACCTGAATTAGAGGCCTGTGCAGGTCTAATTTTTTAGACCCACACCCGCAGCCCTGCTATCTGGTGAATCTGGTACCCGCAACCACAGACCCGCTACCCGCACCAGACACACAACCCGATGAAGTCAAAACGGGTATCTGAGGCCGACCCACATTTCGGGTAACCTGAGGGCACATGCGGGTACCCGACCTGATGCCCTGTGCAGGTCTACTTTTTCAGACCCGACCTGCACGTGCAGCCCCATTACTCGCACCCGACCAGCATCCCGCTTTCTGGTGAATCTGGTGCCTGCAGACCCGCTCCCCGCACCCAACCCGCAACCTGATAAAAATCAAAACGGGTACCCAAACCCGACCCGCATTTTGGGTAACCCATGGGTATCCAACCCGATGCAGGCCTCTAACCTGAATGTCATTTTAATGATTTTCAAATAAATAGTTGATTTTTACTATTGAAGAAATTGGTCTGCAGAAATTCAAATTCCGTGGAAATACCACATTGCCAAGACTCTTGACATTTTGGGCCAATCACAAGACTTGGACCAATCAGAGAATCAGTATCGTACTGCAGAAATCAGATTACTGGCACATTTTTAGGCCAATCAGAAGACTTGGAAGTATTAGGCCAATCAGAGAAGGTGAATCCTGCATAATAGCTACATCCTCAAAAAATAACAGATTGTGAAAAAAAGATTTAATTTTTTTTTTACAATTAACTAGCTTTCGGGCCCTTTTCATCTTGCAAGTGCAATTGCGCTGCGTTTGCGCAAACTGCCTTTTCCACCTGCCGCGATTGTACCGCACAGCCATAAGGAACGAAATGTGATCACACCAAGAATAGCATGGCAGAGTTAGGGTGAGAAACAAAGCACGCTAGTGGAAAGGTAATCAGAAATTCCTATTTCCATTGAAATCAGAAAGACATTTCTTGGACAGTGAAATTCCATGGGAATTGAAGATCAGCATTCCCAGCCATGCCCTGTGCTCGCTTGTTTTAAAGAAAACCTGTAATGAGAAAAACCTCCCCTGGGGGGTACTCACCTCGGGTGGGGGAAGCCTCTGGGTCCTATTGAGGCTTCCCCCGCCCTCCTCGGTCCCACGGCGGTGGCGAAAATTCTCCTGGAATGGCAGGGATGTAAATATTTACCTCCCGGGCTCCAGCGCAGGCGCAGTATCGGCTCTCCGCCTTGGAGATAGGCGGAAATAGCCGATCGCTGTCGGGCCGCTCTACTGTGCAGACACAATTCTTCTGCGCCTGTGCAGTACAGCGGACCAGACAGAGATCGTCTATTTTCTCCTATCTGCGTGTGGAGGGCGGCAATAGCGCCCCTGCTGGAGCCAGGAAAGGTAAATAAATCAGCGCTTGTCAGGCTTGTCGATGGAGGATTCCATGACACTTCGAGGGAGCCAGCCCTGGACTGCCTGCAGCTACAGCTAAGCGGGAAGCCTCATTGGGACCCTGAGGCTTCCCCCTACCGAGGTGAGTACCCCCCAGGGTACGGTTTTTTGTTACAAGGTCTCTTTAACCTCTTGAGGACTGCAGGGCTAAACCCCCGTTGTGACCAGGCCATTTTTAGTCAAATTGTCCACTGCAGCTTTAAGGCCAAGCTGCAGGGCCGCACAACATAGCACACAAGTGATTCCCCCCCCCCCTTTTCTCCCCACCAACAGAGCTCTCTATTGGTGGGGTCTGATCGCTCCCCCATGTTTATTTTTTTGTGATAAATATTATTGTTGCTGTATTTAAATAAAAAAAAACCTGTTTCTTTAAATGCCCTCCCTCCCTCCCCCCCAGTCAGTCAATCATAGCGATCAGCTCTCATAGGCTTCACCCTATGAGAGCCAATCGCTCTCTTGTCCCCCAGGGGGACAGCCGTGTCAGATGGCTGTCCCCAGTGCAGCGCTGCTGCTGATTGCAGCGCTGCACCATGTAAATAGATGGCGATTACGCCGTCTAACAGTCTCCTGAGCCGCTCGGAGACTGAAGGCGGGGCTGAACTCCGCCCCCCAAGCAGGAGATGCGTGCGCAGCGTGCGGGCGATCTCCTGCAAAACAGAGCCCCAGGACTTTATGCCAATCGGCGTTAGGCGGTCCTGGGGCTGCCGCCGCGGTGACGCCGTCGGCAAAAGGTTAAAGAGTAAATGTCGCAAAAATCTTACAATTTAAAACACATGCAAATAAGAAGTACATTTCTTCCAGAGTAAAATGAGCTATAAATTACTTTTCTCCTATGTTGCTGTCACTTATAGAAAACCTGACAACACTGACAGGTTTTGGGCCATCTCTTTATGGGGGATTCTCAGCATGGCCTTTATTCTTAATAAAGACACTCCCTGAAAAAGATTTATACAAAGATGCTGGCCAGCCTCTTTGCTCACAGTACACTTCTTTGGTAGTTGGACAGAGCAACTGCCATTCACTAAATGCTTTTAAAAATAAAGAAAACCATGAGAACCCCCCATGAGCAGATGGGCTACTCCAAAATCTGTTGGTATTGTTAGATTTCTACTACATACTGTAAGTGACAGCAGCATAAGAGAAAAGTAATTTGTGGCTCATTTTACTCTGGAAGAAACGTACTTCTTTTTTGTACATGTTTACGTGTATTTTAAATTTTAAGATTTTTGCGACAGAGGTCCTTTAAAGCAGCCCAACCGAAGAAGTTAACAACCAACTCTGTGGGCGGAGCTGCTGTTGCAGCTTTACTCAGCATAATTTGAAGCTGTTCAGATTGCAATGGGGACACAGCCAGAGTGAGCTGCTGAGAAGATTGTTGTCTTGCAGCTCTGGTACTACAGGAAATAGCTGGTGAAGGGGCTCATGACACGACTTATAAATGTATGTTATGTGCCATGAGCTAATCAAGTAGTTTAGTTCTGCAATAGAGAGCCTACACAAGGCTAGGAATGGAAGAATAAGATGGTAACAATGTATTGTAATAGGATGCATTACACTTCACTCGTAGTCTTTACTATTGAGAGCCCATTTTGTTTTGTTTTTTGATGGTTTGGCACCTTTACCAGAATGCAGCTGGAAAATTGATGAGTCTTGGACGAAAGGTTTTACACATTAAGTGTACCTTATGGTGCCCATACATGGTACAATTTGTTCATTTTTTTTGATTAGATAATTTTGTTCAATTATTCTGTTACATCGAATATAAGATTTTTCCAACATGTCCAATAAGATTTTTATTGAAAAAATGGGATAATCGAATAGTTTTTCTTGTTCAAAAAAAGATTAATTTAAACTTTCATTCGATTGGATCGTTTTAGTTGAATAAACTGGTAAATGTAATGTTTTTATTGTACCGTGTATGGGCACCATCAGTTGCACCAAAGCTTAAAGGGGAACTGAAGTAAGAGGTATACGGAGGCTGCCATATTTATTTCCTTTTAATCAATACTAGTTGCCTGGCAGCCCTGCTGGTCTATTTCTCTGCAGTAGTATCTGAATAACACCAGAAACAAGCATGCAGCTAGTCTTGTCAGATCTGACTTTAAAGTCTAAGGAGTCCTTGTGGAAGGCTCCCAAACACTCCAGGTGGCCTGCTGCAGAGTCGTATATAGAGGGGTGCAGGCATGGCTTGTGCCATGGGCACCACAGCACCATGGGCCTGCCCCTGTGCTGCGCCCCATACCTGCCCCTGTGCTGCGCCCCATACCTGCCCCTGTGCTGTACCGCCACGACTTCCCCTATGAATCCCCATCACTCAGAACAGATTAAGTCTGTTATCTGGGGAACATGGCTACTTAACTTATGCATTTAGGGCGCACTTGGCTTAGTGTTAGAAAGGAGGACCGAGAGGGAATAAAAAGAGATATTTCCAAAAAAGGAACATCATCAATATCCCAAGCCAAAAAAGCAACCATGCTACATGGATGTGGTAAAATCGGTCAGTGATTGGCTAATCATAATTGAAAGTGTGTACTAGGCTTTAGTATCTTTAATTGTATCCTTTGTATTATGGATGCGATAGCTCTGTATATAGGTTTGCCGGTGCGGCCAACTGTTAGGCCTGGTCATGGTACAGCACTGGTTTGTAGAACTGATTTTGTTCCATTTGGTTTGAGAAATCTAAGATACTAAATTGTGGCACAAATAGCTTGGCACCACTTAGATATGCCAGGCATGTTTGTGCCTGGCCCTTTGCTGACAGTGAACAATATAAAACGTTGGTGAGTAGCTTCTTTGTCCTGCCTCGGTGTGGAATGCGATGCCAGACAATAGCAATATCAGTGCTGGCTGCCTAGCCGGAAAGGTCTCAAGATGTGCCATTCTTGCCTCCTCATCCTTTTTGGTGACTGTTTATTCACCACTTGCCAGCTTGTTGCTCTTCAGTGTTAAAGGGTAAATAACTACTCCATCATACTATTCATTTACACAGAACTGTGACTGAATGGAAAGGCTATGACAATAATAGCCATAAATGGTATGGGCCCCATAAACACTTGGAATCCACTATATAGTGGAAAACACATTTGAAAGCCCTTTCTCTAAGCATAGTGACTTATATAATGGCTCACATGTCTATCTATCTATCTATCTATCTATCTATCTATCTATCTATCTATCTATCTTCTTACAAACCAAAACACCATGCCTTGTGGATGATCCAGCTCTGCATATATTCTTAGTTATGTAGATGCCGTTATTCTGGGTTTGATTGCTGTTAGCTGAAGTGCCCAAGCTGGATGCAATTTTTGTGCAAGGGTCAAAATCCAGAGATACTGTAAGTCCTGGCACAGGGGTCAGTTATGAATGCTATCACTGCTACAGCCTATACGACCAGCAGTAGTGATCTAATGGATATTTAAATGCCTTTTCCTGAATGCAAATTCACATAGTAACATAGTTATTTGGGTTGAAAAAAGACATACGTCCATTGAGTTCAACAAGAAAGTAAAGTACAACACCAGCCTACACCCTCACGTATCCCTGTTAATCCAGAGGAAGGGGAAAAAACCTTAAAAGGCATGGTCCAATTATCCCCAAAAGGGAAGAAAACTCTTACCCGACTCCAGATAACAATCAGATCAAATCCCTGGATCAACACCACTGGGCATTACCTAGTAATTATAGCCATGGATGTCTTTCAGCGCTAGGAAAGCATCTAAGCCCCCTTTAAACGCAGATAAAGAATTTGCCAAAACTACTTCCTGTGGCAATGCATTCCACATTTTAATTACTCTTACTGTAGAGAACACTTTCCTAAATAAATGGCTAAAATGTTTTTCCTCCATGCGCATGTCCCCTAGTCCTTTGTAAAGGCCTAGGGACAAAAAGCTCATCCACTAAGCTTTTATATTGCCCTCTGATGTATTTATACATGTTAATTAGATCCCTTCTAAAGTGTCTTTTCTTCAGACTAAATAAACCCAGTTTATCTAACCTTTCTTGGTAAGTGAGACCTTCCATCCCTCGTATCAATTTTGCTGCTCGTCTCTGCACCTGCTCTAAAACTGCAATATCTTTCATGTAATGTGGTGCCCAGAACTGAATTCCATATTCCAGATGTGGCCTTACTAGAGATTTGAACAGGAGCAATATTATGCTAGCATCTCGAATTTTTATTTCCCTTTTAAGGTATCCCAAAATTGTATTTGCTTTAGCTGCAGCGGCTTGGCATTGAATATGACTATTTAACTTGTTGTCGATGAGTTCTCGAAGTCCTTCACCAAGTTTGATGTCCACACCTTTATCCGGTTTACTTTGTATGGTGCTAGACCATTGGTATGACCAAAATGCATAACTTTACATTTTTCAACATTGAATTTCATCTGCCATTTATGTGCCCATATAGCCATCCTAACCAGATCCTGTTGCAATATGTCACTATCCTCCTAAGACTTGATGATTCTGCACAATTTTGTATCATCTGCAAAAATAGCAACATTGCTTTCTACTGTATCTACTACGTCATTAATAAATAAATTGAAGAACACTGGACCCAGTACTGACCCGTGTGGGACCCCACTGCTAACAGTCTCCCATTTTGACATGTGTTCTGTTGCTATGTAGTAAATAAAGTTGAGTCCGGCACCATCCACTTGAATGCTCTTTAAATTTTTTGTAAGATATCTGACATCTCAGACATCTCTGTCTGAGATGCCAGATATCTTACAATAAATTTAAAGAGCATTCAAGTGGATGGTGCCGGACTCAACTTTATTTATACAAGATTGGAATTGCTTGCTGTCAACTCCTGATCCTGGCACATCCCTACTATTGCAACAAGCTGGAAGTGCGGGTTTCTTCATTTTGCCTGTTGCTATGTAGTGGGGCAACAGAGCAGCCCAGGTGTAATGTCACACGGGAGCCAGGTGAGTGTGGAGGACAATACTCTCAGCCAGTGCTCAGCCAAAGCAATGCGACAGGTTGATTGCTGGCCAAGCAGCTAAGGTGGATCGGAAGATGCTATACACATGCTGAATTCTAGGCAGAGGCAGTCATTTTCCACCTTGCCCAAGTTTCATCTAACGTGTGTACACAGTTTTATCCAAACTATGTAAGGGCTGGTTCACACGGGCGTCTGCTGAGCTTTTGCTTGGCATTGCGTTCAAACGCCAGCGTTTAAACGCCAGCGTTTAAAAGCTAGCTTTTGAAAGCTTTTGAAAAGCGTTCAAGGCTAGCAGTTCTGGTCTCTGCTATTGTTTCCTCGCGTTTACTGCCTCTGACAGCAGCATGTTGCTTTTGAGACTAGACGCAACGCTGGGATCTACTGCCAGGCTTTCATGAAAGCCTGCAAAAGCCAGCTCTAAACGCTCCCATTCACTTGCATGGGATGGCAGTAGATCCCAAAAAACGCTGCGTCTGAAACGCTGCGTTAAACGCCACAAAAACGCCCGTCTGAACCAGCCCTAAGTAAGCTGATAAAATACAACTACAGATAAACTACTCAGTAAAGGTGTTCATGAAAAGTGCAATCTCCTGAATGCTCAACCATACAATTGGATCGGTATCGCTAATGGTGCCGATAGACGAAGAATGACCGTTTTGTTGATCAATGCGTCAACATGAATTTCGGAATAATTATTTTAGTCTGAGCAGTTTCCTTATCGTTTTCTCTTCCGTTGGTGGGCCCAAAGGATCCTTTCTGATTGGTCGCAGCAATTGGATCGGAAAGTCGATCATTAGGGAAATTTGATCATTAAAGGACACCTTTAGCAGATAGAAAATCTCCTATGTACAATTCACCAATGAATTTAATGCAACATCATGGAAAGTGTGCGGTCAGTAATGGCCCATACTCACAGGCAACTTTTTTGCATGTCGCAAGCACACGGGAGCGTGCTTGCGACATGCTGGCGACAGCTAGTAGCCAGGTCCCTCCGCATACACACGGTGGAGGGACCTGGCAACTGATGCGACGGAAGCTGTCGCCGTTGTCCCTCCCCCCGCCGGAAGCGCCGTTTATTTACTATCATGTTGCTGTCGCTAGTCCGCGTACTCACGCGGACTAGCGACAGTTGCGGCGGAGGTGCGGCGGCGACTGTTGCCATGCGATTGAAACTTTCAGGGTGCGCGCGCGTGCAACGGCCCATACTCACGGGCGACCTGTCGCCGCAACACGCGCGCGCCGCGTGTTGAGGCGACAAAAGTCCCTCGTGAGTATGGGCCATAAGAGTTTGATCTTGGGAGAGGGGCTACAACAGTGGCTTAGGTAAACACATAGCTGAAAAGCACTCAGCCATTTCAAACCACAGGTAGCTGGTAGCATGTAATCTCTTGTCCAGTTATTTCAGTGTAAGTGTAGATAGACAGGATATTGCAATTATATTTAAGCGTTCAAGCATCCAGAGTCTTGTGTTTTGTAACTTCAATAAAGTTCTGTGAACAAGCTGGCAGGGAATGGAATTCTAATGGACCTTGGGGGATGCTGTTCTATGGGCACCATATGCTTATGGCCGTACCTAGCCTTTTGAGGAAATCCTCACATCTGACTGTCCCAAAAATGTTCTTCAAAATGCTCATTGGAGGAGATATGATGTCTGCAGAAAGGTCCACAGATTAGAAATCATTTAAAAAGCCTGAGCCAGTGAAGTGACCAATGTCTGCCTATAAAAGTAGCCATAACACACATCTGGCCCTAAATGATACTTCATAATCCCTCCAGATAACATGTTGTGCCCACCAGAAGTGCTCCATTTAACATCTGCCTTGCTTCCAGATGTCATTGTTCTGGATCGATCTGATTAGCATTGAGTTAATGCAATTTGAAAGTAAACTTTCTAACTTCTATTGACTTATGTCCCCCACAGCAGAACGGGCCTCTTGGCTTATAAATCATACATTTTATAAAGGCAGTGAAGTGGTTAATACTGGGGGACAATAGCGTGGGCCTCCCGGTTACACTGCTAACTGTCCATTCAATGCGTCTTGATTGATAGATCCTCCCTTCTCTTTTCTTTTGGGTCTTTGGTATTATGGCTCTGCATCAGGCTCTCTTCAGGGAGCCATCACGCATGGTTTACAGGGTCTCATTCTAACTCTCCTCCACATGACCTCCCACATTCAGGCTGAGAGCGGCAGCACCTGAGCTGCGGAGGGGTCCAAACAATGTCAGATTAACGCCAGTGCTTGCCAACTGTTGCAAGCCTACCTGCTCTGAATGCCTGAGAAGTGCGGGAGGGACTCTGTCAAGTCGAGGCGTGGTGGCCTTGCACATGGAGGAGCAATGCTCCAAACACTGCTCTCAGTCAGGCTGGTTCCCTCCTGTTCTCTCCAACAGAAATGCAGTTAATCCCCTCTGACTGTTGGAACAATAGTACACAGCCCAGGCTTGTTGGCTGCCAAGTCTCCTGTACTCTGGCTGAGTGAGTTGCAGAGCCAGCTCTGCTCTGTACTGATCTAGGTGGTACACTATCTTGTTTTTCCATGTAAATACAGTATGGTTACTAAAGAACAGAGCGAGAATATGATGCCTCCACATCTGTTACATTCCTCATTCTTCCCACATGAATAACCTGCTTTAAGTGCTGTCATGAGATTCTGGTTTACCAGCATCTGCTTATAACATCACTTAACTGTCCTTCCCTGCTGATATCACCTGCAGGCAGATGCTGGTATGCCACTGTGCTCAAGTCTCACGCGTCAATGGGAAAGGTAAAGAGAAAAAAGTTCAGTTGTTAAGACTACTACAGTATTTCCTAAACTTACCTAATCTTTGAGTAGTATTAGCAGTTCCAGGCTTTGAAGTGTCAGGCTTTGAAGTGCATTGAAATTAGCATGTTGGCCTGACTCAAAATTTTTGTGAAAATATAATGGAATGTTCGCATTATACTTATTTTCGCGAAAATGAAAACTTTCTTGAAAATGTGTCTTCTCATGCCAATTGACTTCAATGGATTTGTAAAAAAAAAATGAGTTTTCGCATGCACGTCTATACATTTTCACGCTTTTAGTAATCCGTGTGAAAAAGTATTTTCTCATGACCATAGACTTAAAGTGAACCTGAGTTTAAAAGAAACTGATCACATGAACAATTTTCTCTATCCTCCTACTCCTAAAAATGACCCTTTTTTATGTCCCAGTCTTATTTTATGTTTAAAAAAGTAAATTTAATGTGTTATTGTCTCTGCTTACTGACACAGTCTGCCAAATGTACCAGTGCTAAAATATATGAACTATTTACCTTTTTATTTATTCCCTGTACTCAGAAGCTGTTCTCTGCCATAATAGAGTTTTATGACTTAAATTCCTTATCTGTGAGGATTATGCAACTGTCTGACTGTGTCCTGACTGAAGAGAAACCGAGTTTTAAGACTTTCTGGAAGAAAAAGAAGAAAAGAAAACAGCCTTGTTATTTGTATGCTTGCCGCCATACATACACGTCTGTCACATGTCACCTTGGGTATACTTTAACCACTTAATTCTATCAAGATGATTATAGGACAACTCTGCTGGAGCTTCTCACAGCACATGGCATAGGGTCCGCAGTCACAGTGGTCACACTTGCAACTGGGCCTGCGCTCTTCAGGGAGCTTGAGCATGCTCCAGTATAAATACTTCTCCCCTCCCAATGCTGCTGGAGCCATCACGCTACTCATGGGTGCCTGGTCAGGCTCAATCAGACATAGCACTGGTACTCCTCTCCCTCTGCTGGTGCTTCTTACAGTACATGGCTATAGCATTCATGGCAAATACTCTGCTGCAATATCCGCTTCTGTAATCTGGTAGTGATGCTTTTGGCATCCTGGCTAGCACTGCCCATTATATCCCCCTTAAGCCACATTCTGCCTCCACCAGGCAGCATGCCTTGTATGTGTGTACGAATCTTTAATACCGCCCTTCAGCTCATACCCTGAACTCACCTTGATTATCTGACTGCTCCTGTGAACTCTTGTCTCTGACATGTCCAGCAGAGGCTTGTGCTGCTCTTCACTGAGATTTCAACCCAAAGATCTCTGTGACTGTGCCACCTACGGAACCCACATTTGAAGAGTAGGTAGGGGACTTCCCTAGTCACATCTGTGCACAGTTGAAATTTGGCAGGGATGGTGCTTGAGGATTCCCATCCTTAATCTCCAAATATGGGGTCCATAGGAGGCATGATTGTGGACATCTTTGGCTTCAAAGTTTGGTACTAAGAAGAAGTCAATATTGAAAAGCAAATTAATTTATTAAGCTGCCAATATCATGCATATAAATGGAAAAAAGAAGCATACCAAGCTTATGTGGGGTCAGACACATGTCAGCTAGGGCCTGCAGTTGTTGGCCTCTGTGGCTGTGGTGACTTTGGCAGACAAGATAAAACACAATATTGTATAATTTTGCTTGTGCAGCACTGTATGCTTTATGGCACTTTTGAGGTCCAGATAGTGGTATTGAAAATGCAGAGACTAAAATGTCCTTGGATAATAAGAAGGACATGCAGAAGAAGGCAGAGGTGTAGGTAGGTGATGAGAAAGGTGTCAGAAGTAGTACCCTTTGTGACTTGCTTCCGTTCCATTAACAAATGCCCATGCTTATTAATAGAAACACAAAAACAAAAGTTTGCTTTCTTAAAACAGAAAGAATTTGCGATAATTCAGGTTGGAGTGAGCTTGAGATGTCTCCCAGTGCAACACTGCTGAATATATGCAAATTAACCATTGTACCCTTAGAAGCTAAACACACCTCCAGAACCGCTGGAATGCAATCATGTGTCAGCTTGTTAACTTGTACAGAGCCATAATAATCCAACATGCATACAGACTGTTTCGGATTGTTTGATCCTCATCAGTGCATGGCATGGATTAATTTGGCTCTATGTAGTAGGGCTTGAAATACCGAGAGGCACAGACTAACCAGCAAGCTCATGGTGAACCAGAACTCATTGGAGTGTGTAAGGGACTACAATGGTCCTAAAAGCCCCCTTACTAAGATGTTAAGAAAAACAAAAGTTTGCTTTCCTAAAACAGAAAGAATTTGCGATAATTCAGGTTGGAGTGAGCTTGAGATGTCTCCCAGTGCAACACTGCTGAATATATGCAAATTAACCATTGTACCCTTATTAATCAGTACATCAACTCAAGAATGGCACAAACCACAAGGAGACTGCCAAGGCTGTTTCTGCTAGAATATAAGGCAGCTAGGGCAGAGCTCACAGCTGTGTAAGACTGGCATTGAGGTACTGGGTCACAAGGTTGTTAGGGGAACTTTTTTTAGGACTCAAAAACCTGCAGGATTGAAGGTTGGCTGTTGAATAGCAATAAAGGAAGATTTGAAATAAGAGCTGGTAAAAGATCTAGTGATGGGGAGGGTGATGATGGATGTGCTCCTGCTTCTTCAACTCTGTCCCCCATCATTACTGGATGTCAAGTTCCTGCTACATGTCATAGTCAAAGTAGAGGCAGCAAAGGTTATTTGCACACCATGAAAAGGGGGGAAAGGGCAGTGAGAGGCAATTAAGTGTTGGGTGAGTCTAAAGTAAAATGGCAGTAATACGAAATTACCAATATTTTGTTTATTGGCAGCACCTGTCACCTGATTGAAGTAGCAGTGACACAATATGCACTCCTGTCACAGGTGGCTCAGACTGGGGTCTGTCTGGACAAGCTTTGTCACAGGGGGCTCGACTAGAGTCTGTCACAAGGGGGTGCCTCAGAAGGGGGGGGGAGGGGGGGAGACCGTGTCTGGCAGAGAGGGACCTTAACTAGAGTGTCTTTTACTAAGTGGTCTGGCACTATGGGGAACTGTCACTAAGAGGTCTGTTATTGCAGAATCTGTCATAAGGAAGTTTGTCAGTAATGGTTTTATCACTGAAAGGGCATCTCTCACTAAGGTGTTTATCACAGGGGAACTTGTCACTAAGGGAACTTGTCACTTGTGGGTTAGTCACAGGGGATTTAACCATTTCAGCCCACAGGGATTTTTCACCTTATGTATCAGAGCAATTTTCACCTCCCATTCATTCGCTAATAACTTTATCACTACTTAAAGAGAGTCTGTAACATCAAAACGTCCCCTGGCGGGTACTCACCTCGGGTGGGGGAAGCCTCAAGATCCTAATGAGGCTTCCCATGCCGTCCTCCGTCCCTCTGGGGTCTCGCTGCAGCCCTCCGTACAGCGGTGACTTAAATATTTACCTTCCCGGCTCCTGCGCAGGCATTCTGGCTGCTGTCGGCTCCGAAGTAGGCGGAAATACCCGATAGCCGTTGGGTCTGCTCTACTGCGCAGGTGCAAGTCTCCAGCGCCTGCGCAGTAGAGCGGACCCGACTGAGATCGGGTATTTCCATCTACTTCGGAGCCAAAAGCAGCCACAGCGCCCCCGCTGGAGCCTGCAAAGGTAAATATTGAATTGACAGTCGGGTCTGTCGACGGCTGTTCGGAGGGCTGCAGCGAGACCCCCGTGAGACAGACGACGGCGTGGGAAACCTCATTAGGATCCCGAGGCTTCCCCCACCCGAGGTGAGTACCCCCCAGGGGATCTTTTTGATGTTACAGTGTCTCTTTAACACAATTTATTGATCTATATCTTGTTTTTTTCGCCACTAATTAGGCTTTCTTTGGGTGGTACATTTTGCTAAGAATTATTTTTTTATAAATGCATTTTAACAGGATTAATAAGAAAAAAATGGAAAAAAAGCATTTCTCAGTTTTCGTCCATTATAGCTTTAACCACTTGACCACCAGAGCAATTTTCACCTTTCAGTGCTCCTTCCATTCATTCGTCTATAACTTTATCATTACTTATCGCAATTAAATGAACTATATCTTGTTTTTTCCGCCACCAATTAGGCTTTCTTTTGGTGATACATTTTTCTAAGAGCTACTTTACTATAAATGCATTTTAACTGGAAGAATAAGAAAAAAACTGAATAAATTCATTATTTCTCAGTTTTTGGCCATTATAGTTTTAAATAATACATGCCTCCATAATTAAAACCCACGTATTGTATTTGCCCATTTGTCCCGGTTATTACACCGTTTAAATTATGTCCCTATCACAATAGTTGGCGCCAATATTTTATTTGGAAATAAAGGTGCTTTTTTCAGTTTTGCGTCCATCCCTAATTACAAGCCCATAGTTTATAAAGTAACAGTGTTATACCCACCTGACATAAATATTTAAAGAGTTCAGTCCCTAAGGTAACTATTTAAAAAAAAATTTTATTGTAATTTTTTTTCTTTTTATTACAAAAAATAAATAAATTGGGGAGTGTGGGAGGTAATGAGTTAATTTATAATGTAAAACTATGTATTTATTTATGAAAAATGTTTTTGGATGTAGTTTTACTATTTGGCCACCAGATGGCCACAGTACTTTTTTGTTCATGCGACCTGTAAGCGCCGGAAGTACGCTTACAGGACGTTGGGAAACTATTTTTTTTCACAATAATCGCGCTGCTTCTCATAGAAGCAGACGATCATTGCTGGGGGTTGAGAACAACCAATGGGAAAGTTTTTTCCCGTTCATTGATCTCCGGGCAAACGGGCGGCAGTGTGCACGAGTGCGGGAGCGAGTGCACGAGCGAGCGGGAGCGCGGACAGCGGCGGTACCACCAGGGCGGTACGTGTTTCTACGCCCCTGGTGGTAAAGTAGAATCCAGATGATCCGCACACTTCATATGAACCAAGTTCAAATTTTATTCAAAACATCGTGACACAAGCCATTCCATAAACCAACGATTCGTTTCGGGGCCACGCAGGGTCCCCTTTGTCAAGGCAGTACTGCCTTGACAAAGGGGACCCTGCGTGGCCCCGAAACGAATCGTTGGTTTATGGAATGGCTTGTGTCACGATGTTTTGAATAAAATTTGAACTTGGTTCATATGAAGTGTGCGGATCATCTGGATTCTACTATTTGACAATTTACTGATCCAGCACCTCCTGGGTAGGTGTGCAGTTCCCTCGTGGATTTTTAATCCTGGTGGTAAAGTGGTTAAAATAATCCATGCCACCATAATTAAAACCTATGTATTTTATTTGCCCGTTTGTCTCGGTTAGGACACCATTTAAATTTTGTCCCTATCACAATGTATGGCGCCAATATTTTATTTGGAAATAAAGGTGCATTTTTTCCGTTTTGCGTCCATCACTATTTACAAGTTTATAATTTCAAAAATGTTCGTAGTATACCCCCTTCAAATGCATATTTAAAAAGTTCAGACCCTTAGGTAACTATTTATGTCTTTTTTTTTTTAATTGTATTTTTTTTTTCCATTAAAAATTTTATTTGGGTAATATTTTGGTGTGGGAAATAAACAGTTAATTTTTAATGTTATTATATGTGTAAATTGTAATGTAAAAAATATGTAGATGTAGTTTTACTATTTGGCCACAAGATGGCCACCTTGAGTTTTTTTTTCTTCTTGTGCTTTTCGCTAACCGGCAGCACAAGGAGGACGCGGAAAATTTTATGTGCAGAAAGACTGAAGCATCTAGTAAGAGCGCCTCGGTTATTCTGCTGGGGACACGGATCGGATCGCGGCACCGCAGCAGAGCAGCCAGCCGGACTTGAGCATCACGTCCGGGCGGCAGAAATGGTTAATCACTAAGGTGCAGTGGGGTGCAAAAGTTTGGGCAACCTTGTTAATCGTCATGATTTTCCTGTATAAATCGTTGATTGTTACGATACAAAATGTCAGTTACATATATCATATAGGAGACACACACAGTGATATCTGAGAAGTGAAATGAAGTTTATTGGATTTACAGAAAGTGTGCAATAATTGTTAAAACAAAATTAGGCAGGTGCATACATTTGAGCACCACAAAAAAGAAATTAAATCAACATTTAGTAGATCCTCCTTTTGCAGAAATGACAGCCTCTAAATGCTTCCTGTAGGTTTCAAAGAGAGTCTGGATTCTGGTTGAAGGTATTTTGGACCATTCCTCTTTACAAAACATCTCTAGTTTATTCAGGTTTGATGGCTTCCAAGCATGGACAGCTCTCTTTAACTCACACCACATATGTTCAATTATATCCAGGTCTGGGGACTGAGATGGCCATTCCAGAACATTGTACTTGTTCCTCTGCATGAATGCCTTAGTGGATGTAACGATTGGTGTCAGCACACAGAGAGAATCTGATTGTTGATGATCTGCAGAATCATCAACAATGCAGATGTATACTTGATTATGGATGATCTGCAGAATCACCAATAATACAAGTATGGCTAACCTCTGGACACCAAATGAATAAAGTACTAGATGAACTGAAGGCTATCTCCCGAGGAGCGGGAGATATGAATGGCTCGGCCAAGAGCCACCTGAGGGGCAGGTGGCCCTGGGCAGTGCAGAAACTATCTCCTAGATAGCTAGGGCCTGGTAACCAGGGATCAGATGGTAATCTGTACTGCAGCCAGAAGAAGAGACCACTGGCTGCTAACAGGCCAGACTCTCTGAGGAGCGGGAGTCCTGGATGCAGCTGACACCTGATAGGATGGTGTTACTGCTAGTACAGATAGACTGAACACTCAGGGAGAGTGACAGCTGGAGTGGTCGGGCAGGCCGGGTCGGCAACACACGAGCAGATATGCAGAGGTACCGAATCAGAAGGCAAGAGACAGGTCGACAGAGCAAATGGTCACAACATATAAGTATAACAAGGTCCTAGACTGGGGTGTGAGTTCCTTGGTCTCGACACCCTGGAACTAGTCTAGAGTATAACACAGTAATGGTACAGTGTTCCTAAACTTGAGTGTGTGGTCCTTGGTTACAACACCCTGGAACTGGTCTAAAGTATAACACAGCAATGACACAGTATCCCTAAGCTTGGGTGTGAGGTCCTTGGTCACAACACCCTGGAACTGGTCTAAAGTATAACACAGCAATGACACAGTGTCCCTAAGCTTGGGTGTGAGGTCCTTGGTCACAACACCCTGGAACTGGTCTAACATATAACACAAACGGAATCTGGCTAAGTGTGAATTCCCAGGTCCCCCTGGTTCTAACACACAGTGGGATCTAACTGGTCTGAGTGCTCACACGTTAGTATTCGCAATGGCAGACAACCAGCAACTGACAGGAAAGAAGTAAATATAGTGCAGCACTGCTCAGCACCGCCCAGCCCCACTCAGCCAATCACCGACTGCGCTGGGATCAGCTGATCGTCCTGATCAGCTGATCCCTCTCCTATTGGCAGAAAGGTCCTAGCGCGCGCGCGTAGCTCTCCATCTGTGTGCACTACTAGGCTCAGACAAACCAGGCGCATGCTGCTGTGCGGAAACCGCTGGTCTGAACGTGGAGACAGCCGCCCCGCTGCCAGACCGCGCGGCGGTGTCTCCGCAATCCATTACAGTGGATTATGAGCAGTGTTTAGGGTTGTTGTCTTGTTGAAAGATCCAGCCTCGTCGCAGCTTCAGCTTTTACAGAATCTGCTGATACTTAGTGGAATCTATGCGCCCCTCAACTTCGACAAGATTCCCAGTCCCTGCACTGGCAACACAGCTCCACAACACAATGGAACCACCACCATATTTTACTGTAGGTAGTGGGTGTTTTTCTTGGAATGCTGTGTTCTTTTTCCTCAATGCATAACGCCCCTTTTTATGCCCAAATAACTCATCAGTCTACAGCACCTTATTCCAAAATGAAGCTGGCTTGTCCAAATGTGCTTTAGCATACCACAAGTGGCTCTGTTTGTGCTGTGGGCTTCCTCTGCATCACTCTCGCATACAGCCTCTCCTTGAGTAAAGTGCGCCGAATGGTTGAACGATGCACAGTGACTCCATCTGCAGCAAAATTATGTTGTAGGTCTTTGGTGCTGGTCTCTGAGACAGCTTTCTGTATCCTTCCCCTAAACCATGATGGTGAACAATCTTTGTTTTCAGGTCATTTGAGAGTTGTTTTGAGACCCCCATGTTGCTACTCTTCAGAGAAAATTAAAAGAGGAGTGAAACGTACAATTAACCCCCTTAAATACTCTTTCTCATAACTGGATACACCTACGTATGTAGGTCAGGGGTCACTGAGCTTACCAAGACAATTTGAGTTCCAATAATTAGTTCTAAAGGTTTTGGAATCAATAAAATGACAACAGTGCCCAAATTTATGTACCAGCCTAATTTTATTTAACCACCCTGGCGTTCTGATTAAATCGCCAGGGTGGCTGCGGGAGGGTTTTTTTTAAATAAAAAAAAAAACTATTTCATGCAGCCAACTGAAAGTTGGCTGCATGAAAGCCCACTAGAGGGCGCTCCGGAGGCGTTCTTCCGATCGCCTCCGGCTTACCTCGTTGCCATGGCGACGAGTGGAGTGACGTCATCCAGCCCTTAGCACTGGCCGGAACTGTTTGTTCCGGCTACGCTGGGCTCGGGCGGCTGGGGGGACCCTCTTTCGCCGCTGCACGCGGCGGATCGCCGCGCTGCAGCGGCGATCAGGCAGCACACGCGGCTGGCAAAGTGCCGGCTGCGTGTGCTGCTTTTTATTTGGTGAAAATCGGCCCAGCAGGGCCTGAGCGGCAGCCTCTGGCGGTGTTGGACGAGCTGAGCTCGTCCAGACCGCTCAGCTGGTTAAACAATTATTGTGCACTTTCTGTAAATCCAATAAACTTCATTTCACTTCTCAAATATCACTGTGTGTGTCTCCTATATGATATATTTAACTGACATTTTTATCGTAACAACCAACGATTTATACAAGAAAATCACGACGATTAACGAGGTTGCCCAACCTTTCGCACCCCACTGTATATGTCACCAAAGGCCCTACACACGCAAATCAGTGTTGCTTGGTGAGGTTCGCAATCCAATCCCTCGGGCTACATTGCAGGGCTGAGGATGAAAGACTCCTCACTAGCCTGCAGGCTAATGAAGTGTACTGCTGCTATGCCAGAAATGGGGGGAGTGGAGGGGAGCGGCAGAGGGACAACAGAGTGGGGGATTTGTGACATTGAATGGTGGGGTAACTCTTGGCCAAATTGATCTTCCAGGTCAAATCGCAGGCCGAGGGGAGCAAAAGATCCTCCAGAGGCTTCCCACGTCTTCCTCCAGACCACCACTTTTTGCTAGGACCCTGTAAGAGTTCTCGGACTCCCGCTCGCAAACAAGCTTAGCTGCACTAAGCAGGTGCAGGATGCCTGAGGCCTGTTCTTGATTGGCCGAAAAAGCTGAGCCCAAGCCACTCTGTACTATTGTGCAGGCACGAGGCATCCTGCACTGTGCTTGTTCACAAACAGGAGTGTGGCCACACGCGCTCTTCCACAAGCCCTTTTTGAAGAGGTTCAGGGGGTCCCAGCGCTGAAACAGTGAGATGGAGGGGGATGGGGGAAGCCTCTGGATTATCCAGAGGCATCCCTCTATTATACCTCTCAATATTTTGAGATAAAAAAGAGGAACACTTTAAACCCCGCCCCTGGCACACCTCTAACCATGCCCCCACCACATCCTTTTCCATGCATTACCACAAAGAATTAAGAAGTGAAAGATGTAGTTTTACCAATCAAACCACACCGTTCATTTCTATTATCAGTAGTTTTCCTTCATTTTAGCAATTGAAAATAAGAAATATATAAAATTAAATAAAGAGTCAGTTAGACACATATTTGTATAAATCTGTTCATCAGTCCTGAAAGAGGGACGATTGAGGAAGAAAGAAGGACAGAGTGCTAAGTTGTATGGCTCTGCAGCGAGCAGTTAAAGCTGCAGAGCACTGAATTGTAAAAAAATAGCATGGTCACTAGGGGGATGTAAGCCTGTGGTCCTTAAGTGGTTAAAGTTACTGGACCCAAAGGGGTCCAGGGTAGGATGATCAGCTAATAGCCGTCGTTAGCTACAAGCGCTTGCTATGCTGGGCATTGCAAGCGCTCCTCTTACCACAGGTAATAATGCATGCTATGCTGCCAATAGCGTGCATTAAGCCGCAGGGTTAGATAGCGAGAGTAACAGCAGGTTACTCGCGCTATTTGTCTTAGTGAATCAAGCCCTTTCTTCCCTACATGCCGCTTTAAGAGGTTTGTCATGAAGGGATCTGTCACTAAGGCTTCATACACATGCTGGATGGTAGTTTTGTCACTAAGGGGTCTGTCACAAGGAGATTTGTCACTAAGGGATCAGTTATTAAGGATTGTCACAGGATAAATTGTCACAAAGAGATCTACCAGTAAGAGGCCTGTCATTAAGGGATCTGTCTGTCACTAAGGGGTCTGTCACAGGATAATTTGTTTCTAAGGGACCTGCCACTAAGGGATGTGTCACCAGCAGATTTGGCACCAAGGGATCTGTCACTAAGGGATCTATCACATCGGGGGGGGGGGGGGGGGGGGGAGGGGGGGTGATGTTGATATTAAGGGTTTATCTTACGGGTTTATCTCTCTCCTACTCTCCCACATTTTTACTCCTCCATCCCTGTTCTCTCTTCTGTCTCACAGTCTAATTGCCCCTTCTCTTATCTCTGCCTCATTTATCTCATCCCTAATTTTCTTCCCTTACCTCTCTCTTTCTGTCTATTCCTCTCTCAGATTGAGTTAATCTTTTTCTCAGTTCCATCTCTCTCATTTGCCCTTTCCTCTCTTTATTGTGTGTCTATTTTCTCATCTTCCCCTCTCCCCTTAACTTTTACTGTGTCCTTGGGTGAGAGAAATGTGTGGGTCTGGTTTGGGGGCCCCGTTTGGCCTTAATCTGGCTCTGCCTGTTTCTTTTTCTTAGCCTTTTCCCTCTGGATTGTCTAATTCTAAGTAAAATACCTTCCTAACCTCTGAACAGCCCTAACCTTAACCTTTTCCGTGCCCGATGCCTGTTCTTAACAGAGACCCTACCCTCCGGCCAGACTCTAACCTTTGCCCTTTTATAATATCGGGTCCTAACCTAGTTAATCCTATTTCCACTCAATACTTTCTCCTGACCAATAAATCTAGCTTTAGGCTAATGCTAATCTACACAAACCCTAAGACCATCACCCTAAGCCCCTCTAAACGCAGCCTCCCCTGATCTCCTATCACCTCAGTTGTCTAATACTAAGCTGTCAGCTGACATTCTAAGTATTGGGTGCCCCAATAAAGCTGTGACACGCTTGTCAGGTGCCCCTGAGTGTTGCCATGCCATATTGATGACAATTGCTCAGCAAAGGATCACTCCTGATTGGATGCCGGAGTTTGCCCTTGGTGGGTGAACTTTGCACCAGCTTTTTAAGTAAGCCTGGCAGCTTTTAGAAGAGTTCTCCATAAGTCTTTCTGCTTTTATTTAACAAACCCCGCAAGTTCTTTTTTTAGCTGGACTGAAACAAGTCTGAGCTCCTCAGGAGCAGAAGGACCAGCCGAGTGGAGCATTTTTCTTTTGTTAACGGCCCTCATAGCAAGAAATTGTTTTTCTTTCTTTTAAAATTGAGGGATAACAGGCCTCTGGGGCTCCATTCATTTCATGTTACACAGGCCTTTATGTGTCCCACATGCTTTGCGAACGCTGGCAGGTAAATCGTAGATTGAAAAGCCCGGTTTTGTGCCTGAATTCCCCATTGTGCATTTAGTTCATAAAACTCAAGGAAATTCAGCGCCTCTAACTTGTGAGTTCCGGACACGTCGCAGTTACAGAAGGTGGAAAATCTCCCTGAAAGTCTGTGTCTGGAGGTGACCAAGCTGCTGCCTCCCTCAATGGACTGAAAGGGAGAGCCGAGTAAAAAGTGTGATACAAGCATCAAAGCAGCAGCCTTTATTATTTCCACTGAGTGGTCAGCATTGAGAAACCAGAGGCAGGCAGCTGCTGCACAGCATTCAGCAGGATCTGACAAGCAGCAACTGGCAATAGCTATTGTGAATTAGAACTTGACAGCAAATGGGCAGCGAGAGACCGGATAAAACGCAGATACTTTTAGATTGGCTTTATTGTTTATATACTTTGCATGATTTCCATTCCCTTTTATCACTTTGTCTGGTCATTAGGGCTGCTGGAATGAAAAAAAAGTGAGGGGGAGACGAGGTGGGGGCTTCTGCTTACATAATAGGGGGTCTCAGTTTGATGGTTATTAATGCCATGTTGCCAGCATCTCTTACCAATAACGGAATATAATATAAACCAAACAGTATATTATTCATTTTGTATATTATTTTTTGTTTGATATGCTAGTTACATTTTTGGTTTCAGAAAGATGTGTAGTATGTTTTTCAGGAATATAAGAAAAAACACTACATGAAATACTGGAACAAGGTAATAAACCTTGAAGTGTAACTCAATCTGAATGCAAAAAAATAATGTTACTTTCTGAATGCACCCGGTTTTAGTACAATAACCAAAAGCAAAAAAAAAAAAAACAACAACAAGGGGTGGGGTTTGCACCTGCCTCACAGAACCAGGAAGAGGTGTGACAGGCCCAATCTGAATGCAAGTAAGTGTTACTTTCTTTATGTTATTTATAAAAAAAAATGTAATTTCAAGTGAGTTAAAGCAAGTAGACAAAACAAGAAACCCAGAAAAAACTTTTGGTGTTGTGTTGGCAGTAGCATTAGGCCCCATTCACATTACAAGCGCGGACGGGCACGCACGCGAAACGCAACGCGTACGAAAGCACGCCATTCGCGTTTGTATGCGTTGCGTGGCTGATCCCATCACTGAAAAGTGAATGGGACAGCCACGCGTTTTTGCAAAAAATGCGTGCAGCATGCGTTCCCGGACCGCACAGGTCCGGAACGCATGCAGTGTGAACATCAGACATTGCACTCTATGCAATGTCTGATGTCGTGCGTGTCGGCCACCTGCACGCATTTCCAAAACGCGGCTGGAAATGCGTGCAGTGTGAACGGGGCCTTAGCTTTCCTATGTTGATGTCCAAACCTTCACAGTGAGTTCTGGATCTTTATACAGGTATACTAACTCCAAAGTTCAGGGCTTCATAATTAGCTCACCATAAGCCCCTCCCCATGTTATTGTGCTTGCACCTGGTGATTGGCTGATGCAAAATTCCATGAGGCCTACACACTCGGTCAAAATAAGCTTGGTTCATTCACAATATACCAGGCACCCATTCCAGTCACCAACAACCGTGATTCCATTCTGTTAATACCTTGACAAAAGGGACCTGCCGAGGCCCCATAACGGTCGTTGGCGACTGGAATGGATGTGAATAAACCACGCTTATTTTGACTAAGTGTGTGGACTTTTTGGAATTTTGCATTGGTCGTTATACTGGTCCTGCACCTTGTATCTTTTTATGGTGTGCAACTGCAAAGAGGTGTGGCAGGCCCAATGTGCTATATATGGACTCTGATCAGAATAGGTTTATGTCTTAATAGTCCAATACTATCTATAAAATGTCCTCAAAAAGACGACTAGGGGGTGGATAGGACTGGGTTTATACATTACATCACAGTAGTGTGAATAAACAGTAAACAGCTATGTACAATACTGAATAGAGAGAAGACGACTAGCCTGTCAGAAGTTCACTCGACACCCTACACAACATACCTACAATCTACCTAAGTACAAACAGTACTGAGATCAAAACACCAGTCAATTGCACTGTTATCTCTGTTTGCTGTAAAGACAAACATAACAGGCAACAGACAAACATAACAGGCAACATTGCACAACAGTTCAGCCTCACTTGTATGCAGCACAGCGATAAGTCACCAAACAGAAGCTACAAACAGGGTTAATCTCAGAGGCAGGAGAAGGCTTCTCCCCACTCTGTGAAGGATTACAGCACCAGCAGCTGCCAAAGAGCAAAGGAGGAGGGGGTCAGAAGCTTCTTGTTCTTCTGCGTTGCTTGCTCTGACAGGCTATGAGATGATGTCTCCATCGGTACTTGACCCATAGCAGCCATAGTTGCCAAGGGTATACTGTATAGTCTCACAAGACTGGAAAACTGGACTAAACGATTTCAGAACAGGGTAAAAAGTATATATTAGAACAAACTACTTTTTATATGTTTGAAATTTGGATTAAATCAGTTGTGCAACGTCTTAGGCGGCCTCTGTATTAACCTGCTATGGTATATATGACCTCACAATTAAGCCACACTCTCCACTTGGGACTCTTATTTTTAACTGTGTAGCATTCAAACATGGTTGGAGTGATAATAAGCTCTTTATTATACAACAGACTGAAGTTGGCCATGGCACCGCCCATATTCCTCTCACTTAGTGGATCCTTTTAAAGAAAAGCGTTTTATAAATGCCATTGTATTGTTAATGTTACATTAGGATGATGTCGTGCCAAGTTTCCGGTATATAAATTTGATGGCCTGCTGTGTCTCTTCATTCATGAGGTGCAGACAGTGTACAGTCTTTGGTGTGTGCCAGCGCCACCGTTATGTATAGCCTCAATGAGAGTCACCAGGCAGCGACACAGTGTGATTGTGTGCAATGGAGAGGGCCTCCTGGATAACCCAAGCAGGTTGATGGATGGCTAATCTGCTTTCAGAACTTCTAGGTTCATTTATCACCAGGCAAATTGAACTGAACAATGGTGAGCATGTGGGGATCTGGAGAAATAACTGGAGAACAGCAGCCTAACTGTTTATAACTGGAAAACTTTTGAAGGCCCCAAGCTACGGTGGTGAGCGGTTAGAGGGCCCCTTCCCTGCACTTCCATTGAGGGCTCAGGAGAAAAAGCTTTGACTGCACCTGGACGTGACAGATGTTCACTGAACAGCGAGAAGTACAAGCACATCTGCATCTGTCCTTAATGTGCAACTGGCTCTGCCTTCCATTATTCAGCTTATAATGTCCTGGTCTAGATCCATTATAAACAGGCTTTGCTTCCACAAGACACGTCACACATTTATAAATCATAAATTCATTATTTGAATTCATATCAATAACCTTTATTACAGGTAAACCTTAACATGTGTATGTGTACATTACCTATTCTGATGAATGGTAATGGCCAATACAGATTGCCTGGCATATTCAGCCATTGGGCGCGCTAAACTGCTTGATTCCCTGAATTAAATCTGTGTGGCAGTTAAGGTGTCCCCTAATGATACAATCTTGATTGTACAATCTTACCAAATTTATATAGTAGAAGGGTAAACTGATTGAAGATACAGTGAATGGATAATTTAGGTTTGTACAATCAAGATTGTATCATAAGTGGGTACTTTTCGCCTAATGTGATGGGCTGATGCAGCTTTTTGTACTAAATGTCAATTGGAGGAAGATGAGGTAGTAGGTAATTAAGTCCATATTCAGAGTCTCTTCAAAATATGAGGACTCGCAAACAATCTGAATTATTGTGCCCATACATGGTACAATTTTTTCATTTTTCTTAGTGTGATTAGATAATTTCATTTGATTATTCCGTTAGATCGAATATAAAGATTTTTCCAACATGTCCGATCGGATTTTTATTGAAAAAAATGGTATAATCGTTAATTTAAAAAGATTCTTTTCAATTTTCATTCAATTCGATCATTTTGGTTGAATAAACGTTTTAATAGTACAGTGTATGGTCACCATTACTGTACAAGGGAAATCATATGCAACATTGGGTAATATTGGACAAGCTCTTATTTGTATAATTAAAAGTCATAACTTTATTAGTATTATTAAAAAATTATGAGGATATCAATGATTAATCGGTTCTCATTCTGCATGCAGTGTGTGACTAAGTGTGAATGAAATGTGCTTGTGAAAGGAGCTGAGGAGGTCCTTGTTTATCCCCCACCAGCCCTGTCTGTATGCCCTCGAATCCTCAGAAATCAGTAAACACACGTAGCTAAAACACAGTCTATGTGAGCAATACTGGAGGATAGATGCTATGTCATCAACAGTGAAGACAGCCTATATGTTGTGTCCGTGTCTCCAACCAGCCAGTATTCTGTCAGCTCACTGCAGCAGTACTAGAGATGCTGGGGTAACAAACTAATAGGGCCCTCCTAATATATAAAATGACACAAACACCGCAACTCATGTTTCATCCCAAAGGGCTTCCCCAGGAGTGCTATACAATAGTGCAGTGCTAATTACAATACGCGCCTTATGCAAAGATGATTACACACATTTTAAGAAGTCCACCAAACACCCAATTTTGTCTGTGTGCTATGCCTTCCCCAAGATACATAAGATAATAATACCCCTACCAGGAAGGCCAGTGGTATAGGGGAGAGGCAATCTGACAGATCAAATAATCAATACAGTATAATCTCGTTGTAATAAACTCTCATATAGTAAACATTTGTGTTTAGTAAACTACCTCTCCAGGTCCCAGCCAATATCCATTATGTCTATGGGTGCAACGCCTGGTATAGTAAACTCTGATATAATTACATTTCTGTTATAGTGAATGTTTTTTTGGCCCCTAAGTGATGCTGACTCTAAATAAATTAGACAGTGGACGGTGCATGCGTCATATGTCAGTGTGAAAAACATGGTCGGCTGTTCTCTTCAGGCTGGTTGCAGGTGAGTTGATGCCTGATAACATTTGTAAGACAAGAAGAATGGTACCGGCGTTTGATATTCAGTACTGTACTAATAAGCAGCCGGGGGAAAATGAGGAATAATGTGAACATAATCAAAAGAGCATGCAGTACCATTTCCACTTTGCAATCACCAATAAAAGTATTGTCACAGTCCTCCCATGGGGTCGTATACACTCCTGGGTATCTCTTCCCTTGTTAGTAGTGATGCTCCTAGTAGTCTGTGGAACGCAGTAAAGGCTACTTTCACTTGTAGTGCAGGTCAGAGTAGGCCTACTCATTGAAAAACTAAGGAGAGTGGAGAGGAGAGTGCTAAGTCCCGAGGTATCACAGCCACTCACATCGCAGATGTCAGTAGCTTATTATGCATGGCTGCATTTTGAACAGAGGCGTCATGATTGGCTCAAGTGTGAGCAGAAAGTTTTAAGTATACTTTACCTTAGAGTTCACCAAATGTGCATGTGGTTGTACTGTACCTCCAATGGGAGGACAGAGTTGCTCCTTTGCAGCAGAGAATGTACCAAGACATGCTGGGCTATTTCTAGGTCAATTTCTGATATAGTAACCTTCTGATATAGTAAACCACTTTTCCTGGTTCCTTGGAGTTTACTATAATGAGAATATACTGTATGTGGATTGCTTCTTACGTCCATTTGTAGAGGGGCAGCCATCCTAACTGAAGGGCACTAAAAATGTCCTGGTACGCCTCATGGGTCTGAGTGTGTCAGAAACCACGTTGCTGGCAAGCCTTAATGAAGAGGCTCTGTACAGCAATATCTGGCACGACCTAGGCATTGGGGTGTAGAATACCTCCTCCAAACAAAGGGGGAGACACCTTCATACCCACACTGCCCTATCGGTCAAACTTCTTGAATTTATTCTAACATTTAATGTCTTTCTGTTTGGTGGAACCTACTACCACCACCTCAAGGGCAGTGCGATGGGCACACCTTGTGCCCCATATGCTAACTTGTTCCTGGGCTTGTGAGAGGACCTTTCACATCTTCACCAACCCCCCCCCCCCCCCCCAACACCTCTGAACCAGAAGTATTACACTTTGCACATGCGCAGTTTGAATCTCCTAGTTGCTGCGCGCATGTGTACTTCTGGTTCACAGGTCCCGACCGCCGAGGTCGGGCCCATGCCCGACTAAATACTGGACCTTCAGAGCGTTTGGTGGGCGAAAGGTCACTTTGTGATCACTGTGATTGGCTCACAGTGATCACAGATCAGGAACATATGACAGCTGAGCTTAATGATAGTGGGGATACGCGATTGTGTGAGATGTGATGGGATAGGTGTAGTAAAAGCTACGCCACAGCAGGCTTAAGGAGGAGCTTAATTTTTACCACAATTTTTTATAAATATTTATAAGTCAATGTTTGCTCACTGTAAAATCCTTCCTCTCCCTGATTTACATTCTGACATTCATCACATGGGCAACATTTTTACTGCTGGCAGGTGATGTCTGTGAAAAGAGATGATGCATTTTGGCATTTGGGAACAGCTGTTATTTCCCACAATGCAACAAGGCTATCACAGTGTGATGTCAGCACCCTGGTGCTGACATCACACTGTGTGAGGGGTTTCACCACAATATCAACCATACAGAGCCCCCTGATAATCTATTTGAGAAAAGAAAAATATTTCTCATGGGGAAGGGGGTATCAGCTACTGATTGGGATGAAGTTCAATCCTTGGTTATGGTTTCTCTTTAAGCAACTACAAGTGCGGCGTTGATTTTACTGTGGGCGGCCCCGAAGTAGTTAAAAGACATTTTTTGTTTTTTTTCTGGGGTTTTACTTTAATTTTACTTCATGTTCTACTGTATTGCATAAAATCAGTCTAATCAATTCCATCCAAGTGAGCCTGTATTGGGGGTCTCCTACTGAAAGAAAGAATTTGAATTCCATAAAAACTGCTTCAAGATGTAAGCCACACATATCTTGTCAGAGGGGCCCACGAGTTATTATCATTGATCTCTTACAAATGGTTGTAGATATGAGTATTGAAACCATATTTGTCTTTATCCACATAGAGAGCATCCCCAATACACAAAAAGAAGTATATAGTCTACATAGAGACACAGCTTATTGTTAATGGAGAGGGAAGTAATCCTGTATGGCTAGAGGCTGCACATTTATCTAACAGCACCATGTGATGGTCTCTCCCTGCCACTGTACTGTGACCCGACATTAGATGACTTCCCCACTGGAGATGTCACCAGTAGTCTGAGCAACAGTCCTGCCTATAATATGTGTACTATGGTTTTCAAACCCATTGGGCCCAGTGCAATTCCTGAAGCGGCCATGTGGTTTGTGATATGCGCATTTTAAACTGCAAAATTGTAAATGCACTGGATTTTTTAACTTTTTACAATAAATACAGAGTTACGCTATGGCAGCATCTTTTTAAGTTTTTTTATATTAAAATTTATTCATAGAAAATAAAGATTTAACAATGACAGTGGAATTTGTCATTTTGTCCTTTCAAAACCATCCTTTCTCTGGCGCGGGATAGCCCAATCATTATTTGACCAGCCCGATCTGGCGGTACTCGTTTCTGGGATGGTGGGTAGAACGACAACAAGAACATCACCATGTCATGATCCAGCATTGACTTCATGGTATGCAGTTAGCATGTGCTGAGTAGTTAAGAGTTGTTAAAAACAAAGTTCTTTAGTACTAGAGTTCACCAGATCATGTATGCCAGGCTTGCTCCAAGACCTGCTACTCCGGCAAAGGCCATCAAAACAGTTCTGAGTCCAATTTCATAGTCTTTAACATGGAAGAATTCCACACAGCCCTCCCAGCCATTGTGCTCCACAATCCAGTCTCTTTTATGTTGCATCAGATAGTCTGCAAAGTTGTCTGCCAGGGTGCGTATGCCACTCTCCAGTTTAAGTATCTGTATAGACAAGGGGTGGGGGGAATGGGAGGAGAGAGAGGAGAGCGCACTCAGAAGGGTAGCAGTTGTCCCTGGCAAGCCTGCCGGGGAATGATCTCACCTTTAGGACTGACTAGCCCATATGGGTCTGTCAGCAGTCTAGCGTTGTCCCTCTCTATGCCGGGGACGCAGGCAGCAGTGGTGCTTTCAAACCGGATCGGTCACATCAGCTGATCTCCATAGATGGCCGCTCACTCCGTGTTTGGTTGAAAAAATAAGAAAATGTTTTTTACGCAACGCATAATTTTAATGTGTTTTTAATTAATTTCTTACATTTTATCACATTTTTCATATATATATGTATTTTAACTTCAGTATTTTTATTTTTTAACTTTATTTTATCATAGTTAAACTTGGACTTTTTTCCCTCCAAGACTGCAAAGGATTTTGGGATTTGTATTTGCATACCCACATGCATTGGCCAGCTTGTTACCTTTGTTAACCAATCACAGTCTGTCTTATTGTATTTAAATGTACTGAACACTTGTACAAATGTTTTTCGCCTGAAGAAAGGAGAAAGCTTCTCTCCAGAAACGCGTTGCGTAATAAACATTTTCTTATTTTTTCAACCAAACACGGACTTTGCCGTGTATTCTTTCTGCACGCACTGCACCTTCCAGGAACCTTCAGCAGCACACTCTATCCCCACACATAGTGGGAGTTCAGAGTGCAGCTAACAAACTTGCACACATAGCCTCCAGGCTTTTCATCCAGCAAGACCCAGTGAGCGGCCATCTATGGAGATCAGCTGATGTGACCGATCCGGTTTGAAAGCACCACTGCTGCCTGCGTCCCCGGCATAGAGAGGGACAACGCTAGACTGCTGACAGACCCATATGGGCTAGTCAGTCAGTCCTAAAGGTGAGATCATTCCCCGGCAGGCTTGCCAGGGACAACTGCTACCCTTCTGAGTGCGCTCTCCTCTCTCTCCTCCCATTCCCCCCACCCCTTGTCTATACAGATACTTGCACCACTATCCAGTGGCTTCCAGAGAGCGGCACCACCACCATTTTCATCTTCAGCCTACACACTGTACAACACCACTACAGGACGCTCCCCTGTATATACAGGAGTCTTCTATATATACACTGCCCAGTGTATATGGGACACTACCTACTGCAAACTACTCTCCAGTTTAATGCTTTTCATATGTTTTGCCACAAAATCCACAAAACTTATCACGGTGACAATGCGGCCCCAGTTTGTAATCCCATCATTGAAGACCATATGAGGAACTTCTGAGAGTTTCTGAATGTCTTCTGGAGTTTCTATAGACAACCTCTGTAGCATTCCTTGGAAGGCTATCTTGTGCTTGTCGTTGATCTCTCCACTGACCCTCCTGAGTGTAGCTAGCGCCTTGGGGTTGGCCCCGCTGCTCCCCTTGATGTAGCCGGCGTGCTCCCGGAACAGGCTGTGCAGCAGCTCCCAGGTCTCCATGTACAGGGAATCCGGTTGGGAGCCGGTAGGGGTGGACGGGGGGAGGTGGAACCCCGGGAGCCGGAATCCACATCCATGTCCTCGTCATCCTTGTCCAGCTCGCCCTGGGAGTTTGGCAGCGAGCCGTCGTTGTTGTAGCCCTGCGACCTCTGTCACTCGTCCTTGTCCAGAGAGAAGCTGAGTGCGGCCTGCGCATCCTTGGGGGCCGCGGCGGCTGCAGCGCCGGGAAACAGCAGATAGGAGGAGATAGATTTCCGTATGAGGGTTTGGTTCATCATGTCGCTGGCGGTTCCGTACGTGATAGTTCCGTTCTCTTGTGTGTCTGCGGCCCGAGTCTTTTTAAGTTTTTTAGAGCTTGCACAATCTGAGGAAAAGCTGTTTGGAATCATATACAAAGCAAGAGTTGCTGGTCTGTGCTGGGTCAGCCATTAAGTCCACTGAGAGGCTTGACTTATCTGCATGACAACACACTGGGTGCAGAGTGGGTGTATGCTGGTTCACACTGGTGCTGTGGAGGAAAGAAGTGCTGCCTATTTCAAAACGGTATTACACTATTTTGGGCATTTGTTTTTTTTTCCATGTATGCATGAGTTACGAAGATCCTATACTGAGGAGTGAGGAATATTGTCGAAGCCAAAAACGCATATGCTAATCGGATTGGGTCAGCCACGAATTTTGGTGAGCGTATATGTTTTATACACCTGATTGGATTGGAGGAATTATCTATCTGAACGAGCTGCCAGCAAGGGATATATATGGAACTGTTCCTGTATTATTTAATGGAGTGGTGAATTGAAGTATCTAGGTCATAAATAGAACTTTGCACTATTTGTGGATATTTTCTGTTGAGCGCTAAACTGACCTAACACTGTATAATTCCTGAAGTCACCAGTGTTAAGCATTGGCAATTCCTAAAATTATGAATGACCTAAAAAAAAAAAAAAACAGGATGGTCACCTAATTCAATTCTAATTATCACCTGGCCAAGCGGTAAAGAACTCGCTTGGGCTCTTTTCCCCCATGCAATTGTTGGTATCACCAGCCGAGAAACGATGCTTCCCATCAAACATAGCTGACAACTTTTCATCTGATCAGAGCAGGTGGAAAGTCTGCATCAACTATGTCATGCGGCCTTCTTTGGGCATCTGGGAGCCTCCTTTACTAAGGAGACCCCCAGATGTCCGAGTTTTAAATAGGTATTGGCAGTCATTTATGATTCCCTATCTATTTATTGTAAAAAGAAAATAAAAAACCCTTTCTCAACCCAACTTGCTGGGACCAGCCATCGCTGCCCGCTGTGACTTCCATCCTGCTGTGCCGTTTTCTCCAGGGGCATACGGCACTGCTCCTTCTTCATGCTGGCTCACTATACTGTTCATGGAGCACCAGAAAATCATCTTTGAGCCTCCTGTGGGGGGTCCTCATTGGTCCAGGCTTTAAACTAATGAGTCCTCTCTGATGAAATTTTCATTGTTTGACCAACTGACCAAGGAAAATCCACCTTAGAGAGAATTCCCATTGGTTAAAAGGCTGAACCAATGGGGAGCTCCACTGGGAGGTGCTTTGCCAGGCCTCCCTCAATAGTATAGCTGGAGAACCAACATAAAGAAGGAGCAGTGCCACGTGGGTCCTGGAAGAAAATGGCAGAACTAATTCCAACAGAGAAAGAACATGTGTGCATCAACCAAGTGAACCTGACAAATCTGGCTTTGCAAATTTGGCCTATTGGCTAATCACGAGACATTGCTCATGCAAATAAACATTTGCTTTCGCATGCCTAAATATGCAGGGTCAAAAACCGCAAAACAATCGCCCTGCGGGAATTAGTTCATGCTATACAGCACTATCCAGGGGCGCCACGAGGAGGCTTCCCATTGCCCCCATACAACCGGGGGGCTGTGGGGGTCCCAGGCACTCTCACCGCCTGGAACCCACACAGCGGCACCCCAGAGGTGGAGGCTGGGGGGTGCAGGCGATCTCCCCAGCGTGGCCAACGCCGGGAAGAGCCGCCCGCGCACACCTCCTAAGATTAAAAACAGGCACTTACTTCAACGTCCATTGCGTTCTGCTATATATGCATAACCTGGGCGCGACACATAAGGGGCGGACAGGCGCAAATAGCCTGCTCCAGGGCTCTCACCTCCTAAAACAAGCCACTCACTACCTGCCCTCAGAAAGAAGAAATGCAATGCTAATTCCAACAGAGAAAGAACATGTGTGCATCAACCAAGTGAACCTGACAAATCTGGCTTTGCAAATTTGGCCTATTGGCTAATCACGAGACATTGCTCATGCAAATAAGCATTTGCTTTCGCATGCCTAAATATGCAGGGTCAAAAACCAAAAACCGCAAAACAATCGCCCTGCGGGAATTAGTTCATGCTATACAGCACTATCCAGGGGCGCCACGAGGAGGCTTCCCATTGCCCCCATACAACCGGGGGGCCGCGGGGGTCCCAGGCACTCTCACCGCCTGGAACCCACACAGCGGCACCCTGGAGGTGGAGGCTGGGGGGTGCAGGCGATCTCCCCAGCGTGGCCAGCGCCGGGAAGAGCCGCCCGCACACACCTCCCAAGATTAAAAACAGGCACTTATCTCAACGTCCATTGCGTTCTGCTATATGCGCATAACCTGGGCGCGACACATAAGGGGCGGACAGGCGCAAATAGCCTGCTCCAGGGCTCTCACCTCCTAAAACAAGCCACTCACTACCTGCCCTCAGAAAGAAGAAATGCAATGCTAATTTACCACAGAGAGAGAACATGTGTGCATCAACCAAGTGAACCTGACAAATCTGGCTTTGCAAATTTGGCCTATTGGCTAATCACGAGACATTGCTCATGCAAAGTGGAGCTGTCAGCCATACTATCATGTAACACATATAGAAGTAGATAAACTTGCTCTACTTACATGACATATGTATTTCACTGCCCACATTTTAATTTTAGTGATTTTTCTATAGTAAAAAAAGGGAAAATCCTTCTTAGGATTTTCCATTTTGACTCTGTCCATCTTGAAGCCAATCCTGACATCATTTCCTCCCTTACTCTGTGTATCATTGCCCTCCCCCCTCCCAGTCTTCAGACACTCCCACCCAGCTCTGCAGTAGAAAGTGCATTGAGAAATATTGGACGAACAGAGGTGTGGGAGGGGAAACCAGGAGGGAAAGAGGCTTCAGCCAATCAGGCTGTATTAGTTAAGTCGTAGGGGAAAGTAAACAAGAAAAAAAGAAAACCCAGCATGCCCTGCAAATTCCTTTATAAGAGAATGAAGATGGCAGCCTCCATATCCCTCTCCCTTCAGGCTCCCTTTAATGCTGGTCATTAGAGAAAAGTGTCAGAACACAGATTACTGTATATGGGGTTGCATAATAGCACATGCTTGATTTACGCTAGATGCTCGGTGGAGGTTATCAGCAGCCAGGGACGATTTTAACCTCCTTAGGAGTATGCCAGACACTGTGTCTGGCATACTGCTCTCTGTCCTCAGGAGTGCCCCAGGATGAATTAATTTGCTGCAACGGCTGCAAAACCTTTAGCTAGCACTAGGCTAGCTAGTACAAGTGGCTGGCACCCTGCAATCCCCCCCCTGCATACATTACCCAGCTTGGATCCAGCGATCGCACAGTCTCCCCACACAGCTCCAGTCTCTCTATGGGGAGGATCGGGTTTGCGCATGACGTCGGCAATGTCATGTCCGATCATCCCCATAGTGAAGACCGGAGCTGTCCGGGGAGGCTGCGCTGATTGCTGGAGCCAGGCTGGGTAATTTATAAACTGGCTGAATCGGGGGATCGGGGGGTGCCGGACACTTGTACTAGCTAGCCTAGTGCTAGCTAAAGGTCTTGCAGCCATTACAGCAAATTAATTAATCCTGGGGCACAAAGTAACAAAACCTCCTGAGTGGCGTAACGCTCAGGAGGTTAATTGTATATAGATTAATAGCATATGGTCACCTTTAGAGTACCAAAGAAGTCATGATGATGATGATGATGACAACCCATGGCCTCCAGTAAATGTACAGTTTTGTGCAAGCACTTTGGTATAAGAAATATTAATATACAATTGTTTGATATATTTCTTTTATTTTTGTTTCCCTGTTTCACAGATATTTCCTATGGATAAGTATCTCAAAAACAGTGCTTGCTGGGTTTAGGAGCACAGCTAATATTAGCAATCACAGTGGTCCGTTGGCTCTGTATATTCATTGGTAACAAGATCACTTGCCTCTTTGTTTAGTTTTTTAGCTCTCTCCAGGAACAGAAACACCCAGGCAGCTTATCATTGCTTTGAAGGTGGAAACGTGCTCATGTTACACATGTGTAGAGTTAATAGATGAAATGATCCAAAGTCCAACATAACATGGAAGGGTAAACTAAGGTCAGTGTTTATTCCTAGACTGCACCTTCTGTCCTTAAGTAATCATCAGCATGTACTATACTGCTAACAGCTTGTGCTGTATTTTATCTCAGAAGATTAGTGCTTATTAGTAAAGTCCATTCAATAATTTCATAGTTAAGGCTGGTACATGCAAGCTGATCCATGGGAAATCTTGCTGGTAATTGACCGGTTTCGGCCTTGCGCCATCATCAGAGGAATAAATGAAATAAACAGCTGTTTCTTATACTGAAGAGCTATAATACATTTGTTTGGGAGGTGCCCACCCATTCTTTCATGCATGACGACTGCACCGCAGGGTTTGTTGTAGTTAAAGCAACCCAGTGTTACAGTATACATAGCTTATTATGTACAGTCAGTTCAGGTATGCTTTAAGGACGCTAAGGGCGTATGTATTAGTATGCCTTGGGTGAGTTGGGCACCGGGAGAGCTGCATAAACTCCTCTGTGACGTTAAATACTATTCTCCCTCTGAGTCGTCGCAACTCGGAGGAAGGTGTAATTCAGGGTCAAGAGATCGCCGGAGCCCCTAATTGCTCTTATGCACTCGGCACAGCATAACATTGCTGCTATGGGTTGCCTGGTTTCGGCACACTACCTGCTTTGCACAAAGGGCTGGTTCACACTAGAGTGAATTCAAAACGGGCATGGTAAGCATTCCGTCCATTTTGCATCCACTTGCAGCAATTTCATCGTCCGCCCTGCGTCTGCTGCTTGGTCCTTTGGTACGCAGCCTGGAGGCCGGTAGGAACATGGAGTTCCCCATAGGAGACAACAGACCACCGTGAACCAATGAGAATTCTCCCTGTTGCTGAGGTTTCCCATTGTTCTTTTACAGCCCATTAGAGATCCCCGTGCTTCTGCCGGCCACTGGGCTGTGTACAGGGACCGATCGGCGGCGATTGGCGGCGGAACAGTTGAATATTACATCACGGTATTGATTGAAACGGGTGAAGTGGACGTGGCGACTAGCCTAGTGTGAATGGAGGATTTCATTACATGCATTTTCCTGTCCGGTCTGGGAAAATGTGCAAAGTTCGGAGTCTGCATTCTGCTTAGTACAATGCGGCCAGGCCCGGATTTACATCACAGGAGGCTATAGGACCATATGTCCTGGCACCCTAGACTTCACCCTCATGAGCCTACAAACCCCTGCCGGAGCCCAGCCCAAGTGTGCTGACTGGCCTAACTGTCTCCCTTACTTCCGTTGCCTGTTATAGGTAGCTACAGGTGCACTTTAGTATTAGGTAGCCAGAGGTACCCTCAGTATTAAGTAGCTACAGTTGCCCCCGATTGAAGGGAGATCTCATCAGTGAAATGCCAAGACCCGGGTGAGTAGCCTCTCATTGACACTCTGCTTGGGACTCTGCATAGGGAAGGTGGGAGGGAGACAATTGGGGTGGGGAGTGAGCCGCCTTTCCATCATAAGCCGCCTGTAGGCTCGTGCCTACAGTGCCTTATGGTAAATCCGGCCCTGAATGCGGCTTTTTTTTAAGTGGAGGCGGGTCCTATTTTTAACATTAGGATTCACTTTCTGTGCTAAGCGGAGCTTAAGAAACGTCTTGAACGGGTACGTTTTTTAAGCATGTATGAACCAGCCCTTACACTTCCAATGCCAAATTATATACAGGCGCTATTCTATAGTTGTAGCTTTACCCCGTCTTGTGTACAGCAGGCGCGTCGCTCGGGTCATTTATCCTAGGCACTACCCAGAATCTATTGCTGTGGTGCCCCGGATGTCACCTGCCACAGTGCTTGGAAGCGAACACGGCTGGTGGGAACAGCGGCAGTGGCGGTACTTGGCAGCGCAGTCTTCCTCTCTGAACACTAACCCTGATCACTGTGTGTGGGGGTGGGCAGCATGGAAGTAGCACTAGCGTGCTGCTTGCGTGACCACCGCTGCCAAGTACCACGCTGGCGAGCAATGCCGTTTCTTTTCCTTTGGTGGGGGTGGCAAAGGATATCCAGCCAGAGAGCAACAAGACAGCCACCATGACTGCTCACCATGTGCTGCTGTCCCCGGGAGCTCCAGTAAGTAGCTCAGTAGCTGTGTAACATTGCCACTCACTGACACACAGTTACACACAGAGTTTGGTGGTGCCGGGGGCTCGGGGCAACCAGTGTGCTCTGCAGGGAGTAGTGTAGGGTGGTAGAGACTGGTACTGGCAGCCAGGTTGTCAATGAGAGGGGCGCAGGCTGTTATATCATGGGCCAATGGGCCATCATCTTGTCAGAGATGATGAATGTGAAGCAGCAATGTGTATTATAAAGAATTAGAGATCATTATGGGGTTAATATGACAGATGAATGTGCAGCATTATAGGAGAGATCATAGGATCATGGATGACATGTCATAGGTGGTGGATGCAGCATTGTGAGATGGATGACATGTCAGAGAAGGATGGAGCATTGTGGAAATGGGATAGATGACTTTATTCCACAACAATGCTGCATTCCATCTCTGACATGTCATCCATCTATCAATCTCACACTGCTGCATCCATCTCTGCCATTTCATCCATGATGACCTGTTATCTATCCCACAATTCTACACGTTCATCTCTGACATGACATGTCCATCCAAACCCATCCCATGGTAGCCATGCCACATGCCCCTCATTTGTGATCACTATATGTGGTGCATTGCAGTTAGGCAAGCCGCATTACAAAGCGGATGTTATGCCACAACGCACCACTGTGAGCATAGCCTTAGTTACACTGCTGCTAAGTTCATGTACATTTGGCCCCACCCACCATGACCATGCCCACTTTAAGGCACAAGGCCATGCCCATGTTGCGCTCGCCGCTGCCCAACATATGCTTTATGCCCAGGAGTGCCCCGGATCTCCCAGGCCCCTAGCAACGCCCCTGGTGTACAGTATACAGTTGTAAAAGAATAAATAAAGCTATTTTTTTGTTTTACCTAGCCGCACCCTACAGTGTCCTCCTGTATGTTACTACAAGAAAGGCACTTCCCTAACAGCTGTATATGCTGTTTTTTAAAAACTGGTCCCCGGTCAAATAACCACTGTTTTGGGGTAATGTAAAGAGAGGGAAACTGAGAGCCCGATATGGTGTAGTATGTTAATGTAAAGGTATCTGGTGATGAAGAAGGTGATTATACTCACAAAGGTAGGTCGCCACCAAGGCAACCACTGGGCGAGCAGGCGGGGAGAATTATAACCTGACCCCGCTCAGGTCTAAGAAGTCGCTCTCTGTAGATAGGAAAAAGTGGGGATACACCCCTCCACCAAGGGTGGATTAAATTATTTTGTAGCAGGATAACAGAGGCGCCAGGTAGAGTAAAATTAATTAAAATCGTTAAAAAGGGGGGAAGTGGGGGAACTCGCCTCCCTTCTGGAAGAAATGACCGGGCAATGGGCAAGTTACTTGCAGTTTAAAGTAATATTTATTAATAACTCCAAAAATGCAATGCGTTTCACGGGTAACAGTCCCGCTTCTTCAGGCAAATAGTACCCTCCAAAAATCGTTTGCCTGAAGAAGCCGGACTGTTACCTGTGAAATGCACTTTTGGAGTTATTAATAAATGTTACTTTAAACTGCAAGTAACTTGCCCGTTGTCCGGCCATTTCTTCCAGAAGGGAGGTGAGTCCACCAACTTCCCCCCTTTTTAACGATTTTTATTAATTTTACTCTACCCGGCGCCTCTGTTATCCTGCTACAAAAAAATGTTTTGGGGTGGTCATGGCGGTAACAGGAAAAAAGGGCACAGGCAGCTAGTGGACAAAAAGGGCGCCGCCATTCACTCCCATAGTAAATATCGTTGAATGGGCGCCGAACAGGAAAAAAGGGCGCCGGAGGTTAATAAAGTTTTATAAACGGCGCCCGGAGATTTTTAATGTTTTATAACTGTGCTTGTGATGATTTATGTTTAGAAAATGCCCCGTGACGAATAACGTTTATAAAAATACTAAACATATTTATCCTATTTAACTAAAACATTATTTAAAATTTTATCCCTTACTGTTTGTAAAACATTATTATTCACAAAATAAAGCGATCAGTGCATAACGTAAATTGCAATATATTTTTTACAGTCACTATTTTGAAAACATTATTATCCACATAATAAAGCGATCACTAAGGGGGGTGGTTAGGGTTAGGCACCACCAGGGGGGTGGTTAGGGTTAGGCACCACCAGGGGGGTCTTAGGGTTAGGCACCACCAGGGGGTCTTAGGGTTAGGCACCACCAGGGGGGTCTTAGGTTTAGGTACCACCAGGGGGGTCTAGGGGTTAGGGATAGGTACAGGGAGGGTTCTGTGTGAGAGTAGGGTTAGGTATAGTTTTAGTAAAATTTTAGTAATACTTACTAATGTTTTACAACACTTATTACGAACATAGTTATATTTATATCATAATTATAAATATTATTTTCAGATTTTATTATAAGAAGAAACGATAAATGAAGGTTATTCACAATAATGTACAATTATAACGATTAAACATATATTATCGTTTTTTTAAGAAACGTAATTATAAGTTTCACTTTTGAAACAGGGAAGATTAATGTTTTCACACTTGTCAATTTCATTATTTAATTTAATGATTTATAAATTTAGACATTATTTGTAAACGAAATACAGTACAATATTTTATCGTTTACACCCCGCGCCCTTCTTTCCCGACGCCCTTTTTTAACGTACGCGGTCATGGCAGACATGCAATATTTATCATGTGCAGGTGTGAGGGGAGCAGACATGGAAATCATTTTGGAAACTGTTCACTATTGCCATCTGACTGTTGCTATACGTATAGTTAACTGCTTAGTACTGCCATAGGCCAGGAAACTGTGACCACATGAAAACTGCCCCTTTGGTATACAGTAATTAAAATGCACATTCTAAATAACTTCTGCATTCAGTACTGCTTGGGTAAATCATCCCACTCACTGATACCCCAGAGCTTTCTCTATCCAGGTGTACGTAACATGCCAGCAGAGTGCCTCTGACTCACACTGCCCATTGACTGCAATCACAGATTTCCTACTGCCCTTGTATAAATAAACACCACATGCAGAGCCTACAGCACGTGCCAGCCAGCATTAGCTGGGAAAATCTCACCCGGAGGAAGTCAGATCTGAAATCATTGCAAATTGAACCGAACGGAGGCACATTTCCCCTAATGGATGTATATTGCTGGGCTGTGTTAACTCCTCTGCGGCCTCCTTCCAATCCCTCCAGCTAGACTCTGAAATGCATTGCCTTCCCTGCAGCTCTCCCGTGGCACGGGTTAATGCTCCGCAGGTGAAGCTTATTATTTGACAGGTTGATGATAACAGGAAGTACCAAACTGTAATAATCCAAGAGTGTCAGAAGTAATGATGATTTGTGAGCTCTAAAACCTATGAGTGTAGAAAGAGAGGCTGAAACCTAATTATCTCGGCACGTAGAGGAATCTTTATGAAAAAGTTTCTGGGCATGTCGGGCCTGTTGGCTGCGATTCCTTTATTTCAGGAAGATTCAAGACAAAAATGTCCTCTGCTCTTATCAGTAATCATTCTGTCTCTCAAGATGCGCTTAGTTGTGAGATGGAAGATACACTGTTCAGTACGGTGATCATGCGTAAACTGGTCAACCAACCATGTTTATGTCTTATGAGTACCTGTCTTATCACAGAACGAATAACAGTAATATGGTGACAGAAATATCATTCTCATGGGAGCAATTCTCTCCCCATGACCAATTGGTCAAGTGCTTTCTGATCAAGTCAGGGGAAGTGTAAAGCGTATAGCTATAACCACAGTAGACATAGTGGCTGTGACAAGCTGGTTAGAACTGATGTAAGGGGAGGCTTAAAGCGGACCTGAACTCAGAACTTCCTCTCTGCTGTAAAAGATAAACAACTGCATGGTAACCTTTAAAAAAACAGGGAGGTGGCAGGTTTATTACACTGGACAAACAGATGCTCCACAACATTGCCTGAGGAAGCGGGTATGCTCGCGAAACATGTCACATGTGGAATTGTTATTGTGGCTTTTTTTCGCTAATAAAGAGATGCTGTTTGAAATGACACATCTAGTGTTTTGAATGTTGGAGGAAAGTTCAAAACTATCTCCATTTTTAAATGGTTTTTAGATGTTTTTATCCTTATTGGCTCCTCTGTACCATCGATCTCTATTTCCTACATCATCCACCCTTGCTGGAGGGGTGCATCCCTGCCTACTTTTTACAACAGAAAGCGACTTTTAGCCCGAGTGGGGATGGGATTATGATCCCCATCTGTATTTCTAGCGGTTGCCTGTATGGTGCCCAATCTTTGTGAGTATATTTTAGTTACTACACCTTCTATGTCTGTGCAGTACATACTACACCACTGGGAATCTCGGTTTCTGTTTATCTTTTTCCCCCAAAAAAACAACAACATTTCCTTGTTACAGCTTATTGGGCTTCTTCAGAGATGCTGCAGTGTAGTTACTTTCTGGTTTGCTGGAAGCACAGAAAGGGTTAAACTCCTGTGTTTACATATTAGCAGACTCGCCAGACAGCTGGGTGCTCAAATTACACTAGCTCATTACTTGCTGAGAAGGGAGAATTAGACAGGCTGTTCTCTATAAACACATGCCGGGTGGACACAGGGTGGATTTCTCTGTGTTCTCTCCTGTGCAAGAGTTCAGGTCCGCTTTAAAGAGGTTTTCCAGATTGAAATAAAGAGACATTTTTAAAAACGACATTCCTTCATTCTGCGATCATCCAGGTTAGAGCTGAAGTATGTACCAAGTTCCACTAATGTTATAGCTAGGGGTGGGACGGCGAATCCGGCGAATCCACGAATCCCTCGAATATTGAGAAATATTCGTGGATTCGAATCCCGACGCCATTTCCCCCTTAACGAATCCGCCGAATCCCGCTGCATCCCCACGCGCAACCGCCGATCCCCCGCTCGTCCTCTTCCGAACCCCCCCGCGCCTCCTTCGCTCGCCCCATGCATAGATGTGAGCATCGGCTCACCTAAAACCTGTCCTGGATTCTCTACCTGCCACCAGCGCAGAGCCGCAGACCCGCAGACCTCTTGTTTCCTCCTCTGTTCCCTCTAGTAACCGCCCGGCGCTTCAGTGATGACGCGTATGCAAATGCCGATCACTAGGGGGAACAGAGGAGGAAGCAAGAGGTCTGCGGCTCTGCGCTGGCGGCAGGTAGGGAATCCAGGGCAGGTGTTAGGTGAGCCAATGCTCACATCTATGCAAGGGGCGAGCGGAGGAGGCGCGGGGGGGTCGGAAGAGGACGAGCGGGGGATCGGTGATTGCGCGGGGATGCAGTGGGATTCGGCGCTGGATCCCCTTGTTAGGTGAGCCGATGCTATTTTTTTCTATGTAGGGGGTGAGCAGAGGAGGCGCACAGAGGGAGGGGTACCCTGGCTAGCTATACTGAGGGTCCCTATACCTAACTAGCTACACTGAATGCGCCTATACCTAACTAACTACACTGAATGCCCCTATAACTAACTAGCTATACTGAGGGTCCCTATACCTAACCAGCTATACTGAGGGTCCCTATACCTAACTAGCTACACTGAATGCCCCTATACCTAACTAGCTATACTGAGGGTCCCTATACCTAACTAGCTACACTGAATGCCCCTATACCTAACTAGCTATACTGAGGGTCCCTATACCTAACTAGCTACACTAAATGCCCCTATACCTAACTAGCTATACTGAGGGCCCCTATACCTAACTAGCTACACTGAATGCCCCTATACCTAACTAGCTATACTGAGGGCCCCTATACCAAACTAGCTATATTGAATCCCCTTATACTTAGCTATACTGAATGCCCTTTTACCTAACTAGCTATACTGAATGCCCCTATACCTAACTAGCTATACTGAATGCCCCTATACCTAACTAGCTATACTGAATGCCCTTATATCTAGCTATACTGAATGCCCCTATACCTAGCTATACTGAATGCCCCTATACCTAGCTATACTGAATGCCCCTATACCTAGCTGTACTGAATTCCCCTATACCTAACTAGCTATACTGAGGGCCCCTATACCTAACTAGCTATACTGAGGGCCCCTATACCTAACTAACTTTACAGAAGGCCCCTATACCTTGCTAGCTATACTAAAGGCCCCTATGCTTTGCTAGCTATACTGAAGGCACCTATACCTAACTAGCTATACTGAAGGCACCTATACCTAACTAGCTATACTGAAGGCACCTATGCCTAGCTAGCTATACTGAAGGCACCTATGCCTAGCTAGCTATACTGAAGGCACCTATGCCTAGCTAGCTATACTGAAGGCACCTATGCCTAGCTAGCTATACTGAAGGCACCTATGCCTAGCTAGCTATACTGAAGGCACCTATGCCTAGCTAGCTATACTGAAGGCACCTATGCCTAGCTAGCTATACTGAAGGCACCTATGCCTAGCTAGCTATACTGAAGGCACCTTTACCTAGCTACCTATAGTGTGAGCACCTAGCCTGCCTACCTATACTGTGGGCAACTATTCCACGGACCGCAGGATTCGTTAGATTCGGGATTCGAAAGGTTCGAGATATTCGAGAACCTTTTTAGATTCGGATTCGAAGAAATTGTGGATTCGTCCCATCCCTAGTTATAGCTATTGGGCTGACCCATCTCTATGGTCTGACCCAGGTTGCAGTTGCAAACTTGAGTACATATTACCTGGCTGCATATCATTTGGGCTACATTGCAACTCCCGGTCTTGGTTCCTCCCTCTTCTTTTTGCTCTTTTCTATTCTGCCTATCTCTGCTTTGTTCAGTGAGGATTTTTTTTTAAGAAAACCTGAAGTGAAAATAAACTCATGAAATAATAAATTGTATGCATAATACGGATAATAAATAGTAAGTAAGAAAAAACATAAGTAGCATAGAAAAAAAGTCTCATGTTGTTTTCCTATAGGAAGAGATAAAAACTTCAGTTGTTATCTATGCAAAAGAGCTTATTTGAGCTCTTCGACCAACTGGGTCGAATACAGTCTGGTTTTCTAAAGCACTTAAACAGTCAAGAAACAGTGAGAGACAGCTTGAGATAAGGTATTACTGCACGATAGTTCAAAGGGTTATTATTTCTGCTTTGTTTCATAGCCTGAAAGACAGAGTGTGGTTTCTAAACTGCAAATATGACAGAATGATGCAATGTTATAAAAAAATCTATATACCATATTTTTCGGACTATAAGACGCTCCTGACCATAAGATGCACCTAGGTTTAGAGGACAAAACCCAAGGGAAAAAATATATACCAAACAGGTGCATCCATGGTGAAGGGACATCTTGTGGATTATGCCCCCTTTGTACCTCATGTGTCTCCCTCTGTCCTCTTCTGTCCCCCTTGTGTCTTCCTATGTCCCCCTCTATGCCCCTTTGTGTCCCTCTCTGCATGGGCACAGTAGAGGGAGTCCAGGACATTGCGAAGGGTTGGAAGTTCGTATTGGCAGGCAGTCACAAGTCAGGAACTCTCTGCATTTGGACTATAAGACGCAGTGACTCTTTTCCTCCACTTCTGCGGGAGAAAAAGTGAGTCTTATGGTCCAAAAAATATAGTAACTGAAAATAACTATATTCTTTGCTGCTAATGTTCAATTCGTTATCCATACTACACATGTCGTTTATTATATCATAATTTTTTTTTAGCTTCCGGTAGGCTTTAAGCTAACTAAACGGCATTGAGAAACATGTTGACTAAGAAAATGTTGGACCTGACGCATGAATGCGGGAGTGCAAGAAGCAAACATAGCCATGAGTAATCATTTACAAATCGGGATTAGCAAGGAATATATTGCTGTATGAATAATTATCGTTTAATAATTGATGCAATGTTTTGTTCAGTGGTGTATTGCTTGCTCATTGCAACGTGCTGTGACCCCTATAAAATATTGGAAAACAAAATCACGGAGAAAGAATGTTTGCAAAAGATTATCTCATACCGATAAAATGATTTAATCACATTCACATGCATATCTAAACTACAGTACTTTACAAAAAAAGTATATTTCATATGAATCGCAGAGTCCCAGTGCAGGTTGCTATGCAGCAAATGCTCATCTGTTTGAATCTGTAACCTGCCTGAGCTATTGTAAATCACACATGGATGGTGCTGCGAGAAGGGGAAGAATTGAATAAGTGTACAGCACAGATGGTAGAAGACTATCTAATGAAAGCATGGAAGCTTGCAATAAATATTCTGGAGCGAGTGAATTCTGCAACAGACGTCAACCTATATTTGTAATCATCAAGCCATGAGAAAAGGAAAAAAAAAACATAAAAAGGTGTGAAGTGACAATGATTTAACATATTATACTAAAGACAGCTATTTATGAAGCAGAGCTGGAGAGAGTGTGCATTCTTTATTCAGACAGTTACATTTGGCTGTAATGGCTTATAGGTGGATACAATGCTGGACGTAGATATGAGCCTCTTTCTATGTTATATGCAGTCTAGCTCACACAGATGCTAGAACTGAATTCTCCACGTGGTTACTGTGTGGCTCAGCTGCCCTGCCATCAGCTGGGGTCACGTCCTGTTCAATGCAACTGAATGGAAATGTTCAGAAACACTATCAGGTTGGTACAACATGGGTGAAGCGGCGCCCAGAAAGGATAACATTTTGTTAAAAACAAATAAAAGGATAGCAAAGTAGAAGTGGCTTAACCCTCACATGACAAAACACTAAAGTGCAGTGAAAAAAATATTTATTTAACACAGGCAATGTGTTTCGTGAGTGCAAGCCCACTTCCTTAGGCCAACTAAATTGTTGATCCCTGTATAGCCAAAAGCATGGAGCACCTCCGTGCTTTTGGCTATACAGCAATCGATTCTTTACTAGGCCTGAGGAAGTTTCGCATTGCTTGTGCTAAATAATCGTTTTTTTCACTACAGTTTAGTGTTTTGTCATGTGAGAGGTAAGCCACCTCTACTTTGTTTTCATTTGATTTGTTTTTAATGAAATTCTATCCTTTCTGGCTGCCTCTTCACTCTTGTTGTGTCAAAAACCCTCCCCTTGGGGAGGCTATATGTCTATAGGGGCCTGGCCACATATAAACCGGTAACTTTTCAAGACAGTGAGCAACCATCCCTTCCTGGTTACCTGAGTGGAGATGGGCTCCAATTTTCTCCACTGATCTGAAGTGGCTGGTTGCCCCATTCAGCAACCTAACTTTGTGAGTACATCTTTAATATTTTACTCCAAATTTTCAGTGACATATTGCACTATTGGGCTCCTGTTGTCTCTGTGTTTTTTCCTCTAGGTGTAACGTTACCTCATCTCCCTTGTACTATCAGGCTGGTGACTGGCAAGAGGTTGATGATCACTGGATGTATCCTTTCGTAGGTGGTTGATTCCTATTTAGGTGTACATCAGTGGGTATAGAGCTGTAATGTCACAGCTCTATTGTATTGTTGCTTACCAAGTCCATCCCTTTATGACCACAGTGTACTCATCTTCTGATGGCAGGATAATGCACCATGTCATAAAACTCACATTCTATCACACTAGTATCTTGAACATGGCTATTAGTTCACTGTACTTCATTGGCTATCACAGTCACCAGATCTCAATCTAATAGAGCACCCTTGGGATGTAGTGGAATTGGAGATTTGCATCATGGATGTGCAGTTGACAAATCTGCAGCAACTGCTTGATGCTATCATGTCAATATGGCCCAAAATCTCAAAAGGATGTTTCCAACACCTTGTTGAATGGATTTCAAAAAGGTGCAGTGGAAGCGCCCATCCATTTAGAAAACTAACTTTATATGCACTGGAAATGCTATGGTAAGATGCAAGCAAGGCTAGCTACATGAGTACATGCTTAGAACACAGTGGGGTGGAAAACCGTGGAATATGAAGAGATGGAAGTAAAAGTGCTTGAAGGACAGGACGGAGGAGATCCCAGGCATATGAATGTGTCTCAGCCACTGAAGGTTCCCCACTTGTGTCTGCCACGTACAGTGCTGTATTATAACCCACCCTTGAAAATTGGCATGGAATGAGGAACTGTACAATACAGCTGAGCACAGCGTGAATCACGTTCTTGAGGATTTTCATATCTTCTGTTTATAATTACTGAGAGTGGAGAATGTTTCATCCTCTTAGTACAAAGGGTCAATTATATTACAAGGTTCACCAACAATAAATGCTCTTATCTCATCACGTTTGGTAAACACTGCACTTTTTCTGAGAATCAAAGAAGTCCTACACCAGATTTATAACTTATGATTATTTCCCTTAATTGCACAAATAAGGCTAATTTGAAAACCACCTACTTATGACTCAAAGGTCGCATGTGGAACTTTTATAACCCCTCCCTTTCCTGTTCAGTTTGTGATGGTTTTATTATTGGGTTATAGTTTTAATTTTGTGCAAACTGGGCCAGATTTCTGAAGTACATGTTATATGGGTGCCGGTCAGTTGGACGCAGGGCAAGCCAAATTACAGCTCACCCTGTTGCCGCTAAACTTCCCAGCGGCGTTAAATACCATTCCCCATCCAAGTTTTAGGGAGATGTAATTCAGGGTCTGGCGATGATCTGCCTGCCTGATCCCCAAATTACTCTTACGCGCCCTACACAGCATAGCACTAGTGCTATGGCTGCACCCAGCTTTGGCAGGACAGGAGCTGGGCAGGAAAAAAATATTACAATAAAAACTATACATTTCCTATCCTTATAACAAGCCCACTGATTCATTATGCTCCCTACCTGCCTCCATATAACACAATTGTAAAAAAAAGTGATGGAATTTAAAACACAATACATACATTGTTACGTTAGGGGATTTACCTTTTAAAATATGTATGCTATGAGGGTGTATTACTGTTATTTTTTGCAAATAAGGGCTTACATTATTGTTAGAATACCCAAAATCACATAATTGAAAAAATACACATTTATTTCCAAATAGAATATTGTTGCCAAACATTGTACTAGGGGCATCATTTAAACAGTGTAATAACCGGGACAAATGGGCAAATAAAAGTGTGGGGCTTAATTACAGTAGCATGTTTTTAAAACTGTAGTAGCTGAAAACGGAGAAATAATGATTTTAAAAAAAAATTCTTCTTATTCACTTTAAAAGGCATATAAAATAAAATAATACTTAGCAAAAAGTACCACCCAAAGAAAGCCTAATTTGTGGCAGAAAAACCAACATATAGATCATTTCAGTGTGATAAGTAGTGATAAAGTTATAGCCGAATGAATGGATGCAGCGCTGAAATGTGAAAATTTCCCTGGTGTTTAAGGAGAAAAACCCTTAGAGGTTACCGTAAGTAGTTAAGGTAAAATAAGAGTCCAACTATAATGTCTAAAGTATCCACATTTTGGTAATAAAGGTGGATCATGTATACAAGCTTCTCAACCGGACTGTTGGAGATGAGCAGTGATGGGCCGAACCTCCGATTTTAAGTTCGCGAACCGGATTCGCGAACTTCCGCAATAGACTTTAATGGGGAGGCGAACTTTGAAAAATAGAAAAAATGATGCTGGCCCCAAAAGTGATGGAAAAGAACACCTGGAGGAGGGCATGGCGGAGTGGGATACACGGCAAAAGTCCCGGGGAAAAATCTGGATGTGACGCAAAACAGCGTTTTAAGGGAAGAAATCAAATTGAATGCTAAATTGCAGGCCTAACGTGCTTTAAAACATCTTGCATGTGTATACATCAATCAGGTAGTGTAATTAGAGTACTGCTTCACACTGAGGCACCAAACTAACTGTGTAACGCACCGCAAGTTACCAGCTGTTTGTGTAGTGACGGCCATGCTGGACTACTGCGCAACATGGCGAGATTGCTCTTCCTCACTCAGTGATGTCAGGTAATGTGTGACTGCCTTCTCAACTTTCCATGGCATTGTTAAAAAGCTTACGTTTTGTTTTTAAATTACATACAATGAGAATCCTACGGAGGCGGGCAAGTCTGGCATTGTGACCCCGGGTAATGGCCGGGGAATGAGGGATGGAATCCGGTGTGGAGCCTGAGCAACGGCTACCACTACACATCCAAGGAGGGCAGCAGTCAGGCATGCACGCCCGCCCCGAGGTAGTGACCAAAAATAACAATACAGGAGGACTATCGAGGGCTTGCTGTATTTGAAATGAATGTACTTTAAATCCTTTAACGAGAACCAGTTATGGTGGGCAAAGATGACACCACATTCCTTTCACGAGAATCATATGGAGACAGGCAAGTCTGACATTGTCACCACGGGTAATGGGCGGGGAATGAAGCTATGTGCAGTGAGGTGAGTTCACTCAACCCAAAGGTAGTTATATATGCAGTGAGGTGAGTTCACTGAACACAACAGGTAGTTAGATGCAGTCAGCTGAGTTCACTCAACACAAATGTAGTTATATGCAGTGAGGTGAGTTCACTTAACAGAAAAGGTAGATATGCAGTGAGGTGAGTTCACTGAACAGAAAAGGTAGATATGCATTGAGGTGAGTTCACTCAACCCAAAGGTAGTTATATATGCAGTGAGGTGAGTTCACTGAATACAACAGGTAGCTATGTGCATTGAGGTGAGTTCACTCAACCCAAAGGTAGTTATATATGCAGTGAGGTGAGTTCACTGAACACAACAGGTAGTTAGATGCAGTCAGCTGAGTTCACTCAACACAAACGTAGTTATATGCAGTGAGGTGAGTTCACTCAACAGAAAAGGTAGATATGCAGTGAGGGGAGTTCACTGAATGCAAAAGGTAGCTATATGTAGTGAGGTGAGTTCACTGAACACAACAGGTAGTTAGATGCAGTCAGCTGAGTTCACTCAACACAAAGGTAGTTATATGCAGTGAGGTGACTTCACTCTACAGAAAAGGTAGATATGCAGTGAGGTGAGTTCACTCAACTTAAAAGGTAGTTATATGCAGTGACGCAAGTTCACTCAACACAAAAGGTAGTTATGTGCAGCGAGGTGGGTTCACTCAACACAAACGTAGGTGTATGCAGTGATGAGGTGGGTTAACTAAACACAACAGGTACTAGTAGTAGGTAAATGCAGTACTGGGTAGGTAGTACAATGTGCAGCTCCCTGTCACACACCCAGGTGTCACTGAATGTGCTGCTGAATGCTGGTGGGCTGCTGGCAGTGGGACACACACATTATGAATTAGCAATGCTGTCTAAGAAACACAAGTGTCTCACACACACAGGTAGTAGTCACTGAATGTGCTGCTGCTGCTGCTGGCAGTGGGACACACAGTATGAATTAGCAATGCTGTCTAAACAACACAAGTGTCAGTTTCAAACACAGAAAAAAAAATTGATCACACGAGCAGGATGAGCTCTGAAAAGAGCTTTTCTGGGGCGCTATTATAGCAATAAGATTCAGCTAAGCAAGCTAAGAAGGCAAGAGCCTGACTAATCTGTCCCTAGGAGAACAAGTCTGCAGCAGCTGTCCCTATTCTGTCTCTAGCAGGCTCACGAGTGAGGCTAATGGCCGCCGGAGCCTGCCTTATATAAGGGGGGGTGGGGCTCCAAGGCTTAGTATAGCCGGATTGGCTATAATGCGCCTGCTGACTGTGATGCAGAGGGTCAAAGTTGACCCTCATAGAGCATTATGGGGCGAATCGAACTTCGCCGGCGAAGGCGAACCACCCGAAGTTCGCCTGGAACCGTTCGCCGGTAAACCGTTCGGCCCATCTCTAGAGATGAGATTGCTAAACATCAAACATGACAAATAGGTATGCAACACCTTATGAAGCTGAGTGTGTGACAACTAAAGAATGTACACGGTATATAAACAATGAACAGTTTTCATTTAATAGACAATAGAAGCCAACATCATTCAAAAGACTAAGCCGTCCTTTGTTGGGACTATAAACAGTAAGCTGTGGGAAAACAACTGCTCTAGTGTTGTTCAACATGGTTATGTTTGATTTACTGGTAGTTTGGACGAACAGCCAAAAAGGAATGTAATGTAGCAGAACCAGAATCAAAACACCAATCAAATTCAAAGGGTAAAATTCTGGTGCTGTGTTTTGCCTCCTGGAGGACTAGTATAGCAGAAAATGGCTATAAATGGCAAGGGGAGCATACCACAAGCCTGGGAAACATGCTATTTAAAAGAAAAGGGGGAAATATGTACAGTCATGGGGAGAGATCATTTGATACAACTTCAAAGGCAACTTCAAATTACAGCTTTGAGATATCCTCTGGGTCCTACCTCCATCTAGGATAATGGTTGAAGCTTGTAATAGCTGAAATATTACAGCTTTAAGATATAATCTGGGTGCTACCCACATATAGGATAATGGTTGAGATTTGCGGTGGTTGGAATATGCTGTTGCAATTCATTTTCCGCAACCGTCAATTCATGTTAAAGTGGATCCGAGATGAAAAACTTAATATAACAAGTAACTTGTCTATATATCTTAATAATCTTATCTAAAGTTTAGATAGTTTACACAAAAAATCTAGCTACAAACAACTTCAACAGCTTATGATTATTTATTCCTGTGATACAATGAGGGCAGCCATGTTCTGTTTGTCACATTACACACAGGCAAGCTGATCTGTATCTCCAGCCCTCAGCCTGTGAAAACTTCACTCCCTCCTCCCCTCTGCCTTTAAAATCTCTGGCTCGTAACCTCCTCCTCCTGTCCAGGCTGAGCTACCATAAGCCTTTGCTACTAAGGCTCAGAATGCCAAGGCACTCTGGAGAAGCTGTGGGCGAGGCTTGTTTAGTTTATAGGGAATTAGAGTATTAAAACAAAACTAAAAAAGTATTTGGCTTGAGGAATGCCCTATAAACTATATGAAAGGAACACAATTATGCAATGAGTAAAAGTTTATCTCGGATCCACTTTAACAGTGTGTTTACATCAATGTGTGTACATATTCAAATGTAAAGGAACAGCTTAATATTGATAACAGAAAAGAGCAAAAAAGCTGCAAGCAATCTCACAGTATCACATGTATCGGAAGAAAAGAATTAAACTGTCTATTTAAAATCTTTAAAAAAAATAGTGTATTTTTTGTTTTTATAGATATAATAAAAAAAGACAAGAGGTACAATCAATTTCACAATATTCCTTTGTCCCGTTTAACTGGAGAACAGAATATACTTGTCATCTCAAATCATTGCTATTGTAAAGAAAGAAGAATGTATTTTTTCTTTATTTTAACAGCAACAACAAACACCTGACAAATGCAACCACAAGCAATGTGAAAGTGTAATTTTGGAATTGAAGAGAATGTGTTTAAACTCATGGAATGCCACTAAATTGTGCATTTTTAATATTATTATTTTTTTTTTCTTTTTAAGCACCAATAAAGGTAGCTAGTACTGGCCACAAGCAATGCCACTGTTTCTTATGAACCCCCCTGGTGGTATGATTATTTCCGGATTTTAGGGTCTTTTTAAAAGGTTTCAGACCCTAAAATCAGGAAAAAATCATGCCGCCAGAACGCCAGCAGCAGCCCCTTCTCTCACTCACCTCCCTGAGCTCCAGCGCTGCAATTTTACCTCCGTCCTCTGGGTGGGGCTGTAACTCTTTGGTGAGATCCATGACAGCAATCTCACCTGAGTGATTCAGAGCCTCCGAGGACAGGAAAGAGAATAGCTACTGACGTCTGGATCCCCCAGGAGGTGAGTAAAAGCTCCCGCTGCGCACAATACACTGCATAGAGCTCCCGGCGGCTAGCCCCAGTGTAGCTTGGGATTACCGCTAGGGAGGTTAAACTGGAGAGAATTTGTTAATCCAAATGAGAGACCACACTTGTTAATTGGGTACATGTGATCTTAAACTTGCACTAATTAGAAATGAAGAAACTTTTGTGCAATAGCATGTCTGTACTTTTGCAATTTATATTAAGACACCTTTTGCACCTACAATGAAAACCTATGTTGTGTTACTCTGTTTTATTACAGAGTAACGTAACAGCAATGCAAGGCAATGGGCCTAGCACACTTAGGGTTTGATTAAAAAAAGAGTGCTAACCGATAGCATGAGCGTTTTCGTGTGCATTTTAGCTTTTTGCGCGCAAACGCAAATTTTTGCGCGCAAACGATATTGGTTCCACGCGGAAATGTTACCGTTTCACGCGAAACACGAAAATTTGCACAGAAACGGCCGTGCTATCAGTTAGCACTCTTTTGAGAATCAAGCCCTTAAAGAGGAACCATAACCAAGAATTGAACTTCATCCCAATCAGCAGCTAATACCCCCTTTCCCATGAGCAGGGGTGCTCGCCAGTACTCTGGAATTCGAATTTACCCAATTACGGGTAGATTTTCATTATTCCAGAACTCGAATTCGAAGATCGATAGCGATCCCGAATTCGAATGTACCCGAATAGTCACTCTCGAATTCAGCCGTGATCACAGGTGTTAACCCTTGATCATGAATTCGGCTTCAGTATCCAGGGGATGACGTCATTGGGCCAATCAGAAGGCCCCCAGCCGAGGCCCTAGCAACCAATCAGAGGTGGGGAGCCTGGCCCTCCCCTCCTCTTTATAAGGCAGCGGCTATCTTAGGGAGCACGTCCTTGGTTGTGACTCTGCTTTACTGAGAGCATCTCCAGTGCTGCTGTTCGTCTGACCAAGTACTTTTTCACTGTTTAACACAGCATTTTGCATCCTACATACATTTCCAACACATTTATTGTACTTATTTATTGATAGATAGTCATTTGATTGTTTTAGTTTTCAGTCAGTAGCTAGTGTATACTGTATACCGTGCTAGGCTAGTGTTAAAGAGGAGCTGTTAGGTATAAGGTCTCAGAGAAAATAAACACATATATCAGTAGCTAAAGATTGGCTGTACTTACATTACATATGCATTTCACTGTCCACGTTTGGATTTCACAGAATTTGTATATAGTATATGCAGAGAATGATGCTCCTGACAGCCCATGGCAGGTTCCATGTTTGTGAAGCCAAATGTGTCGTCATGTCCTGCCTGCTTCTGATCACAGAACAGCTCGTACAGAATAACACAGTGTGCAGTGAATATTAATGAGCCATGTGGCTAGGAACAATAGCGGACTCCTGCAGAGTAATCTTCCCGGAGATTTATCTGTGCTGTGAGTTTAGAAGCTGCTGAAACTTGATCCCGTCTTCTCCTTAGCAGCCGAGGGGAGGGCCCCAGAATGCTTTGCAGTATGGAATGCGGCTTGCGTCCTCCTTAGGAGCTTAGCTTTGGTGATAAGCACACATTAAATGTAAGAGAGATTTTTATCTTTAGTAATGTCTTTTGGCTTCTGTCTAAACTGTTTAACACAGGAGAATAGAGGTTTAAATTAGCTTCTGCAGCCTGACAGTTACTCTTTAAGTCTGTGTGCAGGGTAGGGCCTGCTAGCTTAGGTAGCCTTAGTCTACTAGCTTAGGTAGGTTAGGGATTATAGTTAGTTGTGTACTATTACTAGTTTACTTAATTTGTACTGTTAGTCTGTGAGTTTATTTAGCTTCATTACTGTGTTAGTTACTTTACAGGCCAGCATCTGTTGTGATCTGTGACTGTCATCTGCCCGACCCTATTGATTGTGTGCGTGTGTGACAGACTTTTATTGTCACTCACTGTCTGCCACATGAGTTAGTTATCGACTACTACACTACTACTAGGGATTATAGTTAGTAGTAGTTGTTACCTACGTAGTACTTTACGTAATTTGTACTGCTATAGTCTGTGAGTTTATTTAGTGCCGCAGGCTTCACTACTACTGTGTAATAGTTACTTCACAGGCCACTAGGCCAGGCCAGCATCTGTTGTGATCTGTGACTGTCATCTGCCAGACCCTGTTGATTGTGTCCGTGTGTGACAGACTTTTATTGTCACTGTCTGTCACACGCGTTAGTTGTCGATTATTGTAGACTACACTACTGCTTGTTATTATAGTTAGTAGTAGTTGTGTTACCTACGTACTAGTTTACTTAATTTGTACTGCTAGTCTGAGTTTATTTAGTGCCGCAGGCTTCACTACTGTGTCATAGTTACTTCACTGGCCAGCATCTGTTGTGATCTGTGACTGTCATCTGCCTTACCCTATTGATTGCGTTCGTGTGTGACAGACTTTTATTTGTCACTGTCTGTCACACAAGTTAGTTATTGACTACTGTAGACTACACTACTGTAATGTAAACTTTATTTTGTTGTTGTCACTAACCAGTCACTGTGGTGATATGTTGGGGTGCTGATGCTGTTAAGGATAATACAGTAATATATTTTCATTTTACCATTTTTATATCTGCTGTGGTATGTCAAAGGTGTAGATATGCAGGCTAGATTCATGGACTGTTCATGTGATTGTGTGGGTGGGTCACTAGACCTACATTTGCATCTAAAGAGGACTTCAGTGAATAGTGCTTGGGTAATCAGACAATGGCAGAAGTAAAGTGTTGAAGTCCTTGACACTTGAAACATTTACACTTCTGTTGAGGAAGTGAAGAACTCTAGACTAAGTCAGGAAGAGTCGCTGCACCAAAAGTTGACATGTGTGTTAAACACTATTTCATTGTGAGGAAATTTAATTATTGGTGGAGGTGCAAACTATACCCTGTAAATCACATCTATGGGAAGGGGGTGGAAATCTCTGCAGACTTTAAAAACGGAGACAGGAAAAAGCCTTAATCAAGTTTCCACTTGGAGTTGAAAGCCTCACTTCACAATCTTTTGATGTATAGACTTTTACCTGGAAATGGAATATGTCTGAGATTTAATTAAAAACTAGTTCCTCCCCTCCCCAAGGAAGTTGCAGCCTCCAGGCGTATCTCACAGTATAAAACAGCAGCTAGGATAACCACAACTTGTAGTTCTTGGAGGTAGCTCACACGGCTAGAACTGACCTGGTTCCTGACCAGAAGTGCGTACTCCCGCAACAACGCCAGATCGATACACTGGTACGTTTATTTCCCCGTTTATTTTGGTAAGCAAAATCGCTTTGTGTGTATTTTTGTACTTTTATCTTTGTAACTTTTTACTTTGTTTTTGTAATCTTTTGTATATATTCTGTTCTGCATTGTTCCACCTTTTTCCCTGGAATATTAAATTATTATTTAATAAGCTTGACTTCTGCCGTACTAAACTAACACTCATAGCCTAGAAGAGATTGAAGTGTGTATAAGTCCATGCCTGATTGTATTCTTGAGCAACACTACCATATGAAATTGTAATTGCATTGTGTGTGGGGTGTTTGTCATACGTTGGCCTAAAGCGCGCAGCTGATCCAACGTACAAAAAACGCCAGTGCGAGTAGCGACAGCAGAGTGGCTAACAGTATCGTTCGGAACGACTGTTAGTGTTTTTTTTGCTTCACTACAGTGTAAGATTGCAACTGTGTGTGTGTGTGGGTGCTTGGCGTTCCCATATTCGGCCTAAGCGCAAAGCTGACCCGAATACGAAAACGCGGAGTGCGCGCTGAGGACTCGACAGCAGAGTGGAAGTGTCTAGCGAACAGCTAGTGGTGGCAGTGAGAGGTGTTCTGAGGGGTCCCAGCCTTGTTTTAGCTCGAATAAGGCTGCTCCCCGCTTGATCTGGTCAAACCCGCAGTCGGGAACCGTATACGCAGGCGTGCCGCGGACCTGTTCCTGACAGTCACCACCAACCCCGACTCTTTATTAAAGTTTACACCCTTTCCCGCTCTTTCTACACATTTTTGTTTTTCTTATTGTATTTGTATAATTGTACAATGACTGGTAGAGGTAGAGGCACCACCAGGAGAGGCAGCGCCATTGCAGCCACCACTGCCGGCAGGTCTGTGACTGGTCCACCGCCAGCCACTGACTGCAGAGTTGTGGAGGAGGGAGCAGAGGCACAGCAGCAGCATGTTGCGCCCATCTTTGCCGTGGGTCGTCACCCCCAGCCCATTGCGGAGAGTCAGGCACAGGCCATCATGGAAATGATGGCGGAGCAGCAAGCCATCGTTTCCAGCCAGACCTCCAGCGCCAGCGAGACCAGTGCCACCATCAACACTCCGGTCCGCAGCAGGCCTCCAGCAGCGCTTGAGGTCACGTCGACCCCAGCGACCAGCCTGCCCTCACTGAGCTTGCTTTTCACCCCAGGGACCACAAGCGCTTTGAGGGATGTGGTTGCCGAGTTGGAGGAGATGATGGGGACGTGCAAGGAGGAGGAGGAGGAGTTTTAGGTGGTGGAGCTTGTTGTCGGTGCACAACAACCTGATTTTCATGAGGAGGAGGAGGGGCCTGATGCAGGGGATGTTGGGGCAGAAGAGTTGGTTGGGGGCTCAGAGGAGATGTTTGGGGATGATGATGATGATGAGGTGCTGGATCGTCCCTATGTGCCACCACCAGCACAGTTGGCTTAAGGCAGCTCGTCATCGGAGGAGGAGGTGTCTCTGGCACAGAGGCGCGGCAGCAGCATGGCGGCCAGCACAGGGCGTGGAAGGCAGGAGCCACAGCCTGCTGCTTCAGCTGCTACCACCACCCGCTACCACAACCCGCACCAAAGCTCCCCCAAGCAAAGGGAAAAAAACACAGCCCTTCAAAGGCAAAAAAGCTCCTCATCCCTCAAGCTTGAAGGGCAAGTTGAAATCCCCAGTCTGGCGTTACTTCACTGTGTGCGCTGACGATAAGACCCGTGTCCAGAGGTCGGGATCTGAACAAGTTGGGTACGTCGTGCTTGCAGACCCACTGGCAGACCAAACATTTTCAGGACTACAGTGAGTTTCTGAGGCTGAAGGACAGTGGCGCAGGCAGTGGTCAGAGCCAGACAGCCGCTGCACAGCCTTCAGCAGCATGAGCAGCAGCAGCATCCCACCCTCCTGCTCATCCAGCATCAGCAGCAGGAGCACAGAAACTCACTGCTCCCCCCCCTTCCCCCCGGGCAGCCAGTCCTCATTGGCCTCATCTGCTCCCTCCACAGTCGCCTCCACTTCCTCCCAGGAACCAGGTAGACCAGCACCCAAATGGGGACAGACGTGTGCTAGAGTGGATAGACCCAGTAGCCCTGAATGGGTCAAGTAAAGTCCAACACGAAGAGTCCACAGCACCACGTCAGTAATATATAGCTCTTTTATTGTTTAAAAAGACAAAGAGATAGCCATAACAGCGACAGACGCTGTTTCGGACAAGGTCCTTCCTCAAGCTGTATCAGAGAGCCTGACTCCTGACGCCGCCAGACTCTTCTGAGCGAATCATTTCCAGGTGTGATCAAGGTTCTGCCTGCCACCAACAGGCGAATCCAGGTGCTGAACGGGTTGCTTGCCCGGGCCTTTGTGCAGGAGGGATTGACATGAGAACGCTCCTGCAGTATGGGATCCTGGAGTGGCAAATTCCCAGCCACCACTATTTCTCCCGGTTGGCGATCCCAGCACTGCATCGGTTTGCTATGGCGAACGTGGGCCACTCACTCAATCACGCCGTGAGTGAGCAGATCCACGTCACCATGGATTCATGGATCAGCTGTTTTGGGACAGACCGCTAACTGCCCTCCACGGCCCACTGGGTCAGCCGGGTGGAATGCACCAGCGAGGAAGCAGCAGGTCCATCCTCGGGCGCATCAGCAGCAGCACCAGCAGTAGTCCACTATGTGGTGCCACCATGCGGGGTCTGGGGAGAAGCAGCAGCTCCCGCCGCCAAGTGACCCCGCCTCAACAGCAGTGTGAAGGCCCGCCATTGCCAAGCGCTGCTGGAGATGAGAAGCCTGGGGAAGAACAGTCTCATGGCAGCCAAAGTGCTCCACTACCTGAGGAAGCAGGAGAAGACATGGCTGACCCCCAGAGGCCTCAGAGTCGGATTGGTGGTGTCCGACAATGCAGCCAACCGGCTGGCTGCCATCACCAGGGGGCACTTGACCCATGTCCCCTGCTTGGCCCACATCCTGAACCTGGTGATGCAGAAGTTCCTGCGCACCTACCAGGACATGGACAATCTTTTGGAAGGGGCTCGGAAAATTGTGCGCAGTTTCCGCCGCTCAGCTGCTGCCGCAGCAAACCTGGCAAAGATGCAGCAGCACGAGGGCCTGCCATGACATTGCATTGTCATCGATGTGCCAACTCACTGGAATTCCACCCTGGCGATGTTGGAGCGGCTTGTTGAGCAGAGGAGAGCTGTCAACCGCCACATTGTTGAGGGCACTCTCGCCGGCACCACCAAACTCCTGCTCCTCTCCAACGCACAGTGGGGGCAGATGCAGCAGGTCTGCTTGGTGTTGGCTCCCTTCCTGCATGGAACCAACCTGGTCAGCGAGGAAGGGGCATACCTCTGCCAGTGGGTGCCCTTTGTTTGTCTGCTGGACAGGGCACTTTGTGATCTGCTGGATGTGGGAGAGGAGGCCCTTATGTTGAAGGAGGGGGCTGCCCTAATGGGTGGAGGTAGGGAATTCCATAGTGTTGGAGCAGCTCTTGAGAAGTCCTGGAGGCGTGCATGGGACTGGGTGATGCGGGAGGGTGGTTAGGCGAAGTTCATTGGAAGAGCGGAGTGAGCGGCTAGGTGTATACCTCTGAGTAAGATCGGAAATGTAGGTTGGACAGGTTTTGTGGACAGATCTGTAGGTCAGACACAGTATCTTGAATCTGATTCTGGACTGGATAGGAAGCCAGTGGAGGGATTCTAGGAGGGGATCTGCCGTGGTGGAGTGATGGGAGCAGTGGATAATTCTGGCTGCCGCATTCATGATGGACTGCAGTGGGGCTGTTCGGGTCATAGGGAGACCAGACAGCAGGGCATTGCAGTAGTCAAGGCGGGAAATTATGAGGGCATGGATGAGGAGTTTGGTGGTGGCAGAGGTCAGGAAAGGGCAAATCTTACAGATGTTACGAAGGTGGAAGTTGCAGGACTTTGTGAGGTTTTGGATGTGGGAAGTGAAGGAGAATGCGGAGTCCAGGGTGACACCCAGACAGTGGGCTTGAGAGGTAGGGCTAATGGTAGTGTGGTTAACAGTGACATGCACATCTGGGAGGTTCCTGGATGGCCGGGGTGGGTAGATCATTAATTCCGTTTTGTCTATATTTAGTTTCAGGAATCTAGTGGACATCCAGGAGGAGATGGCTGATAGGCAGGAGGAGACCTTGTCCATGGTAGTGGTGGATATGTCAGGAGTGTGGAGGTAGATCTGGGTGTCATCTGCATACAGATGATAGTTAAAACCCAAGGAGGAGATAACCTTGCCAGTGGAGGATGTGTATAGGGTGAACAGTAGGGGGCCAAGGACCGAACCTTGGGGGACTCCCACCGAGAGGTGGTTGGGGGTGGACGAGGACTCATTGAAGGCGGTCGTGAAGGAGCGGTTGGAGAGGTAGGATGAAAGCCAGGACAGGGCAAGATCGTGAATGCCCAAGGACTGGAGGGACTGGAGGAGTAGGGGATGATCTACTGTGTTAAAAGCTGCTGAAAGGTCAAGGAGGAGGAGAATGGAGTATTTACCTTCAGCTTTAGCTAAGGCAAGGTCATTGACCACTTTGGTGAGAGCAGTTTCGGTTGAGTGGGCAGGCCGAAATCCAGATTGTAGTGGGTCTAGCAGTGAGTTGGCATTGAGGTACTGGGTCAGGCGTTTGTGAACCAGACGCTCAAGGAGATTTGAGACAAAGCGGAGGAGGGAGATAGGATGGTAGTTGGAGGGTAGCGAGAGGTCGAGGGAGGGTTTCTTGAGCAGGGGTAGTACAGTGGCCTGCTTGAAGTCTGAGGGGAAGGTGCCTGTGGATAGGGAGAGGTTGAACAGGGTAGTGAGGACTGGGGCCAATTCCGTGAAGTGAGGCTGGAGTAAATCAGAAGGGATGGGGTCAAGGGGGGAAGTAGTGGTATGGGACGTCTGCAGTAGGTGGTTGACTTCCTCGGTGGTAGTAGGAGTGAAGGATGTGATGGGAGGATAGGGTGGAGGAGGAGCTGGTTGGGAGGGGGTGGGAGGTGAAGATTGGAGATTGGATATTTCTTGGCGGATGGAGACAATTTTGTTGGTGAAGTGGGTGGCTAAATCTGTGGCAGGGAGGGAGGAAACAGAGGGTGGGGAGTGGGTTTAAGCAGGGAGTTGAAAGTGGCAAAAAGACGCCGGGGGTTGGAAGCTTGTGCTCCGATGAGCTTGGTAAAGTATTCCTGCTTCGCCTGAGCAAGGGCAGTGTGGAACTGCAGCAGGTTGGTCTTGTACTGTAGGAAATCCTGGTTAAGTCTAGTTTTTCTCCATTTCCGTTCAGTGGCGCGTGTTTTCTTCTGGAGGATGCGAGTATGGGTAGTGCGCCAGGGCTGGGAGTTAGGGGGTCGGTTGCGGCGCAATATTGGTGGAGCAGCTTTCTTTAGGGCTGATGAGAGAGTTTGGCGATACTGAGCTGCAGCAAGATTAGGACAGGTTAGGGTGGGGAGAGTGGAGGAGAGGGCATGGAGGGGGTCACCAAGAACACTAGGGTTGAGCTTGCGTAGGTCTCGCTGCCATCGACCAGGTGGGTGGGTGGATAATTTGGAGGTGCCTTCCGTGAGGAGGTTGAAGGTGAGAAGGTGATGGTCTGAGGGTGGAAAGGTCTGCAATAGTGGTGGATTTAGTGAATATAAGGTCGAGAGTGTGACCTGCAGTGTGAGTGGGGGTGTTGTCGTGTTGTACTAGTCCAAGTGAGTTGGCAATAGTGAGTAGCCGGGTCACAGCGGAGCTCTGGGCTTCATCGATGGGAATATTGAAATCCCCAAGGATGATGGTGGGGAGGTCATAGGAGAGGATCTGAGGGAGCCAGAAGGCAAGGTCATCGAGAAATTGTGGGGTGGAGCCCGGAGGGTAGTATAAGAACACAACAATGGCAGGGAGGGGGTGGTAGAGGCGGATGGTGTGGACCTCAAATGACATGAATTGTAGAGAGGTAGGTGGGGTGAGGACACGGAAGGTGCAGGATGGGGAGAGGAGCAGACCCACCGATCCCCCATTCCTTAAGATCAACAAGGCCTGGATTGAAGGCATGTTCTAGGCACCTGTTGTTGGCGAGCGGAGGACATGAGGTGCGTGGGAATTATTTTTTACAACTTCAGCCTTCAGTCCCCTGCTAATTTGGCCTGTTTTTTCTGTAGGTGCTGTGGTACCACCGCTAGGTGCCATGGCCCGTTACATTGCCTGCTGCATGCCACACGTCACTCCTCCTCCTGCTGCTGCTGTATTTAACCTCCTGCTGTCTGTGTTCTCACCGCCAGGGTCCACAGAATTATGCGTTGATGCCGTGCGCCACTAGCTATTACGCCACTACAATAGCTACATTTTGTTGGGAAAAAGAAAATCCTCAGGTGTCTGGGTTGAAAACTGTGCTGTCCCAGTTGTATATTGGACACAATGTGGGCTTCATGACTGCTGTCCAGAACCTCCTGCTGTATGGTGTTTATTATTACAGCCGTGGTACCAACGCTAGGTGCCATGGCCTGTTACATTGCCTGCTGCCACACGTCACTCCTCCTCCTGCTGCTGCATATAACCTCCTGCTGTCTGTGTTCCCGCCGCCAAGGTCCACAGAATTATGCGCTGCTGCAAAGAGCGCCTATAGCTATTACGCCACTACAATAGCTACATTTTGTTGTAAAAAAAATAAATTCTGAGGTGTCTGGGTTGAAAACTGCTGTCCCAGTTGTGTATTGGACACAATGTGGGCTTCATGACTGCTGTCCGGAACCTCCTGCTGTTGGTGTTTATTATTAAAGCCGTGGTACCAGTGCTAGGTACCATGGCCCATTACACTGCCTGCTGCCACACATCACTCCTCCTCCTCCTGCTGCTGTATTTAACCTCCGGCCGTCTGTGTTCCCACCACCAGGGTCCACAGAATTATGCGCTGCTGCCATGCGCCACTAGCTATTACGCCACTAGCTATTACGCCACTACAATAGCTACATTTTGTTGTGGAAAAAAAAATTCTAAGGTGTCTGGGTTGAAAACTGTGCTGTCCCAGTTGTGTATTGGACACAATGTGGGCTTCACAACTGCTGTCCGGAGCCTCCTGCTGTTGGTGTTTATTATTACAGCCGTGGTACCAACGCTAGGTGCCATCGCCTGTTACATTGCCTGCTGCCACACATCACTCCTCCTCCTGCTGCTGCATTTAACCTCCTGCTGTCTGTGTTCCCGCCGCCAGGGTCCACAGAATTATGCACTGCTGCCATGCACCACTAGCTATAACGCCACAAATTTAGCTATGCTGTTGAAGAAATTTTTTTACAACAGTTGAGTTCTTTAAGGGAAAAAACATTAAGTTGGGTACAAGAGGAAGAATATGAACAAAACAAACAAAAAAAAAGATGATGAAGAAGAAGAAGAATAACCAGGTGAAGAAGAAGAACCAGGGGAAGAAGAAGAACAACAACAACAACAACAACCAGGTGAAGAAGAAGAAGAACCAGGTGAAGAAGAAGAAGAAGAAGAACCAGGTGAAGAAAAAGAAGAGCCAGGTGAAGAAGAAGAAGAACCAGGTGAAGAAGAAACAGATGAAGAAGAAGAAGCAGATGATGATGAAGAAGAAGAAGAACCAGATGATGATCAAGAAGAAGAAGACGAAGAAGAACCAGGTTAAGAAGATGATAAACCAAGTGAAGATGAACCAGAAGAAGAAGAAGAACCAGGTGAAGAAGAAGAAGAAGAAGAACCAGGTGCCAGAAGAAGATGATGAAGATGATGGTGATGACGAAGATGGTAAAACAGAAAAAGAAGACGGTGAAGAAAAAGATGGAGAGAAGAAAAAGAAGAAGGTAAAGACGGTGAAGAAGAATAAACAAGCAAATGCAGAAAAAAAGTTTTCCATCAATTTTTTTTAATTACACCTATTTAATCGTGATTTCCCTTTTAAAAAAAAATTCTTTAAGGCCATCCGAATTTGTGATCACGACTATTACCCGAATTCAATTACCGATCACGACTCAAATTCGAATTGAATTCTATGGTCATGATCACAGCCGAATCCGAATTTGACCCGGACCCGAATTCGAATGTACTCCAATTGAATTTGGTACATTCAAGCATCACTGCCCATGAGAAATATTTTCCTTTCCACAAATGGATCATCAGGGGGCTCTGTATAGATGATATTGTGGTGAAACCCCTCCCACAGTGTGATGTCTGCCTTGTTGCATTGTGGGAAATAACAGCTGTTTCCAACTGCCAAAAAAGCAAGCAGCAGCTACTTCCACTGACATCACCTGCCAGCAGTAAAAATGTTGCCATGATAAATTTCAGAATGTAAATCAGGGAGAGGAAAGATTTTACAGTGGGCTAACACTGACTAAATAATTTATACATAACTACTTTTTTATTACATTATTTTCACTGGAGTTCCTCTTTAACATGTCACGTTGTACTGGAAGTGCTTGATCCCCCTCCAGAAGTAATGTAAGTCGATGGGTTTCAAAAACAAAAAAGGGAACTGGCTCAAACTCACATACAAAAGGGAACTGGCTCAAACCCACATACAAAATGTAATTTTATTAATGGTATCAAATCTATTGCACAGAAGTACTTGTATAAAACCAAAACCCCATAAAAACAACAGCATGAAGCCACAACAGTTGTAATAACCACAGCCGGCTGTATGTACACACAAGTCACACTTGCAATCACTTATGGGATCCCCATTAATGCAGATTGCTTGAAGGCAGCACGGTGGCATAGTGGTTAGCTCTCTCACCTTGCAGCGCTGGGTCCCTGGTTCGAATCCCAGCCAGGGCACTATCTGCAAAGAGTTTGTATGTTCTCTCCGTGTCTGTGTGGGTTTCCTCCGGGCTCTCCGGTTTCCTCCCACATTCCAAAAACATACGGATAAGTTAATTGGCTCCCCCTAAAAAAATTGGCCCTAGACTACAATACTTACACTACATAATATAGACATATGGCAATGGTAGGGATTAGATTGTGAGCTCCTTTGAGGGACAGTTAGTGACAATATATATATACATTTACATATATATATATATATATATATATATATATATATATATATATATATATATATATATATATACACTGTACAGCGCTGCGTAATATGTCGGCACTATATAAATACTAAATAATAATAAAAGGCTAAATGCCAAAATTTGCAATCTAAATTGTAGTAGTCTTACCATGTTCCTTTTGTTTAACATTTTTATAAAGACATTTTAGAGGGTTTGGGAAGGGTTATTCTTTTTTACACATTGAGCAGGGGCATGAAAGTCTGTGAAGCTGTAGTTGTTGTACTGTGCACAATTATGAAAGAGGTGGGAGGAATCATGATTAAAATGATCAATTAATCATTAAAAGGTTCAGAGGATATGGAGACATTTCTGTACACAAGAGGTAAGGCTGAAAGCCAATACTGTATGGCCACGGCCTTTGTGCTCTCAGGTGGCACTGAATTAAAGTACACAATTCTGTATAGTAAATCACTGCATGTGTCAGTTCTGAAATCCAGTGTCTGTGAACATAGTTTGTCACTGCATCTACATATTCAAGTTCAAACTCTGCCACGCATAGAAGAAAGAAACCATATATGTGATCCAGAGACTCTTCTTCATTCTCTTCCCTGAAGCTCATCTAAAATGAAGTGAGGCACAGGTGATGGTATGAGGGTGCATTAGCACATGAGGCATAAGTATCTTGCCCACCTGGGAAAACTTGGGAAACCACCATGAGTGCTAAATGAAAAATGATACATGATGGTTCTGGAGCAACATACAACACCTTTTCAGTATTTGATGGAAGGATTTTCTTCTTATTTCAACAAGAAAATGCTAAACTGCATCTGCACAAATTACAACAGTATGCCTTCATAGTAAACAAGTCAGATTGCTGAACTGTTCAAGTTTTGAAACAATAATTTTATTAAATGGGGTTGTGGCTAGACCTCCAGGCTAATAATGCCTCATGTTTGTAAAATGTCTGGTATTTATCACATTTGATCATAGGTGGCATCCTATTACACATTTTTTCTTCATTTAGGATTTCATGGCTATGCTTGGTGTCACTCAGTATATTCAGGGGGGGTTTCCACCAAATATATCCCTACAAATATCACAGATTCCACCTTAGTCCATCTCAGATCATTACTGTGTGTGCCTGAGACTGGAGCCAAGATGAGAGATGTGTGATTAATCCCTTTGGTTTGTAGTTATAGATTGGGTTTTGGCCAGGTGAGATGAAAATAAAAGATAATTTTAAGGTATAAATATGCCTGTCATTGTCCCATCTTGTGTGTTATAGTGAATACAGCCCTGCAGCTATCCATGTTTCCTTGGCTTTTCAAGCTATAAAATAAATGCTGCTTTTAACGCATTAAGAACTGTTAGAAACATAAACCATAGATCACAAACCTACAACGGTTTTATATTTATATTGAAGGGTTTGCTTCAACCTGTGGCCATTTCCGTAGAAACGTTTGCTTAAAGATGCCGTCCTGTGTGTATAAATAGGTTTGTTTTTTTGTGCCTGATCCATCAAGGTGCTCCTTCAGTCCATCTGTTGAGCTTTTTATCGCAGCTCTAGGTAAATCACTGTGTAGGTTTTAGTCAGGAAAGGTTCCATCCATACCAATAATTTTTAGTGCATTACCATGTAACAGTCCGCAGGCTGGCAGTTTACAAAAGCTCTTAACATAATGTATTATAGGCTCCTATCGGTAGTTATCAGGGAGCAAATAATAACTTATGTGCCATAGTGCAGTTCAGAGGAGAAGAAAACACTGGATATTAGTCTTGCTGTTTGGATTTGGGCTAAAGTCACGAACATCTGTAACTAGATATGCAAAAATCAGTATTTAACAACAGAGATGTTCATTGGAAGCTTTTTCCCCCTTTGTTGTGTTATTATTTTTGTTAATGGGTTTTAAGGTGTGTGTGCGTGCTTGTTTTTTACTTTTAACACTTGATGGGTCTGCAAATACCCTCAAATCTTACTCATATGGGTAGGGGCTCTTATTATTGAAGGAAGCTTCCAAACTACCACAAACAAGAGGGTAGGCTAAGTAGGAATCCTCATTTGGATTCAGCAGAATTCCGATTGAGAATTGACATTTCCTATTGGAAATCGAGCAGGGGCTTTGCTAGCCCCAAAGATCAGTGGCATGTGCCACGGATCTGGTCTGGAGTTCCCCGGATGTTCCCTAGGCAGAGCCAGAGCTGTGGATCCTCTATGGGGGCATGGTGGGAGCTGTGGTGCATCAATGGGGGTTATGCTGGGTGCTGTGGTGCCATGCTAGGTGCTGTGGTGCCTTTATGGGGGCATGCAGGGAGCTGTGGTTCTTCTATGGGGCATGCTGGGAGTTGTGGTGCCTCAATGGGAAGCCACTGGGAGCATGAGAGAGGGTCCATTTGAAGGTCAGGAAATGCTATGGGGGGACTGCCAGACAACCTGGCAGCGGGCCAGCCCACCCAGTGTAAAACAAGACTAGCCAGCACAGAAACCTGGTAACTCTGCCTAGTTATGTTTAAGTGGCACTGCCTATTTATGTTATTTGCTGCATATATTTATTTTTTGTATTAATGGAGAGGGGGGCTTCAACCAACATTTTGCTTGGCAACCCTACTTAGAACGCTGTTGAGTTCATATAAAATTGGCTCCACCCATGGCCGCACCCACATTATGGTGTGTGGCCCCACCCATTTTTTGGCTGGAGTGCCTAAAAGTTCCCCGGATCTCTTAGGGTGCTAGCATTGCCCCTGAAATCGAGAAATACAGCGTTACCGCAACTTGGTAATTTTAGCCCAATCACAGAACTCTGTAGCATTGGACCAATCAGAGAATGCAGAATTTTTCTTTGACAATCTGATTATAGTAGTTTTAGAATAATCACAAGACTCAAATACTACCGAGTATTCACTAGTCTTGTGATTAGCCTAGCATTTCCGTGGTATTGCGATTACCGCTGTAAAATTCTGCATTCTCTGATTAGTCCAATCAGAGAATGCAAAAAATGACAGAGAAAGGATCCTCGGAAATTGGAAAATGGAAATTGGAAATCTGCGGAGTTGGTAATCTGCATTGGCGGAAATTGGAATTTCTATGGAATCGGAAATCTGCATTTCTGACCATCCTTAAAGAGACACTGAAGCGAAAAAAAAATGATGATATTATGATTTGTATGTGTAGCACAGCTAAGAAATAAAACATTAAGATCAGATACATCAGTGTAATTGTTTCCAGTACAAGAAGAGTTGAGAAACTCCAGTTGTTATCTCTATGCAAACAAGCCATTAAGCTCTCCGACTAAGTTAGTCGTGGAGAGGGCTGTTATCTGACTTTTATTATCTCAACTGTTCCTGGACTATTTACTTTTCCTCTGCTAGAGGAGAGGTCATTACTTCACAGACTGCTCTGAAAGACTCATTTTGAATGCTGAGTGTTGTGTAATGTGCACATATTATAGAATGATGCAATGTTAGAAAAAACACTATATACCTGAAAATAAAAGTATGAGAATATTTTCTTTGCTGCTAATCTTCTAGTAATTATTCATAATACACAACCAATTCACTATATCATATATTTTTTTTCGCTTCAGTGTCTCTTTAATACTCAGTTCCCATAGGACTTAACTAGACCATTCAAGCAACACATTTTACACTGTGTACTATTATTACGTTTACGTTAAAATAGAGGCTATAAGGTTCAGTTCCCATTTCTAACATTTAATTTGACACAGAGCAGAGCAGACCAGTTCCATTTTATCGTCACATTCGTGTCCAGGGGAGGATGCAGTGCACCACAGGTGGCTATGGACAACGCAACCGCTAATCCAGAAAAATGCACCCGGTCACTACTCGGTGATCCATTTGTTTTTTTTCACTAGTGGAAGCAGATCCTATTTTTAACAATGGGATCCACTTCCCCTGTTACTGGGAGCTGCAAAAAATGTACCGAATGGGTAGGATTTGCACCATAAGTTGAAGTACTTTGGGAACAAAACATGGCCTTTTTAGTTTGCGTGAGTGCGTGCGCACGCATTCTCGCTGACATGCGGTGGTGACAGACCTAGAGCCAGTTTGTAAACGGGCTTAGGTCGCCTAGTTCCACCATAATTGTCCTCTATTTTGTTATTACTTTTACCACCTTCATAGGGGTACAAGGAGGTAGGGAAGAGGCCCTTACCCCTCAGTATTGTCAGAAGGTTACTTTGCAATGAGGAATAGAGGCATTATCACACCACTGGCAATGTATCCTGCAGTGCTGGAAGGCATGTGGTCAGGTATGGCTTAATAGGAGGAAATGATCAGAGTCATGATTTTCCTGGTCAGCCAAACTGCTTGTCTGTACAAAGGTCTGGTTGGTAATTTAAGGGTAATCTCACAATAGTTTTTTTTACACATGTCTTTTTTTTCAATATGTACTGTTATTTGTATTTGTGACCTAAGAAGAGAAATACAAAATGAGATACTGGGAGCCATTAAGGCTGGGTTCACACTACAATACAGTCATGCTGTGCATGGTACAACATATCCTATGTATTATCATATGTGACTGGCCCAGTTGTTTGCAGCAGTACCATGTAGGAGAATCCAAATGCGCTGTTTTCAGTAGTTAGTTGGTGTCCTTTGCAGCAGACATGTCATTGATTGCATGCTATGATGACATGTCCCACTTTTGTCCGCTGACTGGAAAAGCCAAGCAGGATGGGAATTTTGCGATCCATCACTGCAAGGGACACAATGGACGACGGACATGCCTAGGGCCTTTTACTCCCCCCCTCCCCATTAATAGCTTCCAACCTCCAGTGTGAAACTATCCTAAGTCTAGTAGTTAAGAGAACACTTTACTATTAATAGGAATACTAATTCCATAGTAAAGCCAATTCAGTAGACCTTGACAGCGAAGGACTCATTAGCCTGAAGGGGGCTGAAGGAAGCCCCAGGTATGTATAAAACTTTAATTTCATCTGTCTCAGGTTTACTTTGTTACACAGTAGTACTATACTCTACATATGCACTCCCCACAGAGCTGTAGGGAATCCACTGAGAATGTTGTGCACATTGAACACAGAGGTGTTGTCTGTCACCCATAAACCTGGTTCAGATTGTGCATGAAGAATGTGTAATAGAGGAAGAATCTCCTCATTCCCCTGCAGAGTACCTGCACATCACTCTTACATGTACCCACAGTCACATTGCCTAGGGCCTGATAGATGTTCTTTGTTCCGGACTATACTTTTTTTCAAGTACTCTTACCAAGGACTATTTTTAGTCGATGACTAAAGGGAATAAATATGACAGTCTACATATACTTTTCACTTCAGTTGTCTTTTACAATTCCTAAGCATTGGCAGTTAAGAGATGAATTTCATGTTACATAATTTCAATTAACAAGATTGTAATATGCAAATTGGAGGAGTCGGAGTTGAGGAGTCTGAGTTGGTGGAATCCTAAACTGAGGAGTCAGAGTCGGCGTCGGTGAATTTTTGTACCGACTCCACAGCCCTGATAATAACTTAAGGATTTCAATTCAATGTTTAGTCAAGTCCAGAGTTTGTTGCTTGCTTCTGGTATGTAGTTTATGGCCCATTTGGGACCTGGCTTTTGACACGAATTGACTTTCTGCAATGATACCTGTTATATGAATTGCACACATCCCATCTGACTGTTTACAGTATTGTTGCAAATCACATTCATTGGAAATGGCTTGTTGGCAATTGTTCACACACAATAACTATTATGTTACACTAGTGTTTAGTTTTTTTTTCTCCTCTTTTATTTTGACTGGAGCATTTTTTTGGAAAAACATACCAGCAGACTACAAAGCAAGAATTTACTGAAACTTTAAAAAAAAATTACTTACTTTGCACCACACAATGATTGTTAAAGCGGTATCGTCACCATAAAAATCAAATTTCAACAGCAACTGGTCTGAGTGTATTAAGTGATAAAGATGCTAATAATGCATTCAAAACTTTCAAAACTTTTTCTGCTGTTATGATTTGGAGTTATCACATACTTAAGGAAACACTGGCTCTTTAGTAGTCGGTGCCAAAGAATTGCATGCTGGGGGTTCTTTTTATCTGTAATATGTTCCTCCTCTTCCCTTTATTTCCCTGCCTGCTGCTTATCTGAAACCTAATACCCTAATCACTTGTGTTTACAAGCAAGGCTGAGGTGACTCAGCGATTGGAGGAGACAAGAAAAAAAGTAAAGGGCAGAAATGACATCACGAGTTACCCTTTACTGTGGGCAAAAGACATGGCCCCCCACCAGGAACAGAATTCTCGTCATTTACTATATAACATTCACTGAAATCAAAATGTGAACAGTACAATACATGTGTTATGTAAGTAGATCAAGTATTTATCTACTTATATATGTGTTTTTCCCTGGAATAGTATGGCTGATCCTACTGCTTTAAAGTAAAGAAGCAAAGAACTACCTTTATAATGACTGATGTAAAAATTGTCACAAAAAAAAGACATTTGCATATAACAAAACCACTAGTTACTTTTGGGAGATTTTTTAAGTACCCATGAAGCGATATAGACAATAACACATTAGGTATGTGCTAAGGAGACATTGAGTATTTGATGTAAACATAATAAACTGTTGAAGAACATCAAACTAATCATCACTCACAAAATGTTCAGGCACTTTCTGGAGTCTCCACCTTAATGTCTCTGGATAAATTAGCTACCAGTGATGAAGTACAGATCCAAGTTCATACTAATGTCTCCTCTACTCTGCTGACCTTCTAGATGACCTTTCTATCACAGATGCTCAGAAGTCAGTTTCTGTTTCCAAGAGGAAGGGCTAAGGAGAACTGTACCTTCAGACTTCAAAGATACAGAGGCCTGGAGGAAGTAAAATGAGGGCTATGCACAAAGTATCGCTTGTGAGTATATACACTTTTTGGTTTTGAATTTGCTCAGCATATTTTTTGAATGTAATAAAAATACACAACAGTGTATTTTCTCTTTTAATGATGCTGGCAATTTCAGCAGGCCCTGCAAGCATCTATTCTGATCTGTTCAGTGGAAGACTGCCATAATGGGGAGCAGCCAAATCACTGATGCTAAGGACCAATCAGCATCTAAAGTAACTTCCACATTGTGCTAAAACTTCCATTTTTTTTATTTGGAAAAGCAAAACAGCAGCTGTTGTTTGCCATGTGTTGTAAAAGGCAGTTTATGCATCGAATGCTGCGGTTTATTCCAGAATGTGTGGGATGTATTTGATTTGTAATTCAGAAAAGGCATACCACAACCTTCCTGGTTTAAAAAGCCAGTCCATCAAAAGCACCTACTGGCTTCTTATGCTCCTAGAGAGCTCCGCTGGTGAGATATTCTTGTCAGGAATAGTCCAACTGGGAAGTGTGGATGGTGCATCTGGTAGAGAGTTCATGTGTAGGGATCTAGTTGCCTGTCCCTGAAACCTATGATTCTGAGAATACCTCCTGAGGGCCCATTAATGAAAAATAGTGATCTGCGCATAAACCCCCCAACCTACATTTGGCTAAAACATAGTCTCCTATAGTGACCTGCTGGTAGGCAGACCCCCCAATATGTGGCCCTAGCTCCCTGCAGAGCACATGTTGGGAACATTCTGAAACATCATAACTACCTAATCTTGCTTTAGCTCGGTCACATTCATCTCCCTGGCAGCGTTGTACTCACCGCTAGAGATCCAGGCTCACTGCAGTCACTTGACAGTGAGACTGGAGTGCTAGTGGCGTGTTACCTGTAGCCTCATAACTCACCACTAGAGTTCTGGGCTCACTGTCAATTTACCACAGTGAGCCTGGAGCTCTAGCGGTGAGTAAAAAGCCATCAAGGAGACAAGTGGGCAGAGCTGGTGCGAGGACAGGAAGCTATGATATTCAATATGCTAAAAATTCAGCAAATCCTGAGCTACAGTATTATCAACAAAATATCTCTCTATGCTGAATCTAAAACTTAACTTTTAATGAAGTCTGATAATTAAAAGCAAAATGCTGGCTGGAAATACATTACTAAATTACACTTGCAAGTAGTTGCCAAGCCTGCTCTGTCAGCATATGAGGGGACAACCTAAATTATCCCAGGCTTAGTGGCATTTACTGGTTAAAATGTAAAATCACACAACCCCCACCAAACAACCTGACATGTTTCACTTCTAACTGAAGCTTTTTTAAGGGAACAAGTGCTAAGAACGTGCAAATAGTGATAAGGTGCAAGAGTACATTGTAAAACAAGTATAAATTATAGCCTATAGGCTTATGTCATTGTAGCAGCCAAACGAACATGGCGGCTGACTTCAGCTTATATACCCTCCAAGGGGTTGTGGTTAGAAGCCACCTCCCCCTGACACTCCTTAAGGTCACTCCCTCCACTAGGGCCAGCACTCCATTGGTTCTCTGCCATTTTCTCCATAGAATCCACCAATAGGAGCATACTCAGTATAGTTCAATGTAAAGAAAATGAATCCCTTATCGTCTGACCCCATTCTCCAAAAACAATACATCCATACCTCTTCTATCATCACATAAGTGGATCGCATCAGAGGGGCGCTTATGGCTAAGCAGCATCTAAATCCGGCGCTTAACGCCAAGTATCGTAAAAGGAGCGTCCTGATTGGTTACCAGGATCTCCTCCGAGTCACCCTGCCCTGACCAATCAGCGCAGCCCATTAGTGGAGACCGACGTCAGGGTACTTCCACATATTGCGCCGTGGAGCGCACACGTCACATATCCTCGCTTGTAAACTTGATGCTGCACATCCAGGCTATGATAGGCCGAACGGATGTAACCATAGCAACCCCTCACCAGTACACATAAACATACGAGACCCAGCGTAGTTTGAAACCCCTACAGCTCCGCCTTGTAAGTTACAGTCGCGCTGTGTGGGGGATACATCGCTATTGCATAACCGCTAGTATATAGCCATTATCTATTAGCAAGCCGTGTTTACGCATATAATAAATAAAAGGGGGAAGGGGGAATGAGGGGGGATAAAGCATATAGAGATCTAGCAGAGTACACTATACAACTATGCTGGCATATCAAAGAAATACCAATGCGGTACAGCTAATAAGCATTGGAAGCCTTAAAGGGGACACACGGATATGACAAAGTACGTGCTTGGACCTACATCTAAGGGATCAAAAGAGACCAATTAAGGAGGACTGATCGAAAAGAGGATATACTGTACTAGAAAACCAAGGTAGGGTCTGAAAATAACTGATCATATATACCTGCTCAAAGCATAAGTATACAGCATATAAGGAGATGGTGCTGGGTAACCCATGATAACATGGTTCATAAAAAGGGCGTACAAGTGAAACCTTCATTGAGGCCATCTGGGCTAAGGGTGCCCAGTCTGTATATCCATCTGGATTCCAGTTGTCTTAACTTTTGATCCAGGTTACCCCCTCGGGGTCCCAAATGCCATTGCTGGATCACACAGTATTAGAATGTTTCCGTATCACCTCCATGTTTCTCATTAAAATGACGGGCCACAGACGTATTTCTCCTGTGCTTTATGTCCCCAAGGTGTTCAAGAATCCTTGTCTTTACTGCCCTTGTGGTTTCTCCAATGTACATTAGGGGACATGAGCATTGGATTGCATAGATCACCCCCTCTGAATCACAGTTGTAAAAATCAAATAGGTCAAATTTCCGACCATTCTTTGGTGCAGTAAAATTACTACATTTCAGAACTTGGGGGCAGGTTTTGCACTTGCCACATCTATGCATACCATTGAGTCTATGGTCCAGCCAGGTCTTTTTCTTTAATTTCTCTGCTTGATTTATAGGTTTTGCCGGTAGAAATGAATGTACTAATGCATCACCCAGATTTCTCCCTCTCCTATATGTTATTTGTGGTCTGGGAGGAATAAACTTTCCTAACCGCTAGTATATAGCCATTATCTATTAGCAAGCCGTGTTTACGCATATAATAAATAAAAGGGGGAAGGGGGAATGATGATGACAAACAATATCGGAAGTTAAAATAAAATCCAACAATGAAATTCCAGACTGAATTTGAGGCATTTTTAAAGACTGCACGTGACAAAGGGATTCTTGATAAAAGTGACTTTGACTGTATCAATACGAAACATCCTACTGTCCCTGTGTTCTATGCACTTTTAAAGGTCCACAAAAATTTATTGTCTCCACCTGGTAGACCTATTGTGGCAGGAAACAACAGCTTAACTGAAAATGCAAGTAGATATATCGATTTCTTCCTTAGACCATTTGCGGAAAGTCTCCCATCGTATCTGAGAGACACAATGGATCTACTCAACAAGCTACATGATATCAAAATTACAGCTAACACGTGGTTGGCATCATTGGATGTGGAATCCCTATATAATAATATTCAACACAATTTAGTGCAGTTGATCACTTCTTGAAATCTCGGAGTATATACGTTAGGGAGCACTCATTATTTCTCTTGGATCTTTTGAGATATATGCTTACCCACAACTATTTTCTCTTCCAGAATCAGTTTTTCCTACAGGAAAGGGGTTGTGCTATGGGGACGGCTTGTGCCCCCTCATATGCCAACCTATTCCTAGGTTGGTGGGAGGACGAGATCGTTTTCGGTGAGGACCTGGCGGTGTATGCATCACACATCTTATTCTGGGGCCGTTTCATAGATGACGTGTTCATCCTGTGGGACGGCCCCAGGGACATGTTCTTGGACTTTGTGGGTGAATTGAACAAAAACCACATAGGTATGTTCTTCACCCATGAGATTAGCTCTACATCTATTGATTTCTTGGATGTACATATTGTAAAGAACAACAGCGGGGGCCTTGATACGAGCATCTTTCGTAAATCTACATCGAAGAACTCTTTGCTGGCATGGGAGAGCCATCACCCGGACCCTTTGAAACGAGGGATTCTGAAGGGTCAGTTCCTCCGTGCACGTAGAAATTGTTCTGACCCAATAGCATTTGATAAAGAATGCAAAAACCTGCATAAAAGATTTAGGGATCGGGGGTATCCCCAAAAGGTCCTAACAGATGCTGAAATGAAAGCAAGATCCACTGAGAGAACAGAGCTATTGTGTCCAAAGGAGAAATTAGAACCCAATTTGGATGTGATGAGGATCATTAGCACCTATACTAAGCAGTCACCAATCATCAAGAAGATTATTGGTACCCACTGGCCCATACTCCAACTGGATAGAGATTTGAGAAAGTTTATTCCTCCCAGACCACAAATAACATATAGGAGAGGGAGAAATCTGGGTGATGCATTAGTACATTTATTTCTACCGGCAAAACCTATAAATCAAGCAGAGAAATTAAAGAAAAAGACCTGGCTGGACCACAGACTCAATGGTATGCATAGATGTGGCAAGTGCAAAACCTGCCCCCAAGTTCTGAAATGTAGTAATTTTACTGCACCAAAGAATGGTCGGAAATTTGACCTATTTGATTTTTACAACTGTGATTCAGAGGGGGTGATCTATGCAATCCAATGCTCATGTCCCCTAATGTACATTGGAGAAACCACAAGGGCAGTAAAGACAAGGATTCTTGAACACCTTGGGGACATAAAGCACAGGAGAAATACGTCTGTGGCCTGTCAGTTTATTGAGAAACATGGAGGTGATACGGATACATTCAAATACTGGGTGATCCAGCAATGGCATTTGGGACCCCGAGGGGGTAACCTGGATCAAAAGTTAAGACAACTGGAATCCAGATGGATATACAGACTGGGCACCCTTAGCCCAGATGGCCTCAATGAAGGTTTCACTTTTACGCCCTTTTTATGAACCATGTTATCATGGGTTACCCAGCATCATCTCCTTATATGCTGTATACTTATGCTTTGAGCAGGTATATATGATCAGTTATTTTCAGACCCTACCTTGGTTTTCTAGTACAGTATATCCTCTTTTCGATCAGTCCTCATTAGTTGGTCTCTTTTGATCCCTTAGATGTAGGTCCAAGCACGTACTTTGTCATATCCGTGTGTCCCCTTTAAGGCTTCCAATGCTTATTAGCTATACCGCATTGGTATTTCTTTGATATGCCAGCATAGTTGTATAGTGTACTCTGCTAGATCTCTATATGCTTTATCCCCCCTCATTCCCCCTTCCCCCTTTTATTTATTATATGCGTAAACACGGCTTGCTAATAGATAATGGCTATATACTAGCGGTTATGCAATAGCGATGTATCCCCCACACAGCGCGACTGTAACTTACAAGGCGGCGCTGTAGGGGTTTCAAACTACGCTGGGTCTCGTATGTTTATGTGTACTGGTGAGGGGTTGCTATGGTTACATCCGTTCGGCCTATCATAGCCTGGATGTGCAGCATCAAGTTTACAAGCGAGGGTATGTGACGTGTGCGCTCCACGGCGCAATATGTGGAAGTACCCTGACGTCGGTCTCCACTAATGGGCTGCGCTGATTGGTCAGGGCAGGGTGACTCGGAGGAGATCCTGGTAACCAATCAGGACGCTCCTTTTATGATACTTGGCGTTAAGCGCCGCATATAGATGCTGCTTAGCCATAAGCGCCCATCTGATGCGATCCACTTATGTGATGGTAGAAGAGGTATGAATGTATGTTTTTGGAGAATGGGGTCAGACGATAAGGGGTTCATTTTCTTTACATTGAACTATACTGACTATGCTCCTATTGGTGGATTCTATGGAGAAAATGGCAGAGAACCAATGGAGTGCTGGCCCTAGTGGAGGGAGTGACCTTAAGGAGTGTCAGGGGGAGGTGGCTTCTAACCACAACCCCTTGGAGGGTATATAAGCTGAAGTCAGCCGCCATGTTCGTTTGGCTGCTACAATGACATAAGCCTATAGGCTATAATTTATACTTGTTTTACAATGTACTCTTGCACCTTATCACTATTTGCACGTTTTTAGCACTTGTTCCCTTGAAAAAGCTTCAGTTAGAAGTGAAACATGTCGGGTTGTTTGGTGGGGGTTGTGTGATTTTACATTTTAACCAGTAAATGCCACTAAGCCTGGGATAATTTAGGTTGTCCCCTCATATGCTGACAGAGCAGGCTTGGCAACTACTTGCAAGTGTAATTTAGTAATGTATTTCCAGCCAGCATTTTGCTTTTAATTATCAGACTTCATTAAAAGTTAAGTTTTAGATTCAGCATAGAGAGATATTTTGTTGATAATATTCAATATGCTCCCAACATGTGCTTTGCATAAGAAAAACCTGTAAATATTATATCACCTGCAGATAAGCCACCCCCCCCCCCCCGACTTTTAGCAAAATAAATTGTCTAATCCATACAGTATATAGTACTGGAGTGTCATCAAAATAGCAGTGATGTGTCATGCCTCATTTTAGATGACTTTGCCCTGGGTGGCATGCATATTTTGAACTGCAAGGAGGGCAGGATTGAGCCCTGGGTCACACCATACTATGCTGGTACAGTGTTGGGCATGAAAGATCCCAATGATAATCCAAGATGGATTACTGGAAAATAACATTATCAATACTGTGCCTGTAACCTGAATATCAAGATTTCATGATCCACTGTATTAAAAATGTACTAAAAGATCAAGCAGGGACACTTTTTTAGGTCTCTTGCTACGAGCAGATCGGGTAAACTCTGTTTCACAGGTGTGATGTTTCTTGAAGCCGGATTAAAGAGGGTCAAATATATTGTTTCCTGAAAGACTGGCTTCAACCTGGAGATAGACAGCCTTTTTAATTACTTTTCCTAGGAAGATAGGGTTGAAGGTTAGAGAAAGGTATATAGCTGCTTGTGGAGTCTAGGTCTAGATTGAGGAATGGCCTGAAATATGAAATACTTTTGGACAAGGGTTAGGTTACAGTTAGACTAGTGGAGAGGCTGTTTGAGATATCTGTTTAAGCAGTTTCCTTGAAATCGGACCACATTGTAAAAATTTCCCTGCGTCTACTATTTAGCTCTGTATTGGGTTTAGATGTTGTAGACTGGATGGCAGACCAAAGAGAAAAGATAAAGAGAAAAGATAACCTAAGAAGAAGTGGTAAAATTTGCATCATATGAGCACAGAATACTGAGTTTTTGGAAGGTTGGGTTGCAAAGATTTTAACCTGGTTGGAATAACTGCGCTGATTTATTGACCACATTACTGCATTGTTTAGCTCCTTTATAGAGTTGTCAAACCAACATGCCTTATGTTGCAGTGTACGATTTCTGGTGCACAAGGGCACAGTAATGCAAGACGACAAATAGCTATTGTATTATAGCATCATAGAGACAAGGTCTGGTTTACAGTCAGTCAGTATATCAAGGCTGAGGCTTTCTTAAATATGTACTGCTGTATTACTTCAGATTTTTTACTCTGTATTTTACAGTTGATATTTTAAAGGAGACGTAGATAATATTGTGGTCTGACCACACAGCTGGACAGTAGATATTACAAGCTCTGAATGAAATATAAGGTCCATAGAATGGCTTTTTCTTTCTTGTGGGTGGCAGGGCCAGCAGCTTGAGACTAGCCTAGTACATTCATTGTTTGAATGTTTCTAACTGTGAAGAGCGGACATCTATCCATGCATTAGAGTCTTTCAGGATAATCCACATAGGCTCTTTCAATGTGAATCTAGGCAGGGGTTCAGCTATTTCCTTGAAAAAGGCCAAATTATTTCTCAAGGAGTGGTACATCAGCAGTATATTTGTATGTTTTTTTGAGCTTAAGGTTGGGCTACCAAGCATTTAGAAGACTGTGTGGAACAGTTCACCTTCGTAGTGCAACCTCTCCTTCCTTGTGGACTTGTCTCTTGCGGTGTACCTGGCTGGCAAGGCAGCTTCTTAAGTAAAGCTTGCATTTTTATCAAGTCATTTTACAGTTATGCAGGCCAGATCAGAAGATTCTGAATGACTGCTGTTTTGATGTTTATCAATCTGGCATTACAAAGAAGAACTTAAAGTCTCCACCTGGGGCGTGCATTCAGATAGTTGTTGCCATATTATTGTGTACATTTTGGCACCCTTAGTTCAAGCATTTGGATTTCCCTGTAGATACCACTGCAATTTGAGTTGTGGTGAGGAATGTTTTTGGTCACGGTCACCTCCATGAAAGACTGTTTTGGTGTTTCTAAGCATTCCAAGATATTTTAGCAAAAAATTACAGATGGATCAGTTAGACAAGTTTTATTGGGAGGCACTGAAATGTAAAAGTTCAATCATGCCCAGGTGTAAGGTATAAAGCTTCACTGTTTTCCTCCAAGCGGCTAACATGTTTCAGATGGGCCATATGCCCTTGCTTGGTTCAGCAAGTCCTGTCTACCGCATAACCTTACCCCAAAAAGAATAAAAAAAGACACAATATCCTTAGACTCAGTCGTATCTATTAAAATACAAGAGGTATAGGACCAATTTAGAAATAAGTCCACCAGAGGAATGCATACTTAGTTTGAAAACCCAATACACTTCTCTAAGTAAGAGCACTCTATGAACATCACTCAGCTGCCTTGGGCAAATCAACCCCTCTATGCACTAAAAACTAAAGGAGAACATCGCCTCCTTTTATATCATCATGACACACATTTGTTGTAGTCTAAAAACAAACTCTACAGTGCTCTGAAATAAGTAATCTAAAGCAGGCCATATACACAAAACATCTGTTTTCCTGTTCGATTCCTGGCAAATTTGGTCACTCTGCTCTATCTATTGCACAACGCGTCAGATTATAATGTGAATAATACCTACTATTATCAACTGGACAGAAAATCTTAGTTGATTGGGGCAAGGCAGGATCGGTGGTAGATTGACAGCCCATAGTATGGCACTGAATCGATTCAGATTAGACAGGGAGCAATCATTTTGCCACATTGGATAGCAATCTATGTGTGTATAACTACCTTAAGAAGCCACTTAAAGTGAATGGAAACCGCATTTAAAAAAATGAGACAGATACTTACCCAAGGAGAGGGAAGATTTTGGGTTGTATAGAGCCTTCCCGCTCCTCTCCTGGTCCCCTTGTTCCGGTTCTGGTTCGCCCGGTAGCAGTATTTGACTAAATTAGTCAAATACTGCTTTACCTGGCCGAAGGAGGCTTCAGAAGTCTTCAGGGAGCCCGAATGCTCCTGAAGAAGGTCAGCCCTGTACTGCACCTGCATAAGCACGCTCTCTTGCACGCTAACGTGTGTGCAGTATGGAGCTGCACGTCTTTAGAAGGACACGGCTCCCGAAGACTTCCAAATACCCTTTTGGCGGGGGATTGAAACGGGGGGGGGGGGGGAGCCAGCACAGGATAGAGGGCACCGAGAGAGGAGACAGAAGGCTCTATACGACCCAGAGCCTTCCCTCTCCTTAGGTAAGTATTTGCTTCATTTTTTTAAAAAATGCGGTTCTCATTCACTTTAAGAAGTAATTTAAGGCAAGTAGTCTTGCTAAATACGTATATTTTACATTAGAAGAGCAGTAGTTAGTGACAGAGAAAAAGTATTTTGTACAGCAGGAGAAAAATACTTTATTGTAGTAGTGCGGCTGAGACCTAAAATGTTGTGTGAGATGGACTTTTTACAGGCAAAATGTGAGACTGCAAATGTGGGGATTTACAGATAGCGACAACATGGCTTTTTAAGAACAATTATTATTATTGATTTATACCATCAACTTCAGTGGTGCTGCACAAAGTAAGCATCAAACATGGACACATAATACAGAGGTGGTAGAAACATAAATGTCACGGTGACTACTACAATGACCCTTGTATATGCTGAAGAGTTATTTTAAACAGAACATGAAAATTATCTCCTAGTAGAAAACCTTTGAGAAAAAGTGAATTGAATACGGGCCATAGTTGAAAGTACCTTGTTTTGATATTACTGTCCACCAAGAACTTAATAGGAGGAATGTTCTTCCATTTAGACCTCAGTTGGATAGAAAATGGGGCCATAAGCTATTCACTTTTTTTTCACACATCATAAGTAAACTGGTTTTTAAGCCATCAGCAAGCAAGAAAATGCTCAAAATAATTTTCATAGTATTTTTTATCCTACTTTTTGATACTTTTTCAAAGTGCTGAAAAGTTATTTTGAGCAGAAGATGAAAATTATCTCCTTGGAGAAAACGTAGGCGAAAAACGTAATTATATGTAGTATGAGGGAACAGGGAATACTATGAACAGCTTCTGTAGGCAAGCTCTCATGCTACATGGTAGAATTGGCCAATCATTGGCCAATAAAAATTGGATGTGTGTACAAGGCTTAAAGCTACATACAGGCGTTTAACAAGTGCACACGACCATCCGCACAACCTGAAAAACCGCACGACCTGACATACCGCACAACCTGTATGTTCACACCTCCAAATGGATAAACAACCAACTCATTTACATACTGTGCACACACACACAAGCAGAGCGGCAGACTACACATTGAAAACAAGTACAAGTCATTAAAACGTCTTATACACACACGCATCAACTGCATGATATCAGACCAACAGTCGTGTGAATAGATCCGACAGTTGAATCGTTCGAAACACCTGTTATCAGTTGCTCATCAAGTCGTTTTCACGTGTACACATGCTTGATTCTCGTCCAACAGTATAAAACAGACTAAAATCAGATGACAATCAGGCAGTTTGGTTGAGTGTGTGTACGGACCTTAGGATGTGTATGTGGTTAATGGTTCCTATATTGGGATTTCAAAACTTTTTGGGAGAAAAGTCCTTTTGAGGAAGCTTGGCGAAAGGCATAGAGACACATGCAAGCTTCTCCTTCTGCTGTGCCATGGTTGAATTATGTACTGTATATGTGGCCACAAGGGATGTATGTATGGATTGTGACTAAGTTGTAGCAATGACTACATTTGTGGTAATGAAAACTGAAGTATGTAACATGAAAACATTTCCTGTGTCAATACATGTACTTCATTTACATGGATACTGTCTATAACCAAGACAATGTAGAGGCTATTTTTAACTTTAAGTAATTAATAAAGTATAGAAATATTGGTGAAACTACATTAGTGTGTATTCGGTCTACTGTATATTTGATTGCTTCAAAACAAGTAACTCAAGCCATTATATTGTTTTAATTGTATATTATTACAACTTTTAAAAGGAACACTGACTGAGGAACCGTTTATATTTTGTTCGTTTCTGTGCACAATTGTATTTAAAGATGTACAAATGTGAGAGGCCGAGAGGCAGGGCATGGAGCTACTGAACAGAACAGCAGCCAGTAATCCCCTTACATCAGTAAAAATAACCACAGACATCTAAGTATGGTCTTCTTAGCAGTAAGGGGATAACCATTGTCAGGGCATTGACTGGAAGACTGTGTACACAAACAGGAGTATTCAGCTTGACCTAAAGCTCCTGTTAGTGAAATGGATTTAGAAGGTAGTAGACTGTAAACACTATAGGAACTAGCTTATCCAAGAGGAGAAAAGTAGTATTTGTGAAAGATTCCTCCTACGACTGGTACCCAAAGGCATATCTACTGAGTGGAAGACCCCGCATCAGCAAGGTGGTCCAGGACCATGGGGAACCTGAGCCTCACATTTTTACCCTCCCATCATTCCTCCTCTCCAGAGCAAGTGTTGTTGTGGCTATGGGTAAGGGGAGTCATGGTGGCTGCTCTATAAGATTGGGAGTAGGGTCACGATGACCACACTCTTTATATAACACCTGGCCATGAGGATCACCTTGGGGGTTGGGGGAGGGGTTGCAAATGTAGTAGGCCCAATCTAAGTTTTGCTGGGAGCCCCACGATGTGTAGTTATGCTCCTGCTGGTACTGTGTGAACAGTACAGTAAGGCTGTATGCACAGGAGGGAACCTGTTGGCCACCATTCTGATTCTGCATCAAATGCAAGTCAATGGCATTGTATTTCATTTGCCTTGTGTGAATTTTCTGCAGAGGGAAACGGTATATATATAAGCTTTTTTTTTCGCACCGGACATGCAACTCAGATGCATTGGAAGTCAATGCGAATTGCATGCGAATGTGAAGATAATGACACACAATTTAATGTATATTAAGTTCTTTGATATGCACAAAAAACCCAGAATTCGCATAAAAGCCCAGACAGACAAAAGAAAATCAGAAATAACAAAATGCAGAATCACAAATACGAAAAATGACTATTATTTATTTATATATTATTTATATGTTACGTGTCATACACGTTTATCTCATTATGTCACATTTCACCTCAGGTACTCTTTAAGGCTTTGGCCCTACTTATCAGACATTTGCACAAAGACATACTGCAATATGTGCAGGAACAATCAACATTTAGTTTCAAAAATGTTTTTGAAATGTTTTAGCAGAGTAGTACAGGCAATAATGACTTTGGGCAGACTCCCATATGGTAAGAGCCACCAGCGAATAATACAAAACTATAAGCATGAGATTAATTGTAACATAACAGGTATATGGCTCGAGAGTAGCCAAATAATATAAATTGAGCAACTTGAACTATAGACAAGAGGTAAGTTGAGACCATTGTGAGGTTAACAGGCATATAATAAATACACCAGAATTAAGCTGTAGTATAGATTGAAGACCCAACCCATCTCTGAAATCAATCCAGGGTTCCCAAATTGTAGAAAATTGAGACATTTTGTCCTGGACTCATGTGTTCACATACCATTATATGGTCTATGCGGGAGTTTAATGCGGACCGACGCAGTTTAAATCTACGGTGGGCGGGTGGCGCTGCGGTTCTGACTCTACGTCCCATTCACCGTGCACCCCCACCCATTCCCACCGCTCTCGCCACTCTGTCCCCGCCGCAATGTGCGGCCCTGCCACCTCTATGATGGCCGAGCATTGTGAGCCGGACAGGAGCCGTTTTCATTGGCTCCTGGCCCTGTCATTACTGTAAGCCATTCCCATTGGCTTACATTGAGTGACAGGGTCAGGAGCCAATGAAAGCCGCTCCTGACTGGAGCACAGCGCTCTGCCATCATAGAGACGGCAGAGAGAGCAGCCTGCGGCGGGGACAGAGTGGCTTGACCGGCGGGATGCGGCGTTTTAGCGTACCAGCAGCCTCTGGTGCTTAAGGGGGCAGATGCTGCTGGTACCGAAGTGGTTAACACAGTAACCGAGAGAGTGGGTTTGAGCTACGAGAAGCAATGTAAGTTTTCGCTACTACTAAGTTAAATTGTAGAAATCTGTGATGCGGATTTTCTCATTTTGCTGATGTTAGGCTGAGTCAGGGTAATCCAAAAACGTCAGACAATGGGGCATATCCACCAAATGTGGACCGCAGACCCTTCGTCCTTGAAAGCACTTAGCAGAGCGGGTTGTGTCCAATCTATGAATTTTCAGGGAAGCCTCCAAATTAGAAGTCTGAAGCCTTCCTCTTGACAGCGTATTGAGGCACTGGGCCCATTGCTTATCTGACATATTTATTCCTAAATCAACCTCCCAGTTTATCATGAATTTAAGTTTTAGGGCCAAGGGGGTTGATTAAAGGAGGAGTATAACAAGGAAAGGGTTCCCATACCAAGAGGGTCATTTGAGCATAGTCTCTCAAAGAATGTAGGGAGTATCTCTTGCCCTGGTTTACCCCTAGGGTAGTGGTAAATTTGGTAGGCCCAGAACAACTCGGAAGGTGGCAGTGGCATATCTTCCCCGAATTCAGACACCAAACTGCCTTTCCTTTAAAAATCCAGCAGAGTTATTCTACAGTTACAAAGGATCTCCTGGAGGGAGAATGAAAAGGGAGGGGATCTCCTGGAGAGGGGAGGGAGAAGATTGAAGGCCATATTTAAAGCGGACTCACCTCCATATATTCAGGGTATGGGCAGTGTAAGGGGTCTCAAGTGAGTCCTGGGCCCTTGACTGTCGTGTGAACCAGTGTTTGTGGTTTTAAATGTATTTTTTGCAGCTTCCAAGATGCGGGTGGTTGGTAGGTGAGTGGTTAGGGAGGGGACCCTTGTGGGAGCAGTGCCTGCATTATGTCCCTGCTAGTGACATAATATATGATTACATCCAACTGAAGCCTCCCACCTGAATGCTGTATAATTTATGCAATTCCTGCTAGATTTGGTATGGCAGGAAAAGGGTGTATAATTGTACACATGATTGGCTGACAAGCCACTGCTGACCAAATAAAGGTAATAAATTGCTAGAGCTGGGAGTGTGCACTTGATTTTCATGTGTTTTGCAGTCAGCATTCAGTTTAGAGGCAGTGTGGGTGATTCCATTGGTGGTGAGAGTTCCAGGGCTCACCTGTACCTCCCTCTAGGTATCGCATGCTGGTTTGGGGGTCCTGGCCTGTGGAGCGTCCGACTGTCGTGGGAGCCAGTGTTTGTGGTTTCAGATTTCTTTTTTGTAGCTTCCAGGATGCGGTTGATTGGTTAGTGGTTAGGGAGGGGAACCCTTGTGGGAGCAGTGCCTGCAGGGCCGGGCCGAGGCAGAGGCGAGAGAGGCTCCAGCCTCAGGGCGCAGTGTGGGAGGGGGTGCGCAACTCACTCAGCTATCATTCCCCTATTGTGTTTGAAGCAGAGAGAAATAAGAAAAGGGGATACATGGCAGTGACTGCAAGCCAGATAACTAGAGATTAAGGTTGAGCACCTCTGAGTCTAATAGCAATCAGTGTGTGACGGCTGGGGTGGGAGGGATGGAGGGGCGCATTTTGGTGTCTCAGCCTTGGGTGCTGAAGGACCTTGTCCCGGCTCTGAGTGCCTGCACGGGGCATCATTGCTAGTGACATAATCTACGATTACGTTCGACCAAAGCCTCCCACTAGGGATGATCAGAAAGTGCAATTTCTGATTCCGCGGAATTCCGTCAGCGCTAAATTCCGTAACTTTTACATTCCGTCGAAATTTTGCGGAATTCCGCGTTCCGACAAAAAAATTTAAGTAACCTCAATTGAAACCTCGTTTTTGATAAATTGTAGGCCATGGGACCTAGTAGCTGTTCCACCGGTCATTTTTTTTTTTTTTGAGCAGCAGGAGTTGTCGTAGGCCATCGGACCTAGAGGTGGTTCCACTGCAGTCCTTAAAAAATTATTTAGGAGCAGCAGGAGTTGTCGTAGGCCATCGGACCTAGAGGTGGTTCCACGGCAGTCCTTAAAAAATTATTTAGGAGTAGCAGGAATTGTTGTGGGCCATGAGACCTAGAAGTGGTTCCACGGCAGTCATAAAAATTTGTTTTTTGAAGCAGCAGGAGACGGTGTTGTCGTAGGCCATGGGACCTAGAGGTGGTTCCACGGCAGTCATAAAAAAATGTTGTTTGGTGCAGCAGGAGTTGTCGTAGGCCAATTATTGTAGTCAGTATCTTATTATTGTATTGTAGTAGTCATTATCTTCTGAATCAGTGAGAGGAGCCTTATAATTGTCACTGATCCATGACTCGTTCATTTTTATGAACGTTAGTATGTCCACATTGTCTGTGGACAGACGGGTCCGTTGGTCGGTGACCACCCCACCCACATCGCTAAATACTCGCTCAGAAAGAACACTGGCGGCGGGGCATGCAAGAACCTCCAGTGCATACTGAGCGAGTTCAGGCCAGGTATCCAGTTGTTTTGTCCAATACTCCATGGGGTCATCATTACTCTTTATATTGTCTGGAGCACTGGCCAACCCCAAGTAATCATTCACCATACGGGCCAGCCGCTGGCGGTGACCACTTTGTCCACTGGTGGTGCTGCTGCTAGAAGGAGTATCTGGCATTGGCTGGTAAAATTCCTTCAGCATACTCAGCAGGTTCACAGATTGGCTATTGGTGCTGCTGCTGGGAGTGGGACCACCAGACCTTTACTGAGTGTGATGAGGCTTGGTAGCTTGGGCCCGGGATACAGGTGCAGGAAACGCATCTTCTACCCAACGAAGAAGGGCATCCTGGATCTGGCTCATCCTGGTGTCTGCTTGGGAGGGGGGGTATGAACTGGCGCATTTTCCCCTTGCACCGGGGATCTAAGATGGTGGCCACCCACATGTCGAGCCTTGATTCTAGAGTTTTAATCCGGGGGTCCTTGCGGAGGCATTGGAGCATATGTGCAGCCATAGGGAAGAGATGTCTGTCATTTATCACCTCTTCCTGGCTGTCAGACTCAGAACTGTCGTCATGCTCCAGCTCCACATCATCTGAATCTTCTTCCCACCCCCGGACAATGGGCTCTTCCGCTTCCACAAGCTCTGTCTCCTCATCCAGGACTGGAGCATGCCCACTCACTCCCCCACTTGACTGACCACTGTTCAGTAAGGCTTCCTCCCCCTGTTCGAGCAGTTTGTCAAGAGCTTTGTCCAGCATGAAGACAAGAGGGATTACCTCTGATATGCTGCAGTGCTCCTCACTGACTACTTTTGTTGCCTGCTCAAACGGCTGCAAGACTTTGCACACCTGTCTAATCAGCTGCCACTGGTCCCCAGTAATGTAGTCCAGTGGCCCTGTTCTGGTGGAAGATGTCTCAGACAGGTATAGCCTGACCGCCATGCGCTGCTCCCACAACCTCTCCAGCATGTGGAGGGTGGAGTTCCACCACGTCAGACAATCGGAAATAAGCCTGTGCTGCGGCAGGCTATGGCAGCGCTGCAGCAGTTTCATAGCCGCAGTGGCAGTTGCGGAGCGACGGATGTGGGCTAACACTTTTCATGCTGAGGCCACAGCATCCTTCAACCCATCAAAAGTTTGTAGAAATTTCTGGACTACAAGGTTGAAGACGTGGGCCAAGCAAGGTAAGTGAGTGTAGCCACCTTCCGAAATGGTGGCCAGCATGTTGGCACCATTATCAGACACCACTACACCTGTGTCCAGTTTTCGGGGGGTCAGCCACTGCCGAATCTGATCGTGTAAGGCTGCAAGGATTACAGATCCGGTTTGCCTGTTCTCGTCCATGGATTCCAGTTTTAGCACTGCTTGGCATCGATGGTGCTGCAGACCAGTGTAGGAGCGGGACCACTTGCTGGGAGGCTCAGCAACGTCAGACTGGCCTTGGACAGAACAGGTAGCAGAGGGAAGTAGAACAGGCCTCTCCTTCAACCCACGTGGCGGCACCACCAGCTGAGATGCCCCAGATCTTTCACCCTCCTCAGCAGCACCATGGAGGATGACCCAATGGGCGGTAAAAGTGAGATACTTTCCCTGCCCATGCCTGCTGCTCCAGCCATCCATAGTGAATTGCACCTTGCCACCGACAGCGTGATCCATAGACCGGCCGACACACTCCACAATGTGCTGGTGAAAGGCAGGGATAGCATTCCTGGCAAAATAATGGCGGCTGGGAATCCGCCATTGTGGAGCAACATTGTTCATCAGTCTGCGGAAGGGGGCACAGTCCACAAACTGGTAGGGCAGCAGCTGTTGACCCAACAGTCTTTCCAGGAGCGCATTGTTTTTGACAACAAAAGGATCACTTGCAGGGAGCATCTGCTTCCTCTGCAACATTTCTGGCACAGAGGCCTGATGCTGGAACACTGGTAATTCAGAGGAAACCAACAAGGGTAATTATGAGGTGCTTGCCGAGGTCTGGAGTCCTCTACCAGCCTGGCATGCAGAGGGATTTGAAGTACAATGGGATTGAGCAGGATGGATAGGGACAGGGCGAGTATAAAAAAAAGAGGAGGGGCCTGTGGCTGCTGCTTTTCCTCCACTCATCTGATTGTAATTTTTTACATATTCAAACTCCTGTCTGTGGTGGTTGCGCAGGTGACTTATCAACCCTGAAGTGCCGAACCTGGTGCCCGATTTGCCTCTGCTCACCAATTTACGGCACACAGAACAGACTGCCCTGGATTCATCCTCTTCCAGAACAGTAAAATAATTCCATGCAGGGGACGTGCATGCACGTCCAGCAGTGGTGCGACCTGTTCTAGATCCTCGATGCACAGCATTGGACTGGTGGCGGGTACTGACAGATGGGAAAGCACTTGCAGGCTGCTGGCCAACCGTCTGCTCTGTTTCTACAAGCTGCTAACGCCTGCTAGTGCCTAAACCAACTTGTGGCAACCACATTCGATCAGCCACCTCATCATCAAAAATATCATCCAGTTCAGTAAGTGACTCTTCTGGACCCTCCACCTGGCCACCAAACACCTCTGTAGTTGAGTGGTGGTGATGTTGGTGTGGACTGGTGACGCTGGATGAAGAAAACACAGAGGCCATTTCTGTCACTACAGAACCCACCACTTCCTGGGAGCTTGGTCCCATGGTCTCCTCCAATGCCTCCTCCCAAACCTTCTCCACATCTCTCTCAGCGATGTAGGTGTGCTTTACTTCTGGACCGGAGTACTGGGAGGAAACAACCTCGTCAGGAGAAGCAGCTGCGGTCGGGTTGTGGTCATGAGGAACCTGGCGGCCACTACTGGTGCTGCTGCAACTAGCTTCAAGTTCCACAGACTGGGTAGAGGGTTCCTGATCTAAATAATCCACAACTTTCTTCGCCTCCTGCTCTGTCAAAAATTTCCTGCGTGCTGCAAACACAGGGAAGACATCTCTGACCAGGGGGGAACGCTTCCTGCTGCTGTTGCCACCCTCAACCTGATCACATACTTGACGTGATCCACCAACATCACCATCACTCCATTTCCTTTTAGGAGTGGCAGGAAATTGCTGCTGCTCTCGCTCCATTATTTTGGGGCCACGAACTTTATTGGGGAAAGGGTATGAGCGACAGAACAGAACAGAAAATAAGGGGGTGAAATAAAGAAAATAAATCAAAAAAACAAAGAAAACAAAAAACAAAACAAAAATTAGAAAACAAACAAAAAAAAAAACTTGCACTACACTCACTCAACTAATCAATCACTAATCAATCACTTAACTCACTCTCACTCTGTCAAACACTGAGCCTGCGGCCTGGCTGGCTCTGCAGCAACTACTAGCACACTACACTACAATCTATCACTCAAACTAACAATCTACTGTCACTCTCTCACAAATACACCTAGCTTACTACTACTAAAATAGCTCACACTCTAACTCTCTCTCACAGAGTCTTTAAAAAGTGTATAACTACATTTCATTGACTGACAAGCGCCTGCTGACCAAATAAAGGTAGGAAATTGCTTGAAGTGGGACTGTGTATTTGATGTTCGTGTGTTTTTAAGGAGTTCCTGAACCAGGGGACGATAGTTCCACTTATACATGGCATTGATGTCATTACACAATTTAACTCTCAAGTACTGGAGGAAATTAGGTTGGTATTGAAAACAAAAGATTTAGGCAATCATCTTACCTATATCTGTGGAATAGTTGCAGAACATTATCTTTGACTTCTCAACATTAAGTTGCAAACCAGAGATTCTGCTAAAGGATTTAAAAGTGTTCAGAAGGTTTGGGACAATATCATGGGGTTGAACGATCAACATTTACTTACATCTGCACTGAGAAAAATATAAATTCTTGGCTGTTTCTGATCAGTCACTAGAAGATTCAGTTGGAATAAATGGCCAATTATTTTGATTAGATCACTTATCAAGAGTAAATACTGCTAAATTGCAGCTCTAAGGTATAAGTCTAAAAACAAATTTTGTGACTATGATCACATGTCTATTGATATATCATATACATGGATCTTCTTATGTGTGGTCCTGAGGTGCCATCATTTCCATCTAATATTTTACATTTAGTCCACATGATAAGGGACTTTTACATTAGCCCTCCCTTGTCTGTGAGACGTCTGCGTGGAATTCTTTTTGCTAGGTAAGCATGATATAACCCAGGAGTAATCTTTCCTTATCATGTCCTGAGTAGTTCAGGGAAAATGTGTTGAACATAACCATTGATCACACCTGGACAAAGGTACCTTCTCACCTCACATGCTTGTCTGGAAAAAGCTACTTATCTAAGGCATTTACAGCTTTGCACTAAGATGGCAGGAAAAAAGTTAAAAGCGCTATCAATGACCAAAGTCTATGAACAGGGACTATAGAAAGAGAAGTAGCAGGAGATGTGGAAGACAAGGGTCATACAGTTTCTGACAGTGCAACTACTAAACTATAATAAGGAAGGAATACCATAATGCCAAGGTCAATGGGATTTTTGCCATTTTCTATAACTACAAACATTCTTAGGATATGCGTACAGAATAATTACAGCAAATCTGAAGTGATTCTTGATCCCATAGAGCCTTCCCAGTCTTCTCTCCATGCCATCAGTCCACTGCTGTCCCCCATTGAAATTCCATGCCTTCAGGAGTCCTCTTAAAGCTTCAGAAGCATCCCTCAGTGCTTCTGAAGATAGGCGCACTGTACTGCACATGGATAAGCCTGGACTTTTGTTTGCATAGTACAGGCCCATTCATCTTCGGAAGTACTCGGATACCTGAGTCCTACCAAAGCCTTTATGACAACTCCCAAAGGGTTATTCATCCAACTGGTTGAATAACTTCAAATAGAAGTAGGGGTTGGACAGCAGTGGACCGATGGCATGGAGAGATGACTAGGAAGGCTCTATGAGATCCAGAGCCTTCCCTCTACATAGGCGAGTGTCTAACTTTTTTCGCAGTCTTAAGGTTGTGTATAACCTGGTTCACATTCGACTAAAAAATGTACCATTATCTGCATCAGAGAACAGCAGTTAAACAGACATGTTGACGGATCCTATGTTATGTACAGAATCCATTCATACATGTCTGTTTACTATGGATTTGCTGTCTCTTTTGCATTGAACGGAACCCAGGGTTGTGTGGTGCATGATAATTACAACACTGGACAAGCATCTGTATATATGGCATGTGAGAGACACAACAGAGACACTCTGAATGAACAACTTGTTATGTGGACAGTGACAGCGCACAAATCCATTTTAGGCAAATCCATGGACCTAGCCTAACAGCCAGTATTACTTACCTTGGTACAAGTGGCATGATGCACTAACCATCAGTAATATTGCAGTGGAGAGACAGTGCACAGCAATATTACCGGTACTTCCGAAACCAGTGTACCAGGAGTTACGCTATTAACGCAACCCACAGAAATCAAATAATGCAAGCATGCTATGTTAACAGCCTAACTCGTGGTACACTGCTGTTGGTAATACCGTTAATATTGCTGTGTGTTGTCTCTGCACAACAATATTACTGCAGCCGCTAACTAGTGCATCTGGTCCTAAAATAGTGCCGAGATGAATTGAAGTGTCTGATTTTCTACATTTTCAGCCCTCGGGCTTGTCATAGTCACATGATGTCAGGGTCTGATGGCCCATACTCACGGGCAACTTTTTTGGCCTGTCAGAATCAGAATCAGAATCAGAATCAGAAACTTTATTTCGCCAAGCACGACTGGGTCGTGCCCGGAATTGGGCTTGGCACGTACAGGGTACTGATACACGATATACAGTGTTTACAGATACAGGACAGGACACGCAGTAGGAACAGAACATTACACAGAATACAGAACATTATATAACTTTTATGCAGAGGGAGACAATGTGGCATAATTACAATACAAAAAAACAACTGAAAGGTATGCTTGAGCTGGAGCGGCGTCTATGTGCAGGGTGCTTCAGTGCGTCATGGTATTGTGGGGTGGGGATGGGCATTTCCACGGAGAGAGTTCAGGAGGTTGACAGCCGAGGGAAAGAAACTGTTCTTATGTCTAGAGGTCCTGGTGTAGATGGATCGGAACCGGAGCTTCCGGCACGAGGGGAGCCGATTAAAGAAGCGGTAGCCTGGGTGCGTGGGGTCGTTGGCGATCTTTAATGCTCTGGTGTTCAGCCTGGAGTGGTAGAGGAGGTCCAGAGTGGGAAGGGATCTCCCGATGATCCTCTCTGCAGATTTGATGACCCTCTGCAGTTTGAGCTTGTCGCTGGCGGAGGAGCTGGCGTACCAGACCAGGATGGACGAGCATAGGACGGATTCGATCGTGGCGGAGTAAAAATTTATCAGGAGTTTTTGGGCCATACCGAACTTTTTCAGTTGGCGGAGAAAGAAAAGTCTCTGCTGGGCTTTCCTCTGTGTTGAGGCAGTGTTGGTGTTCCACCTCAGGTCATTGGAGATAGTTGTGCCCAGGAGGCGGACACTGGGGACTCTTTCCACCTCCATGCCATCAATGTGGATTGGAGGCGGGGAAGAGGCGCGCCTCCTGAAATCAACGATCATCTCCACCGTTTTTGCTGTGTTTAGGACCAAACCATTCTCTCTGCACCAGCGGCATATGCTTTCGACCTGGTGGCGGTACGCCTTCTCATCATTTTTGGTGATGAGACCTACAATGGTCGTGTCATCGGCAAATTTGATTACTTTTACCGAGTCTGACGTGGATTTGCAGTTGTTCGTATACAGAGAGAACAGAAACGGCGACAGGACGCAGCCTTGTGGGGCCCCTGTGTTGGTGATCCTAGGTTGTGAGGAGATGGTGCCTAACCTGACGACCTGGGACCTGTTGGTGAGGAAGTCCGTGATCCACAGGCGTAGGGTGGGGTGGACTCCTAGCGCAGCGAGATTGTCTTGAAGTATTTTAGAGCTGATGGTATTGAATGCTGAGCTGAAGTCCAGTAGGAGGATCCTGGCGTAGGAGTCCGGCCCATCCAGGTGATCATAGACGTGCTCCAAGCAGATGTTGATGGCGTCATCTGTGGACCTGTTCGCTCTGTACGCGAATTGGTGCGGGTCCAGCAGTCCCTCAGTAGAGTGCTTAAGGAGGGGTAGCACCATGCTTTCAAAAGCTTTCATGATCACGGATGTAAGTGCCACGGGCCTGAAGTTGTTGAGGTCGAGGATGCCCTGCTTTTTGGGGATGAGCGTGTGCGCGACAGGCCGGCGACAGCTCATCGCCAGGTCCCTCCGCATACAGACGGCGGAGGGACCTGGCAACTGATGCGGCGGAAGCTGTCGCTGTTGCTCCTCCCCCCGCCGGAAGCCCAATGTATTCCTTTCTTGTTGCTGTCGCTAGTCCGCGTGAGTCACGCGGACTAGCGACAGTTGCGGCGGAGTTGCAGCGGCAACTGTCGCCAGGCGATTGAGCGGTTCAATCGCCTGGCGATATCAGCGACGAGCGACAGTTTGGGGTGCGCGCTCGTGCAACGCCGCATACTCACGGGCGACCTGTCTCCGCAACACGCGCGCGCCGCGTGTTGCGGCGACAATTGTAGCCCGTGAGTATGGGCCATTACTAGCATTAGGAGTTTACTTGGGGATTTGTTACGGCTCATTGGAGCTCTGTTTTTGAAATAAAAAAAAACATCTGTTTTGTGTGATACACATGTAATCCTATTAGCAATTTAAAACCTTGTTCTTATTCTGTAGCAAATGAAAAGCAGAAAAGTACCACACTACTATGAAAAGAATGTCTTGCCTCCTATTTCCCTTCATTCACAAGCTGTTATCCAGTATGGCCCATACACAATTAACCTTTTCTCCTTAGTTTCTCCTAGGTAATATGTACACAACTTGTCAATAAAATGTCTTATAAACCATCAGCAAGCGAGAAAATATTCAAAATAATTTTGATAGTACGTTTCAACCTACTTTTAGTGCTGAAAAGGCATTATAAAGAGAAGATAAAAAATGATTTCCAAGGAGAAAGCTCAGAAGAAAAAGTTAATTGAATATGGGCCTATGTCTTCTTACTTAACCACTTGCCGACCGCGCACTCATACCGCGCGTCGGCAAAGTGGCAGCTGCAGGACCAGCGACGCAGTATTGCGTCGCCAGCTGCAGGCCGATTAATCAGGAAGCAGCAGCTCGCGCGAGCGGCTGCTTCCTGTCAAATCACGGCGGGGGGCTCCGTGAATAGCCTGCGGGCCGCCGATGGCGGCTCGCAGGCTAAATGTAAACACAAGCGGAAATAATCCGCTTTGTTTACATTGTACGGCGCTGCTGTGCAGCAGCGCCGTAAGGCAGATCGGCGATCCCCGGCCAATCAGCGGCCGGGGATCGCCGCCATGTGACAGGGGACGTCCTGTCACTGGCTGCACAGGACGGATAGCGTCCTGTGCAGCCCGGAACACCAGGGGGGCCAGGTAGGAGAGGGAAGGGGGGGGGGATTTCGCCGCGGAGGGGGGCTTTGAGGTGCCCCCCCCCCGCAACACCGGCAGGCGCGATCAGACCCTCCCAGCACATCATCCCCATAGTGGGGGAAAAAGGGGGGCGATCTGATCGCTCTGGATGCACCCTGATCTGTGCTGGGGGCTGTAGAGCCCACCCAGCACAGATCACAAATAACAGCGCTGGTCCTTAAGGGGGGGTAAAGGGTGGGTCCTCAAGTGGTTAAAAGCTGCTCATACTACTCACATCAGCATACTTCATGGACCCCAAGGCACAGCCAATCATTTACTGTATTTGATCTAAGGCACTCCTCCAAGCTCCTCCTCCTATAGCAGGGCTTTGTTTTATTACGAGCCACCAGCAGGATTGATGCAGGCTGAAGAAGACTGCATACAAAGCTGTATTCACAAATTCACAATTTTGGCTGCAACTTACAGCGACATTTGGGGACATACAAACAGGCCCGGATTTCTGCAAAGGCCACAGAGGCCACGGCCTAGGGCGATAAAATCAGATAAGATCAGAAGGGCGGCATGACTTGGAGAGAGAAGAAGTCATATGTCAAAGTAAATCATCTCCTCTGTTCCCGCAGCGCAGCCATCCAGCGCCCTGCTCTGCACTAATAGAGGAATTCCAGAGTTCCCCAATCCCTGCACCTCTCACTTTCTGATGTGTTATAACAATCAGGATCAATCATAACTGTCACCTGATGATCCAATTATTTATATGGATCGACATACAGTACAAGTGGATGTGAGAAATACCAGGGATTTACATTACAAAGAGGATAAAACTAAGTTCCGCTGAGTTCTATTGCAGGCATTCACAAACATTTCTGCTAGTTTCTTCGCCTTCTCTTTTAGAGCTGTGACACTGTCTGACCCCAGCAGTTGTAAATTACACTTTCTTATCTAGGCCTAATTTATTGCTTTTTTTTCTTCCTAGCCAGTGATCTGGTCTCTGCTCAAGTTAACTCTTTCCTGACTCATTTTCTGTCCTTCATCTCCGACCATCTATGAGAACTGCTGCAGCCTGGAATAAAAATGCTGTATGCTTCCCTTTCATTGCTACACTGTCACTGTCACCTGAGCTGTTACTACCTCTATGCTAGTGTGTTTGGTTTGGCATCCTTCTGCTTTCCTGTAGCAGTAAAGCATTGTACCATCTTAGCCATCAGCAAAAGCAGAGAGTTTTGAATCAGGATGATACCATTTATTGACTTAAAAGAAAAAGAGTAATCTTTCTGCTAATAAGCCTTCTTCAGACTTTGTTCCTGTATACTGTCTATATGTTAGAGCACACCACCATATGTACATTCAGCATTCAAAAGAGATACGTAGATTTTTCGGCAAATATAAATAAATGTCATTCAGATGCTTTAAAGTGGAGCTGAACTCTTGCACAGGACAGAAGGAAACCATGCAGAGAAATGCACCATGTACGTATTTAGAGAGCCTTTCGAATTCTTCCACATCTGTGTCTAATCACAAATTTGATATTTTCCCTGTGTCACCTGACTGCCACAGCATATAAGCTTATTTTAAAGCACAAGATGTTAATATACTTGCTTCCATGAAAGTAGGAATTAGACACACTGTCTATTTATTGCAGGATTTGTATCAGCTGTAACAAAGAAATGTTTTTTCTTTAAAGGTTATGTTGTTGAGTATCTTTTAGAGCAGAGAGGAAGTTCTGAGTTCAGGTCCACACTAATTACAACCAAACATCCAAAGTGGGTCTTGACAGGATGTTTGCTACTTACCTGTTCTCTGTTTTGTTTGGGCTTTTCTCCATTGCTCTGCCCTGCCACCTGTTTGTGGCTCCAACTGCAGTCAGCCGCACAGAGGACAAAGAAGCAGCGCATGCTCTGGCCACTTGCTCTCCCTGTAATTTCCTGCTCCTGCCCAGATGTGCACAGCAACCAAGGCCGGTACAGTGTTATGCATTCTTGACGAGTACCGATCATACATCAGCGTAATTTCTCAAGTATGCATTCCCAGAACACTATCGGCTGCTGTGCACATTCGAGCAGGAGCGCAAATTTCCATCGTGAGAGGACAGAGCATCCACTGATTCTTTGTTCAATGAGGGGCACAGCAGCACAACTGAAATGAGCCCATTCAAACCAGTGATCGCTAGTCAGATAGTTGGACAGAATGTTTTTTGGTGGTGGTGGTGGTGGTGGCGGGGGGGTTGGGGGGCGCTTGGTGACAGCAGGCCTAGGGCACTGGTAAGTACAAATCCGGCCCTGCATACAAACATTTCAAAATGTAAAAGACTGTAGAGATAGACTTAAAAAAATTTTTATGTGTACACCTAGAACTCTAAAGGCAACAGGAGTGAATTTGTCTGAAAACAAATTTCTTTTCACTGTTGACACAGAAGATAATTAAAATTAACACCTTATAAGAGCATTCAAACTCATGCCGTACAGGTCCATTCAGGCCCGGATTAACATCACAGGAGCCTATAGGCACAGATGTCCTGGCACCTTAGACTTCCCCCTCCATGAACCTACAAACCCCCACCGAACCGCAAGTGTGCTGGCTGGCCCTGCTGTCACTTCTCCTTTATTTCCCTTGTGCATCATAGGTAGCTACAGGTGCCCCTTAGTATTAGGGTTGGGGGGCGCAGATATGGTCCACAGGCCAGAGTTTGAAATGTATGGTATAGAGCAGGGATCCCCAAACTTTTTCGGTCAAGGGCTGGGTCAACATACTTCAGACTACTGGGGGGCCAGAGTATACATGAAATGATGTAGAAAACATTACATGGAGCCTAGGAAGTATAAACGATTACCTGTTGACAGTGTTGATGGCAAATTTTCAGCAGTCATTTCCGCATCGAATATGCTATTTTTAATTTCAAGAAATCTTCACAAAAAACAGGGTTGTATTTTTGCCGTTTCCACAAAAACGCAGAAAATCGATATTTTTACCACAGCAAAACGATATTTGTACTTCAATGTAGGAAAAAAAAATATTTTTACCTCAACAATTTTTACTGCAAAAATTAGATATTTTTGCAGTGAAAATTTATGAAAAGTGAGAAAAATAACATTACACATTCTCGCTGTCATTTTCACTACAAAATCTAATTTTAACATTATTTTTACGAAAAGAATATTGGCATTTTCGCTCATCACTAGGGCATACTATCTGCACTTGCTGTATTGCAGGGTATACTATCTGCACTTGCTGTGTTGGGGGCATGCAATCTGTACTTGCTGTGCTGGGGGCATGCAATCTGTACTTGCTGTGCTGGGGGCATACTATCTGCACTTGCTGTGTTGCAGGGCAAGGGCATACTATCTGCACTTGCTGTATTGCAGGGCATACTATCTGCACTTGTTGTATTGCAGGGCATACTATCTGCACTTGCTGTGTTGCAGGGCATACTATTAGAGTTGGGCTGAACGGTTCGCCTGCGAACGGTTCCATGCGAACTTCAGTGGTTCGCGTTCGGGTCCCGCAGGCGAACTTTTGCGGAAGTTCGGTTCGCCCCATAATGCACCCACTGCATACCTGTACTGTGAACCCACCACTGCATACCTGTACTGTGAACCCACCACTGCATACCTGTTCAGTGAACCCACCACTGCATACCTGTTCAGTGAACCCACCACTGCATACCTGTTCAGTGAACCTGCCACTGCATACCTGTTCTGTGAACCCACCACTGCATACCTGTACTGTGAACCCACCACTGCATACCTGTTCAGTGAACCCACCACTGCATACCTGTTCAGTGAACCTGCCACTGCATACCTGTTCTGTGAACCCACCACTGCATACCTGTTGTGTTCAGTGAACCCGCCACTGTATACCTGTTCAGTGAATCTGCCACTGCATACCTGTTCTGTGAACCCGCCACTGTATACCTGTTCTGTTCAGTGAACCTGCCACTGCATACCTGTTCTGTTCAGTGAACCCGCCACTGTATACCTGTTCAGTTAACCCGCCACTGCATACCTGTTGTGTTCAGTGAACCCGCCACTGTATACCTGTTCTGTTCAGTGAACCTGCCACTGCATACCTGTTCTGTGAACCCACCACTGCATACCTGTTCTGTTCAGTGAACCCGCCACTGCATACCTGTTCTGTTCAGTGAGCCTGCCACTGTATACCTGTTCTGTTCAGTGAACCCACCACTGCATACCTGTTCAGTGAACCTGCCACTGCATACCTGTACTGTTCAGTGAACCCGCCACTGCATACCTGTTCTGTTCAGTGAACCCGCCACTGTATTCCTGTTCAGTGAACCCGCCACTGCACTCTCGCCATGGTGCGCACCAGTCCAGCACGGCCGTCACTACACAAACAGCTGTTTGCGGTGCGTTACACGGTGAGTTTGGTGTGTCAGTGTGAAGCAGTACCTTAATTACACTACCTGATTGATGTATACACATGCAAGATGTTTTAAAGCACTTTAGGCCTGTCATTTAGCATTCAATGTGATTTCTGCCCTTAAAACGCTGCTTTGCGTCAAATCCAGATTTTTCCCGGGGACTTTTGGCATGTATCCCACTCCTCCACCTGGGGGTCCAGGTGTTAGACCCCTTGAAACATCTTTTCCATCACTTTTGTGGCCAGCATTTTTTTTTTTTCAAAGTTCACATCCCCATTGAAGTCTATTGCGGTTCGCGAACTTTTACGCGAACCGAACCTTATGCGGAAGTTCGCGAACCCGGTTCGCGAACCTAAAATCGGAGGTTCGGCCCCACTCTACATACTATCTGCACTTGCTGTGTTGTTAGGTATACTACCTGCACTTGCTGTGTTGCAGGGCATACTATCTGCACTTGCTGTGTTGCAGAGCATACTATCTGCACTTGCTGTGTTGCAGGGCATACTATCTGCACTTGCTGTGTTGCAAGGCATACTATCTGCACTTGCTGTGTTGCAGGGCATACTATCTGCACTTGTTGTGTTGCAGGGCATACTATCTGCACATGCTGTGTGGTGCCACTGCCATTCTATAGGCAGACTGACAATATTTAAAGATGCAGTGGACCGCATCTATAAGTAATACATTTTGAGAGTGGGGGGTGGTGGGGGGGCGGTGAAAAAAGCCTCAGGGGGCCACATTCAGCCCGCAGGCCTTAGTTTGAGGACCACTGGTATAGAGGATTCTTTGACTGTCATGCTCCTCCTATGGCTCCAATATTCTGCAAGTCAGTGGACTTGAACAAGCAAAGTCTAAACTTCTGACGCTGATGGCTGCTTAGCTTGGAGACATCATGAATTTTTTTGTAGTGAAGCCATGGGATTAACATAACAGTCAGGGATCGTAACAATCATAACTTTAAGGAAAAAAACAATAGTGCTGAAATTTCTGTCATGACAGGTTATCTTTAGTATTGGGAACTCCATCCTGTCTCACAGCACTCCTGGAGGTGACTGTAAAGAAATGTGCCTGGGGTAAATATTGCAGTAATGCTCTCAAGTAGTTTAGAGTTTCTGGGCTCCAAGCTTTTACTGACTTCCTTTGAAGTCAGTTGCGAAACATACAAACATAAGTACAGCGTGAGTCATAAACGCCCTGGAGTTTACACTTAAATGGCATAGTTATTATATCCTCTTTTTTTGTTCATTCATCAACACAGTATACTATAGCTCAGGTATCCATTTAATTCTTTACGTTTTGCAATAAATCAGCTTAGTGATGTATAACACACTGAAGAGGTTTGTACTATTGCCTGATGAGTCTACCCGCCTGGCAAGACCAACCCAGAGCATGCAGAACGTGCGTACCTTTTCAAGGAATGAAAATAGAGTGTAAATGTTTGGTACCTTTAACCTTGGAAGTGGAGATAAGAACTATGGTCTTTTATTATTTGGCTATGGCGCGACTCACCCTAGGAACACTCGCACACCTAGCACCCTTTAGCAAAGTAATTTGTCACTTTCAGCCAAGCAAACATGGGCCAATCAGGCAGTACAAAGCCTTACTACAGTTCCAAGAAAGCATAGTAATATTTGAACAGGGATAAGGTTAAGTGCAATAAAACCTTCAGCGGGTCATTTCAGGATGGGTAGATAAAGGAAACCAAATAAATAGTCTTCTGCGGTGGAATCGAAACAGGTGTTGCAGACCGCCCATTTACACACAAGTAGACTAAAGTCAAGTTCAAATGAACCTGTTTTTTGTGGTATGGAATACAATTAACTTTATATCCAGGTGGTTACCCCAAACATATAGAATATAAAGCAATCAGCTGAAAAGTTTGATCAATGTTTCAGAAGGTAGCTTTCCTAGAAGAAGGGCAAATGTTTTTCTTTATACTGGCAGTTGTGGATTTATAGTGTACCCGAGGCAATATATGACATGATGAGATAAACATGTGTATGTACAGTACAAAACATATTAATAAACAGGCTGTTTTACTTGTTTTAATTTGTTGCCTGAAAGAGTTAATTTCTAGGCATGGAAGTGACAGCTTCTTTCTTGTTGTACCTTGTCGGGAATATAGTAAACCTCACTGGTAAGCAAATTACAGTCATAAATGTTTTCCTGGCAGAATACAACTTCTGGGGGCAGGGAGAGATGAAATACTGTACATGAACTATTGACCTTTTTCTAACTCTGGGACACTTAATAGGCTGCCACTGATTAGAGACTGTAAAACATTCAACCTACCATACTTTGTGATTGTTTAAGTATAAAAGAAAACCATGGGATACTTTAAAAAGTCCCTTTTTAGGAATAGGAGGATAAATATAATTGTTTATCTCATCAGTTTATTTTCACCTCGGATTCACTTTAAGCTAAAAAGATCTCAGACCAGGTTTGTGTGCTGTATGTTTCTGCAACTGTACAGCTGCTGGTTTACTCACCTTTTAGCAAGCGTTTGGTACCTTAGCAGACCATTTTTGAAAATGCTTTTATGATTGATCTCAGTGTCTGTGCTACCTACACCCTAGCAGCTTCTGAAATTTAAAATCAAATTGTGCTTCATCAGTCATAATTTCACAGGAGCCAGGCACCCATATGACATTTAAATATGGAGATAGGGTAATCAGGAAAGGGGCAGAACTGGTTCAAAAATTCAATTACGTCACTAATCTGAGAGTATCAAACCCTGACTGACACATTTCTGTATTTAAACAATCAAAAAAAGTCATGAACAGCCAATAGTGTACGAAAATTAATTGTGCAAAATAGACATTGTATATAACAAGGCTCTGAAACTATGTGGCGGTAGTTACAACTTAAAAACAACAGCACTGTTGTAAACAAACATGACACTGCACATATTACCATGCCATACCATGAGCATACACACACACACACACAAATGGGCACCATGTAGCCACACATGGGTGTTGAGGCATATGGTCAGCAATTTGGTTCGGTCCGGAGCTCGAAGCGGAGAAGAAGACCAGAGGACTCGCGCCGGCTGGAGCAGGTAATGAATTACCGCTGTATTGCGTCGGTCGTCGGGCATTCGAACGCTGCTAACGACGCCCTCCCGACCCGCCGGCGACCGAGAAAAATCTTCCGCACGGATGGGTCGATGGGAATCGACGGGAACGATCGATTTCGGACGGAAATCGATCGTTCTGCCAGCGGTGTGCGCAGCGATTTCACAGCCGTTTTGACCACTGTGATCGAAACGGCTGTATATCGGCAGGAAAATCGTTAGGTGTTTGCGCCCCTTTAGACTGTAATAACAGAGATAGTGAAATAAACCCCACCTCCCCCCCCCCCCCCCCAAAAAAAACCCTTTATATTCAGATAGCCCGACCAATTACCATGGTCCACAGAGAGAGAGAGAAAAAAAACGCCTGGGGGAGGGGGGGGGGGGGGGGGGGGCTGGGGTGTTTGGGGGTATCAGGACCAGTTGGAGAATCAGGGCCAGTGCTACCATAGAGGTGAAGGGGGCAATTGCCCCAGGGCCCCAGAACATGTAAGGGCCCCCAAAGTGTCCCACCATCTTAACTGTGGCTCCCTGGCGCCTCTACAGAGTCTTTGGCAGAGCAGTGTCTCTCCTGTGCTGGTGGGCAGCTGATACACTACACTACCAAAGACTCTGCAAGGTCCCCAGGGAGCACAGTTAAGTAAGGAGGTGATTGGGAGGGTCCACAGCCAACTCAGGGCCCAGGAAGGAAATTTGGCTGCAACAAAGAACCTCTAATGCCGCTTTTTGGTTGAGAGGTGTCTGTTGGGGGGCCCCTGGGCTAATTTTGCCCTTGGGCCCCATTGTCACTAGAACCGGCCCTGTGGAGAGAGAAAAATGAGTTAAAGCAATGCTAAAATAATGCACTAAAATGGTTTTCTTTAGGGTCAGTGTTAAGTACTTTGTGCACCAAGTACGTTATTAGTTATGGGGCCAGTCACTGCAGTACAGTTCATGGATGGAATTAGCCATCATCAGTTCATTAACGCAGCATGAAGCAGTAATCATTCACCCATGCACAGGTCATAAGCAATAGTGACAATCCCAGCAATGCTAGTAAAACTGAAGCACATATAGGGCAATTGTCCATGCTCACGAACCCCTGCAACTATACCATCAAAACTACTAGGTGGAAGAACACCTTCTTCCCCCAGGCTGTTCATCTACTGAACTCTAACCTTCCCCGGCCCGGCCTACATCTCTAACTGCTGGGTCGGTCAGCCGGTTCCTGCCGCTGCCTGTCCTGGTTCTTTATCCGAAAAGGGACTGTAGACTGTTTTACTGCACCTTATTATTACCTGACTGCACTGCAAACAGGGCCGGCCCTAGACTTTTTGCCGCCTGAGGCAAATTGTTAAAAAATTGTCACCGCCGCCCCTCCCCCCCCCCTCGGAGGGGGGGGGGCGCTCTGGGGGGCCGCCGAGCTGGAGGGGTAGCTGGCAGGACGGGGGTATTGGGCCAGCGGCGGGGAGGGGGGTCGGACCCCCCCCTCCCTCGCCTGGGTCCCCCGTCCTCCGCTCCCCTCCAGCCTAAATAGCAGCAGCCGTATGTGTAAGAGGCACGGGCGGGGAGGACACTCACCTCTTCCCAGCGTGCGTTCCACTGACGTCACTTCCTGCAGCGTTGCAGGAAGTGATGTCAGTGGAGCGCACGCTGGAGCGAGGAGGAGGTGAGTGTCTCCCCGCCCGTGCCTCTTACACATACGGCTGCTTCTATTTAGGCTGGAGAGGAGCGGAGGACGGGGGACCCAGGCGAGGGAGGGGTGGGGTCCGACCCCCCTCCCCGCCGCTGGCCCAATACCCCCGTCCTGCCAGCTACCCCTCCAGCTCGGCGGGCCGGCTCCCCGCACCCACGGACGGGCGGGTGCCGCCCCTGGAAATTTGCCGCCTGAGGCAAAAGTTTCACCCCGCCTCATGAGCGGGCCGGCCCTGACTGCAAAGCAGTGGAATGGCCAATACGTGCCTGACTATTGCATTTCTACTTTTGTATTTTGTATGCGTTGTGCGTCTGTCTATACTCTGTCTGTCTTTACACTGTCTATGCCATGTGTACCACAAATAATTCCGATTACAGCTCTTGCTGTACTTGGCGAAATAAAACTGATTCTGATTCTGATTCATCTCTTCCAATGATTAGGGAAATGTCTTAAAGGATACATCAGGCAATCTGAAAAATAAAAGTTTCATTCACCTTGGCCTGGGGCTTCTTCCAGTCCCCAGAAGTCTGTTAGGTCCCGCGGTTCCGCTCTGAGCCAGGCCTCCGCTCTCCCCTGTATGAGATCACATCCTGTGGCCAGGTCAGGATCTTCTGCGCATGCGCGGGCATGCAGTGCACCACTTGTGATTGTGCTCCTGGTGACGGTGCTTGCGCAGTTCAGAAAAAATTTAGGCCCTGTTCACACTCGGGAACGCAAAATCGCAATCGCCTAGTGGTTGCTATCTCGATTTTGTGTTGCGGTATTACATGATTTTTCAGCAATTATGATTCTCATTCCAACGAATGAGAATCGAGGTGCAATTGCCAGGAAAATGCTGCATGTAGTGCGTTTGTGAAAGGCAATATTTGCGACCGCACCACAATCTCTGCAGTGAGAGTAATCCTAGAAGCTTACATGTGCAACAGCGCTTTGCTTATTGCCACGATCAGCAAAGTGCAAATCTCGTGAATGGGTCCTAAATTGCGCAAGCACAGTGCGCTCCAGGCGAGGGGAGCGCAATCACAAGAGGCAAATTGCGCACCAATGCATGTGCAGAAGAGCGGTCGCGATCTTATGGAGGGGAGAGCGGAGGCCTGGCTCAGAACGGAATTGTGCCGTGAGACCAAAAAAACCTCTAGGGGCTGGAAAAACTCTGGGTGAGTAAAACCTTTATTTGTTAGTTTCCGGATGTATCCTTTAAGTCCTCCAGAAACCATTACAAAAATGAGTGCGACAGCTGCTCAACTGACATGCCCAACGGGGAGGGTCCCCGTGTGTGGTATCTGTACACTCTCACTGAGATATCCGGGTGCAAGTCAGCTTCTCTACCATTAGGGCAGCAGCTGCGAAGCTGGCATCCGAACTCCACTGTGTCACTGGACTATCGCTAATGGACTAGGCAGGCAATGTGTGACATGGAGATGCTAACTAATTTCCCTCTGCACTTCCGGGTTTCGTCAGGGCACTAATGACAATGCTTGGACACTTTAGTTGCTTGCACTGCTGTGTGGCATAAGAACAGGGGGCTGAGTTCCCTGCAATCAGGGGGTTCATGTCTCTACAGTAATTGACAGTATAACTTAATAATTATATATATATATATATATATATATATATATATATATATATATATAAAATTATATTATATAATTATATAAATTGCTGCACACTCTGCTCAGCCCACGAGTCACACGAGTGGTGTTTGGTTTCAGCAGCAGTGGTGAAGATACAGGTGTTCAATTTTAGCTGCATGGCTTATTTTTCTATCAGGCATTAGCACTGTTTAAATCACTTGTTTCACTGCTCTTCTTTTTTTTGTTCACTTGGCCCTTGTTCTCGATCCTCCCTCTTGACACCCAATTCAAATTGTACCCCTCCCCCTTCTTTCGGTATGCCTAATATTATGTTATAATGTCACTTAGCCATAATTGATATCCCTGCCAGACACCTAACCCTACCCTTTACTTTTTAAAATGATACCACACCATAACAGATCCTCCTTCCTGATACCTAACATCAACCTACTCTCTTACAACAATAATTAACAGTAACTAGTAACTGTAAAACGTCCTGACACCCTAACTTCACCTTAATCCCCCTTAAAGGGAACCTGAAGCGAGTAAAATTATTTAAAATAAACACATGATGTAACTGCAAATGAATATTACATACTAACCTCACTGTCAGTTCCTCTCAGAAGCTCACCATTTTCTTCTTACGGTGATCCCTTCCAGTTCTGACAATGATTTTGTCAGAACTTAAATATACCAGTTGCTGTCAGTTATACATCAGCAGCTGTCAGTTACAACTGAATGTGCAAGGTAATGTCCATGTTTCCCTATGGCTCAAGTGGGTGATATTACAGTTTTACAGTATTACAGTGATATTACAGTTTAACAGTGTGCTGACCAGGAAGCTGTTAGGAGGTAATCCATTGATCACAGTAGACAAATGAAGCGCAGGAGAGGAGAAAGAGATTGAGTAGTAGACTACACAGGAGGTAAGTATGACCTATGTATGGTTATTTTGACTTTTTATTTTCAGTTCAGGTTCTCTTTAATGATGTTTTACCCCAACCTCCTAACTGTAGCTGAGAAAAATCTCCTTTTCCTACCCCTTCCTATATGAGTCTAACCTTATGCAAGGTACACACTATGAGATTTTTTGGCAGATTTACTGTCAGATCGAATATTTCCAACATGTCCGATCTGATTTCCGATCATTTTACGATCTGCCAGAAAATCTCATTGTGTGTACCTACTACCTAGCATTACAGTAATCACCTTTCAGCACTTGTTCAGCATCAGTGCTGGAGGCCAATCCAGTTCAGTAACTTTGCTAGAACGTTATGTTGCCAACCCCTGTCAGTGGCCAGATCATCATGGCTATTGACCTGCTTCACAGTCTTTAAGTGCTTAACAGTCCTGTGAAAGAAGTGGACTGGGAGCTGACATCAACACGGCTGATAAGTGGCTCCAATATTACATTCTGAATTCACTTGTGCAAATCTGCAGCAACCCTGGAGGTAAGCCTGTTGCCTTTTATTACAGCCACATTTGGCAAGTAAAATAACATTTGTGCCTGGATTAATTCTGTAATAATATACATTTACTGTGATTTCTGTTCTGGGTGGAGTAATCCTTTAATATCCTCTACTTAATGTATGTTCTGTAAGCTGTAAGTGGATGTGAATCTAAAATGCATTTTATCTTAGTTCATAATCTACCACTGAAGTCCCTCATTACTGATTATGTTGATAAATGTGGATGTGGAATACCATTGTCGCTGCCAATCTATGATGTTAAGTAGCCCTGAAAGCTACGTTTATACACGCTTATAAACTAATACTTCAGATAGAAAAGACTAAAAACACAGTGAAAATGTGTTCCATTGCTTCAAACAAGCCTACTTGTGGAATGAATAGAAACAGGTCTCGTTGTGAAGAGAGCATTATAAGGCTCCCTGCACACTGCAAATCCGTTTTCCGATTCCGATTCCGTTTCCGATTCCGATTCCGTTTCCGATTTTCCTTGAATACATTCAACAGAAAAACGGATCAAAAAACGCAGCATGCAGTTAAGATTAAAAATCTGAATCGGAATCGGATTTGCTTGCAGTGTGCAAGAGGCCTAAACCTCATCAAAGTGCTCCAGTGTGTCGATTGCGATCAGCTATTCAAATTTCTTCATGAACCTGGTCGCTGGCCCTATTCTATTTTACAATAATGTATCTTTTTAGTTCTTTATTCTGTAATTGAACTCCCAGATTGTTGTAAAGAGGTACTGGACTTCATTCTTAAAGTATTTCCAAGCTGAAGCTCAGGTAGGGTCAGTGGGGACACAGCCAGCAGTGGGCCCCTGTGCAAAATTGCAATTGCGGGCCCCCACGATCTGCGGGTGTGGCTACAACCTGCGCCGCGGCAAAAAATAGGCCTGGATAGCGTAAAAAAATGGGCGTGGCAATGACTGGATGAGGGCGGGGCTAACTGTAATTTAAAGAGAACCCGGGGTGAGGGTTTATTTCCTTTTAAACAATACTAGTTGCCTGGCGGCCCTGCTGATGCATTTGGCTGCAGTAATAAACTGAATTACACCAGCAACAAGCATGCAGCTAATCTTCTCAGTTCTGACAATATTGTCAGAAACCCCTGACCTGCTGCATGCTTGTTCAGGGTCTAGAATAAGAGGCAGAGGACCAGGCAACTGGTATTGCTTAAAAGGAGAGAAATATGGCAGCCTCAATATTATTCTCACCTCAGGTTCCCTTGAAAAGTGCAACGCAAAGACAGTGGGCCCAAGTTTTGGTGACCCTTTCCCCAGAAAATTCACATAATTGTTTTCTCAAGAAAATACACATCATGTCGGCAGATATGCCCAGAAAATACGTGCAATCATGCAGGCAGATATGCCCAGAAAATACGTGCAATCGTGTCGGCAGATATGCCCAGAAAATATGTGCAATCATGTTGGCAGATATGCCCAGAAAATACGTGCAATCATGTCGGCAGATATGCCCAGTAAATACGTGCAATCATGTCGGCAGATATGCCCAGAAAATACGTGCAATCAAGTCGGCAGATATGCCTAGAAAATACGTGCAATCATGTCGGCAGATATGCCCAGAAAATACGTGCAATCATGTCGGCAGATTTGCACAGAAAATACATGCAATCATGTGGCAGACCTGCCCAGAACATACACCTGCTAATATAAATAAAAAAACAAAAACATTTACTCACCTGCAGCAGCAGACCTCCTGTCCCAGCCTCCATCCGGCACGCAGCTCCCATGGGTGGTTGGGTGGATAGGTAGCCTGGTGGGTGGGTGGGTGGGTAGGTATGTAGCCTGGTGGGTGGGTGGGTAGGTAGGTAGGCAGCCTGGTGGGTGGGTAGGTAGGTAGCCCTTAGCCGGGTGGGTAGGTAGCCTGGTGGGTAGGTAGCCGGGTGGGTGGGTAGGTAGCCTGGTGGGTGTCTGGTTAGCTGGGTGGGTAGGTAGCCTGGTGGGTGGGTAGCCGGGTGGGTAGGTAGCCTGGTGGGTGGGTGGGTAGGTAGCCTGGTGGGTGGGTAGGTAGCCCTTAGCCGGGTGGGTAGGTAGCCTGGTGGGTGGGTAGGTAGGTAGCCTGGTGGGTGGGTGGGTAGGTAGCCGGATGGGTGGCTGGGTAGCCTGGTGGGTGGGTAGGTAGCCCGGTGGGTGGGTAGGTAGCCGGGTGGGTGGGTAGCCTGGTGGGTAGGTAGCCAGGTGGGTAGGTAGCCAGGTGGGTAGGTTGGTAACTAGCCCGGTAGGAAGGTAGGTAGGTAGCCTGGTGGGTGGGTGGGTAGGTAGGTAGCCTGGTGGGTGGGTAGCCTGGTGGGTAGGTAGCCTGGTGTGTTGGTAACTAGCCCGGTAGGTAGCCGGGTGGGTGGTTAGGTACGTAGCCGGGTGGGTAGGTAGGTAGAAGGCCTGGTGGGTGTGTGGGTAGGTAGCCCTTAGCCGGGTGGGTAGGTAGCCTGGTGGGTGGGTAGGTAGCCTGGTGGGTGGCTGGGTAGCTGGGTGGGTAGGTAGCCTGGTGGGTGGGTAGGTAGCCGGATGGGTAGGTAGCCGGGTGGGTGGGTAGGTAGCCTGGTGGGTGGGTAGGTAGCCAGGTGGGTAGGTAGCCTGGTGGGTTGGTAACTAGCCCGGTAGGTAGGTAGGTAGGTAGCCTGGTGGTTGGGTAGGTAGGCAGCCTGGTGGGTGGGTAGCCGGGTGGGTAGGTAACCTGGTGGGTGGGTTGGTAACTAACCCGGTAGGTAGGTAGGTAACCGGGTGGGTGGTTAGGTAGGTAGCCGGGTGGGTAGGTAGGTAGGTAGCCGGGTGGGTAGGTAGCCTGGTGGGTAGGTAGGTAGCCGGGTGGGTAGGTAGGTAGGAAGCCTGGTGGGTGGGTAGGTAGGTGGTTAGGTAGCCGGGTGGGTAGGTAGGTAGGTAGCCGGGTGGGTGGGTAGCTATCCGGGTGGGGGGCCCGACTCCTATCCTCCCCCCCTTCCTCACCTCGGGGGGCCCCCCTCCCGGTATGCGCGGCGGGAGAGCGGCAAATACAGGAAGTTTCCGGGGCTCCAGGCAGGCGCTAAAGGCTCAACCGCTTGGTCTCCAATATGTCTCCAACTCTGTATACTGCTCACTACTTCCTGGTTTAGTAGCGAGCCGTATATAGAGTTGGAGACATCGGAGACCAAGCAGCCGCTGAGCCTCTAGCGCCTGCCTGGAGCCCCGGAGACATCCTGTATTTGCTGCTCTCCCGCCGCGCATACCGGGATGGGGGCCCCCCAAGGTGAGGGAGGGAGGATAGGAGTCGGGGCCCCCCAGGGAAAAATAAAAATAAAAAAAATCTATAAAAAAAAAATACTTAATGGGCCCCTGAAGCAACGGAACTTCAGGGGCCCTCGTGCGGCGGCACGGCCTGCACGGCCGTATGTCCTCCACTGGGTAGGGTACAAAATCACAAAGGAAGTTAGGATAGAAAGGTGCTGGCACTGCAGCTAAGGGTGCAGGGAGGGTTGCAGGGGTGCAGACCAGGTATCTGGTGGGATGCAGATAGACCAGCTTGCTCAGGCTCAGATAGACATCATATGCAGGCGGAGGAAAAGATGAGAAATGCCGACACTACTATAAACTGCTTGTTTATTCATAACACATGGTGCAACATCGTGGATTCAAATTTCATGCATATTGAGAACTAACATACCGGTTTGCTGGTGAAGCTGTGCGGTGGGTGCTGGGGGATGAGACCCTTACGGCCGTTTCGCTCAGATGCGCTTCTACGGAGTCTGCAGCCGCAGCTGTACTCGCGCAGCAGCGGCATGCACATGCTCCTGCCAGAAGAGGAGTGCGGTCCCGATCAGCTGGAGGGTCTGCTAGCAGCAACAGGGGACCAGAAGGCTTTATGGGAAGCCTAATTAGGATCCAGAAGGCTTTCCTCTCCTTAGGTAGGTATGTATCCTTAAAAGGTTGTGCCCGCACAAACCCACTGCACAAACTTACTAGTGCAAAGACCCCCCTAAGACTGGCAGATGGCCTCCTTCTTACAATATATTAATATACAATCAACTAGAAGTGGGCGCTTCATGCACCATAAATCTTCTACTTGTATTATAGTCCACATAAAAAGTCCACTACAATAAAAACACTTGAATGCTTTCTTCTCCAATAATCTCCACCACACCCAGTAGTCTGACACTCACTGGCTACTAAGACCTATAGTAAGTTCTATTGATACTTTAGGGCACTTCCTGCCTGTTACCCACCTCTTTGGCAAAGCTGGTCTCCAGACTTGGTCACCTCTAATATACCTCAGCATATATTTGACAGCATACCTCAGAGTAAACAAAGCTCCACATACTGTACAAAATGTTTGGCTTTAATGAGTTTAAAAAGCAATTGCACTTACAAATTGTTGACAAAAACAGATTAGAGTTTTTCAACGGGCTCTCCCCGTCTGATGACCACCAGTAGGCTATTCCTCCGTATCTCTGTCCACCCAGGTCTGCGTTCTCAAACCCTGCTTCGAGATCCCAGAATGCCAGACCGATGCCGATAGCATGTTCTCCTTCCATGTCAGAGTCCACCAGACAGAGAGACGCTGGCCAGCAATGGCTTCCCGATGTGTTGGAGACTGCTCTCCTTGCAGAAGGCTTCGGGAGGACTCGTGCTCCCAAAGACTTCCAAAGCCTCCAGCGGCAGGATATTTGAAGAGGGGAGCCAGTGTTGGAACGAGGGGACTGTGAGGGAAACGGGAAACCTCTATAGGACCCAGAGCCTTCCCTCTCCTTAGGTAAGTATCTGTTTCTTTTTTTTTGGGGGGGGGGGGGGTTACACTTCAGACTTACTTTAAAGGATGGGAATTAAGTTTAGAGCAGACATGCCAAACTCCGGCCCAAGGGCCAAATCTGCCCTCAGAGCAATTAAATTTGGCCCTCAATTATGTTTTATTATGTTTGGCCCACTCTAGACCACCAGGGAAGCTATATTGGAGGTGAAGCCCTAGAACAACAGGGAAGCCATATGGTGGAGGTAGGGAAAATCATTGATTGTCCGGGGAACTGTATAGGGGAGGATGGAGGCCACTAGACACCAGGGAACTGTATAGGGGAAGGATGGGGGCCTTTAGACACCAGGGAACTGTATAGGGGGAGGGAGGACCACTAGACACCAGGGAACTGTATAGGGGGGGGGGAGGACACCAGAGAACTGTATAGAAGTTGGAAGGGGGCAATTAGACACCAGGGAACTTTATAAGGTGGCCAGTAGGCACTGAGGTTGGTCCGCGGCTAAGTCCCCAAGTTCAGTTTCAGCCCACTTTATATTTAAGTTTGACACCCCTGGTTTAAAGACACCAGGGCCCTTTTTACACTAACACAGCAAACCTACTTTGCGTTACCCTTATTTACCGCAAGGGGCCACAAAAACAACGCAAGTCAATCGAGCCTTGCATATCAAATGCAGTGCGATGTGGTGTGCTCTAAGCTTCCAACCCTATGCAAGAGCTGCAGTGCGTTAATGCATGCACCACGATTAACACACGGAGCATGCTGTAATGCAAGTCTATGGGCGACACAGGTAGTGTAAATGCCTATGCATATGACCCTGCTGGTGCGCTCTGCTACAGGGTCATATGATTGATATTTTTTGCCTTAACACATTGTTTTGTACAAAAGTACATATCTTTACATAGATGTGTACATCAATCCTGATAGAGGGACACATGAGGAAGAAAGAGGGACAACATGATTTAGAACCTAAAGAGGGAACGACCCTCCAAAAGAGGGACAGTGCTACTTAGGAAGAGTCTTTTGTTACCCCTGAAACCACAACCACTTTTCATGCAGTTCTTAGGATAGACACTTAGACTCTTTGCTCCTTATGCACCAACTAGGAGTAATATTGCAGTATGCAGGCAGCGCATGGCAATTTTACCGTTACTAATGCCAGAGGAGTACCACCCATTAACCCATTAGTGCCAAGCAATACCGTTTGCTCTTAGGATATACCCTTAGACTCTTAGAAACGTGTGCATAAACCAGGCAACTTACACGGTCTTACTGCTAGCAATCTTACTGCTAGTTGGTGCATTAGGTCCTGTATATGCACTGCTTTCAGTCACGTGAATAACTTATAGCCCAGGTCATGTCAATTCAGAAATAATTCACACTGTCTACAATGTATCACATCCCATAATAAACCCTATCCAAGACAAGAGACAGGTATCTGCATGGTTGTCGGCATTAATAGTTGCGTAAGCAGAGGTGCTGACAGCTCTGAAATTCTGACCCTGAACTGTCTAATCAGAAATTCCCCAACAAGGCAAGAATCACATGCATGCGACATGGTTTTAATTGGTTAATTATCTCAAACTATACGGTCTAATAGCAGCAATCATAATACTGTAATAAAAAAGTACATTGACCAGTAGGAAACGGTTAATACTTGTATGATAAGATTACAATATTATAAATGGTAATTACTACCGGTACACCTGATCTGGCTGGCAGCTTCTCTGATCCAAATCATACCATTAACGGAAGTTAATTGGGCCATAACACTTTTTGCCTTCAAAACACACTCATAAGACACACAATATACAATCTAGTACAATAATAAAAGTCTGTGGGAAAGCAAGAACAAACTGCAAAATCCCTTTTTTGTCTGTTGGCCCACTGTTGAAAGACACCATCGTGCTCTGTAGGTCTAAAGACTCCCACTGAGTGAAATGATCATTAGCCAACTCTCAATTGCTGAAATTGGCAAGACTTAAAGCTTGTTCACAACTCTGCATTTTGGAATCCACCTAAAGCACAGAATTAAAACAAAATCCATAATTGTTCTCGGTGTTCCATTGCAACATGTTGGAAAAAAAATCTTGTGTACTACATTCCCATTTGTTAGCCTGCATCTTAAACGCATTTCTGTCAAAAAACACAATACAAGACAACACACACATGCTTGGCAACATGCAGAAAAACAATACACCGGAATGCTTTCTGATGTCAACTAGCCCTAATTAGCAGCGTTGAACTGGGAATAAAAAGCAACACATGGTGTAGACTATTGAGAATGTTAAGCAATGTTCAATGTCCACGTCATGGTCAGAGATCAAGAAGATCCATGAGTGAGGAGATGTGTTCCCCAGTACCTTGATAACAATGACTTGGACAAGGGACTGAAGCAATGGAGGGAGATGGGATGTACCTAATTTAAGTCCTAGTTCAGACTTTTATTAATGCACATTGTATGGTATCTATACTAATTATGATTTGTTTTTTTGTAACTTTGTGCATTGCACAAAAAACATTTTTTCCCTTATTTCCTGGATGGCTGGGATTGCAATGCTGACTGTCCTAATGCCAGAAAATGTTTGACTGGCCAGAGCACCAGTCTGTCTTCTATCCAATCCTCACCCCCCATCCAGTAATTACTAACATGAGGTAGTGAGGTAGGGGTTGGGAGGAGGCAACAGCCAGTCTTTTCCTGTGAACAGAGATCTGAGTATTCCCTGCCTACCTCCACCCTGTGCTCCACAGGAGGGAGAAGAAGAAGGAGGTGATTGTAGACAGGCAATAGTCTCTTTGCAAGAATAAACTTCAATTCTTCTGGCAGCTTTATACTTTGTAAACTGATTCCTGGATTATGTGACTTTGAACGGTATTTCTCTCTGGAATGGCTCCATAGATAGAAAAGGCAGCTCACTTGCATGCAGCCAGCCTGGACAGGGTGAACTCTTACTCCCAAAAGTCCTAAAGTCACTAGTCCAATAGTAATCTCAATGCACTGTATGTAAATAATACTTCCTTACTGAGTTATCCAGGGAGAATGTGATCAACACATCTCTGATCATGCAGGGACCCTGTGTGGCGTTAAAGGCCAATTCTACATACTCATACTCCTTGACCTTTCCTTTGCTTTTGACACTGTCATTCATTCTCTACTTCTCCAGACTCTCTTGTTACTACAGATCAAGGGCCTAGCAAATTCTTGGATTTGCTCTCACTTGTCTAGACATTCTTTTGCTCTCTCTTACTCCAGCTCTAACCCCTCTCCATACCCCCTGTGTGTTAGTGTACCACAAGGTTCTGTTCTTGGAGCCCTTCTCTTCTCCATCTACACTCATGGCCTGATGGCCTGGGACAATGAATACTCTCTTTCAGTTTATAGTATCAACTACAGTATATTCTGATGACACTCAAATCTCTTAATTTCTGACCTCTATTTGTCTTCTATTTCTTGACAAGACAAGACAAGACAAGACAAATAACATTAATATCGCGCTTTTCTCCTGGTGGACTCAAAGCTCCAGAGCTGCAGCCACTAGGACGCCCTCTATAGGCAGAAGCAGTGTTAGGGAGACTTGCCTAAGGTCTCCTACTGAATAGGTGCTGGCTTACTGAACAGGCAGAGCCGAGATTCGAACCCTGGTCTCCCGTGTCAGAGGCAGAGCCCTTAACCATTACACCATCCAGCCGCCATTTCTTCATCTATGTCATCCCATCTCCTTAAACTAAATATGAGTAAAATTGAGTTTGTGATATTTCTACCATCTCTCTCTGTTTTCCTAACTTTAGCTTTTATAAAACAATATAGAACACACCCTGATAACCTCAACTTCTAATGCCTGATATCTGGGGGTACCAATGGACCATGAGCTCTCATTCAAGCCACATATTGCCTCATTTACTGTTATAAGTGTATGTACTGTATGTACTGTACTTTCTTTTAAAGATTAAAATATATTACAGTGAGGCGATTTGTCCTGGCAGATCAAAGAGGAGTTAGCCAGCACCATAACATACTTATACACACTTTTTCAGCCCACACAATCACTAAAATCACTTCAGTTGAGGAAAATCTGAACTGCATAGAGAGCTTAAGACTACATCTACAATGAATGCATTGCATCATTGTCTCTATTGCCGCTGAGGTGTGCCATTGAATGCAATGGTAATGCATCCATTGCTGGGCCCAATGCACTGCTGCAATGATAAAAATAAAAGTAAAATCCTATTGTAATTTTCAAATCGATTTTAACAAAAACTTTTTGATTTTTTTTAAAAACGTCTTGCCACTATATTACCTAACATACCTAGCAAATTTTGTGATAGTAGCTGGGAGGGTGGCTATGTTATTAACCACAAAAGTTGGTACAATTGACTTCAATGTAAAAAGTTAAATTTAGTCTGAAATCAGTTGCCAATGTCACAAAAAAAATTTGGTAAGCAAAATCATCCCGATTCGCCAAGAGATCACACTTTCAAATCTCACTTAAGGGGTACATTGATGGCAAATTTTTATCTTCAGATTCAATCTTTTTTGACATGATTGAAACTAATCAGAAGGCAATTATCGATTGTTCCCATTAACAGAATGATTTAAAAAGGTTTTACATTCCGAATCAATCATAAAATCCACTTTTCAGATTAACATTTTTTCCTTTTCCAATCGACCAAAGAATTGTTTCACATCGATTTGCGCCACACACGGTGCAGTTTTCTACACAATTTGATCAAAAAAATTGCTTCAAAAGATTGAATGTGGAGGAAAAATGGTACCGTTAATGGGCACTTTTACTTATTCCAACTACTGTCTATTGCTGACAGGTAATTTAAACCCCCTGCTGGGGATCCCAAGTGTCACATGAATTACTAGGTATAGTCAACTATTTTTCTTTCCATCACTTTCTCAGCATTCTCAGCACTAAGTGGCAAATATGTTCATATATTATTATGTTAGATGTAATTATCAATTTGTTTGGTAAAAGTGTGTCCCAGCACAAGGACACTTTTAGGTGAAATGGTGCTAGGGTGAAAATGAAAATGGGGCAACCCAATCCCCCAGACAGCAGTAAGTATCAAATGGGGAGTATAGGGTTAAGTCAGGTCAGGTGGTCGGCACTAGGAGTTCAGTTGACTTGCAAAGTGCCAAGATAATGGGACTGTAAAGAAATATACATCATCCAAGTATACTGTATGAGTACGCCCAAAAATATTGTAACCTGTGTACTGATCACATTGCCCTGTCTAGTCAGCTCTCGACAGGCTCCTGATAACAATCAGTGATAAAAGGTGAGAAGCGAAGTTCCTTATGACTTCTAGACATGCAATGGCGTAAGTAGGTTATGACGGTCATAAAGTAGAGTTATGCTATTTACCCATAATGCTCCAGCCCACATTCCTCATACAGATTTCCACATCTGGCCTGTGAGCATTGTGTAAGCAGAACTGTGCATGCAGTGTTTCCAAAGGAAATGATTAGTGAGGGGTGTGGCGGGCGGCTGGAAAATGAAGTGTCTGCGTATTATTGTCTTTTGGCAAATGGAATCATACTATTGACACTACTTTATCACCTGATAAGATTGTGACTGGAGTTTATTTTTAAACCGCAGTCACCGCAGGGTTATTCTAAGTCTTTATTTTTTCTTTTTCTTTTAATTGCTGATTCATTGAGGGTTTACAGATTAATCACGGGGAGCGCTCATGAATGAAAACTGCCCTGTTTGGGCCTTGGTGCTGCAATGTTTGCAGAGGCGTTGTGAATAGCTCAGCTGTTAGTATGGAAAAGCAGGTGACCGTCGGTGTGATAGTGGAGTACCTGTGCAGCTGGCAAACTGCCACACTATGCTCACGCAAGAAAAACACAGCAATTCATGTATATGTTACGGCCAGAACCTGAAGTTTGGCCACTTCTAGTTCTGGCCGGCCACTTCGGGTTCTGGCCGGCCAATGTGCGAAGTGGTCGCTGCGCTGCGGCCAATGTGAGAAACGGAATTATTTCTGTAACATTAATGTATCTTCTGGCCGCAGCGCAGCGGCCAAATGTATCACAACTTAGTTAATTTAATGCAATTAAGTCGGCGGCAATGTAACAGATCAAGCCGCCGGCTTTTGCCCTGCCTCTCTCTCCTCTCCCCCCCGCCTCTCTGGGCAGCCAGAAACAGTTAAGTGGGGGACACACAAAAAGAAAGACGGGTGGTCAGAGTGGCCCCTTGCCTCCCCCAACCCTAGCTACGCCTCTGATCTGTGGGCGGGCCAATATTTTCAGGAGAGAGGCACAGAGCACCAGCAGCTAGGACAGCTGTCATTGACGTTGAGTCCATAGGTAGTTATTATAGGGTCTTGGGGGTTGTTGTGTTAAAGAAGTGTGTGTATTAGACTTAGTACAGGAAGGGTCTGTCAGGCAGGTAGGGACTAGTGTATAGTGTATAGCTGTGCTACAAAGCATGCATGGTCTTCATCAATAAAATGTGATCAGGTGATCAGTGCTACATTAGTGGTGCTGGAATATTTATACACCAGCGTGGGGGGGGGGGGGGGGGGGCGGTGTTGGTGGTTTAAAGAAGTGTGTATTAGAACGTAGAGTAGGAAGGGGCTAGTGTATAATGTATGGCTGTGTAACAAAGCATGCATGTTCTTCATCAATAAATTGTGATCAGTGCTAGATTAGCAGTGCTGGAATATTTATACATCAGCGTGGGGGGGGGGGGGGGGAGAGGGGGATTAAAGAAGTATGTATTAGAACTAAGAGTAGGTAGGGGTTAGTGTATAGTGTATAGCTGAGTTAAAAATAATGCATAGTCCTCATCAGTCGTGATCAGTGCTAGATTAGTAGTGCTAGAATATTTATGCATCAGCAGTGCAGCTGTACACTGCACATTATAACCCAACGTCTTTTAAATTTCCATAATCATTGCTTGTTGAACTGCCTGTCAGTAGGGCTTATTGTAGTTCTAAACTATTAGCAAGTGCATGATATAAGTAGTGATGATTATACATGATTGCCTCTGCTATATATGCGGAGAACAAAATCATGCCACTATTTTAACCACTTCACCCCAAAGGCGTTTTTACCCTAATGGACAAGAGCGATTTTCACCTTTCAGTGCTCATCCCTTTCATTGCCAATAGCTTAATCACTACTAATTACAATGAAATTATCTATATCTTGTTTTTTTCACCACCAATTGGGCTTTTTGAAGTTGATATTTGTTTTCAGTAATTATTTTATTTTCTGTGCATTTTAAAGGGAAAAACAAGGAAAAAATGAAAAAAAAAACACAATATTTCTCCAATTTCATCCCCTATATTTTTAATATAAACACTGCTACTGTAAATAAAACCCACACATTTGAGCTGCCTATTTGTTCTGGTAATCACAAGATTTTAATTATGTCCCTAGTTGAACACAGAACATTTATATCGCGCTTTTCTCCTGGCGGACTCAAAGTTGAAAGTATGGTGACAATATAATATTTGGAAATAAAGGTGTATTTTTTCTTTGGTGTTTTTTTCCCCCACTATTTTCACGTGCACGGGAATGCACGCACGCAAGGGAGCAGCACTGTCTGACTTATAAAAATGTCCTGGAGCCGTTAAGAGGCTCTAGCAGGACGTTTTTATAAGTCAGCTTGCCATTAAGTGGTTAATGAAATAACACTTTTTTTTTTTTTGCTGCACAGACAGATTGACCCTTAATAAACAGGTATATTCGGTTTAGGTATCAGGTCTATTAGTACTACTGTTTAAAAATATATAAAAAAAGCTTAAAATTAGTTCAGCTGGTGTTCAGATTGGGGATGAGTCAGACCTTGTTTTACATTTTGTGAAACTAAACTGGTGTGTTAGTGGGAGCGGTGCGTGGCAGAGAGGGTTAACTCACCTATGTTGCTGCCTCCTGCCTCTGTGCTGCATCCTGCTCTCCACAGTGGCATAGCAATAGGGGTGCAGAGGTTGTGACCTGACCACACCGGGGCCCCTGGACCAGAGGGGCCCAATAGATGCCATACTTCATCCATATTATTAGATTTTCATTGGTGCTATGCTGGTAAAGAACATCGCTATATGTGCATTGCATAGTGGCAATTCTTAACAAACTGTTTTCTTACTCTAAATACAGCTCTCAGATACTGCAGCTGTCCTTGATAGATTTAGAGGCTCTTTATCAATAGGGTGCTTAAGGCTTCATGTAAAACTTACTCAGAGGCCTCAAGTTCTTTAGTTTCCCCATTGGCTCTCCATCTTCCCAACACTTCTGCCTTCACAGTCAGAAGAGTCAGGAAGATGGAGAGCAAAGTACAGTGCAGTAGTGAGAGGCAGCAACATAGGTGAGTTTACCCTATATGTCATGATCCACACGCTAAGTTCAGTTTTGCAAACCCACCCATTATGCAGGGACATCCTGCTCTTTATCTATTGCAGAATTTTAAAGTTAAAGGGTGGATAAGAAGTCACCAAGAATTCAACGGACCATAGGGACAGCAACTGCTTCAGAGAAGGAGGCTGATTGTTGATATTACAGTATCTATTTTATTATTATAATTATTTCCTTTACAAGCATGCTGCAAACTCCTACTCCCTCACAGGCAGTGGCATCAACTGTCCATGTTTGAGTTGTAGCATCATCTGAGGCAGTGGCAGCTTTTTAAAAAATCGGACATCCCCTTCCTTAAGGTCTGTTTAAAAGCATGACTTTCTCAACATCTTAGTATGCTGTTTCATTTGAAATGTTTATGATATCCTTGTAATATTTTAATACTTTATTATTTAATACAATGACATAACACAAATGTTAACAAATAGAGTAGAATACTTCCAGTAAGTTCTGTATGTCTATCAACAAATAGCGCTACTACAGCATATTTACGGTGTGTATTAAATTCGAATGTAATTTTTTATAATATCGTTGTAATGTTTTCAATAGTGCTTAGTGTAATACTGTAATAATGTTTCAGTATTTATTTTAATATTGTAATGTTTTCTTTTGCAGGCATCTTTCAGACTTGTATTCTGTCACAGGGTGTGCCAAGCCAAGCAATGGTCATGTCTGTCTTGCATCATACGACGAGACAGTGGCAAAAGTAAGAATGTACTTGGAAGGGTAATTCTGTAAAAATTAGAGCTTTTCATCCTTGGTTTAATTTTTTTAGGCTTTATATATCCATCCCAGGCAAGATACCTTACCAGTGCCTTTTTACAGCTACTAAGAAAACAACCTTTTTGCCATCTGATAATATTTACATAAGGGGTTTGTGGAGAGGAGACGAATGCAAAGCTAAGAACATTTGCCAAACTGTCAATGGTTGAGTTTTGGCCTACAAAAGTAAAACCTTCTAATGTGAGTGACATTTCTGGCCCTTGCAGGACCAGGGACTTTTTTTTCCCTCAAAAACCAAGCTGTGATCACTGTGATTGGCACATGGAGCTCTGCTGTCTTTTTTTTTTTTGCAGGCATCAGCTGAATCGATAACGTCAACCACTTTCTAGGCTATATGTTTAAAGTTTCCATCATAGTCTGCTTCAAGAGTTTTCTTTCCCTTTATCTCTATCTCTTTCTCTCTATTCTTAATTTTATCCAAAAATTTAGTGTACAAACAAATATCCCTTTCCCTTCCCCCGCCCCCACCCCAAGTCACATTTCATATTCATAAAAATCAAGTTTATTTTAAGCATTTATCATGAAATTAGGCCTGTTAGGCCAAATTGCCTTCACCAATGCGTACCGATAAGCGACCTTCTCAGGACAATCTGTCTTGCACCAGCTGTCCAGAAGGAGAGGAGAAAAAAAAGAGAAGAAGAGAAGTAACACAAGGACATAAAAAGAAAGAGAAATGAAGAAAGGAAGTGTTCTGTCCAGTCCACTCACCTTACGTGCGACAGGAGGGCCCCAGCCCATTATAATATTCGAATGTTCGCCATAAAGGCATTTATTCCCAGCAAAATGCCAAGGGTCAAAACTCCCTTCTAAGCTCCGACTGTCACTTATCTTTTTGATGGAAGGGTCATAGCCATTTCCTCCCCATAGAGTGTAGTCCATTGGAACTCTAGCCACCCACTCCAGGTGCTACAATATTGTTCTTCCCTGCCCCGGCTAGAGAGAGTTAAATCTTCCATCTGCTGAGTAACATCAATCTCCCCAAACCATTTCCTAAATGTCGGGTGTTGAGCCCTCTTCCAGTGCACAGCAATGAGAGACTTCGCAGCATTCAGGAGATGTCTAACCAGAGAGTTTTTATACTTCTTCAGAGACCAGTCATTACTGTGCAACAAGAAAAATGTGGGGTCCTCTGGAGCACAAACTCCCGTGATTTCCTTAATGTACTTCCCAACCTCTACCCAGAATTTCCACAACTTCCTACAGTGCCAATAAATGTGTAACAGGCTGCCTCTCTCTTCCCCGCATCTCCAACAAAGTGGAGAAAGAGTTAGAAACATCTTATTAAGTCTGTCCGGTGTATAATACCACCTTGTAAAGACCTTATCATTTGACTCCTGAATCCTAGAAGAGATTGATGTTTTATGTGACAATGCACTCATTTTCTGCCACTGTCCGTCCGAAAAGTTATACCCAAGCTCCTGTTCCCACTTATCACGAATGTGCTGTGTCGGATCCTCCTCTTCTCTCAAAAGAGAGTAAATAAGGGAAATAGTTCCCCGCAGGGGGCCCTTTCCCTGACAGGCCTTCTCAAACGGTGTTAAAGGTCTATCGATAACCTGTCTTTTCCCTATTGATTGTATATAATGCTTAAACTGATTATCACTCCAAACATCCAATCTTGTAGCATCCAGGCCCAGATTCTTGGCTACTTGAGTCAAGGAGGCCCATTCTCCCTCACTAAAGAAATGTCTTGCTTGCAGCACTTGGGAAGTTCTCCACTGACCGAAGCTATATTGATTTAACCCCAAAGGAAAGTGTGGATTACCCAAGAGAGGAAGTAGTGGTGTGGGCCACAGGGAAATCGTTCCTTACTCCTATATTTAGTGAAGGTATGTATTCATATGATTAATCAACGCTACAGCAGGGTGGACTATACATTTCAAATTTGAATGAGTCAATAGACTTGAGGCAGCCAGTATATAAGTAAGGTGAAACTGGTTAGATGCACACACCTCTGTTTCTCCCTTTGCAATGCAGTATGTTCTTTTTTCTTGGGGGTGTTGGTGTGGGGGGGGGGGGGGGCGGATGGGTCCCCCGGCAGTAGTGTTGCACCGGGGGGGGGTGTCTGTGTCCCCCCCCCCCTCGCCCCTTTTTGGTGTGTTTGCACCCAGGATGCGCATATGCACCACAGGTAAGCAATATTCGCAAGGTTAGGGCATCTATCCTTTGGGGGGCAGCGTGGACGGTTCTCTCCAGGCGTAGGCCGCGTCTGGGGAGTATGCCGTTTATGCGTTCTCGCCCCCCCCCCCCCTGTGGGGGGCAGTTGCGGCGCTCCCGGGCAGTGGATGCTTTGTGGGGGCGTTTGCGCTGCCCTTCATTTCCTGGGGGTACAAGGAGGCCTACACGAGGCGCCCCTGTTGAGATGCAAGTATTTACGTGGGCCAACTCCTGCAGGTATGTCAGGGAGTTAGCCTTAGATCCTGCACTACTGGTAGGCGATTGCAGTTTGCAACGCTCTGCCATTTTAATTAGGCGAAAGTCAGTTAAATTTCAAATTTGAATGAGTCAATAGACTTGAGGCAGCCAGTATATAAGTCAGGTGAAACTGGTTAGATGCACACACCTCTGTTTCTCCCTTTGCAATGCAGTATGTTCTTTTTTCTTGGGGGTGTTGGTGTGTGTAGGGGGGGGGGGCGCGGATGGGTCCCCCGGCAGTAGTGTTGCACCGGGGGTGTGTCTGTGTCCCCCCCCCTCGCCCCTTTTTGGTGTGTTTGCACCCAGGATGCGCATATGCACCACAGGTAAGCAATATTCGCAAGGTTAGGGCATCTATCCTTTGGGGGGCAGCGTGGACGGTTCTCTCCGGGCGTAGGCCGCGTCTGGGGAGTATGCCGTTCATGCGTTCTCGCCCCCCCTGTGGGGGGCAGTTGCGGCGCTCCCGGGCAGTGGATGCTTTGTGGGGGCGTTTGCGCTGCCCTTCATTTCCTGGGGGTACAAGGAGGCCTACACGAGGCGCCCCTGTTGAGATGCAAGTATTTGCGTGGGCCAACTCCTGCAGGTATGTCAGGGAGTTAGCCTTAGATCCTGCACTACTGGTAGGCGATTGCAGTTTGCAACGCTCTGCCATTTTAATTAGGCGAAAGTCAGTTAAATTTCAAATTTGAATGAGTCAATAGACTTGAGGCAGCCAGTATATAAGTCAGGTGAAACTGGTTAGATGCACACACCTCTGTTTCTCCCTTTGCAATGCAGTATGTTCTTTTTTCTTGGGGGTGTTGGTGTGGGGGGGGGGGGGCGCGGATGGGTCCCCCGGCAGTAGTGTTGCACCGGGGGTGTGTCTGTGTCCCCCTCCCCCCTCGCCCCTTTTTGGTGTGTTTGCACCCAGGATGCGCATATGCACCACAGGTAAGCAATATTCGCAAGGTTAGGGCATCTATCCTTTGGGGGGCAGCGTGGATGGTTCTCTCCGGGCGTAGGCCGCGTCTGGGGAGTATGCCGTTCATGCGTTCTCGCCCCCCCCCCCTGTGGGGGGCAGTTGCGGCGCTCCCGGGCAGTGGATGCTTTGTGGGGGCGTTTGCGCTGCCCTTCATTTCCTGGGGGTACAAGGAGGCCTACACGAGGCGCCCCTGTTGAGATGCAAGTATTTGCGTGGGCCAACTCCTGCAGGTATGTCAGGGAGTTAGCCTTAGATCCTGCACTACTGGTAGGCGATTGCAGTTTGCAACGCTCTGCCATTTTAATTAGGCGAAAGTCAGTTAAATTTCAAATTTGAATGAGTCAATAGACTTGAGGCAGCCAGTATATAAGTCAGGTGAAACTGGTTAGATGCACACACCTCTGTTTCTCCCTTTGCAATGGACTATACATTGCCCCTCTCCTATGCATGGGATGTTCTCCATCAAGCAGCTGGCAATCTCTTGCTCCATCGCCACTCACTCCTTACTCTGTAGGTGCCTGTGCCAATCAACCACACCAGTAATCAATGCTGCTACATAGTATAATTTTGGGTCTGGTACAGCCTTACCACCCTTTTTCTTTGGGGCTGTCTGAAGGTGGAGCTCTGCTGTCTTTATGACAGCAGAGCAAGTGGGCTGCAGAGGTGCCAGGACGGGAGTGACGAGAATGAGTGCACAGCTACAAGTGATTGAAATCTACATCCCTGCAGGGATAACAGGATGTCGGGACGTAGGTGCTTCCTCAGTGAGCTCTGCTGCAGCGTCCTATGAGAGGGGATCACGATACGCATCCAGGCTTGTGATCTGTCAAGGTGGAACCATTGGTCACAGCTTTTTGCTCTAACTTCAAGCCTCTCTCAGCACGTCCTGCTTTTAGCTTCTGTTTGGAGTTGAGTTTATATTTATTTGTGTGTGTGTGTGTGCGTGCGTGCGTGCGTGCGTGCGTGCGTGTGTGTGTGTGTGTGTGTGTGTTGCTTGAATACATTTATTTTGCCAGAGGAGGCACTTTTTTCTTGTTTATCCCTCAGGTTATGTCAGTTACGGCAATTAGGAAGCAGCAGAATCCTCCTCCTCTACTTCATGGAGATTTGAGATGGCCAATCAAAGTTTAATGACATCTGAAGGTCTGCCCCCGAGGATATTATTCCCAGCATTGGCCCCAATGCATTTTTTTCCCAAAGAGCCCATATGGATTACATTAAGGGATAGATTGTTAGTAAGCAGGTGTGTAATTAATGTCTTTTATTGCAGCATCACTTCCTACAGCCAATGGATTGTTTATGCACCTTGGGAAGTCAACATGCAAATAGAAACAGCAAAAAAATTTACCTGAAGAGGAATAAAAGTTAAAAAATAGATACCTACCTCAGTAGGAGGTAGCCTCTGGATAGTCCAGATGCAACCCCGATCCTCCTGTTTCAGTGTGGGTCTATATGAACATATTTGACAAGAGCTTGTCGAATATGCCGTTAGGGCTGTGCTCCAAACCATGTTCAAGCTCGTCTATACTGAGCATGCTCTGCAAAACAAAGCAACTTGTGCACAAGAGGCTTCATTCTTTTGAACATGCACAGACTATACTCACGCATGCTTAGTATGGATGCGCTCTCACATTGAGGAGTATGGCCACGGAGCAGAAGAGGGTCCAGGGCAGCAGCAGTGCGCTTGAGTAGGATCTAGGAACCCTTTAGACCATGCAAAGGTCTCCCATTACTTAGGTAGGTAACACAATTTGAACTTCCCTCTCTGTGGTGCTTTCTTTATTGCTTTAAGAAATAAATACATTTTTGTTGTTTCAAAAAATGTATCATTCTTGGCCATAAAGCACAAAACTTTTCTCATTAGTCCTCTTACTTATTTATAGAATTTTTTTTAGAACCAGTTAAGGAGAAAAATAATTCAGAACAAGGTGCTTCTGACCTTAACTTAACCTTGGTATAACTTTTTCACCGTATTTTGAGAATATTTTTGTTGGATTGATGCTGATAAAGGTATAAACGCAGATGCGCGTGGCAAGGGCCGCACAGACGCAGTTGACCGCCGACTGATCAGTCCGCAGAAACAAAAGTAATCCACAGTGGGGGAACAGAGGATCAGTTTGGTATGGGGGGGGGGGGGGGGGGTTTGATGTGGCTGGTCCAAGCCCCAGATAAGTGAAACTCTATTTTTCTTTCAATTAAGGTTCACTTTAAAGGAGTCATCAGGGAAAATAATGTAAAATGAGTGCTACTTACTGGGGCCTTCCTCCAGCCCCAAGCTCCCAGCATGTCCCTTGCCGCAGCTCGGCCTGCAGCCGTTCGCCGCAACTCCGTTCCGGTCCCCGGCGATGATGTCAGAGCGACCTCCAGGTCACTCTGTGCTGCACCTGCGCGAGCGGCGCTGTCAAACACCGCCACGTGGCCCGGTGCGGACTGCGCAGGCGTTCTGCACCTGCGCAGTCCGCTCCGGCCCACGTGGCGGTGATTGACAGCGCCGATCACGCAGGCGCAGTAAAGAGCGACCTAGTGGTCGCTCTGATGTCATCTCTGGGGACCGGGATGGAGCTGCGGCGAACGGCTGCGGGCAGAGCTGCGGCGAGGGACATGCTGGGAGCTTGGGGCTGGAGGAAGCCCCCGGTAAGTAGCACTCATTTTACATTATTTTCCCTGATGACTCCTTTAAGTTTGAATGCATTTGCCGGAATTGCCGTGTACTTGTTTCAGGTGTGTGATACAGACACCAACCACTGATGTATGAAAGATCAGCAGGATGCCAGGCAACTGGTATTGTTTAAAATGAAATAAATATGGCAGCCTCCATATCCTTGTCTTACTTCAGTTGTCCTTTAACTACTGCGGGTGAAGATGCAACATTTGAAAAACTGACTAGATCATTTAATGACAGCCTTAGAAAGCTGAAGTTTTGTGTAACAGACTAGCTTTAATTGCAAAGATTGATCCACATGCACTGACTGGCCCAGGTTTCCAGAAAAATCTTGCTTATGGAAATATTGAATTGTCCTTGAGAAATGTTTAATGTACCATTAAGAAAGCCTGTGTCAGAAGCCATGCAGGCACTTCTGTATGGAGACAGCTACATTAGGATCCAGATATAAGTCAATGCAAACACAGGAGTCAAGTGACTCAGGGGATTAGCATTGTCTGCGGTATGTGAGAGCGTCAGGGTAGAAGTCGGCTGTCTTTTGCCCAGCAAATATTTTCACATCTAGCAAGAGAATCTCTTAATGGTCTGTTTAGAACCCATTATAGCATGATAATTCTGCACACCGATGGGAATTTCCCATGTTGGATGGTTCCACAAACACAAAAGACTTGCATATCTTTTGAGTTTTGTCAATTTTTCTCAGCACTCATTCATGACATTGAACATGTGCTGTGATTATAAGCATTGTTCTTCCAGGTATCGGAGCTGCGTTATACCAAATGAGACATATTAGTCTCTACTTATTTAATAGAATGCCTCCATTTTTTGGGGGTAGTTTTTTTTTTGCCTCTCCCAACCCTAGAGATCTGTTATTTACCATATTATTTTACTTATAGCCCATATTAAAGTCTAAGGCTTAGTTCATACTACAAAACGCAAGCACATCCAGAGAAGCTAAGCACTTTTGTAAGCGATTTTGTACAGTAATTACTGGCTTTTTTTTGCGATTTGCAAAAAAACAGTTTGTTTTGGTTGTACAGTGCTGGGATCTAGTGACTTAGAGAAAAAAATTATAATTTTTTTCTCAGCAAATCGGGGCTCATGACCTACATTAAGCCACAGGGTTTTTAACATTGGCGTCAACCAAACCACCACACCCAGCAATACGAGATATCATTTCTGACCTCTGACTTTCTTACCATAAACGGTTAAAATAAAGAAAAACTACCACAAGGCTGCAGATCCACACAGGACAGGGTGTAGCCATGGCTAGGGGTGCCACTGTAGTGCTCAGCCACTGTGTTCTTCCATCTGGGACCTTTTTTCATACTTTGGGCAACATTAGGGAAAAAAGCAGCAAGCAGTGCAGGAGACAATACTGCTTTCTGCACTAGATGTAGCCCCCTTCCTGTCCTGTGGGCAATGTGTCTCCTCGCTCTCTACACACAGCCTGCAGTGAGCGAATGTGCAGAGCAGTAGGGTGAGTAGAGAGAATGATTGCAGTGCTGCAGCTGGGACATTAGCAGGGAGTGGTGGCAGGATGTGTTTAGTGTTTCAGAAATTGCCTTTCATTAGTAGCCATGCGCACTGACTGCTGTAATACCAGAGTGCCCTGGGCTATTAATGAATTAACTAATTAACTGATAATGCAGGGCAGTCTGCTGTTGCAGCCAACTTCTGTGGTAAGCAGAGAAGCAAGCTCCAGGCAATTTAGATTAGCTTGATTGCAGGTAATCTTATCTCCTTTCCTAGCTCCCCCTCACACCCTGTTGTTTTCTCCCTTGACCATTTTCAAATTGCAGTGTCTTCTTTTAACAGCATGTCCCCCTGCCAAACAGCACTGGTGATGTCTGCAGTCCTGGTGAGAGGTTTCCCTGCCATTTCTCCTCTTCCACCAGGCTCTCTGTCTTGTGCCTTTACCTCTTTATCCACCCCCCCCCCCCCATGCTTCCCTCTATTTCATATGTCCCTTTTTCTGACTCTCCTCATAGAAGCTCACTATCTAATCGTACCATAGTCATAGTCTAATGTCCTGACATCTTCTGCAGCACTATATAGAGCAGTGGTGCTCAGCAGAGCTCGAATATTCGAGTAGCTCGAATATTCGAGCTCTTTTTCAGCTATTCGAGCTCGGTATTCGAGCTCCGAATAGCTGGAGCTATTCGAATGGGCTATCCGAGTACACTCGAATAGCCCATTCACTATTCGAGCTATTCGAGCAACCCGGCGCTATTCGAGCTCGGTACCGAGCTCGAATAGCGTCATAGCCCAGATTGATGTCCTTAGAGCCAATCAGAGGGCTCCCAGGCCCTCTGACGGCAGCCAATCACAGAGGGGGACCCTGGCCAGCCCCTACCCTATAAATAGCGGCCGCCATGTTCCGTTTCTCCGTGCTTGCCTGAGACTTGTACAGAGAGAGAGTTGCTCCTTTGTGCTTTGGCTTAGCAAGAGCTCTATTGTGGTCATTTACCTAGCGTTTTTGCTCACATACACCTCCTATACACACCTATATTGTTGTTAGTTATTTAGACATTGTATTTTAGTTAGTAGCTTGTGTGTTACATTAGAGACAGGCAGCTGCTGCAAGCTTACAGGTTTAGGCCTCAGGGGGGCCTTGCCTCTGTGGGCAGCTGTCCTCTGTTTATTTCTCTCATCTATACCAGTATTTCTGCTGTCCTTTACTAATAGTATTGTAGTTATACTGTACTAGGAGTAGGACACTCACTGACTGTCACTGTTTATAGGCTACTAGCTAGCTCCTGCGTGTGTGCACTCACTCACTGTCTGTGTGTACACACACTCTATTTCCTTCTGATTACTGATAGATTATTGTTAGTTAGTTGTACTTACTTACTACTTACTCTTACTGTACCCGTAGGGACACTCACTGTCACTGTTCATATAGGCTACTAGCTCCTGCGTGTGCGCACTGCACTCACTGTCTGAGTGTACACACACAACACACACTCTATTTCCTTCTGATCGCTGATTGATTATCGTAATTAGTTAGTTGTACTTACTGTTACTACTTACTCTTACTGTACTAGGAGTCTAGGACACTCAGTCACTGTCCATAGGCTACTAGCTCCTGCGTGCGTGCACTCACTGTCTGAGTGTACACACACCCACACTCCATTTCCTTCTGATCGCTGATTGATTATCGTAATTAGTTAGTTGTACTTACTGTTACTACTTACTCTTACTGTACTAGGAGTCTAGGACACTCAGTCACTGTCCATAGGCTACTAGCTCCTGCGTGCGTGCACTCACTGTCTGAGTGTACACACACCACCCACACTCCATTTCCTTCTGATCGCTGATTGATTATTGTAATTAGTTAGTTCTACTTACTGTTACTACTTACTCTTACTGTACTAGGAGTCTAGGACACTCAGTCACTGTGTTCATAGGCTACTAGCTCCTGCGTGCGTGCACTCACTGTCTGAGTGTACACACACCACCCACACTCCATTTCCTTCTGATCGCTGATTGATTATTGTAATTAGTTAGTTCTACTTACTGTTACTACTTACTCTTACTGTACTAGGAGTCTAGGACACTCAGTCACTGTGTTCATAGGCTACTAGCTCCTGCGTGCGTGCACTCACTGTCTGAGTGTACACACACCCACACTCCATTTCCTTCTGATCGCTGATTGATTATTGTAATTAGTTAGTTCTACTTACTGTTACTACTTACTCTTACTGTACTAGGAGTCTAGGACACTCAGTCACTGTGTTCATAGGCTACTAGCTCCTGCGTGCGTGCACTCACTGTCTGAGTGTACACACACCCACACTCCATTTCCTTCTGATCGCTGATTGATTATTGTAATTAGTTAGTTCTACTTACTGTTACTACTTACTCTTACTGTACTAGGAGTCTAGGACACTCAGTCACTGTGTTCATAGGCTACTAGCTCCTGCGTGCGTGCACTCACTGTCTGAGTGTACACACACCCACACTCCATTTCCTTCTGATCGCTGATTGATTATTGTAATTAGTTAGTTCTACTTACTGTTACTACTTACTCTTACTGTACTAGGAGTCTAGGACACTCAGTCACTGTGTTCATAGGCTACTAGCTCCTGCGTGCGTGCACTCACTGTCTGAGTGTACACACACTAAATTTACTTGTGATTACTACTGATTATTGTAACTGCTAGTTGTACTTCCTGACTGTTACTACTTACTTACTGTACTAGGGGACACTCACTCAGTCACCTCACCAACCAACCCACTCCATTAAAGTACCCCACTTTTCACCCGCCCTTTTAAAAAACTTTTGTCTATACGCCCAAAACATTGAAGATGTCTGGAAGTGGCAGCCAGCGCGGTTTGGGCAAGGGGAAGGGCAGCAAGGGAATCAGGAGGAGAGGGAGCAGCATTGTGGCAAGCCGCGGCCGCGGGCGCGCCACCATGCACAGTTCCGCAGCAGCAGCAGCAGCGTCAGTGGCTAACATTCCTCCCATAGCCACTGGCCGTGGACGCCTTGGGCGCCGCCCAGCAGGAGCATCTGCAACTCACGCTGCAGAGACACAGCAGCAGCAGCGTGTAGCACCTGCTCCCATTTTCCTCCAGCCGGGTCGGAAACGTCCCATTGAGGAAAAGGATGCAGACACTGTGGTGCAACTCATGACGGAGGATGAGCAGCCCGCCATCAGCTCTGCATCCGAGGCCTCCACCCTCACCACCACCACCACCACCACCACCACCCCTGTTCGCAGCAGCCGCCCAGCAGGGTCTGGGGAGGAGGCCAGTTCACCGTCACTCGCCGACCTGTCATTCAGCAGTCTTTTGACCCCAGGCATCATGAGTAAATTGTCTGCTGTTGTTGGCGATCTTGAGGAGGAGATGCTGATGGGCACTTTGGGGGATGAGGGATTGGACAGCAAGACTGTGGCGACAGTCAAGCAGCCCATCCATGCATCAGGAGAGGAGTTTGGGGGGTCCTCATCCCAGCAGGACATGTTTCAGGAGGGGGAGGATGATGATGACCCGGTGACAGACAGAGACTGGGTGCCACCACCTCCAGGGGATGTCGTCCTCAGCAGCTCTGAGGAGGAGGAGGAGGATGCGCTTGTGGGCCTTGCAAGGAGGCGCATCATTGCAAGCATTGGCAGCGTCCCACAGCCTGCTGGTGTCTCAGGCTCAGCAGCAGCAGCAGCAGCATCAGCCAGTACCACCACCAGCCGCACCCAAGCCCCCCCCCCAACCACCACAGGGAGACAGGCAGCAGCGCTTCCATGCCGTAGGGGGAAGTTTCTGTCACCAATCTGGCGGTTTTTCATCATGCCCACTGTGTACAGCAAGTACGCCACTTGCAACCACTGTCAGCGGAAGTTGAGCAGAGGTGCAGACCCCTTAAAGTTCAGCACCAGCTCGCTCATCAACCACCTTGCGGCTAAACATTTCCACCAGCATGAGGAGTTCCAGAGGCTGAAGGCATCTGCTGCTGGCAGTGGCACCACACCCATCACTGCACAGCCTTCAGCAGCAGCAGCAGCAACAGCAGCCACCCGCCCTCCTGCTCCTCCAGCAGCACCAGCAGGAGTGCGGAAACGCACTGCTCCTCCCCCCTCTGCAACTCCTGCCGCCGACACTGAGGCCTGTTCTGGCAGCCAGTCCTCAGTGGCCTCCTCTGCTGTGTCTGCTGATTCCCGTGTCAGCAAAAGGCCACGCCAGAGCCTTTTGAGCGAGTCCTTCCAGGGGGTGGTTAGGGCTCTGCCTCCCAGCAGCCGTCGCGTGCGGCAGCTGAACGGCTTGCTGGCACGGGCCATGTGCTCCCAACTCCTGCCGTACACGCTCGTGCAGGAGGGGAGCGACATTCGTGCGCTGCTTGCTTGCGCAGCCCCAGACTGGCAGCTCCCCAGCAGACACTTCTTTGCCCGCAAGGCCATTCCTGCACTGCACCGCTTTGTGATGGCCAATGTGGAGCGAGGGCTGGAGCACGCGGTTGGTGAAAGGGTCCACGTCACCATGGACTCCTGGAGCAGCCGCTTCGGGACAGGCCGCTACCTGTCCTTCACTGTCCACTGGGTCAGCTTGGTGGAAGGGGGTGAGGATGGGAGAGCAGCAGCGGGCACAGCAGCAGCAGCAACACAGTGGGTGGTGCCACCCCGCAGGGTCAGGGGAACTGCAGCAGGTTCCTCCGATCCTCTGCCATCCTCCGGCACACCTGGCCAAACCCCCCGCCTCAGCAGCAGCGTGAAGGCCCGCCACTGCCAAGCGCTGCTGCACTTGGTCAGCCTTGGGAAGACCAAGCTGACGGCAACCCATGTGTTGGCCAAACTCCAGGAGCAGGAGAGGATTTGGCTGACCCCCAGAGGCCTCAGAGTCGGAGAGGTGGTGGCCGACAATGGGGCCAATCTGGTTGCCACAATAGACAGGGGAAACCTGACCCACATCCCCTGTCTTGCCCACGTGCTGAACCTGGTGGTGCAGAAGTTCCTGCGCACCTACCAGGGGATGGGCGAACTGCTGGAAACGGCAAGGAATGTTGTGCGTCACTTCCGGCGCTCGGCTGCAGCCTGTGCGAGCCTGGAAGACGTGCAAAAGGAGCTGGATCTGCCACGCCATCGGCTGATCCTTGACGTTCCGACTCGCTGGAACTCCACCCTGGCGATGTTGGAGCGTCTGGTTGAACAGAGGCACGCTGTCAAACAGTACCTTGCCCTGGCCACTGTTTCCGCAGCTCAGAGAAGGGACAAGACCAGCAACATCCCGTCCATCGTCCCCGATGATGACTGGAGGCACATGCAGCAGGTGTGCTTAGTGCTGGCTCCCTTCCTGCAGGCCACAAACATGGTGAGCAGGGACCATGCTATGGTCTGCGAGTGGGTGCCCCTGGTTTCTCTGCTGAACAGGGCCCTCGATGCTTTGCTGGAACAGGGAGCGGCAGCCTTGGACCAGCAGGAGCGGCAACCAGCTGCGCAGTCCACCTCTGAGGGGGAGGAGGAGGAGGACTTGGTGGAGGTCCCTGACCTGGCTGCTGATGAGGGGGATCAGCACAGCGCAGCTGAGTTGGTGCGGGGGTGGAGAGAGGATGAGGCGGCAGAGGAGGAGGATGAGGACAGCACTGACGTCGATGTGCCAGCAGACGTGGCCCGCCTCTTCCCAATGGCAGCGCACATGCTGACGTGCCTGCGCAGGGACCCCAGGGTGATCCAGATGAAGCAGAGGGAGGACATCTGGATCAGCATGATGTTGGACCCACGCCTCAAGGGGAAGTTGAGCCAGTTCCTGCCGCCTGCAGGAGGAGACCCAGCGCAACAAATAAGGAGCTTGCAGCAGGCCCTTGTTGAGCGCTTGGAGGAAGCCTTCCCCCAGCCTTCCACCCCCACTGTCCAGCAGCCAGCACAGAGGCAGCAGCAGGTGCCTGCATCCAGCAGCAGCAAGCGCCCCACAGACCTGCTGTCTCTCAGCCACGAGCTCTACAGGACTGTAGAGGCTCCGGCAGCAGTGACTAGAGAGGAGATGCATGCAGCAGCATCCTCCTCCGGTCACAGCCAGCGCCTGACCCGCATGGTGGCTGACTACATGGGGTCGTACAGCGGGCTTGACAGCGATGCCCCTGTTGATCCCATGGAGTATTGGGTCAAGCGCATGGAGATCTGGAGCGAGCTGGCGCAGTACGCCCTGGAAGTGCTGTCCTGCCCCCCTTCCAGCGTGCTGTCCGAGCGCTGCTTCAGTGCAGCTGGTGGCGTGGTCACCGAGAAACGCTCACGTCTGTCTCACAAGTCTGTGGACAGACTGACGTTTCTCAAGATGAACCAGGCGTGGGTGGAAGGCGAGTTCCTGGCCCCTGTTGTCGGCGAGAGGGGGACATGAACTGGCTGCCGGAACCATCGTTAATGTGCCTTACCACCCTTTACCACCTCCTGGCTCCTGCTCACTAAGCCAGCCTGGTTCACTTTGACTATTACGTCGCCTGCAGCCACACATTTTACACCTACAGTGGGCTGCTGTGTACTGCCCTTCTGCTGTCTGTCTGTGTTTCCCACTGCCAGGGTACACAGAATTACCTTCTTCTGCTGCCACTCTGCCACCAGCTATTACGTCAAACAATAGCTATATTGGTTGCAAAACCAAAACCAAACAAACCATTAAAAAAAAAAAAGGTTTAATTTTTCTGAGGTGCCCGGGTTGAAAACTGTGTTGTTCCAGTTGTGTATTGGACACAATGTGGGCTGCACGACCGCTGTCTGGGACCTCCTGTTGTGTTTATTTACAGCCCTGGTATCACCGCTAGGTACCAGGGCTATTATGTCACGCTGCCTACCTGCTGCCACACTCACACTGCTCCTCCATACCTCCTCCTGCTGCTGCTGCTGCTGTCTGTCTGTGTTTCCCACTGCCAGGGTACACAGATGATTTACCTTCTGCTGCCACTCTGCCACCAGCTATTACGTCAAACAATAGCTGCTCGCCTACTCCTCCATTCCTCCTCCTGCTGCTGCTGTCTGTCTGTGTTTCCCACTGCCAGGGTACACAGATGATTTACCTTCTGCTGCCACTCTGCCACCAGCTATTACGTCAAACAATAGCTGCTCGCCTACTCCTCCATTCCTCCTCCTGCTGCTGCTGTCTGTCTGTGTTTCCCACTGCCAGGGTACACAGATGATTTACCTTCTGCTGCCACTCTGCCACCAGCTATTACGTCAAACAATAGCTGCTCGCCTACTCCTCCATTCCTCCTCCTGCTGCTGCTGTCTGTCTGTGTTTCCCACTGCCAGGGTACACAGATGATTTACCTTCTGCTGCCACTCTGCCACCAGCTATTACGTCAAACAATAGCTGCTCGCCTACTCCTCCATTCCTCCTCCTGCTGCTGCTGTCTGTCTGTGTTTCCCACTGCCAGGGTACACAGATGATTTACCTTCTGCTGCCACTCTGCCACCAGCTATTACGTCAAACAATAGCTGCTCGCCTACTCCTCCATTCCTCCTCCTGCTGCTGCTGTCTGTCTGTGTTTCCCACTGCCAGGGTACACAGAATTACCTTCTTCTGCTGCCACTCTGCCACCAGCTATTACGTCAAACAATAGCTATATTGGTTGTAAAACCAAAAACCAAAAAACCATAAAAAAAAAAAGGTTTAATTTTTCTGAGGTGCCCGGGTTGAAAACTGTGTTGTCCCAGTTGTGTATTGGACACAATGTGGGCTGCACGACCGCTGTCTGGGACCTCCTGTTGTGTTTATTTACAGCCCTGGTATCACCGCTAGGTACCAGGGCTATTATGTCACGCTGCCTACCTGCTGCCACACTCACACTGCTCCTCCATACCTCCTCCTGCTGCTGCTGCTGCTGTCTGTCTGTGTTTCCCACTGCCAGGGTACACTACACAGATGATTTACCTTCTGCTGCCACTCTGCCACCAGCTATTACGTCAAACAATAGCTGCTCGCCTACTCCTCCATTCCTCCTGCTGCTGTTGCTGTCTGTCTGTGTTTCCCACTGCCAGGGTACACAGAATTACCTTCTGCTGCCACTCTGCCACCAGCTATTACGTCAAACAATAGCTATATTGGTTGCAAAACCAAAACCAAACAAACCATTAAAAAAAAAAAAAAGGTTTAATTTTTCTGAGGTGCCCGGGTTGAAAACTGTGTTGTCCCAGTTGTGTATTGGACACAATGTGGGCTGCACGACCGCTGTCTGGGACCTCCTGTTGTGTTTATTTACAGCCCTGGTATCACCGCTAGGTACCAGGGCTATTATGTCACGCTGCCTACCTGCTGCCACACTCACACTGCTCCTCCATACCTCCTCCTGCTGCTGCTGCTGCTGTCTGTCTGTGTTTCCCACTGCCAGGGTACACAGATGATTTACCTTCTGCTGCCACTCTGCCACCAGCTATTACGTCAAACAATAGCTGCTCACATTACTCCTCCATTCCTCCTGCTGCTGTTGCTGTCTGTCTGTGTTTCCCACTGCCAGGGTACACAGATGATTTACCTTCTGCTGCCACTCTGCCACCAGCTATTACGTCAAACAATAGCTATATTGGTTGCAAAACCAAAACCAAACAAACCATTAAAAAAAAAAAGGTTTAATTTTTCTGAGGTGCCCGGGTTGAAAACTGTGTTGTCCCAGTTGTGTATTGGACACAATGTGGGCTGCACGACCGCTGTCTGGGACCTCCTGTTGTGTTTATTTACAGCCCTGGTATCACCGCTAGGTACCAGGGCTATTATGTCACGGCGAGCTGCCTGCCTCATTGACTGCCTGCTGCCACACACTCATCCTCCTCCTCCTGCTGCTGAATTTACCTCCTGCTGTCTTTGTGTTTCCACTGCCAGGGAGCACATACAATGGCGCTTCCAACATGCGTGCGCCCACCAGCTATTTGTTACGCTCAAAAATAGCTGCATTTCTTTAACCATTTACCGCCATCCTAACGTATTAAAACGTCATGCTTACCTCTATTAACAGCAACATGACGTTTTAATACGTCGCGCATTCCCGCCGCTGCTACCGCCGTGTGTCCGCCGCTACCGCCGCCATTACCGTCGGGATCCCGTGCTGGGCGATTGGGGAAGAGGACTGAACAGTCCTCTACCCAATCGCAGTGCCTGGAGTGAATGGACGTGACCGCGAACAGCGGCTACGTCCATTCACATAAACAGGAAATGTAACAGTTTAATAAAGTGTGCAAAAAAAAAAAAAAAAAAAAGTGAACACGTCCTATGAGTGTTCACCAGCGCCATCTTGTGGCCAAAAAGTATATTACACTTACAAAATACATACATTTTCAAGTATATACACATCATTAATAAAATTACACTTCCAACCCTCCCCCCCAAAAAAAACACTTGTAAAAAAAAAAATCAGCTTAAAAAAAATAAATAAATAGTTGCCTTAGGGACTCAGCTTTTTTTATTCTATATTTTATGGGGGAAAATTAATTTTAATTTATTACATAGGGGCTTGTAGTTATGGCCAGAACAAACAGAAAAATAACCACTTATATTTCAAAATAATATACTGTCGCCATACATTGTGGTAGGGACATAATCTAAACGGTTTAATTATCGGGACCACTGGGCAAATAAAACGTGTTTGTTTTATCCACAGGAGAATGTTTAATTTTAAAACTATAAAGGCTGAACACTGAGAAATAATGATTTTTTTTCTTTTTTTTTCTGTTTTTCTCATTAAAATGCATTTAGAATAAAAAAATTCTTAGCAAAATGTACTATCCACAGAAAGCCTAATTGGTGGCGAAAAAAACGAGGTATAGATCATTTTCTTGTGATAAGTAGTAATAAAGTTATTAGGGAATAAAAGGGAGGAGCGCTGACAACTGAAAATTGCTCTGGTCCGTTAGGATAAAAACCCTTGGGGGTGAACTGGTTAAAAAAAAAATTGAAAAGAGAAATACGTGAAGAAGAAGAAGACGATATTGAAAAAGAAGGAGAAGGAGAAGATGAAGATGAAGAAGATGAAGAAGAAGATGAAGAAGATGATGAAGAAGAAGATGAAAAAGAAGAAGAAGATGAAGAAGATGAAGAAGAAGAAGATGAAGAAGAAGAAGATGAAGATGAAGAAGAAGAAGAAGATGAAGAAGAAGAAGAAGAAGAAGATGAAGAAGATGAAGAAGAAGAAGAAGAAGAAGATGAAGAAGATGATGATGAAGAAGAAGAAGATGAAGAAGAAGAAGAAGATGAAGAAGAAGAAGATGAAGAAGATGAAGATGAAGAAGAAGAAGAAGATGAAGATGAAGAAGAAGAAGAAGATGAAGAAGATGAAGAAGAAGAAGATGATGAAGAAGAAGAAGAAGAAGATGATGAAGAAGAAGAAGAAGAAGAAGAAGAAGACAATATAGAAGAAGAAGAAGAAGATATAGAAGAAGAAGATCTAGAAGAAGAAGAAGAAAGATAAAGAAGAAGAAGAACAAGTATATACAGTAGCACTACTGAACAAAATTAAGGACACAACTTCTCTTTCCACCTTTTTTTTTAAAGGAACATCCCCACATAATCATTTGCTGTTGTTACTTGGAAAAAAAGATGTTTCTTGCATCATTCACCCTCAAAACAAGTGTTGGAAGCTATTTAAGGCCAATTCGAATAGTCAGCTCGAATAGTGAGCTCGAATACCGACTCGAATAGTGAGCTCGAAGTCCGAGGTCGAATCGAATAGTAAAAATTATTCGACTCGAATATTCGACTGACCTCGAATAATTTACTATTCGAATTCGACCAAACTCGAATTTTAAAAAGGGGTATTTGAGCATCACTAATATAGAGTACAGAGTTTCATAATGGTTCACTCCATCCACATCCTAGCGACTCCTTTTCCCCAAAACTTTGCAGCAACACACTTGGTGCCCCAACCCATCAACCCTCCCATCAAAAAGAAATTGGTGGTTTGGGTCAGGTGGGGGTGTAAATAATCAGCACCGGGTATCAAATTCCCTAGGTACGCTACTGAAGAAAAAAAAACAAAGATACCATGAGAAAAATATTTTAAATAAACTCTACTCTTGCTTTTTTTTATCACCTGTGTGTGATACATTTTTAGAAAAAGTTTATGTATTATTAAATTGTGACCAGTGCTTTGTAGACAAACAATCAATGGGGAAGGTGAGAGGGTTCATATAGTACTGAAGAGAATTCGGGATACTGCCAAAATTAGTGTTGCTCATCACGAGCTCGTATTCATGAGTAACCCGTGATCATGAGTTGTTTTTCCTGGTCACGAGGTCGGATTCCGAATTCGCGATCGCCTCTCGATCACGGATTCAGTTCCAAATGCACCCGTGATCGTGGTCCAAATTCAGCTTGTGATCACGGGTTTAGCCGTGATCACGGGTGGGATTATTACCTGAAAACCCGCCGACTTAACCGGTTAATAACAAAGCCCCCTTACATGCTAGAAACACCAAATTTGCCAGATATGTTAAGTAGAACAGTGGGGAAGAAGGGGAAAATTTTATTTTCAAAAAGACAATAGTTTTTGAGGAAATCAATTTTAAAGCTTCAAAGGAAAAAAGTATACATTTAAATGCGGTAAATGGCAGTTAATGTAGAAAACCTAACGGTAGTAGAATTTTACATATAGCAAAAGAAAGAGCAATGAATTTCCTGACGGTTTCCAGGGGGTACGTACGCAGTGCAGTGATTATGGATTCTGCTTGTAATCACGGATAAAATCAGAGTTGAATTCAAATTTGGGCATCAAATCCAGATAACGATCACGACGTGATCAGATTTACTTGAATCCGTGATCGGGGGTATCCGTGCACCACTGGCCAAAATAAAGCTAGTCACATATGGGTCACTAATGACCTGATACAGCAAGTGATTGATAGCTCCCTAATTGGAAATGGTTCAGTATTTTAACAGAAATCAATCGACACACCTGATCAAACTGTTAATGTTGTATCATTGGATGCAGTGCAATGCTATGCCACCTTTAAAGTGTACCAGAGGCTAGTAACAATAAAAGTTTTATACATACCTGGGGCTTCCTCCAGCCTCATCCGCACGGATCGCTCCCACGCCGCCGTCCTCAGCCCTCTCCGGCTCCAGTACCAGGTCCTGTAACTTCTGCTAGTCGCAGCCAGTCTGCACAAGAGGAGTACGCACACTACGTATCTCTCCGGCAACTGGGGAAGGCCTACAGAAACACCTCCAGTGGGCATTTAAGTAGGCAAATACCTCTCCTACCTTCCCGTCCAGACTGGCAACAATCGCATGTCAGCAATTTTGGGGGGGAAGATAGCTCTGCGGTGGGAAGGCACAGAGCGGCATGGGGGGGGAGGGGGGCAGAGGCATGTCCTGCAGCAGGGAACATGCCTCTGTGTCCCATCTGCTTCCCTCCCTCCTTTCCCCCGCTGCACTGCCTTTACACTTAATCCTTTCTGGTTTACAAAGGCAAAATTATATCACTTTTTTTATAGGAGACAACACATAACATTTATATTGCGCTTTTCTACTGGTGGACTCAAAGCACTTTAGACACTTAGGGCCTGATTCACAAAGCGGTGCTAACAGTTAGCACGCTGGTGAAAAGCCCTTTATCATGCCTAAACTCAGTTTAGGCATGATAAGTTTAGGTGTGATAAGTTTAGGCGTGATAAGTTTAGGCATGATAAGTTTAGGTGTGATAAGTTTAGGCATGATAAGTTTAAGCACCAACTGGGTTAGCACCGCAGTGCACAGCTGATCAAAAGTTTTGCGCTAGCAAAGTCTGGTGCACTTTGCATAGAGTTTAATGGCGCTGCTTTGTGTGCGGGACTTTGCGTGCGATCTAAACTTATCTAAACTTAGCATGCCTAAACTTATCACACCTAAACTTATCACACCTAAACTTATCACACCTAAACTGACTTTTCACCAGCGTGGTGCAATGGTTATCACGCCTAAAGTCTCTAACTGGGTTAGCACCGCTTTGTGAATCGAGCCCTTAGGGTTTACTCCAAAGACTCCTTACTGTTTTACATAATGGTTTGAGTCAGGATTCAAAACCAGGTCAAAGGCTCAAACCCTGCATCATGAGTCTTAACCAGTACACTATGCAGCTGACCCTTGTCAGTCTCTTTTACCCCGTATACTCTCTTAGTGGTTCTGGGTTACCATGAGATAACTGGGAACTCTAGAGTAAGGACAACCCTCAACAAGGAAAAAAATGCATAAAACTCTGCTATATTGTTGGTTTAAGTGACACATGGGAGAGGGGTTCTGGGTTTCCCAGGTCTCTCAGTGGAAGGCTTAACAGAGCTCTTAACTGGGGGCAGAAGGCCAATGTTCCCCGATTTCCCTGAAAATGACAATTGTTATGACTCAGTGGCACTTCCCTGATCTCCACCACTTGTCTACTTCATTAAATCACCCTACAGACCTCTCCACCAGAACTCCTAAGAAATACCATTTAAAGAGGAATTTTAGTGAAAAGGGGGGGAAAAAATCAATACATTGCAAACTGAGAAGTTAAAAATAGAAGAGAGATCAATAAATGATTGATGTTCGCCATGTAATTTGTTCATATTGTTTGATCCACAATCAGCCTGCTAGTAATCATCTTTACTACTGGCAGACATGAGAAAAAACAGACAGCTCCAACTGGCATTAATTATACCCACACCCACTTTATAGATATACATATACCGCAGAGGGAGATACTGGATGCTTGGCAGTTGGAAACAGCCGTTCTTTCCCACAAAGCAACAAGGCTCCGACAGTGTGATGTCAGGACCTAGGTCCTGACATCACATTGTGGGAGGGGTTTCACCACAATATCAGCCATACAGATTTCCCTGATGATTTATTCAAGAAAAGGTAAAGATTTCTCAATAGAAAATAGGTATCAGCTACTCATTGGGATGAAGTTCATTCCTTGGTCACAGTTCCTCTTTTAGGCTCCCTGCACACTGCAAATCCGTTTTGCGATTCCGATTCCGTTTCCAATTTGCAATTCCGATTTTCCATGAATGCAATCAACAGAAAGACGGAGGAAAAAACGCAGCATGCAGTAACGATTAAAAATCGGGTGTAAAAAACGATTAAAAATCTGAATTGGAATCGCAAGCAGTGTGCAGGGAGCCTAAAGGACTTCTGATGTATAAGTATTAAAAGGCCCATTCCCTGACAGCAGCATTCTTGCTTGGAATGGATGCCAGCAGAAAGAATCAACCTCTAGTTTCTTAAAGCGAAACCCAGACTTTAACCCAGAATTTCTTCTTTGCTCTAAAAGATTATTTACAGCATATAATATACTAACACAATGTGTTTTTTTTTATAGTAAAACAGCATTCAAAGGGTTACATCACAGCACTGACTCTTTCTTCTGCAGGGAGAACCCACATCTGAACTGCTTATAATCTTATCTTGTGTACACATTCTTTACTTGATACATTTATGTAAACATTCTCTGGCTGTGCAGGACTTCAGCTGATGAGTGCTGAAGTGAAAAACAGATCAGAAATAACTGCTGGCAACATTTAAAACAGAATGACAACAGTTATAAATAAAATGCACCAGCAGCTTTCAAAGTAAATTAACTGAACTTTGGGAAGTGATAATATCTAAATGAATATTAATACTTGTGCACAAAAGCAAATATGATAATTGTATGGGTTATAAAAAGTAAAAATTATAAAAATTTTGTCAGAGTTGTAAACCGCTTTAAAGGACTTTCCGATTTGAAATGAAAAATCTCACCTGGGGCTTCTTTCAGCACCGAGCAGAAGTCTCAGTCCCTTGCCGCAGTCCTGGTCCTCTTTGGTGTCCCCACTGACTGCCCGCAATGAAGGCGACCTACCGGCGGGGTCGGCTCTTCTACGACTGTCCGCGCACTCATGCTTGCATGTCCACATCATCTGGCGTGTACCGCTCCTGTGCAGTAGTTGTGCGCAGGCGCAGTACGCACCAGATGACGTGGATGCGTGGGAACTCATGCCCACGCAGGCACAGAAGAGCCTACCTCATTGGCACTTCATTCGGTGCATACTGTGCCTGTGCACAACTAGTGCGCAGGCACAGTATGCGCCAGATGACATGAACGAGTGCCCGCGCAGGCCCAGAAGAGCCGACCCTGCTGGCAGGTTGCCATCATTGTAGGCGGCCAGCGGGGACACCGAAGAGGCCTGGGGCAGCTGTGAGGGACTGAGACTGCTGCTCGGCACTGGAAGAAGCCCCAGATGAGTAAAAAATTGATTTTTAATTGCACATCGGAATTCCTCCAAGAAACTAGAGGTTAATATCTGCTGGCATCCATTCCAAGCAAGAATGCTGCTGTCAGGGAATGGGCCCTTTAATACTTCTTTTTCTGTTCACTGGGATTACTTATTTGCCTGATAAATAGCAAAGCATTTATTTAAACATCAATATTGAATAATAAGCTTTTATTGAAATGCCTCTTGCACCGTAGTAAATGGAAAACATGTTTGTGCACAGATGGTGATAGAATTAGTTAAATTTAAATTACAATACAGTCATGTGTGGGCACCTGTAGTTGGGTGAATCACAGATTTGTCTCTTAATCATTCTTGCAAATGGGTCGCCTTGTGTCTTTTGTCATCTTTAGAACCCACTCACAGTCAGTCAATTGTTACCGCAATACAGAACCAGCTAAATTTGTTTATAGATGGTAAAACACATCCTCAGAAAACTATTTTTATATAAATATATTTTATCTGATTGTAGAGACAATCTCTTTTCTTTCTGAGGCAGCATACTGAGTGCAAGACTAGAAAACCGTCAATGTGTGAAGTTGGTCTTTAAAAACTGAGAATGCATACACGCATGTAATTATGATTGACCAACCACTGACCAATTTTACCACCTTTATGTAGTATGACACTCATATTACAAGGAGGTTGTACCAATTTTACCACTTTTATGTAGTATGACACTCATATTACAAGGAGGTTGCACGATTGCCCAATCGAAATTGGATGTGTGTACACATGCTAGATAGTTCTCAGCCAAGAAGGCAAGTTGGGGCAACTCTGCTGAAAAACTAGCATATGTACTGAGGCCTTAATGCATCTGTGAGAGATCTGGACAGCTGGATCATCTGGTCAGCACACCGGCTGAAGCCATTGTTCTTCTTCTTACCCTCCCCACTGCCATGACATCATCCCTCTGCGCCCTCCATTGCAACACAACGTGTTTCAAGCCCATAGGCTAGAGATGGGTCTGTTCAGCAGGGTTTGTTTAGGCGTTGCAATAGGCACACATGTTAATAGCAGCAATTAGTTTTGCGTCCGCTATTTATGGCCCCAGTTTCTATAGTAGGTTGCCCCGGGACCCAGATTTCCAGCTATAGGCACTGATCATGACTTTTAACTTGGGCGCCTATGGCAGCACAAAACTTCTCAGATGCCTCTGGTATACAAAAAAATAGTGAGCACCAGGCCCGCCTGCTATACAAACTGTGGCTATTTAGTGGCAAAACTTGCACAGATAATGGCATGTGTTTGTAGAGGTTGGGTAACAGGATGGTGGGGGTGGTGTGTGTGTGTGTGGGGGGGGGGGGAGGGGGGGCTGGTTAGATGTATGTCTGTCCAGCACTCATCACAAAACTGTTGCCCAAAGGATTGAGTCCCCAATGCCTGTGGGCACCCATCCTACTATCAGTCCATGTACATGTGTGTGAGGCTAAGGACTCACAGGGTTACTGGGATCTGTCAGTTACAGCTGGTACAAGGTCGTTAGCTGCCCGCAGGATGCACATCATGTCTTTGAGGAGCATATACTCCCCACTTAACCTTTTAGGTTTACCCTGAGGGCTCTTTCACACTGTGGCAGTGTGGTGCGGCAAATTGGTGCACTGCTACCGCAGCCTAATGAAAGTCTATGGCGAAGTTCATACTTCCCACGTTGCTGTACGCTGATTTAACGCTAGCACATACAGTGTGATGCGAAATTTTGGGCAACGTTGTTATTCATCATGATTTTCCTGTATACATCGTTGGTTGGTTGTTACAATAAAAAATGTCAGTTAAATATATCATATAGGAGACACACAAAGTGATATTTGAGAAGTGAAATGAAGTTTATTGGATTTACAAAAAGTGCGCAATAATTGCTTAAAGAAAATACCTGCCTAATTTACTTTCCCATAAATTTGGGCACCACAAAAAAGAAATGAAATCAATATTTATTAGATCCTCCTTTTGCAGAAATTACAGCCTCTAAACGCTTCCTGTAGCTTCGAATGAGAGTCTGGATTCTGGTTGACGGTAATTTGGATTATTCCTCTTTACAAAACCTCTCTAGTTTGATGGCTTTCGAGCATGGACAGCTCTCTAACTCACACCACAGATTTTCAGTTATATGCAGGTCTGAGGACTGAGATGGCCATTCCAGAACATTATACTTGTTCCTCTGCATGAATGCCTTAGTGGATTTTGGGCAGTGTTTAGGGTTTTGTTGAAAGATCCAGCCCCTGGCGCAGCTTCAGCTTTGTCACTGATTCCTGGACATTGGTCTCTAGAATCTGCTGATACTGAGTGGAATCCATGCGTCACTCAACTTTGACAAGATTCCCAGTCCCTGCACTGGCCACACAGCCCCACAGCATGATGGAACCACCACCATATTTTTCTGTAGGTACCAGGTGTTTTTCTTGAAATGCTGTGTTGTTTTTCCTCCATGCATAACACTCCTTGTTTTGCCCAAATAACTCAGTTTTAGTTTCAGCAGTCCACAGCATCTTATTCCAAAATGAAGCTGGCTTGTCCAAATGTGCTTTAGCATACATCAAGCGGCTCTGTTTGTGCTGTGGGCGGAGAAAAGGCTTCCTCTGCATACAGCATCTCCTTGTGTAAAGTGCTCCGAATGGTTGAATGATGCACAGTGACTCCATCTGCAGCAAGATGATATTGTAGGTCTTTGGTGCTGGTCCATGGGTTGACTCTGACTGTTCTCAACATTCATCACTTCTGTTTATCTAAGATTTTTCTTGGTCTGCCACTTCAAGCCTTAACTTGAACTGAGCCTGTGGTCTTCCATTTCCTCAATGTTCCTAACTGTGGAAACAGACAGCTGAAATCTCTGAGAAAACATTCTGTATCCTCCCCTAAACCATGATGGTGAGCAATCAGGTAATTTGAGAGTTGTTTTGAGACCCCCATGTTGCTACTCTTCAGGGAAACTTGACCCCCTTAAATACTCTTTCTCATAACTGGATTCACTTGTGTATGTAGGTCAGGGGTCACTGAGCTTACCAAGCCAATTTGAGCTTCAATAATTCGTTCTAAAGGTTTTGGAATCAATAAAATGACAACAGTGCCCAAATGTATGCACCTGCCTACAATTTATTTAAAGTGAAGGTCCAAGCTCCTGAAAAAAACAAATTCCACTTACCCGGGGCTTCCTCCAGCTCCTGGCAGCCGTCCTGTGCCCTCGCCGCAGCTCCGGTGCCTAACGTTGTCCCGCGCTGCAGAAGCCGACCTGGCGAGGTCGGCTTCCTTGTGGGCCTCTTCTGCGCTCCACGGCGCAGGTCACGTGGTCCGGCCGACTTCATCGTCCGACGTTTCCTTTAAACAATTATTGCGCACTTTCTGTAAATGCAAAAAAACTTCATTTCACTTCTCAATTATCACTTTTAGAGTTGACATGAATGGTTTGCATGTGAACTTATTCGCGCGAACATCGCTGGTTCGCCTCCGGGATCGAACACAAACTTTATGCGAGTTTGACCCGCCCCCTATACTACATCATTGGGCTAAACTTTGACCCTCTACATCACAGTCACCTCTACATCACAGTCAGCAGACACATGATGGCAGCCAATCAGGCTGCACTCCCTCCTGGAGCCCCCCCCCCCCCTTATATAAGGCAGCGTCGGCCATGATCTTACACTGTCTGCTGCTGTAGTGAGAGAAGGAAGAGGAACCTGCTGCAGAGATAGGGAAAGCTTAGTTAGGCTCTTGTAGCTTGCTCCTAGTTGATATTTGTTGTTGAAAAGCAAACAAAAAGAGGTATTTTCAGAGCTAATCTTCTTCTTCTGACACTGCATTATACCGCCCTGTGTGTCGCAGCTGGCCCTTGCTAATTGCTATACTGTGCCAGGCCCAGCACATTCAGTGTATACCTTTCACTGGCACTGGACCTGTGTGTTTGACAGCTGCACATGGTATTGTGTAATACCAGTCCGTGCATACCTGTAACCAGAGCCGGGACAAGGTCCGTCAGCACCCAAGGCTGAGACACCAAAGTGCGCCCCTCCATCCCTCCCACCCAGCCGTCACACACTGATTGCTATTAGACTAATAGGTGCCCCAGGGCCCCCAACCTCCCCAACACCTTAATATCTAGTTATCTGGCTTGCAGTCACTGTCATGTATCACCTTTTCTTATTTCTTTGTGCTTCAAACACAATTAGGAATGATAGCTGAGTGATTTGTGCGCCCCCTCCTACACTGCGCCCTGAGGCTGGAGCCTTTCCAGCCTCTGCCTCGGCCCGGCCCTGCCTGTAACTGCACCTGTGACCGCACATTGTATTATATACCAGCAGTCAGTGCATTCATTTTTACTGGACCTGTGTGTGTGTAACAACTGCACATTGTATTGTGTAATACCAGTCCGTGCCGAAGTACTGGACACTCATGCGTAATGCCTGCAGGCTCATGCATCTGTTTGAGGAGGTGACAAACCTGGTGAGTCGCAGTGAAGGCGCCATCAGCGACTGGATCCCATATGCTTTATTCTTGGAGCGTGCTGTGCGTACAGTGGTGGATACAACTGTAGAGGAGCATGACCAGGAACAGGAGGAGGAGGAAGAGTTTTTGGAAACATCACCTGCGGCATCATCAACACCTGCGGCATCACAGAGGAGGCTGGATGAGGGGGAAGGAGGAGGGAGGGGGGAGGGGGAGGAGTCATCTGGGGAAGAGGAGTCAGATAAGGAAGGTGTTTTTTTTGAGGAGGAGGCGGAATAACAACCGCAGCAGGCGCCGCAGCGGGCGCCGCAGCGGGCGCCGCAGGGCGCTTGTGCTGCTCACCTTTCCCGTGGTATTGTTCATGGCTGGGGGGGGGGGGGGGAGAATTACCTGACGTCACTGAGGAAGAGCAAGATGAATAGTATGTTTGGATCCAACTTTGTGCAGATGTCGTCTTTCATGCTGTCCAGCCTGTTGACGGACCCCCATATAAATAACTGAAGGGGAATGACCTGTACTGGGTTTAAGCACAAAGTGGCAGAGATGTTACCAAATACCCACAAGGCTGAAAGGATGCAGCACTTGAAACACCATTTGGCAAGTATGCTTTACAGTGCATTTAAGGGTGATGTCACAGCACAACGGAATAAAGGTGCCACTGCCAGTAATCTTCCTCCTCCTCCCATGTCCAAGCAGGCAAGGACAGGACGCTCTAGCAATCTCATGGTAATGTCGAACATGTGGACATTCTTTAGTCCAACGCCTCACTTAGCCATTCCCGATCCACCCTCCACCAACGCCTCGACCGGCAGGTAGCCGACTACCTGGCCTTAAAGAGTAACTGTCAGGCTGCAGAAGCTAATTTAAACCTCTATTCTCCTGTGTTAAACAGTTTAGAAGGAAGCCCAAAAGCAATTAGTGAAGATAAAAATCTCAGTTACCTTTGATGTGTGCTTATCAGCAAGGCTGTTATTCTTAAGAAGACGCAAGCCGCATACCATACTGCAAAGCATTCTGGGGCTCTCCCCTCGGCTGCTAATGAGACATTACAGCAGCTTGTAATCGCGTAGCACTGATAAATCTCGGGCAGAGTACACTGCAGGAGTCAGCTATTGTTCCTAGCCACATGGCTCATTAATATTCACTGCACACTGTGTTGTTCAAGTACAAGCTTATCTGTGATCAGGAAGCAGGCAGGACATGACGACACATTTGACAGAAAAACATGGAGCCTGCCATGAGCTGTCAGGAGCATCTATCTCTGCATATACTATATACAAATTCTGTGAAATCCAAACGTGGACAGTGAAATGCATATGTAATGTAAGTACAGCCAATCTTTAGCTACTGATATATGTGTTTATTTTCTCTGAGACCTTATACCTAACAGCTCCTCTTTAAGTGTGGATGTAGACATTCTGACTGAGCAGCGATGAACCCCTGGACTACTGGGTGTGCAGGCTTGACCAGTGGCCAGAGCGGTCACAATTTGCCATCCAACTTCTGGCATGCCCTGCCTCAAGCACCCTGTCAGAAAGGACCTTGAGCGCAGCTGGAGGCATTGTCAGTGAGAAGAGAAGTCGCCTAGGTCACAAAAGTGTTCAGTACCTCACCTTTATCAAAATGAATGAGGCATGGATCTTGGAGGGCTACTGCCTTCCCGAAGACTAAGTCAGTCCCCACACACAGCATCTCTGCCTGCACGCGGTGTGACTGCCTGCCCCAAGACTAAGTCACTCCCCACACAGCATCTCTGCCTGCGGGCCGCTTGACTGCCTTCTCCGCCACCACCAACAGGGTCCAGGACTCCAGGTGGATTCCTGAATTTTTAAGGCCGCTGCTAGCAGCGGCCGCTATAATAATTTTTCTGGTGCGTGTACATGCCTGCCTAATTTTTCTGGCTGCACTGCGGCTGCAGCAACAAAACAAAAGGCATGTACATGTGTCAATTCCCCTTCATGATCGTTACCTTGTCACGGTGAAGAGCCTTGCGTATCACAATGAAGCAATGACCGGCAAAATGAGTGTGTTGGGGTTGGGGGGCACACCTGACCCAAGAAGATAATAAGATTGTTGCTTCACTGTGGACAAACCAAATTAGATCAGCCGGACACTCAGTCACTGTTGTTCTGTCATTGAGCTACCTCAGCCCGACCATATGGGCTTGAAAACAGCCATCGCCTGCACTCTCGCCATGGTGCGCACCAGTCCAGCACGGCCGTCACTACACAAACAGCTGTTTGCAGTGCATTACACAGTGAGTTTAGTCTGTCTGTCAGTGTGAAGCAATACTCTAATTACACTCCCTGATTGATGTATACACATGCAAGATGTTTTAAAGTACTTTAGGTCTCCAATTTAGCAATGCAATGTGATTTTTGCCCTTAAACCCTGCTGTGCCTCAAATCCGGATCTTCCCCGGGACTTTTCGCGTGTATCCCACTCCGCCATACCCCCCTCCAGGTGTTAGACCCCTTTTTCATCACTTTAGTGGCCAGAATTAGTGTTTGTAGTTTTGAAAGTTCGCCTGCCCATTGAAGTCTATGGCGGTTCACAAAGTTCGTCTTCAAGGTTCGCGAACCTAAAATCGGAGGTTCGAGACAACTCTAATCACTGTATATGTCTCCTATATGATATACAGTGGGTTGCAAAAGTATTCGGCCCCCTTGAAGTTTTCCACATTTTGTCATATTACTGCCACAAACATGAATCAATTTTATTGGAATTCCACATGAAAGACCAACACAAAGTGGTGTACACATGAGAAGTGGAACGAAAATCATACATGATTCCGAATATTTTTTACAAATAAATAACTGTAAAGTGGTGTGTGCATAATTATTTAGCCCCCTTTGATCTGAGTGCAGTCAGTTGCCTATAGACATGCCTGATGAGTGCTAATGACTAAATAGAGTGCACCTGTGTGTAATCTAATGTCAGCACAAATACAGCTGCTCTGTGAGGGTCTCAGAGGTTGTCTAAGAGAATATTGGGAGCAACAACACCGTGAAGTCCAAAGAACACACAAGACAGGCCAGGGATCAAGTTATTTAGACATTTAAAGCAGGCTTAGGCTACAAAAAGATTTCCAAAGCCTTGAACATCCCATGGAGCACTGTTCAAGCGATCATTCAGAAATGGAAGGAGTATGGCACAACTGTACACCTACCAAGACAAGGCCATCCACCTAAACTCACAGGCCGAACAAGGAGAGCGCTGATCAGAAATGCAGTCAAGACGCCCATGGTGACTCTGGACGAGCTGCAGAGATCTACAGCTCAGGTGGGAGACTCTGTCCATAGGACAACTATTAGTCATGCACTGTACAAAGTTGGCCTTTATGGAAGAGTGGCAAGAAGAAAGGCATTGTTAACAGAAAGCATAAGAAGTCCCGTTTGCAGTTTGCGACAAGCCATGTGGGGGACACAGCAACCATGTGGAAGAAGGTGCCTGGTCAGATGAGACCAAAATGGAACTTTTTGGCCAAAATGCAAAACGCTATGTGTGGCAGAAAACTAACACTGCACATCACTCTGAACTCACCATCCCCACTGTCAAATATGGTGGTGGCAGCACCCCCCGTGCATCTCTTCAGCAGGGACAGCGAAGCTGGTCAGAGTTGATGGGAAGATGGATGGAGCCAAATACAGGGCAAACTTGGAAGAAAAGCTCTTGGAGACTGCAAAAGACTTGAGACTGGGGCGGAGGTTCACCTTCCAGCAGGGCAATGACCCTAAACATAAAGCCAGGGCAACAATGGAATTGTTTAAAACAAAACATATCTATGTGCTAGAATGGCCCAGTCAAAGTCCAGATCTAAATCCAATCGAGAATCTGTGGCAAGATCTGAAAACTGCTGTTCCCAAACGCCGCCCATCTAATCTGACTGAGCTGGAGCTGTTTTGCAAAGAAGAATGGACAAGGATTTCAGTCTCTAGATGTGCAAAGCTGGTAGAGACATACCCTAAAAGACTGGCAGCTGTAATTGCAGCAAAAGGTGGTTCTACAAAGTATTGACTCAGGGGGGCGAATAATTACGCACACCCCACTTTGCAGTTATTTATATGTAAAAAATGTTTGGAATGATTTACGATTTTCGATCCACTTCTCACGTGTACACCACTTTGTATTGGTCTTTCACGTGGAATTCCAATAAAATTGATGCATGTTTGTGGCAGTAATGTGACAGAATGTGGAAAACTTCAAGGGGGCCGAATACTTTTGCAACCCACTGTATTTAACTGAGATTTTTTATCGTAACAACCAACGATTTTTACAGGAAAAGCATGACGATTAACAAGGTTTCCTAAACTTTCTCATCCCACTGTGCCTATGTTACCGCGTGGCTCCTGCGGTAATCTACGTCGGCTCGGAAGTCATATTAGTCTATGGTGACGCAGGGTTCTTTAAACAAGTTGGTGTTGCAACGTCACGACATGCATGCGCGGAAGCGTATTTTTATAATATGCTTCCATGCACCTCTGCATACTCAAAGCAGAAAGTGGCCACAAGTGTGCATCACTTCCTGCTTGGCTGAATGCCAGGCAGGGAATATTGTGTATTAACACGGTATTCCCTGAAAGTCTGTTTCTGGCGTGCGTTGTGGTGTGGCGAGCGCACCACACCGCAACACTAATGCCAATATGCAGTGTGAAACCAGCCTCCAGCGGCACACAGATTGTTGCCTAGAGCAACATGTGCCTTGATAAAGGGGCCCTGCGTGGCTCCGAAATGTTGGTTTATTTGTTAGATAACAATCATGACCATGCGTGTTCACACATGAAAAACATGTTGTTCCACAACAGCACAAGGTAATTGATTAAGAAAAACAAGTGCTTAGTTTTTTTTCCATACATGAAAAAATGCATTTGATGGAACAGCAACATATTGATTTAACATGGGCGGCCCAATCGAATGAGTTTCTGTGTTCTGTATTTCTGACATTGTCCCAGACTGGGATCACATTAGTACAGGCAATGACAGCACTATGACACTGACAGAGAGTGGAACCAGAGATGGATTAAGTCGAAACAAGGCCCCAGGTAGGGTAATGAATTTCAGCCCCCACCCCAGCCGCCCAGTTTATCAGTTGAAAGGGTGCTCAAGCAAATTAGAAGATTTCAGTGCAATGGGCAATGGGACATTGCAATTCATTATACTGCCACTTCTGCAAGTAGCACTACTATAATCAGACAGTTGTTTGGTGCCCAGATACCAGAATTAAGCAGCTGGATTCCCCAAATACCAAAATGTAATAACCACATCGTTGCTATTTAGTAGTTATCGCCCCCGATACAAGAATGTGCTCCACAATATCATTAGGTAGTCAGATATGCCTCCAGTATTAGGTAGCCAGAGCCCCCCGCCCCCCAGTATTTGTTAGCCAGATGTGCCCTTTGAATAGTATAAGGTACTATTAGCACGCCTAAAAGACTTTAGGCGTGATAACCATTGCACCACGCTGGTGAAAAGCCAGTTTAGGCGTGATAAGTTTAGGCGTGATAAGTTTAGATAAGATTAGATCGCGCGCAAAGTCCAGCGCGCAAAGCAGCGCCATTAAACTCTATGCGAAGTGCACCAGACTTTGCTAGCACAAAACTTTTGATCAGCTGTGCACTGCGGTGCTAACCCAGTTGGTGCTTAAACTTATCACGCCTAAACTTATCACGCCTAAACTTATCACGCCTAAACTTATCATGCTTAAACTTATCATGCCTAGACTTATCACGTATTAGGTAGCCAGAGCCCCCCACCCCCCAGTATTTGTTAGCCAGATGTGCCCTTTGAATAGTATAAGGTAGCCTGAGATGTCCCCAAATAATATTAGGTTTCCAGAGAGGGTCCTGAATTATTAGGTATCCAGAGGTGTGTCTGTTCAGTATTAGATAGTCACTAGCAAGATGTACCACCATGCAGAGTGGTGAGCAGAGCGGAGTATGCAGAGAGGTAACTCGCCTGTCCACGCTCCAGTGACACAATCTTCCTTCTGCAGAGCCCACACCTCTATGGCTCAGGTGTCATTTATCATCACATAACCTGTTGTTATGTGTTGGCAGGTCACATGCTGCAAGACTCTGCTGGAGCCACGGAGACAAGGGGCTCGATTCACAAAGCGGTGCTAACCCAGTTAGCACGCCTAAAAGACTTTAGGCATGATAACCATTGCACCACGCTGGTGAAAAGCCAGTTTAGGCGTGATAAGTTTAGGCGTGATAAGTTTAGATGAGATTAGATCGCGCGCAAAGTCCCGCGCGCAAAGCAGCGCCATTAAACTCTATGCGAAGTGCACCAGACTTTGCTAGCACAAAACTTTTGATCAGCTGTGCACTGCGGTGCTAACCCAGTTGGTGCTTAAACTTATCATGCCTAAACTTATCACGCCTAAACTTATCATGCCTAAACTTATCATGCCTAAACTTATCACGCCTAAACTGAGTTTAGGCGTGATAAGGGGCTTTTGCTAACTGTTATCACCGCTTTGTGAATCAAACCTTAGGACTCTAGAGGAGGAATTAAGATCGTGTCCCTAGAGTGCAGACAGGTGAGCTACCTCTCCACAGACTCCACCACATGACAACCAGGCTATAAGCATTTTTTTTTAAAGATTAGCAATGGCACCTTTCATGCTCCTCTCACTTCAGTTTCCCTTTTAAGGGAATGTACTATTTGTATTAGTATTTTTGTTTTATTTATTTATTGTGTTCACCATCACCACTTAAAATAACAATAAAAAACATTTTAAGTATTACTAAGCTTTTACTTTTTAGTACAGTATCTGGTAATGTTTTGTGGACAATTAAATATGTTGCTTTTCTCATGGAATAAATAATTCTCTAAAATTACAAGAGCAAAGTCCCCAGACTTGGTTGTAGAAATATATGTCCCTTGTTCTGTTTATGGAGTTACCTTATTTTTAGTACATTGCAACAAAATTCAGGTGTGGTACATTTTATATACAGTTTTGGAGCATTTTATATACAATTCGTCTAATATTTCTAATGTAAAACTTCCTCTAATCTATGTTACAAACTAGCTTAAATCACAGGAAAGAAAAATGTATACCTCGCTCTGATGAAAAGTTTTAAACAATGGTGATAAATTCCACCCACTTCCTTCAGCGATCATCAACAAAATCTGTCAGCGTACTTCTGAACAGCTGCCTCCTGCATAAGAAACCTGCAAAATAAATATGCCATTAATAAATATAAAGGGAAATGTTGGAAATGTTAACGTGTTTTGAATATTGGGGGATGTTCATGATGCAAAAAATAGTTCTGCACCATTCTCTTTTCATTGTCATGATAATGATATGCACGTGAATGCCATAATGCAGGCAAGACTGGTTTCAGGAACTGGGTGGCCAAAAGTTTACAAAAGTAATGTGCGTACAAATGGCAAAAAGTGAAATTCCATACTTTAAATATAATTCAACCTCTTTATAGCCCAGCCCCTGGCATAGCATTGTCCTAGGCTAGGGACTCAGTGGCAGAGATTGCTTCAGCCTGTGTATAAAATCCTTGATCTTTTGCAGTCAGTTGTCCCTTTTAAAGTCAGGAGATCTTTCACCAACCAGCCCCCTGGTGACACCGTCCAAACCATACTGGTGTGGGGTCCAGCTATGATCTCTTCTGCAACCATGGATAGACTGCCATGTACTAGAGTATCATGACTGCAATGGGGTATGCTGCCAGTCACTTGGCTGCAGTGGAGTTTACAGCTGAATCCACCCCTTGGGATATGGACCACATCACTGTCACCAGACTTACGGCCTGTGTTCAGACAAGTGGAAATGGCCAATCCAGGAGGATCTCTGTCTATGGGATATGTTTCCAGTCCACTCCCTTCCCTACGTGACTTCATCCTTGTCCCCTGTAGCTGAAAACGCTGGTGCTCCTGACCATTCCTCTTGCGAGACCACCAGCAATGGAAGGGGTCAAGAAAGAACTTTTAGAGCAGATGAGCTGTAGTCAACACCAGCATTTACAGTCAGTTTTTTTTGTTGCAAAGGCTACAAAGGTAATGCCACAGGGGAGGGTGGATATGGGAGGGTGATGGGACAGAAGAAGGAAGCTTCTACACAAGGCCATTTCTAATTCTAACCTATTTGGTGCCGCAAGCACAACACCCTGTTACCCTCACACCCTTTTTTACATGAATATGGACAATCCATGAAGAGGGGAGGGGAGAGGAAGAGTTCAGTAGCATCAGTGAAGGATTACATACAGGGTACACTGGACAACTGCAAGAAAGCATATGGACACTGAGTTTGTGTGAAAAGAGTAAAGCTATGTACCCACATTGCGATTTTCCCAACGATTTTCCCAACAACTGATGATTTTTTTGAGTGCCGAGTGGTGGTATAGCGGCATGGGTACTGGCACGCAACCATGCGAATGTCACTTAGCATTGCAACAATGACCATCACGGAGGATTGCCAAAACCCCCGACAACTCATGCGCAAAGTACTGCAATCGCTTGAAGTCTTGTTCGCTCCCGACGTGTAATATTGCATCACGTCGTTTATACCCGCCGGCAGGTAGAGGTGTCACTGACAACCATTGTCAAGGGGACATCGCTGGACCAGTCAGGTGGTGAGTATGGACCTTTACACATGGAGTACTGAGAAACTGCAAAGTTGTGGGAGATTATGGGCTGAGTCAGGTAATCTGCTGTGTGCTGGGGAGAAAACTCCCTCTCTACCTGCAAAAAGAAGCTACTGGATGCAGCCAGCAAGGAACTTTCAATATATTTATTGCAAAAAATACAGACATACAATGCGCAAAACTATACTGTATAAAAAACCTGGATTACAATAGACACATTGCATTAAACTGCACATGAATTTCTCTGGACACAGTGGTGTCTGAGATGGTCGTGGATGGAATTGACATATATAGTCACACATGTTTCAAAGTGAAAGAGAACAGAGGGGCTGAATTCTGTAATGGGGTAAGGTAAACCTTTCCAGAAGTGAGAGGCCCAGATCAGCCAGAATCTTAATGAGGCCTGGGGATAGTTAACAGATGTCTGGAGGCTGATCACAGCATTTGTGCTAGACTGCTGGGAAGAGGACTTTGCTTTCTACAGACAGAGCTGTATCTGTGCTATGTGAGGAGAGGAGCCAGAGAAATGCGCTGGAAGTCGCAGAATGAACTTTGCTGACTAACTAATAGCTGCATCAGAACAATTGGTAATCATGAATTGATTAAGGCCCAAATGCAATTAATTGATAGTTTTCAAGTGTATTGTTAAATTGTGCATAGATGTGAGCTAAACCTCTCATCAGGCCATTACAATCTTAACTTGTCTGGTCAGCATTATTCCAAGCAGAGATCAAAAAATACCACCTGATACCTCTAAATAGCTTAGTAAGCAGACTGTGGTGTCCAAATGTTACCTTTCTGCGTTAATGGACACAATCCTATTTTAAAATTTTGGTTGTGTAAGCTGAAGATACCCAGGGAAAAGAGTTGGCAGCAGACTTTGGGAGGAATAATGAAGGATGGGTGGGGATCACCAGCGTTTTATCATGTTCCTCAGACACATATGCGAAATAATTAAAGACGTCAGAAAATGTTGGCTCCAGAAATAGCCGATAGTAGAATATCAGTAACAGTTACCGATATTCTACTAATTCACAGTGGTCATTTTTGATGGTAAGATATTGGTAAATGTTACCGATATTTTACTACAGCCCTTCAATGCCTAACCCTAACTACCCCCCTGACGCCTAACCTTAACCACCCCCCACCACAAACCTCCTTTCTGACGCCTAAACTTAACCATCTACAATGCCACAAATCCCCTTCCTGATACACAACTTTAACCACTCCGCCTGCAATATCCCTTCCTGACACCCAAACTTAACCATCCCTCATTCCTGTCACCTAACCTCAACTACCTTCCCCCCAATGCAAACCTTGTTACTGACACCTAACCTTAAACATCCTCCCCCACCGCAAACCCCATTCCTGATGCTTTCCTTAACCACCCCTCCCACGACAGATCCGCTGCAAAAAATGGAAAATAGTGGAGAAAAATACTGGGGGCACCCTGGAAGTTTGCGTGCTTGTAATTTGTAGCCACAATTTGCATTTATTTGGTGTCGCTGGAGCTCAAATTTCCCTTTTCCCCTCAGACTGCACACAAGCAAGGCACAGGCACTGTCAAAAATCACAAGTGACAGCTCTGTGAGTCTTTGCTGGAGGAAGTACCGTGGTAGCTATACCAGATTAGAAATGAGAAAAATATTCTCCTCAAATGCAAATATCCACTGAGGTTAGGAGGGGTTAGCTGCTGGCTGATTAACAAAGTGCTAGGTAATTGCAACTGGCTTTGATCTTTTTCTGTTCTTGGATAAGTGTGATGATGCCTGGCTACCCCAATAACTGCCCTTCTTATTTCTGGGCACCCCACTCGTTTTTCAAGGAGATCTATGATTGCCAGAAGTGAGCATAGTGTATTGTGGAGTTTGAGGGATGAAAGGCTATATACTGTCCTTGCTTACAAGTCACCCCCAGCTATGGCCATAAGAGTAAGCAACCAGGGCGGGCTTCTCTCTCTGCTAGTTACCCTCTCCTATAGGAGGGAGGAGAACATTATGTTTTGTTTTTGTTTTTTGTTTGCTTGAGTATTTAGCTTTCTCATAAAAAAAAGTCTGAGCTTCAGGAAGATTTATTCTGTGATAATTATAGTAATTTATTTGTTGTTGTTTTTACACGAGGTTTGCTGTGTGCAGATCTTAAAGAGTATCTAAGGTAAAAATGACAGAGCTTAGTGATGGAGGATGGGTGTGGGGGTGTGTTAGGGTTCAATACTTACCTGTTCTCGCTTCATCTCTCTGTGGCAGGTGATCACTCTGCCCCCCTCTGAGAATAAGCCCTGTAAAAAAAAATTCAAATCACCATTGAAACTCTGGCCACCCCCATCTGCGTTTCCACGGCCAGCAAGCGTAGCTTCCAAAGAATTATGACAGTCACATGGCCGCTACTGCACTGCCGAGGAGAAGACCCTGTCATGAAAGGCTCTGCTATTTTTACCTTAGATACTCTAGTCCCTAAGTCAGCCATGTGAGACAGCAGAAATGATGTCATGAAGCATGCAAAGATATCAAACTGAAAATAATGCATACTAAATGCATATAATTTGGGACTAAATTAACACAGAATTTTCTCTATGGCTGTTTACTTTTAGTGAATCGTATGGTAAAAAAAAATCACTTCCTGTCACCCGCATTGAGGTGGTGAGCAAATAGCATCATAAACCTCCCGTACTATCACACCTCCACCACCACTACCACTGTTTCTGGAGGGACCCAGAGGTGAGAAATAACACCTTGTTCTTAACATTGGGGTAGAGATACTGAGCAAGGGGAAGGTACTGAGAAAGGGGAAGAAAGATACTATCCTCCTTGCTGCTCTGAGGCTGGCCTTTTTGTAGAACAGAACAGAATTACAGACAGGAATCTGTGCCCGTTGTCCAGAGTGGTCATATGCTGCAGAGGAAGGCACAGCAGCAGCTTTCACTTGCTTGAAAATGGGAGCCGAGATGTCACTGCTGTACCAAATATTTCTGGGGCTACTAAGGTTTGGGAAGAAATGGCAATAAGACCTAGAAGGAGACCAATTCAGAGTAGGGCAACTGTATATTAGTGACCTTTAGCTTCAATAAAGGGATAAAAAAGGAAGACTTTATTATGAGTATATACAGTAGCTATGATGTGTGTGACATCTACAGTATGTATCACATGTGTTTATTCTAACCTATAGTACCTTCTTATAGGATAGTAAAGGAATCTGTTGTAAGGCAGGTGGATGACCCTCAGGGTTTGGTAGCACTACTGGTTCTACTCTTGGCCTGAGGCAATTTGCAGAGAGTGCCCCCTGTGTCTGGTTTGCACATAGAAACATTGATGCCTACTTGGCAAACTCCCATATGTGTTTCTGTGAATAGCCGGCATGAACTTTAATATTTCATCTAAAGGCTTAGGAAAAAGGGCTTTGTTGTAAAACCACTAATGCTGCTTGCTTGGGTGGCTCAGAAATCCCAGCGTATATGTAATTACACGGAGAGAAAGAGGCATTCTTCTTAATGTTATACATTATATCACATACTTACCTTTTTTTTTTTTTTTTACAAGCCCTCCAAGAGCTAATGCATAGCTTATTTGTATTGTGTGTTGCAGCCACACATTTTGAGAAGGTAAAAGAGGGGGTGGCAGAGTAACCACTTAAGTATCTCTCCAGAGTTATTTTGTGGTCACATGGTACAGTCATGTGACACACTTACTTGAATTGAAGTATATTTTCACATATGAATTATTTGTCAACGATATATGTACAACATAAAACTCATACATTTATGCACATTATTTCTTGCCCTCTTCTGTCTAAAACGGTCTAATTGGAAGGATTTTGTCTTTGGTTTTAGCTTAATTTTGACCACAGGGACATACAATATTAGTGTTTTCCTATGGACTTAACACCCATCAACAACACTACTCCGTACTCTGTTTTCATTCTCTAAGATGTGTACACAACCAAATAATTATCACATGAAGAAATCAGGACTTGATCTCTTGGGCGATTGTTCAAGACCCAGTGACATGCAGATGCATCACTAAGCTGAAGCCTTGTGAACGCATAATGGAATGTCTTGTACAGGGGGCAAAGTAAGGAAGGGAACAATCCGCTTTGTCTAAAAGATTCAACATTAGAGATGGCCCGAACGGTTCGCCGGCGAACGGTTCCCGGCGAACTTCCGGGGTTCGCGATTGTGGAGAACCACAAACTTTTCAGGAAGTTCGGTTCGCCCCCATAGTGCATCATGAGGGTCAACTTTGACCCTCTACATCACAGTCAGCAGGCACATTGTAGCCAATCAGGCTACACTCCCTCCTGGAGCCACTCCCCCCCCCCCCTTATAAAAGGCAGGCAGCATCAGGCTTTTTACTCACTCGTGCCTGCATTAATTAGAGCAGGGAGAGCTGCTGTGCACAGACCTATAGGAAAAGCTTAGTTAGGCTCTTGTAGGCTTCTTACCTTGCTCCTTGCTGATTCTTATTGCTAAAAAAGCAACAGCTCTTTTGAGAGCTAATCTTGTTCTTGAGATCTTTTTTTTTTTTTGTGTGGTCCACTTGCATTATATACAGCCCTGTCAGTCAGTCGCAGCTGGCCTTTGTCCCCTTGGTGGTATAATTACTGCTGTGCCAGGTGCACATTATAATACCCATCACTGCATATACCTTACCTACTACCTGTTGTTCACTTCAGCGCACCCACCTACCTACGTGAGCGCACGCAGTGTCACTGTGCCTGTCCGGTACCTGTCTGTGTGTGACAGGTGCACATTGTAATACCCATCACTGCATATACCTACTACCCAGGCTCGGACAGAGCCGCCGAACCACCGATGGTCCCATCGGTGGGCCCCGACTGCCCCTCCTCCTGGGGGCCCCAGAGCTAAGAGGGAGGGGGGCACTAGCGTCGTGACGGGTTTTTTTTTTTTTAAATTTATTAAAAACCTCTTTCCCCCCGGGGGGGCCCCCTCCTATCCTCCCCCTCCCTCACCTCAGAGGGCCCCCCTCCTATTACGAGCGGCGGTAGAGCGGCGGTTACAGCAAAGTTCCGGTGCTCCAACACTTTATCCTACACGTCGAAATAACCTACATCCCATAGACTTTTACTATCCCTTCCCCTCCCCCAACCCTAACCCCTAACCCTCCTGCTATACGTGTGATAGTGGATGTAGGCAAATTCGACGTGTAGGTTATCACGTCGGAACACCGGCGAGGTAAAGCAGAAGATAGAGGTCCAGCTGCCTCCCGGGCTACGCTGTCTCCTCTATGCCGCTCGCACTGCTTCCTGGTTTAGTGCGCGGCAATTACAAAGGAGACAGCGACTGGGAGGCAGCTGGACCTCTATCTTCTGCTTTACCTCGCCGGAAGTTTGCTGTACCCGCCGCTCTCCCGCCGCTCGTAATAGGAGGGGGGCCCTCCGAGAGTCCGAGGTGAGGGAGGGGGAGGATAGGAGGGGGCCCCACCGGGGAAAAGAGCTGCCCTCCCCGCGGCTTGTAATAGGAGGGGGGACACCCAGGTGAGGGGGAGCAAAGGAGTCGGGGCCCCCACTGGCTACCCACCCGGCTACCTAACTGCCCACCCGGCTATCTAACTGCCTACATTCCCACCCGGCTACCTATCTACCCACCCGGCTACCGATCTGCCTACCCTCCCATCCGGCTGCCTAACTGCCCATCCGGCTACCTATCTACCCACCCGGCTACCTAACTGGCTGCCCACCCGGCTACCTATCTACCCACCCAGCTACCTATCTGCCTACCCTCCCACCCGGCTACCTAACTGCCCACCCGGCTACCTAACTGCCTACCCTCCCACCTGGCTACCCTTCTGCCTACCCTCCCACCCGGCTACCTAACTGCCTACCCACCCATCCGGCTACCTATCTACCCACCCAGCTACCTATCTGCCTACCCTCCCACCCGGCTGCCTAACTGCCCATCCGGCTACCTATCTACCCACCCGGCTACCTAACTGGCTGCCCACCCGGCTACCTATCTACCCACCCAGCTACCTATCTGCCTACCCTCCCACCCGGCTACCTAACTGCCCACCCGGCTACCCTTCTGCCTACCCTCCCACCCGGCTACCCTTCTGCCTACCCTCCCACCCGGCTACCTAACTGCCCACCCGGCTACCTAACTGCCTACCCTCCCACCCGGCTACCTATCTACCCACCCAGCTACCTATCTGCCTACCCTCCCACCCGGCTACCTAATTGCCCACCCGGCTACCTAACTGCCTACCCTCCCACCCGGCTACCTATCTGCCCACCCGGCTACCTATCTGCCCACCCGGCTACCTATCTGCCCACCCGGATACCTATCTGCCCACCTGGATACCTATCTACCCACCCAGCTACCTATCTGCCCTCCCGGCTACCTAACTGCCTACCCTCCCACCCGGCTACCTATCTACCCACCCAGCTACCTATCTGCCTACCCTCCCACCCGGCTACCTAATTGCCCACCCGGCTACCTAACTGCCTACCCTCCCACCCGGCTACCTATCTGCCCACCCGGCTTCCTATCTGCCCACCCGGCTACCTATCTGCCCACCCGGCTACCTATCTTCCCACCCGGCTACCTATCTGCCCACCCGGATACCTATCTGCCCACCTGGATACCTATCTACCCACCCAGCTACCTATCTGCCCTCCCGGCTACCTAACTGCCTACCCTCCCACCCGGCTACCTATCTACCCACCCAGCTACCTATCTGCCTACCCTCCCACCCGGCTACCTAATTGCCCACCCGGCTACCTAACTGCCTACCCTCCCACCCGGCTACCTATCTGCCCACCCGGCTACCTATCTGCCCACCCGGCTACCTATCTGCCCACCCGGCTACCTATCTGCCCACCCGGATACCTATCTGCCCACCTGGATACCTATCTACCCACCCAGCTACCTATCTGCCCTCCCGGCTACCTAACTGCCTACCCTCCCACCTGGCTACCTAACTGCCCACCCGGCTACCTATCTGCCTACCCTCTCACCCGGCTACCTATCTGCCCACCCGGCTACCTATTTACCCACCCAGCTACCTATCTGCCTACCCTCCCACCTGGCTACCTAACTGCCCACCCGGCTACCTAACTGCCCACCCAGCTACCTATCTGCCCACCTGGCTACCTAACTGCCTACCCTCCCACCCGGCTACCTAATTGCCCACCCGGCTACCTAACTGCCTACCCTCCCACCCGGCTACCTATCTGCCCACCCGGCTACCTATCTGCCCACCCGGCTACCTATCTGCCCACCCGGCTACCTATCTGCCCACCCGGATACCTATCTGCCCACCTGGATACCTATCTACCCACCCAGCTACCTATCTGCCCTCCCGGCTACCTAACTGCCTAACCTCCCACCTGGCTACCTAACTGCCCACCCGGCTACCTATCTGCCTACCCTCCCACCCGGCTACCTATCTGCCCACCCGGCTACCTATTTACCCACCCAGCTACCTATCTGCCTACCCTCCCACCTGGCTACCTAACTGCCCACCCGGCTACCTAACTGCCCACCCAGCTACCTATCTGCCCACCTGGCTACCTAACTGCCTACCCTCCCACCCGGCTACCTAACTGCCCACCCAGCTACCTATCTGCCTACCCTCCCACCTGGCTACATAACTGCCTACCCGGCTACCTATCTGCCTATTATGCCATGGGCGTCCCTACATAGGGCAAAATGGGGCATGCGCACTCCCCTGGCTAGCTGCTGCCCCCCCCTAGCTACCCGGACGTGGCTGGCCCGCCCGCCCTGGGGTGGCAGCGGAGAGAGAAAAGAAGTGGCAGGCACAGCGGCGCTGCCTGCCGCATCACTTAATTCTAAAGGGGGGAGCGAGAGAGGGGGAGCCCCAAGGTGAGGGAAGGGGGAGGGGGAAACGTCCTCCCTTCCCCACCGCTTCTCTTCTCTCTCCGCTGCCACTGAGGACACCTATAGATCTGGCTATTTAAACTGGGGACACCTATAGACCTGTCTATCTATACTGGGGGGCCCTGTCACTACCTAAACTAGTGGCTCCTGTCACTACATACACTGGGGGGGGGGGGGGTCCCTGTCACTGCATACACTGGGGGGCTCCTGTCATACCTAAACTGGGGGTACCTGTCACTAACTGAACTGGGGGGGCGCCTGTCAATACCTGAACTGGGGACACCTGTCACTACCTGAACTGGGGGGCCCTGTCACTACCTAAACTGGGGGCTCCTGTCACTACATACACTGGGGGGGGTCCCTGTCACTGCATACACTGGGGGCTCCTGTCATACCTAAACTGGGGGAACCTGTCACTAACTGAACTGGGGGGGGCGCCTGTCAATACCTGAACTGGGGGCACCTGTCACTACCTGAACTGGGGGGCCCTGTCACTACCTAAACTGGGGGCTCCTGTCACTACATACCCTGGGGGGCACCTGTTACTACCTTAACTGGGGGGCACCTGTCACTACAAACACTGGGTGCTCCTGTCACTACCTAAACTGGGGGGTATCTGTCATTAACTAAACTGGGGGGCTCCTGTCGCTACCTAAACTTGGGGGTCCTGTCACTACCTAAGCTGGGAGGCTCCTGGTGCTACCTAAACTAGGGTGCACCTGTCACTACCTAAACTATCCAGGCCAGCCCAGCATCACCACCAGCCAACCAGCCCAGAATCACTGTCAAAAAGGCCACAGCATCACCACCAACAGTCAGGCCAACATTTACTTCAACCAGCCAAGTACAGCCCAGCATCACCGCCAGGCCGGCCACAGCATCACCGCCAGGCCTTTCAGCCCACACATCATCCCCAATCCAGCCAAAAACAGTATTGCCTGGCACAGCAGCCAGTAGAGGAGAATTCAGAAGCCAGGTGAGAGGTGTATACCATATTAAGTGGGCATTCTGCCTATTTATGTGAAATGCTGTTTATTTATGTGCCTCATGACTGCTGAATTTGTCTTGTTGGGGGCCTCATGGTTACTGAATTTGTCTTGTTGGGGGCCTTATGGTTACTGAATGTCTTGTTGGGGGCCTCATGATTGCTGAATTTGTCTTGTTGGGGGCCTCAAGATTGCTGAATTTGTCTTGTTGGGGGCCTCATGATTGCTGAATTTGTCATGTTGGGGGCCTCATGATTGCTGAATTTGTCTTGTTAGGGGCCTCATGATTGCTGATTTTGTCTTGACGGGGGACCTCATGATTGCTGAATTTGTCTTGTTGAGGGTCACATGATTGCTAACTGCGAGACTATGGAAAAGGCTGAATCATCATCATATGAGACAATAGCTACTTTTTAGCTTTTTAAAACAGAAAATAAAACTGGGAGGTTCTAAAATAAAACAAAAAGAATACATTTTTCAGGAGTAGGATGGATGAAATTGTTTATCTTCACAGTTTATTTTCAACTTGGATTTTCCATAATGTTCATGTATGAGTTAAAACGTTTTTATTTAGTTTAAATTGCTGTTGCCACTTTGCAATAGATAAGTGACTTTTGGATTGCATTTTGTGGGGGTATCTGCCGTCAACCTGATTGCATTGTGTGGGGGTATCTGCTGTCAACCTGATTGCATTTTGTGGGGGTATCTGCCACCAACCTGATTGCATTGTATGGGGGTATCTGCCGTCAACCTGATTGCATTTTGTGGGGGTATCTGCTGCCATTTGACTACTTGATGAATTATGAGGCATGTAACTACTTGAATATTTTATCTACAATGTATCTGGTCGGACCTAATCTCTGTGAATAACGCCGCTACTTATTTTGTGTTTTGTATTTTTTTTTTAAGTCTGCCCATGACTCATCATGACCACGCCGATGTTCCAGTGCGTGGTGACACCCATTTAGTTTCGCATTTAGACATATCCCTATTGGAGACTGTCCTCAGAATTGCTCACAATCTATTCCCTACCATAAAGTCATGCAAAATTTCTAGAGTACATGTGTATGTGAGCCCAAAATGGGGGGGGGGGGGGGGAGGAGGAGAGGGGGGTGGGCCCCAGGCTGAAACTTCCTTGGTGGGCCCTTGGTGTCCCAGTCCGACCCTGCTACTACCTGTTGTTCACAGTGCACCCACCTACCTACATGAGCGCACGCAGTGTCACTGTGCCTGTCTGATTCCTGTCTGTGTGTGACAGGTGCACATTGTAATACTCATCACTGCATATACCTACTACCTGTTGTTCACAGTGCACCCACCTACCTACATGAGCGCACAAAGTGTCACTGTGCCAGTCCGTTACCTGTCTGTGTGTGACAGGTGCACATTGTAATACCCATCACTGCATATACCTACCTGTTGTGTTCAGTGCACCCACCTACCTACGTGAGTGCACGCATTGTGATATCCGTGCATACCTGTTAACGGCACCTGTGTGACGGCACATTGTATTAGTCAAATCAGTGCATACCTTTCACTTCATCGCCCCCGAAATGGACAAAACGGACAAAACAGGTAGAGGCAGACCCAGAGTAAGGCCACCCGGCAGGCCTGTGCGAGGTTGTGCTGATGTGATTTTGTGCGGCCCTGGACCAAAGTACAGTGCTCAGAAGAAGGCACGTCCCATCAACTCCCAAGATTGTCAGGACGTGGTTGACTATTTAACACAGAACACCTCATCTTCCACAGCCACCAGCGCTACTACAAGCACCACATTCGCTGCATTTGACAGTTCGCGGGAGTTATTTGGTGGGGAAATCACTGATGCATAGCCATTATTGTTACAACCAGATGAAGGCGCTAAGCAAGTTACACCACCTCATATGTCTGAGTTAGGCGACACTATGGACATAACGTGTGAGGAGGATGATGATGAAGTACCTGCTGTTGGTGCAGTTTTGGAGGTGTCTGAGGCAAGCGAAGCTGGGCAGGATGATTATGATGATGACGATAATACGGATACCACGTATGTCCCCAAAAGAGGAGATGAACAGGGGGACAGTTCAGAGGGGGAGTCAGGGAGGAGTAGGAGGAGACGAGGAGGAGACGAGTTCCTGAAAGAAGCAGGGGGAGCTCGTCATCAGAAACAGCTGGTGGCAGTGTCCGGCACCATGTATCGCCACCTATGGACAGCCAGCCAGAATGCCCTTCAACGTCAGCTACTGATGCCACCATAGTGCCATCACCCCAGGGGGCTCAGAGGTTTGGAAAAAATTTTTCATGTGTCTGCCGTAGATCAGAGCAATTCCATCTGTTCTCTCTGCCTCCAAAAATTGAGCCGTGGAAAGGCCAACACCCACGTAGGGACAACTGCCTTATGAAGGCCATTGGGACACAGTGGAAGATGCCAGGCCGCAATTATTTCTCTAAAAAGGCGATACCCAAACTGTACCGTGAAGTTGAGAGGCAAGTGGTGTCATCTCTGGCACACAGCGTTGGGTCAAGGGTCCACCTGACCACGGATGCCTGGTCTGCTAAGCACAGTCAGGGCAGGTACATTACTTACACAGTACATTGGGTCAACCTGGTGACCGATGGCAAGCAGGGAGTACGTGGCTGTGCAGCGGACCAACTTGTGACACCTCCACGGCTTGCAGGCAGGCCTCCTGCCACCTCCTCTCCTCCTGCTACAGCCTCTTCGCTGTCGTCATCCTCCTCCTCCTTGGCTGAGTGGCAGTTCAACTCTACTGGTGCTGCGATCTCCTCTCCAGCTACATAGCCCTAGCTCCCCAGGGCCTATGCTGCATGCCAGGTTCGACGGTGTCACGCCATCTTAGACATGTCTTGCCTCAAAGCAGAGAGTGACACTGGAGCAGCTCTCCTGGCTGCTCTTAACAAACAGGTGGATCAGTGGCTGACCCTGCACCAACTGGAGATCGACAACGTGGTGTTTGACAACGGCAGCAATCTCATTTTCGCTTTGAATTTGGGAAAGCTGACATGTACCCAGGGCCGGCCCTAGACTTTTTGCCGCCTGAGGCACATTTTAAAAAAATTGCCACCGCCGCCCCTTCCCCCCCCCCCCCCCCCCCGAGAGGGGGGGGGGCGCGCTCTGGGGGGCCGCCGAACTGGAGGGGTAGCTGGCAGGACGGGGGTATTGGGCCAGCGGCGGGGAGGGGGGTCGGACCCCCCCCTCCCTCGCCTGGGTCCCCGTCCTCCGCTCCCTTCCAGCCTAAATAGACGCAGCCGAAGTGTAAGAGGCACGGGCGGGGAAGACACTCACCTCTTCCTAGCGTGCGCTCCACTGACGTCACTTCCTGCAGCGTCCTGCAGGAAGTGATGTCAGTGGAGCGCACGCTAGGAAGAGGTGAGTGTCCTCCCCGCCCGTGCCTCTTACACTTCGGCTGCGTCTATTTAGGCTGGAAGGGAGCGGAGGACGGGGACCCAGGCGAGGGAGGGGGGGGGTCCGACCCCCCTCCCCGCCGCTGGCCCAATACCCCCGTCCTGCCAGCTACCCCTCCAGCTCGGCGGGCCGGCTCCCCGCACCCACGGACGGGCGGGTGCCGCACTGCCGCCCCTGGAAATTTGCCGCCTGAGGCAAAAGTTTCACCCCGCCTCATGAGCGGGCCGGCCCTGCATGTACCCTACATGGCACATGTGATGAATCTAGTCATTCAAAGATTTGTCTCAAAGTACCAAGGCTTAGAGGACATCCTGAAGCAGGCCAGGAAGTTGTGTGGGCATTCCAGGTGGTCTTACACGGCCATGGCACGCTTTGCGGACATTCAGCGGAGAAACAAGCTGCGGGTGAGACGCCTGATCGCTGGAATTAAACCTTTCTTATGTTCTTATATTGCAAAAAGGAAATCCCGCTACACCAGAAGTAGGGTGAAAATAGAAAAACTTTTTATTCTTAATCCAACATCAGTGTAGTATAAAAAAGCTCACGCGTATCGGAGCATAGAATGGCTCCTTAATCATAGCTTTTCACCCTACTTCTGGTGTAGCGGGATTTCCTTTTTGCAATATATGGACTTCTGGCACCTTGATTCCCATGCTCCCGGTTAAGTATACACGTGTGTGCAGCAGTCTCCTTTCTTCCTGAGTTTCTTATGTTCTCTCGCCTGCTAGAACAGGAGAAAGCTGTCACCCAGTACCTCTACAACTACAGTAGAAGGACACAGTCTGGGGAGATGGGGATGTTCTGGCCCAACAACTGGACACTCATGCTAAAAGCATGCAGGCTCATGCGGCCGTTTGAGGAGGTGACCAACCTGGTGAGTCGCAGTGAAGGCACCATCAGCGACTTGATCCCGTACGCTTACTTCCTGAAGCGTGCCATGCGTAGAGTGGTGGATCAAGCTGTGGAGGAGCGTGAACAGTTACAGTTATGGTAGGAAGCATTGTGGAATAAATTTTCATCAGGACCAGATGTTTCCTCAACACCTGCAGCAGCACAGAGGGGGGAGGAGGACGAGGAGGAAGAGTCGTGTGGGGAAGAGGAGTCAGGCTCGGATGATGAGGAAGGTGTTACTTGAGAGGAGGAGGAGGAGGCGGCGGCAGAAGAACAACCGCAGCAGGCGTCGCAGGGGGCTTGTGCTGCTCAAGGTTCCTGTGGTATTGTTCGTGGCTGGGGGGGAGGAGGAGGACTTACCTGACGTCACTTAGGAAGAGCAAGAGGAGATGGATAGTACGTCTGGATCAAACTTTGTGCAGATGGCGTCGTTCCTGCTGTCCAGCCTGTTGAGGGACCCCCGTATAAAAAAACTCAAGGGGAATGACAATTACTGGGTTGCCAAGCTACTAGACCCTCAGTATAGGCACAAAGTGGCGGAAATGTTACCAACTCACCTGAAGGCAGAAAGGATGCAGCACTTGCAGAACAAGCTGGCAACTATGGTTTACAATGAGTTTAAGGGTGATGTCACAGCACAACGCAATAGAGGTACCACTGCCAGTAATCCTTCTCCCATGTCCATGCAGGCAAGGACAGGACACTCCAGCGATCTCATGGTGGTGTCAGACATGTGGACATTCTTTAGTCAAATGCCTCGCCTTAGCCCTTCCGGATCCACCCTCCACCAATGCCTGGACCAGCAGGTAGCCAACTACCTGGCCTTAAGTGTGGATGTAGACACTGTGAGCAGCGATGAACCCTTGGACTACTGGGTGCGCAGGCTTGACCTGTGGCCAGAGCTGTCCCAATTTGCCATCCAACTTCTGTCTTGCCCTGCCTCAAGCGTCCTGTCATAAAGGACCTTCAGCACAGCTGGAGGCATGATCACTGAGAAGAGAAGTCGCCTAAGTCACAAAAGTGTTCAGTACCTCACCTTTATCAAAATGAATGAGGCATGGATCCCAGAGGGCTACTGCCCACCCCAAGACTAAGTCAGTCCCCACACACAGCATCTCTGCATGCACGCTGTGTGACTGCCTGCCCCAAGACTAAGTTGCTCCCCACACAGCACCTCTGCCCATATGCCGCTTGACTGCCTTCTCTGCCACCACTAACAGCGTCCAGGACTCCAGGTGGATACCTAAATTTCGCAATAATAATTTTTCTGGTGCGTGTACATGTCTGCCTAATTTTTCTGCCTGCACTGCAGCTGCAACGACAAAACAAAAGGCATGTACATGTGCCAATTCCCCTTTGTGATCATTAACTTGCCGCGGTGAAGGGGCTTGCGTCTCACAATGAAGCAATCACCGCCGGCTATATGAGAGTCTCTGGGGGGCTCGCACACCCAAGATAATAAGGTCGTTGCTTCATTGTGGCCAGACAAAATTTGATCAGCTGGACAGTCACTGTTGTTCTTTCATTGAGCTACCACAGCCCAGCCACCATATGGGCTTGAAAACCACTACGGCCTGCACACTCGCCATGGTGCGCACCAGTCCAGCACGGCCGTCACTACACAAAGAGCTGTTTGCGGTGCGTTACACAGTGAGTTTGGTGTGTCAGTGTGAAGCAGTACTCTAATTACACTCCATGATTGATGTATACACATGCAAGATGTTTTAAAGCACTTTATGCCTCCAATTTAGCATTGCAATGTGATTTCTGCCCTTAAAACACTGCTTTGCATCAAATCCAGATTTTTCCCCGGGACTTTTGGCAACTATGCCACTCCGCCATGCCCCCCTCCAGGTGTTAGACCCCTTGAAACATCTTTTCCATCACTTTTCTGGCCAGCATAAGTGTTTATAGTTTTCAAAGTTCGCCTCCCCATTAAAGTCTATTGCGGTTCGCGAAAGTTCGCGCAAACCGAACTTTTGCGGAATTTTCGCAAACAAAAATCGGAGGTTCGGGCCACCACTATTCAACACTCTGAATCTTTTGGAAAAGTTCTGGGGCAGCTGTGCACATGCTATTTTCTCAATTATTGACTGCCCCGACTATTCACCCCTGCTGACTTTAGACTAGATCGTGATGTACAAGTCTACATATACTGTATATATAGCCTTGTACATCTAGCCTTGTACATGTGTGTATATATATATATATATATATATATATATATATATATGTATATATATATATATATATATATATATATATATATATATATATATATATATATATATATACAGTGGCTTGCAAAAGTATTCGGCCCCCTTGAAGTTTTCCACATTGTGTCACATTACTGCCACAAACATGATTCAATGTGTATTGGAATTCTACGTGAAAGACCAATACAAAGTGGTGTACACATGAGAAGTGGAACGAAAATCATACATCATTCCAAACATTTTTTTACAAATAGATAACTGCAAAGTGGGGTGTGCGTAATTATTCAGCCCCCTGAGTCAATATTTTGTAGAAACACCTTTTGCTGCAATTACAGCTTCCAGTCTTTAAAGCTGGGTCTACACGTGCCGATGTATTCCCCGCTCGTTCCCCATGAGCGGACAATAGCGGGGAATCGAGCGGAAGATAAGCGGCGCTGGCGGGGACGAGCGGATATGGAATCCGACACACGCGCGGACAAGCGAGGAAGCGGCAGGTACGCGCGGGAATGCGGAAGAGTCGATCCAGCAGCTAATCGAGCCGCCGGATCGATCCGTGTAGATGGGGCTTTAGGGTATGTCTCTACCAGCTTTTCACATCTAGAGACTGAAATACTTGCCCATTCTTCTTTGCAAAACAGCTCCAGCTAAGTCAGATTAGATGGACAGCGTTTGTGAACAGCAGTTTTTAGATCTTGCCACAGATTCTCGATTGGATTTAGATCTGGACTTTGACTGGACCATTCTGACACATGGATATGTTTTGTTTTAAACCATTCCATTGTTGCCCTGGCTTTATGTTTAGGGTCGTTGTCCTGCTGGAAGGTGAACCTCCACCCCAGTCTCAAGTCTTTTGCAGACACCAAGAGGTTTTCTTCCAAGATTGCCCTGTATTTGGCTCCATCCATCTTCCCATCAACTCTGACCAACTTCCCAGCTTCCCTGTCCCTGCTGAAGAGAAGCACTCCCAGAGCATGATGCTGCCACCACCATATTTGACATTGGGGATGGTGTGTTCAAAGTGATGTGCAGTGTTAGTTTTCCGCTACACATAGAATTTTACATTTTGCCCAAAAAATTCAATTTTGGTTTCATCTGACCAGAGCACCTTCTTCCACATGTTTGTTGTGTCCCCCACATGGCTTGTGGCAAAATGCAAACGTGACTTCCTATGCTTTGCTGTTAACAATGGCTTTTTTCTTGCCACTCTTCCATAAAGGCCAACTTTGTACAGTGCACGACTAATTGTTTTCATATGGATAGATTCCCCCACCTGAGCTGTAGAGCTCTGCAGCTCATCCAGAGTCACCATGGGCCTCTTGACTGCATTTCTGATCAGCGCTCTCCTTGTTCGGCCTGTGAGTTTAGGTGCACGGCCTTGTCTTGGTAGGTTTACAGTTGTGCCATACTCCTTCCATTTCTGAATGATCGCTTGAACAGTGCTCCATGGGATGTTCAAGGCTTTGGAAATCTTTTTTGTAGCCTAAGCCTGCTTTAAATTTCTCAATAACTTTATCCCTGACCTGTCTGGTGTATTCTTTGGACTTCATGGTGTTGTTGCTCCCAATATTCTCTTAGACAACCTCTGAGGCCGTCATAGAGCCGCTGTATTTGTACTGACATTAGATTATACACAGGTGCACTCTATTTAATCATTAGCACACATCAGGCAATGTCTATGGGCAACAGACTTCACTCAGACCAAAGGGGACTGAATAATTACGCACACCCCACTTTGCAGTTATTTATTTGTAAAAAATGTTTGGAATCATGTATGATTTTCGTTCTACTTCTCACATGTACACCACTTTGTATTGGTCTTTCATGTGGAATTTCAATAAAATTGATTCATGTTTGTGGCAGTAATGTGACAAAATGTGGAAAACTTCAAGGGGGCCGAATACTTTTGCAAGCCACTGTATACATTTATATACACTCACCTAAAGGATTATTAGGAACACCTGTTCAATTTCTCATTAATGCAGTTATCTAATCAACCAATCACATTGCATTTGCTTCAATGCATTTAGGGATGTGGTCCTGGTCAAGACAATCTCCTAAACTCCAAACTGAATGTCAGAATGGGAAAGAAAATTGATCTATGCAATTTTGACCGTGGCATGGTTGTTGGTGCCAGATGGGCTGGTCTGAGTATTTTACAATCTGCTCAGTTACTGGGATTTTCACAAATAACCATTTCTAGGGTTTACAAAGAATGGTGTGAAAAGGGAAAAACATCCAGTATGCGGCACTCCTGTGGGCAAAAATGCCTTGTTGATGCTAGAGGTCAGAGGAGACTGGCCTACTGATTCAAGCTGATAGAAGAGCAATGTTGACCAAAATAACCACTCGTGACAACCGAGTTATGCAGCAAAACATTTGTGTAGCCACAACACGCACAACCTTGAGGCGGATGGGCTACAACAGCAGAAGACCCCACCGGGTACCACTCACCTCCACTACAAATAGGAAAAAAGAGGCTACAATTTGCACAAGCTCCCCAAAATTGGACAGTTGAAGACTGGAAAAATGTTGCCTGGTCTGATGAGTCTCGATAGAGGCAGAATTTGGCATAAACAGAATGAGAACATGGATCCATCATGCCTTTTTACCATTGTGCAGGCCGGTGGTGGTGTAATGGTGTGGGGGATGTTTTCTTTGCACACTTTAGGCCCGTTGGGCATCGTTTAAATGCCATGGGCTACTTGAGCATTGTTTTCTGACCATGTCCATCCCTTCATGACCACCATGTACCCATCCTCTGATGGCTACTTCCAGCAGAATAATGCACCATATCACAAAGCTTGAATCATTTCAAATTGGTTTCTTGAACATGGCAATGAGTTCACTGTACCAAAATGGCCCCCACACAGACATGTATCTTGAAGGGTGCTGGCATGGCACATGCCCCAGGTGACCTCCCTCTTCAAACAACAGGGGGGTGCAGTGCTGCTGACAGCATTCCTGAGTCTAAGGGAGTAACAATCATCCAGCAGCCTGGCCGTCTCAGTCTTTGTCATATATCTACATTAGAAGCTATTGAGAGGTGAGCTCCGAACTTTTCCCTCTCTCCCTACCACAGATCATGTCTCAGTCCCCTGAGATAGCACCAGATGCTTTTATTCATTCTCCTCTCTGTCATTCACACATTTCTCAGCCTTATCTCAGTGTTCTGTTTACTTACTTTTATTTATGACACTCTCTGCACTTTAACCATTACCCTGCTGGAACATCTGTGGCCAGTTTTAACAACTTCTCTCTTGTACAGTGTACCTCAATAGTTAAAATGCACTATATTTCTAGCTCAGTATATATCTACTGATATTTAATAGGTTGTCAGGCTTTTATTATGTTATAATCATTGCTGCAAATGTTTCATTGCTTTCATTCATATAAGAGTGGTGGCTGCCATATTTATTTCCTTTTAAACAATACCAGTTGCATGGAAATCATGCTGATCTTTCCGGTCACTAGGGTCTAAATCACCCACCTGAAACAAACATGCGGCTAATCTTGTCAGATGTGTCAGACATTTGATCTGCTTGCTTGTTCAGGGTCCTTGGCTTAGGCAGGGAACACACTTGTCTTTCAGTTTTCAGCTTGCCTTTTTCTGCGTACATTTTCTGCACACCAAGTGTGTTTCTATGCAGAAAAACACGTGTGTTTTTTTTCACAACAGCTAATGTAATTGATACAGAAAATGGATACAAAATGTGCAGAATTATCATGCAGAATGTCAGTTTTTTTTCTGTGCAAGAAAAACACATTAAAGGTGGCCGTACACTTATAGATTTGCAGCAAATTCCAACATCAGATAGATTTCTGTCAGATGCCTGTCAAGTCCAATCTGACAGGAATCTATCTGATGTGTACCTAGGAAATCACCTCAGAGGTGCCTGGCTCTTCTACTGACCACATATGCTATTGCTCCGTTGTTATTGCCTGATGAAGCGGGATCAAACCTGCGAAACGCGTTGCATATTTGGAGTTCATAAATAAAATATATTGACTGTGTTTACTACAGTCATTGTGTGTCTACTTGGAGGAGGTAAGTCCACCACTACCTCCTCTATTTACCAAGAATTTGGTTTTTAAGCTCATTTAGCTTCCTTTTATCCTTTTGGCGCCTCTGTTCTCCTGCATAACACACACACAAATGTTGAAGTTTACACAGGGAGAATTTTTTAAAAGCACATCTGAACTGCAAATGAATATATATGTAACAGGTTTGACGAGACACCCAATAAAAGGATAAAACTGTGTTAATAACTAATACAATAAAAAATTAGAGGTGGCTTACCTCTCAGACGACATAACCAAAATTGTGACAAAGGATAGTTTATTAAAGCGGATCCGAGATGAAAAACTAACTATAACAAGTAACTTGTCTATATATCTTATCTAAAGTTTAAATATCTAGCTGCAAACAGCTTCAAAAGTTTATGATTATTTATTCCTGTGATACAATGAGGGCAGCCATGTTCTGTTTGTCACATTGTCACAGGCTGAGGGCTGGAGATGCTATCAGCTTGCCTGTGTGTAAATTCAGTTCCCTCTCCTCCTCTCTCCTCCCCTCTGCCTCTGATATCAGTGGCTAGTATCCTCCTCCTCCTGCCCAGACTGAGCTCCCATAAGCCCTTGCTACAGAGCCAAGGAGCACAAAAGATACCTGTGCTCTCTGTGAAGCCAATCCAATAGCCCTGGCTTCCGATGAAGCGGTTTTATTGTGAAGGCCATAGCTATCCTTCTTCCTCCCACTGCTGCTTCTACTAGTGTCAGTGTTATGCTTAGACAAGTTTGTTAAAGCTGAGTAAAGACCGAGCATCCCACTTTTCTATAACTGCCTCAGTGTCTAAACTGTATGAGTCATTAATCCTGTGCCTAAATAAAGTGGAAAGGAAGGAACAATAGTGGTTGGTTGTGTCAGATGTTTAGTGGGCAAGATTTCCTAATTAAAGTGGACCTGAACTCAGAACTTCCTCTCTGCTTGAAAAGATAAGCAACAGCGTAATAACCTTTAAAGAAAAAACATTTATTTGTTACAGCTGATATAAATCCTGCAATAAATCTGCAGTGTGTCTACTTCCTGCTTTCATGAAAGCAGACATAGGGTTAAGATCCTGTGTTTACAAATAAGCTGCTCTGGCAAGGCAGCCAGCTGACACAGCTGAGAGATCAAATTACTGTTGTAATTAATCACAGATAAGGGGGAATTAAACAGGCTACACTCTCTAAATACATACAGTGTGCATTTCTCTATGTTTTCCTTCTGTCCTGTGCACGAGTTCAGGTCCACTTTAATGCTCTAGCCCTAGGTTCTCAACATGTGGTACGCGTACCCCAGGGGGTACTTCTGATGGTTCCAGGGGGTACCCGGGCTTGATATATATACCAAGAATAACACATTTAAAGTTTTAGAAAATGATAAATGTTATTTAAACAATGCCAAATTAGCATTTTAGCTAACTAAAAGCAATAGCAAATGCTTGGAAATAGTGTAGAACCAATTATCATGTACTAGGATTAAATATATATTTGTCAAGGGGTACGTGTGATAATGTTCACTATGCTAGGGGGTACTTGGTGAGTACAGGGTTCTAAAAGGGGTACATACCAATAAAATGTTGAGAAACACTGTAGCAGATGTTCAATTACTGTAACTTGGAATAATCCTTAGAGATCCTTTTGGGAGACCATTTTAGGAATGATGCCTGTACAGAGAGGCTGCTTGGTTATACCCCCAGCAGCCTGTCCTGTTCTGTGAAGGGGGGGGGAGGAGGAGACATGGGAAGGACAAGTCTCCACACTTAAACCAAACCAGTAGTGGTTGTGTGTGCCAACTGTTTAGTAATCTGGCACAGTAAATGATTTCAGGAGCTAGCTGTACTGTAATCTTTTGTATGAGATAATCCCAGAAAACTATCTCAGGCGATTAATGTTTAGTTTCTGTACATAACGTAAGTTTTACATATAGTACATCCTTTTATATATATTTTAATTTACCCAAGTAAAATGTACAGGATCACTAACATTCTGCAATCTTCTTCATCCTGAGAGTAGCTTACGAAATCAGGCTCATGAAGTGACTAGAGATCGTTATATATGTCATAGTAAAAACAGTGGAGGAATAGCCAGCAGTCCAGCTTTTCAGCCAGCCCCAAGTTCTAAGCCTGCAAATTACTTCTGAAAAGTATTCAGTGACCTGACACTCATGTGTATGACTAGCAAGGGTATCATGCTTCTTGCCTAGAACGTAAATCAGGTCTATAATATAAGTGTATTTCAAATTTACACTTATCGTGCGTTTAAATCAAGTTGATGCATTTCCACATTATCCAAAATTACGTGGAATAGAATGTCACTGTAATGTAATTTCCTCCTAAAATCAACCCCGTCTACTTTTCCATTCTCTAACAATTTCATAAGAGCCCCAAAATTTTGAATAGCAGCATAATTCTGTCTCCATAAGATGCAGGTGAGGTCAGTATGCTTCGATGATTGGGCTAGAAATAATCATCTTGATTGCTAGACCATTTAAGTATTTTTCCCCCTTTAGTAAGGGTCAGCAGGAATCCTTAAGCCATCAGGGAATTAGAAGAGGAGAAATGTAGCACAGGCAGTGGATACGGTGATTTGTAAAGCCCGGCGAGGTTAGAAAAGGGTGAGGTGAGCCAGCAAATTAATGTCTTATTGGGATGTCGGACCTGCCAAGCATGAGCAATGAGTAGAGATAGATGAGATGGCTCTCATGATCCCTCATCCTAACTAGCACTGTATGTTTAATTGCTTCATCAGTGGAGAAGTGAAGCATTCAATCCATACAAGCCCTTACATACATCAAAGAAAATGTACACGTCTCTGTTACATTACTCACAGCACATGGAGCATAGAACAGATGGCTGCAATGGTCCATGGTTTCCATGATGGAAAGAAGCACTGACTGACTGTTCGAGGTCCCCACTTCCTACTAATATTGAGATGATGCTGTGTGGGAACTGGGAAGGTTTATGTGCTGTATGTGTACATGCAGCAGGTTGCAACCCAGTCAAACAGTGCATGTTTCTATTAACCCTTTGCAAATTAAAAAAATATTGTCTTTTTTCACAGACAGCAATATAAGCACTGCTTCTATTGTTTAAAGTGTAAATTAAGTGACATGTAACATGATGAGATAAGCATATACACATATAGTACTAGCCCTACTATAAAATGATCTGAAGTCAGCACAGGGCAGCATGGTGGCGTAGTGGTTAGTGCTCTCGCCTTGTAGTGCTGGGTCTCCAGTTCGTATCCCAGCCAGGTCTACATCTGGAAGCAGTTTGTATGTTCTCCCTGTGTCTTTGTGGGTTTCTGGGTACTCCGGTTTCCACCCACATCCCAAAAACATACAGATAGGTTAATTGGCCTCCCCCTAAAATTAGCCCTAGACTATGATACTTGCACTACACAATACATACATAGACATATGACTATGGTAGGGATTAGATTGTGAGCCCCTCTGAGGGACAATTAGTGACAATACAAATTACTTTGTACAGCGCTGTGTAATATGTTGGCTCTATATAAATACTTAAATAAATAAGGCCCTTTCAGATTTTGTTATCAGTATTGTCATAGTTTTTTCAAAAACTTTTTTACTTAACAGGAAAAAAAAGAAATAAAAAATAACGTGTTGAACTTGACATCAGCGCTTTGTAGCTTGCATAACAATGTGCGTGATCAATCTCATTTTTATGATTGTTAAGCAGGTCTGTGATGCTTGATCTGAGATACTGGGCTACATTATGAGTAGCGGATATATCTTCAGGGCCTATTTCCACCAGTAGCTGTTTTCCACATGCGGTCTTGGATGCGGAATCGCCGCCTAATGAAATGAATAGGATGCATCTGAATCGCGTACAGGAAAAAAAAAATGACACATGCTGCAGTTTCCCGCAGCATGCATTCGAATCCTCACAGCAATGCATGGCACAGCAAAGGGATATGGTTGCAAACTCAAATCAATTCAGCACAGGTGGCGGGTCCATTTCCGAGAGCAGCCCAGTGGAAATGTGGCCCGTTTCCACTTCTTAGTGATGTGAATGCGGCTACCTAGCTACATCGTATCACTTCCGCCGCTGGCCACGTCACTTCCACATCTCCCGATGCGGAAGTGATTTGAAGAGATAGGATGCAGCTGTGGGCGGATACGGCCGTGCGAGAATCTGCAGCATGCTGTAGATTCTCGGATCGCTCCACGCCACTTCGCACAACATGCATGCAGTGGAAACTCTTCCATTGCCGTGCATGTGTTTCAGGACACCGGCGGTGCGCTCCGCCCCTTGTGGAAATGGGCCCTTACTGTCTGTGCTTCCTTTTCTATGGTATAAGGTATCTGTAACTTACAAGTCAGTAAGGGGCCTTTTCCACTAGCAATCGCTAGCGTTCACGCTGAACGCTAGCGATTGCTGAATCGCAAAATGCAGGAAAGTTCCGGCGATTGCGTTCACGATTTTGCTATGCTGTAGTGTGCATAGCAAAATCGTGGCAAATATCGCTCCGCAGCGCGATCGCGTTTGAGCCAAAAACGAATCGCGTTAGTGGAAATAACCTACCGCGATTCCTATGTTATTTAGCAAACCGTAGCGATTTAAAAAATCAATAGCGGTTTGTGATTTTGCGATTCAGCATCGCAAACGCCGCTAGTGGAAAAGGGCCCTAACTTGGCATGCAGTCATTCACAAGTGCCTATGAAAAACAGAAAGGAATTTCCTCTATGCGTATCCAGCATGCTTCAGGAGACATGTGCATGGTGGCAATAGGGTGCAAATATGCTACGGCACATTTAGGTGCAAATATACAATCAGTTTTGTTTTCCTCAGGGGTGGCTTGAGAGATAATTCTCCAACCAATAAAACAATTTATGATCCTTTCTTGTCAATACACTGTACAGGAGATGTGGAAAAGTTCCAATTGTTGACTAAGAAAGTCGAGATTTTTAGCAAGGTACCTGTGGATCACCTTTAATACTTGTCCTTAGCAACAGTTTAATGAAAAAAAATCTTTCAAATAGTACATCAAAGCAGGTGTGTTTTGGGCCAATGTTAGCTGTAATATAAATATTATTGAAAGGTGGGATATGATTTCATTGGTTAGCATATATGCCCTCGTTATAAAATATGAGACAGTATATGAGCCAATGCTGCCAAATTGTGGCTTGTTTTGAAAGGAGTTGGAAAATAAAGGTTCATTTTTCTCTAAGCAGATTAATGACCTTCTCTTTTCTCAGAAACTGAAAGATCTCAGTCTAGGAACAGAGAGGAAATGACCTCATAATGCCAGCCAGTAAATGTCATGTGTTTTATTTTAATGTTTGTAACACTCCATAAAACCTGCCTCCGTCCAAGTTACACCTCCCTCATCATCTACTGTCCATTGAGTCATCAGTGCTTTAGCATGAAGCTTTTTCTGCTGTTCACTACTTCAGAACTTTTGTTTTACCTTGTTGGCATTTTTGGTAAGAAATGGCATCATTTTGAGAAAAGTTTTTTTTTTTTTTCCGAAAAGGAAAAGATATGTATTAAAGTGGGTAAATTGGACTCATACTGGATCTTGGAAAAAGAAAAAAAAAAGAAATGGGACAGAAAAACAACCTTGTGTACTATTTTAACATTTTTAAAAAAATAAATAACAGAAGGGGTTACAAGGATAGGATGTCTAAAATGCAACCAACCAGTGACAGCCCTACCAAGACTGAATGAAGTGTTTAAAGGAGTCATTAGGGAAGATTTAATAAAATAAGTGCTACTTACCGGAGGCTTCCTCCAGCCCCAAGCTCCTAGTATGCCCCTCGCCGCAGCTCTCCCCGCAGCCGTTCGCTGCGGCTCGCTCTCGGTCCCCGGCGATGACGTCAGGGTTACCTCCAGGCCGGCCTGTACTGCGCCTGCGCGAGTGGCGCTGTCAATCACTGCCACGTGGGCCAGAGCGGAGTGCGCAGGTGCAGAACTACTGTGCTCGTGCAGGCGCAGTACTGGCCAACCTGGAGGTCGCCCTGACGTCATCGCCGGGGATCGGGAGCGAGCTGCGGCAAATGGCTCTGGGGAGAGCTGCGGCGAGGGACATGCTGGGAGCATGGCCAGTTCTAGGTAGAATGGGGCCCCAGGGCAAAAGTAACTTTAAGCTCCCCCCCTCCCCTAGCACCACACGGGAGAAAATTTACCATCCAGGGCCTGCGAACTGGCTGCTAGGCCCTATTTAGCTGCCCCCCAACCACAGTCACAATATTATTGGTGTCCATCATATGTCCCCATTGCATTGTTGGGGGTCCTCATTATTCCCTTCCTCCTTTACCTTACAGATGCAGAGTGTACACCCAGCGGAGTCTTACATAATGCAGGACACAGGAGGCAGCTTTGGACTTCTTTCCCTATCGTTCCTCTCTTCCCTGTTCCCTGCAGCTGTTCACCAGAGCTGGAGAGGATGGGGGAGATACTTTGGGGGGCCCCTACAGGCTCTGAGGCCCTGGGGAAATTGCCCCCTTTGCCTCTATGGTAGCGCCGGCCCAGGCTGGGAGCTTGGGGCTGGAGGAAGCCCCCGGTAAGTAGCACTTATTTTATTAGATCTTCCCTGATGACTCGTTTAAGGGCAGCAGACTGTAGGAAGCAGCATCAGCTCTACACTTAGCTGATCTATTTCAGTCTCTTCCTCTGCTCTGCTGCATCTTCCTGACTCACAGAGCACAGAGCTTGCCTGCTGTTAGCACTGCTCTCTGCTAGCCCTGCCTCCTCTCGCTGTGCGGTTCTGCCCTCTTGTTTCTGTGCTGTGATGACATTGTATGACAGAATAAAGTATAGTGTGTGTGTGTGTGTGTGTGTGTGTGTGTGTGTGTGTGTGTGTGTGTGTGTGTGTGCGCATGTGCATGCTGCCCCTGCCAGCCACCTCTAGCTGTCAGCACCCAGCCACCCATCTACACATCCGCACTCAGCCCAACACCTGTCAGCACCCATTCACTCGCCCATCAGCATCCATGGGGGGTGGGTCATTCTTAAAAAGTTTGCTTCAGGCAGTTGAAAGTCTAGGACCTGCCCTGCAACCAACCACACAGCAGGTGGTTGTGCCTGTGGAATCCTCCACAATTCTCACACTCCAAGGACGGTAAGGTAAAAGCACCCAACCACACTACCACCAACCACAAAATAGCAATATCGCACATAAAAGGCTGCAAAAATCATACATATATGAAAAAAACAAGTTAAAAAGATGATTGTAGTGGAATTTACCCCAATAAAATTCACACCAAAAGTAGGCATTAAAGGGGAGCTTCAGCCTAAACAAACATGCTGTCATTAAGTTACATTAGTTATGTTAATTACAATAGATAGGTAATATAATTTTTTACCCACCCGGTTTTAAAAGAACAGGCAAATGTTTGTGATTCATGGAGGTTGCCATCTTTGTCATGGGGGCAGCCATCTTTTTGGTTGAAAGGAGGTGACAAGGAGCATAAGAAACAGTTCCAACTGTCCTTTGTCCTGATAACCCCTCCCAGCTGCATGCGCTAGGCTTCAAATGTCAAATTCAAAATGTAAAAAAAAAAAAAAAATTGCACCAAAACAGCAGAACGAGAACAACAACATCAGAAATCCCATCATGCTTTGCACAGCATCAGAGGAAAAAAGCCCGGCAGTTTTCTTCTGTGCAGCTAAAAATGAGGCTTGTCTAAGAGAAACAAAGTTCTGATGCTGTGAAACTGTTAAAGAAACACCGGGCCTTTTCAGTGCTGCTGAGTCGATTTTTAGTCTGGAGGTTCACTTTAAGTCTGATCAGCTCAGACACCACTTTTTGTAAGTTGTCTAGACCTTTTCATCTGGTCACAACTAGAACCCACTGTATATAAAATAAAACCAAATCAATTCTGTCTGTCTTGGTGGTAAGTTCCACCACTTAACTCCCTTTAACTAATTTTCAGTATTATTATGATTTTTGGCACCTGCTTGTTGTTTGTGTCTATATTGGGGAGATTTCTACTCAGTTCTGATGTTAGGACCAGAATAGAGGGAACTGGAGCAAAGGTGTACTAGTTCCTCAGAGCAAAGAGGGCCAAAATTCAGGCCTGGATTTACATCGCAGGAGCCTACAGGCACAGATGTCCTGGCACCCTAGACTTCACCCTCCATGGACCTACAGACCCCCGCTGAACTACACCGCAAGTGTACTGGCTCGCCCAACTGTCACTTCTCCATTACTTCCCTTGCCTTTCATAGGTAGCTACAGGTGTCCCTTAGCATTAGGCAGCCAGAGGTACCCTCAATAATAAGTAGCTAGAGGTGCCCCAACTGAAGGGAGATCTCGTCAGTGGAATGCTGTCACCTAGGTGAGTAATCTCTCATTTACACTCTGCTCAGGACTCTGCTTGGGGAACGAGGGAGGGAGACGCTTGAGGAGGGGAGTGAGCCGCCTTTACATCATCAGGCGCCTGTAGGCATGTGCCTATAATGCCTTATGGTAAATCCGGCCATGCCAAAATTAAACACCTGACCTGATGCTGACTAATATAGTAGTATGAAAGTGCAGGAAATAGCCGCCAAATGTAGCCACAGAATAATATGCGAGACAGTGGATCTCATTCCGCATAATAGTATACATCTGTAAAAATTTCCGTGGACATTGGAAAGACATTTATTAGAAAGCAGAAAACAGAAATCCGTCGGAATCGGAAACTGCCATTTCCAACCATCCCTAGATCTGTAGAGACTATTTTCCATCTTGTTATCATTGACATTGTGAATCTGTATACCAGAATACCAAAGATGGGGAGCAAGAGCATAAGTAGCTTCTTAAAGAACTTGGATGTACAGTAAAGCTATGCAGGAGGTGCCCAGATAAGAATATTTAAAGGAAGAGGTAAGTATCATACTTACCTTACTCAGGTCTTTAGGTCATCTAGTCTTTTTCCAAATCTGCAAGTTGGGGTCAATAGTTGGGGGAGAAAGGACCAACTGCAACATTAGTAAAAGTATGCCAGAGGCGCACAGATAATAATTAAGAGGCAAACAAAGGACATGCATTGGATTAAGTTGATCCACGTGAGATGTGGTTTGCTGGTTGCTGTAGAGAAGATCCAAAACACACTTTATTTCAAAATAGCAAAAGTTGTTTTAGGTGATTCCTTTACTTACTAAGAGTAGAAGGTTTCTTCTGCAGCCTAAGCTTCTTCTTCAGGCATGATACAGATCAGGCTCAGAATTACCGTATACAATTACGGTATTTGAAAAAACGAACAAGCATATTTTTGGATTCTGTTTATCCATGTGTGTGAGATCTAGAAATTGAAAACAAACACTTTTTGAATTGCTGCTCCACATTTGTTGTTTATGCACTCCTCTGACCTTGTTTTTTCAGCAATGTTATCTGCTCAAGCCTGCACTTGGTTCAAGGAGCAATTTCAATAAATCTGAATGGAAATGGGGATGTATTAGACTTCTAAACCATATAGGTAAAGTTAGTTCACGATGGTCGTTGTAAATTAAGACATTCTTAATTTGAATTTTACTTGTGTCTAATCACACAGTGGTTTGTGAAGAGGTCTGTCATGAAAATGGTCCCTGGCATCAGTAGATGCTAGGTAAAATCAGGCCACCTAAGAGGTGGTGGAGTTAGTGATGGTACGTATGACATAGGGTGACATAGGAATAGAGCACGTCTGAGATTGTCAAGTCACATAGCCTGCCTCTATCAGTGCTAACCAATTCTGATGGCTATGTGGTGGTACTGCAGGATGTGATGTGTGCCTAGGCTCAACTGCCTTGCATGACATAATGTGCATTATGATACCGCTTACAGGTGGGGCAGGAGAGATTCATGCTTTCATGGGGAATGTGACCTAATGTAGTTAGGCATCAGTGGATCTTCCCATCCTTTACCTGGCATTGGGATGATCAGATGTTTTGGGTGCACAGACCATTGGCTGCACCTGGCGGCTTAATAGAATGCAAAGTAAGCTGCGACTATGGAGCACTGGGTGCTTTACTTAGGCAACATGATAGCATTATGGCTATGGAGATTGGCTATGATTAGCCGAGCTTCTGAAATTGGTTCCAGAGTTTGGCTAGTATTATCCGAGCTCCGTATATTGGTTCCAGAGCTTGGCTATTATTAGCCCAGCTGTGCATATTGGCCAGTTGGTGGAGTTTATATTAGGAAACCAGTTCCAGAATTTGGCTATTTGAAGCAGAGCTCTGGATATGAGCTAACTGGGGGGAGCTAATGTTGAGAGTTAATATTAGGTGTAGGTAGGAGTGGTTAATGTTAGGCTCAGGGCCGGATTTGTACTCTTTACCACCCAAGGCCACTGTCACCAGCTGCCCTCCTTCAATATAGGTAGTCAGATGACCTCTCCCCCTTTCCTCTTAGTGTAGCCTGTGACCCCCCCCCCTCAAGTATAGGTAGCTAGATGACTACCTTAATCCCTCCCTTTCTCGCTCCCCCCTTTGAGCATAGGTAGCCAACTCGCCTCCACACACCGCAGTAGCCATCAACCTCTCCGCTCGTCTCCATTGCAGAAGCTTCCTCTTCCCCTCTGTCTTCATCAGCCGCTGCTGCATATCTGTCCCTCCAACCAGCATCTCTCACTTGTGACTTGCCAGCATGTTACCAGCGAGTCAGAGGGGGAGAGGAAGCTTCAACATTGGAAATGTGAATGACTGGTGGCTGCTATTCCACATCCTCTGCTTGTAGCTCTGCAATACTGCCCAAGTCCATAGCCACCAGGCCACAATGCCAGCGTGCAGAGAGAGCAGGGCAGCCGCTGCACAGGTGACTGGCAGCAGAGTACTGCGATCAGGTTCTCGCCTGATCTCCCCGCATTGCAGCATTTGCAAGCTTGCAAATGCTGCACCAATTTAGCCTGCTGCTTTGGTGCCCTTGCTCCTGTGGTGTCCTAGGCCATGGCCTAGGTGGCCTTGGCCTAAATGCGGCCCTGGTTATGCTTAGGTAGGGGCATTAATGTAAGTCTTAGGTGTGGGGGAGGGGGTTATGTTAGACATAGGTAGGGGTGTAAATGTTAGGTGATTGTAGGTTAGGGTGGTTACTGTTAGGCGTTGGTGACGGTGGTGGGTGGTTAGTTAAAGGAGTAGGTAGTGGGACTCACTGTTAGGGATAACGGAAGAATTTATATACATATACATACTTGCACTGGTGGACACATGGCTAAAATGTCCATATATAATATATAACCTGTGCGCCACCCTATTTGCTGTAGTTAACCTGTGGCTTTTAAACGTTTGCAGTATAATGACTAATCAGTCATTAAGGCTATCGCTCTTCATACAAGAATCCCATTTCTGCCCCCTCCACAGTAACACAGAATATTAGATTTTAGTGGATGTGCTTTACAGCTGTAAGAGCCTACAGACAGAGAAGAATGAGCTTTGTGACAAGTCTCATTGAATTTCTGTCTGCCAGGCAATCAGGCGGAACCAGTGGCTGTCCTTTCAAAAGACAGAGGCATTTTAGAAAATATCCCCTGAGGGCAAAATCAATAAAGTTACTCAATTTTCTGATAGAAGACGCTGTCACCTTCCTTCCTTGTGCCAGCGGTAAAAATAAAAGGGCTTCCTGCTTCTACATCAGGGCACAAGTGACTATCAAATGTAAAGCCATCCAAGCAAATGCATCACTTCAGAGACGTGCTAACCTTCCAAGTTCAATTACACGGCACAGTTTAAAGACTGATTGTTTTAGTTTAATCTCTTTTTTCCTTTCCTGCTTTTTTGTAACTGGTTCTTTTGGTTGTAACTTTTGGTGGCAGACAGCTTTGCTTCTATTTCACTTTATTCTTTTCATGAACACTAGAGATCTTTTTATCACAAACTAACAACATTGATCAGAGTACTCAGAGTTGAGATGTTTACTCGTCACGAGAAAACTTTTTTCCCCCACAAACGTTTGTGAACATAGCATTCAAAGAGAACTCCACTAATTTCTATGGGAGCCAAACTTCAGGCCCGCCATCAGGGGGGGGGGCATCCGTGACTCCCGTCACGGGCCCGGGACCTGCAGGGGGGCCCCATCCCCGCCGCGGCCCTGGCGGGTGCTGCGGGTGCCGCCCGGCCGCCGCTCAACCCCTCTGGCCGTTGCTCCCTCCCTCCATCCCTCTAGCCGCCGCCGCCGCCTCCGCCGCGTCAGACCCCGATCAGGCGGCGACAATAGTGCAGGCGCTAGGACCCAGCGCCCGCACTGATATGCGGAAGTGACATCACTTCCGCCCGCTCTTACTGGTCGAGTCGCCGCTGATCATGAGGTCTGACGCTGGGCTGCTGGCAAGGTAGGGGAAGCAACGGCGGCGGCTGGGGGGGGGGGGGGCGCTCCCTGTCACTCACTCACTCCCTTCCTCCCTAAAGGGGCTCCCTGGCACTCACTCACTGCCTAAAGGGGCTCCCTGTCACTCACTTACTCACTCACTCACTCACTCACTCACTCACTCACTCACTAGCTAAAGGGCCTCCCTGTCACTCACTCACTGCCTAAAGGGCCTCACTGTCACTCACTCACTCACTCACTCACTCCCTAAAGGGCCTCCCTGTCACTCACTCACTACCTAAAGGGCCTCACTGTCACTCACTCACTACCTAAAGGGGCTCCCTGTCACTCACTCACTAGCTAAAGGGCCTCCCTGTCACTCACTCACTAGCTAAAGGGGCTCCCTGTCACTCACTCACTGCCTAAAGGGCCTCCCTGTCACTCACTCACTACCTAAAGGGCCTCACTGTCACTCACTCACTCCCTCCCTAAAGGGGCTCCCTGGCACTCACTCACTGCCTAAAGGGGCTCCCTGGCACTCACTCACTGCCTAAAGGGGCTCCCTGGCACTCACTCACTAGCTAAAGGGGCTCCCTGTCACTCACTCACTACCTAAAGGGGCTCCCTGGCACTCACTCACTACCTAAAGGGGCTCCCTGTCACTCACTCACTCACTCACTCACTCACTCACTCACTCACTACCTAAAGGGGCTCCCTGTCACTCACTCACTACCTAAAGGGGCTCCCTGTCACTCACTCCCTAAAGGGGCTCCCTGTCACTCACTCACTAGCTAAAGGGGCTCCCTGTCACTCACTCACTACCTAAAGGGGCTCCCTGGCACTCACACTCACTACCTAAAGGGGCTCCCTGGCACTCACTCACTACCTAAAGGGGCTCCCTGTCACTCACTCACTACCTAAAAGGGGCTCCCTGTCACTCACTCACTACCTAAAAGGGCTCCCTGTCACTCACTGCCTAAAGGGCTCCATGTCACTCACTACCTAACCTGGGGGTCCCTGTCAGAATCCAGGTGAGAGGTGTCTACCATAATAAGGGGGCATTCTGCCTATTTATGTGAAATGCTGTCTATTTATGTGCCTCATGATTGCTGAATTTGTCTTGTTGGGGGCCTAATGATTGAATTATTACTTGTTGGGGGCCTCATGATTTGTTGGGAGCCTCAAGATTGCTGAATTTGTCTTGTTGGGGGCCTCAAGATTTGTTGGGGGCCTCATGATTTGTTAGGGGCCTCATGATTGCTGAATTTGTCTTGTTGGGGGTCTCACGATTGATGAATTTGTCTTGTTGGGGGCCTCATGATTGCTGAATTTGTCTTGTTGGGGGCCTCATGATTGCTGAATTTGTCTTGTTGGGGGCCTCATGGTTTGTTGGGGGCCTCATGATTGCTGAATTTGTCTTGTTGGGGGTCACATGATTGCTAGCTGCGAGACTATGGGAAAAGCTGAATCATTACCATATGAGACAATAGCATTAAACCTACTTTTTTAGCTTTTTTAAACAGAAAATAAAACTGGGAGGTTCTAAAAAAATGATGGAGCACTTCCTCCTTCCGGCTTGAAGGAGGAAGTGCTCGATATCGAGGCTTGCAACGCGTCCATTCGGACACTTGCACCTCGTTGAAACGCTGGGCGGAGAGCCGCGTTCTGGGTAATTAACCCCGCCGCATCTAGCCGCTCAGCTGTGGCAATTAGAGCTAACTTGAATCACGAGTATCCACCGTGGTTATTCGTGATTAATTTGTGGACAGCAAGCCTCCAACTAGCTCTGCCAACATGTAATGGCTACGCACATTTCTCAGTTTGTGTGGGGGGGGGGGGGCCCGGACTGATGATTTGTAAGGGGCCCCAAAATTTCTGATGGCGGCCCTGAATAATACCACATAATAATCCTTTAGATTGTAAGCTTCTGGCAGGGCCCTCCCCGAGTGTTTTCAGCTTGATTATGCTATCTCACTGTCTGACACTCCTATTTTTAGATGCACAAAAGCTTAAGCTCCTCCCCATCAAAGAAAACTGCCCGGGCTTTTTTCCCCTGATGCTGTGCAAAGCATGATGGGATTTTCTATGCTGTTATTCACATTGCCTAGCAACTGGAAGGGGTGATCAGGACACAGGAGAGTTGGAACTGTGTCTCATGCTCCCTGTCACCTCCTTTCAACCAAAAAGATGGCTGCCCCCATGAAATCAAACATTTGCCTGTTCTTTTAAAACAGGGTGGGTAAGAGATTATATTACCTATCTATTTTAATTAACATAACTAATGTAACTTAATGACAGTATGTTTGTTTAGGTTGAAGTTCCTCTTTAAAGACATTTGCATGATCTTGTTTTATTGTGAGCTCCTTGTATGTCCTACCTTGCATGTTAGCCCATTTATCTATTGTGCAGTGCTGTGTCATAGGATGGTGCTTTATAAATACAATAAATAACAATACCACATGGGCAGCACAGTAGTGTAGTGGATAGCACTCTTGCCTTGCTGTTACAGTACTCACCGCAGGTTGCCACGAGATCGTCTGCGTGTCTTTACGCTGTGCAATTGCGCTCTGTCTTTTATTTCTGGTGGGCAGTGTTCTGTGCGCCATTGTGGCATGCGCATGTGTATTTGCGGATGCGTTGGTACGTATGCGCTTACGCATAGACGCGTATTCTGGTGCCAATTTTGAATTGACTATTTAAGGGACTGGTTAGTAGCGATCCAGCACTGTCACTTCTGGTCAGCTTAGTGTCAGTAGCTGCTTGAGCCTTGTTACCTACTGTGTTATCTCTTACCTGTTGCTGATCCTGCTTGTTCCTGACTTATGCCTGATTGCTGCCTGCCTCGACCCTTTGCTTGATTATCAATTATGCCCTCAGCTGTCTTCTCTCCGCATTGTGGATTCAGTTCTCTCTGCCTCCGGTGGGGCAATCCTGGGGACCGCGACCTGGTGGCTACTAGGCAGCTAAAGTAGTCCGTTGCCCTCTAGGGGTAGCGGCCCATCATCCTTTGTTGGGTGCTCTGGTGAAGACCTGTAGCCACTTAGACTCCGCACCTCAGGAGAGACCACGCCACCACTGGTAAGGTCAACGACTGTCTGCATCCTCGTAACACTTGCAGCGCTTGGTACCTGGTTCGCATCCCAGACAGGGCACTATCTGCACAGAGTTTGCATATTCTCCCTGTGTTTGCGTGGGTTTCCTCCCGGCACTCCAGTTTCCTCTCACATTCCCAAAACATACAGATAAGTTAATTGGCTTCCCTCTAAAAATTGACCCTAGACTACAATGGATGTATGACTATGGTAGGGATTAGATTGTAAGCGCCTCTGAGACAGTTAGTGACAAGGCTATATTCTCTGTAAAGTGCTGCAAAAGTTGTTGGCGCTATATACCGTATTTACTCGAATACAAGTCGACCTTGTGTATAAGTCAACTCCAATATTCAACCCTCTTAAGCTGGAATTTTTGATTGACTCAAGTATAAGTCTACCCAGCAAAGTTAATGGCTGCACTTGGGGCTCTGAAGAACTGCACTGCATACAGTATTGCAGCCATTAACCCCTCCTGTCCCTTAAAGGAGTCATCAGGCGTTTCTAATCAAAATAAGTGCTACTTACCCGGGGCTTCGTCCAGCCCCAAGCTCCCAGCATGTCTCTCGCTTCCCGACACTGCCTCCCGGTGATGACGTCAGGCCGGCGCTGTCAATCACTGCCATGTGGATCGGAGTGAACTGTGCAGGTGCAGTAGTTCTGCGTATGCGCAGTACGTTCCGGTCCACGTGGCAATGATTGACAGCGCCGCTCGTACAGGCGCAGTACCTCCAGGTCGGCCTGATGTCATCGCCGGGGACCGGGAGGCAGCGGCGGCGAATGGCTGACAGCGGAGCTGCAGCAAGGGACATGCTGGGAGCTTGGGGATGGATTAAGCCCAGGGTAAGTAGCACTTATTTTGCTTAGAAACACCTGATGACTCCTTTAAGTGCAACAAATACCTCCTGAAGGCCCCCAAGTGCTGCAATTATTCACTCCCTTTTATGCAGCCCAGTATTTCCCACTTGCCCCTTTACCTGTTAATTGTTGTTGCCAGGACTTTCAGACCTGTGTTTTCTTGGTATTTCCTTTCCTCAAAGTATCACTTACCACTGGGTAAATTGCTGCAAATGGGAATGTCATAATTTTTTACTACTCAGTGTGCTCAGTTTTGCCTCTGACTCGAGTATAAGTCCCCTATACTTTTCTGAAGTGAATCAGACCTAAATTTCTAGACTTATACTTGAGCGTATACACAGTAAATCCTAAATCATGATAATACACTGTTTGAAAAAAGCACTGTGAGCAGGGCACTGCCATATGGAGAATGTATCAATATATTTTAGAATGTGCAGGGAGCAAGATGGCAACCCCCATGACACAGAGACGTGTTTTACAGCTCTAATCGGCTAAGTTAGATGGCAATGAGCGCGTGGCTCCTGGAAGGAAGAGGAGACCCAGAACAAGTAAATGTATACATCTCCCTTTGCTACTGCAAGGTAGAGGGAGAAGGAGTAGGCTTTATATGAGGATTAATATTAAATGAAAGAGTGGGAGGAGATTATTTATCAGTTAAGGTTAGGGTTAGGTATCGCCTGGCAGGGATTGGGATTGATCCCTCAGTCGACAGCTTGGGGCCAGGCATGGTCGGAATAGGCGATTTCCGTCTCTCTCTCTCTCTCTCTCTCTCTCTCTTCCTCCTCCTCCATCCATCTCATGCAGTAGGGAATTGCAGATTTTCAAAACAGCTTATATACCATAGCTGGGATTTGAACCCAGAACCTAGTGTGTAGTAGGTATCTGTCTTACCCTCTAGACCATGACCCACACTACATGCTAAAGCTGCCGGTAGCATAAACCATACTTCCATTATGATCAATTCGATAGAAAAAGTAGCATGATTAAGGATTTGTACTTTTTGAAAAGCATGCTTATTTATATACCATAGCTGGGATTTGAACCCAGAACCTAGTGTGTAGTAGGTATCTGTCTTACCCTCTAGACCATGACCCACACTACATGCTAAAGCTGCCGGTAGCATAAACCATACTTCCATTATGATCAATTCGATAGAAAAAGTAGCATGATTAAGGATTTGTACTTTTTGAAAAGCATGCTTATTTATATACCATAGCTGGGATTTGAACCCAGAACCTAGTGTGTAGTAGGTATCTGTCTTACCCTCTAGACCATGACCCACACTACATGCTAAAGCTGCCGGTAGCATTAACCATACTTCCATTATGATCAATTCGATAGAAAAAGTAGCATGATTAAGGATTTGTACTTTTTGAAAAGCATGCTCGCATGCATCCGCGGAATTCCGTTTGAGAGGTATAGGAATTCCGATTTGACTACCGGAATCGGAATTGACCTAATTCCGGCCGGAATCACGGAATTTATAATTCCGCGGAATTTTCCGAGCATCCCTACTTGGGGCTCGATGCTGTACAGATGCATCACTAGCCTGCATTTGTTACTGTGGAGAGAGCGAAGGGACAAGGCATGCATATGACAGAGCGGCTACCCACAAGTGCATCAGGCAATGCAGTGCTGCTGATGACTAGGGAATCATACACACATATGCTCTTTTACCTATTAACTTAAATGGGATCTTTCAGAGTCTTAATGTGTAGAAAACTGCAGAAATCACTTGCATTAGATTCTATTGTATCCGTCTGGTAACTGCAGGTGTAGCAAGCCAGTGAATTGCAATTTGCATTCCTATAGCTTTGTAAATGAAGCCTCTATGTGCCATGACATTTTGTGATAACTGCTATGATAAGTGGCTTAAATGTCTAAGTTTGCTACCCATGTACAAATGTTGCATTCAAATGTGATCGTCAGTTAAACATGGAATATATTTTTAAGAAGAGATCCCACTTTCAATATAATATATATGGGTGAAGTCAAACCTGGATTTACATCACAGGAGCCTATACACACAGATGTCTTGGCACCCTAGACTTAGCCCTCCATGAACCTACAATCCCCCCCCCCCCCCAACTGCACTACAAGTGTGCTGGCTGGCCCAGCGGTCACTTCTTCCTTACTTCCCTTGTCCACCATAGGTAGCTACAGGTGTCCCTTAGTATTAGGTAGCTAGAAGAACGCCAGTAATAGGTAGCTAGTGATGCCCCCAATGGAGGGGAGATCTCGTCAGAGGAATTCTGAAAGCCAGTTGAGTAACCTCTCATTTCCGCTCAGCTCGGGTCTCTGCATAGGGAGGAGGGAGGCACTCTGAGAGAGGTGTGAGCCGCCTTTCCATCATCAGGCACCTGTAGGCACGTGCCTATAGTGCCTTATGGTAAATCTGTCCATGTGTGCAGTATAATATTGCCTTTACTATAGATGGATAGAGATTGCCCAAACGGTTTCGCCGCCGAACGGTTCCCGGTGAACTTCGCTGGTTCGCGTTCGCGGAGAACCGCAAACTTTTCCGGAAGTTGGATTCGCCCCCATAGTGCATCATGAGGGTCAACTTTGCCCCTTTACATCACAGTCAGCAGGCACATTGGCCTCAATTCACTAAGCTTTTTCAAACACTTTATCAAACGTTTGATAATTTACCTCATGGGTAAAATCTTATTTTGAATTCACTAAGGTGTTATATACTTATCGAATGTTTCATCGATAAAACATTCAATCAACCTATAACACCTAAGGGAATTCAAAATGAGATTTTACCTATGAGGTAAATTATCAAACGTTTGATAAAGTGTTTGATAAAGCTTAGTGAATTGAGGCCATTGTAGCCAATCAGGCTACACTCCCTCCTGGAGCCCCACCTCCCCTTATAAAAGGCAGGCAGCGTCAGGCATTGGACACACTCGTGTGCCTGCAGTAATTAGAGAAGGGAGAGCTGCTGTGCAGAGACCTATAGGGAAAGCTTAGTTATGCTCTTGTAGGCTTCTTAGCTTGCATCTTGCTGATTCTTATTGCTAAAAAAAGCACCCCTCGACAGCTCTTTTGAGAGCTAATCTTGTTCTTGTGATCTATTTTTTCTTTTTTGTGTGGCCCACTTGCATTATATATAGCCCTGTCAGTCAGTCGCAGCTGGCCTTTGGCCCCTTGGTGGTATAATTACTACTGTGCCAGGTGCACATTATAATACCCATCACTCCATATACCTACCTGTTCACAGTGCACCCACCTACCTACGTGAGCGCACGCAGTGTCACTGTGCCGGTCCGGTACCTGTCTGTGTGTGACAGGTCCATATTGTAATACCCATCACTGCATATACCTACCTGTTGTTCACAGTGCACCCACCTACCTACGTGAGCGCATGCAGTGTCACTGTGCCTGTCCGTTACCTGTCTGTGTGTGACAGGTGCACATTGTAATACCCATCACTGCAAATACCTACTTGTTCACAGTGCACCCACCTACCTACATGAGCGCACGCAGTGTCACTGTGCCTAAGAAGTCGCCTAAGTCACAAAGTGTTCAGTACCTCACCTTTATCAAAATGAATGAGGCATGGATCCCGGAGGGCTACTGGCCGCCGAAGACAGTCCCCACACACAGCATTTCTACCTGCACGCCATGTGACTGCCTGCCCCAAGACTAAGTCGCTCCCCACACAGCACCTTTGCCCGCAGGCCGCTTGACTGCCTTCTCAGCCACCACCAACAGGGTCCAGGAATCCAGGTGGATTCTTGAATTTTTAAGTCGCTGCTAGAAGCGGCCGCTATACTACTTTTTCTTGTGTGTGTACATGCCTGACTAATTTTTCTGGCTGCACTGCAGCTGCAACAACAAAACAGGCATGTACATGTGCCAATCCCCTTTCATGATCATTACCTTGCCGCAGTGAAGGGGCTTGCGTATCACAATGAAGCAATGCCCGACGGCTATGAGTGTCTCTGGGGGGGGGGGGGGGGGGGCGGCACACCCAAGATAATAAGGTCGTTGCTTCATTGTGGACAGACCAAATTCGATCAGCTGGACAGTCACTGTTGTTCTATCATTGAGCTACTACAGCCCGGTGACCATATGGGCTGGAAAACCACCACGGCCTGCACTCTCGCCACGGTGCGCACCAGTCCAGCACGGCCGTCACTACACAAACAGCTGTTTGCGGTGCGTTACACAGTGAGTGGTGTGTCAGTGTGAACCAGTGCACTAATTACACTCCCTGATTGATGTATACACATGCAAGATGTTTTAATGCACTATAGGCCTGCAATTTAGCATTCAATGTGATTTCTGCCCTTAAAACGCTGCTTTGCGTCAAATCCAGATTTTTCCCCGGGACTTTTAGCGTCTATCCCATTCATCCATGCAAAAACTCAGATGTAAGACCCCTTGAAACATCTTTCCATCACTTTTAAGGCCAGCATAAGTGTTTCTAGTTTTCAAAGTTCGCCTCCCCATTGAAGTCTATTGCGGTTCGTGTTCTCGGTTCGCGAACCGAAAATCGGAGGTTCGGGCCATCTCTAGTGAGAACTATGATGTACATAATTACGCCATATGAAGTGTACATTTCTCATGAGTGCTTTGAGTGCTTAATGTTTTTAAAGCTAGCAACAAAGTTAATAAATGAGATCAAATAGGGTTTGAGGGCACTAAATAAGTTTAATGATTCAACCCCAACATTCCTAAATGTTTTTCTACCATTTCACATAACTGTTGTCATAAAACTGCAAATAAAAAAATATGCCGTTTTCTTTATTTCCAAAGTCTGCTGCCACCAGACTAGTAGTGACACTGACCACTCATGAGCGAGCATGACTTAATATTGCCACACAGAGCAAGTACATGACAAAGTACCTGTCATTGTCACTCTGGTGTTTACTCTGAAGGTGCAATGTCACCATGTTAGACAATTCTATAAACCATTCCGGTTACAGACAGCTAAGCTCCAGGAGCTGTCAGGGAACACAGAAAAATGTCTGATCGTCTGGAAGGGTTCATATTTGACTATTAAATAGATAAAGAAATGAGAAGAATCAGATGACTGTCCCCTTTATTTACAAAGGATTCAGTGATCCAGAATTTTCCAGTCCTATTATGATGACATTTACAGTTATGATGTAGTTAATGCCTTTTAAAGACAATACGATTTTATCCCCATTGCAGTTTAAACAGTTGTGCTGTTCCTTAAAGAGAATCTGTATTGTTAAAATCGCTCAAAAGTAAACATACCAGTGCGTTAGGGGACATCTCCTATTACCCTCTGTCACAATTTCGCCGCTCCTCGCCGCATTAAAAGTGGATAAAAACAGTTTTAAAAAGTTTGTTTGTAAACAAACAAAATGGCCACCAAAACAGGAAGTAGGTTGATGTACAGTATGTCCACACATAGAAAATACATCCATACACAAGCAGGCTGTATACAGCCTTCCTTTTGAATCTCAAGAGATCGTTTGTGTGTTTCTTTCCCCCATGCACTGAAGTTTCAGGCTGCTCTTTTCTTCCTGCAAACAGCTTTGCCCTTGTTTGTAATTCCTCAGTATGTGAAAGCCCAGCCAGCTCAGAGGACGATTTATCCAGCTTGTAAAAGATAAGAGAGAGAAGAGAGAAGCTGCTCTAATCCTAAATAACACACAGGCAGTCTGCATAAAGGGCAGTTCATAGCAGAACCACAACACTGAAGAACTTGGCAGCCTTCCAGACACAGGCCGACAAGTCTGACAGGGGAAAGATACATTGATTTATTACAGAGACTGTGTTAGTAGAAAGTGCTGAAGTTAGCCAGAACACATTAGAATAGCTTTTGGAACTTGTAGGATGATAAAAAACAGGATGCAATTTTTGTTACGGAGTCTCTTTAAGTAAATGTAATTAATCAATGTTTTAGTATTTATCAGTTTAGAATAATCTAAACAATGAGTAGTGTTTATTGGCTTTATTGAAAGGGATCCTTTCCAGGTCTCTTTGATATACTCTGATAAATATTATTACATATTCCTTCATTTTTGTTAATAATAGCATGTGCCATTGCAAAGCTTTCCTAGCATGACATGCTAAGTGGTGATGCCACTCTGCTATAATCACTTGATCAGTCTCAGGATTGTAAAAAAAAAAAGTACTTGGTCATCCTTTGTGCATAAAGATAAGTTTGAACAGAAACCTTGCACCATAAATCAAAGGTTGGGTCTTCAGGATGTTAAATGTATTATTATTGCTGTTACATTATTTTAGAAAAACAGAAATTTGGGGGGTGTAGACATAAAACGGTGTTCAGCCACCATTGTTGCAAGGAAAGGAACTCAGACGTCTTAAAAATGTTAGAAAATCAAAAGTTGATGCCAGTCAAATCGGAATGGTAATTTTTAATAAGGCTAAATGTAATATGCGTTGTATTAAACTGATACATTATATCAGACTAGTGACCTAAGGCCGTTTAAAAACGGGCTCTAGGTCTGTCACTGCCGTGCACACACACACGTCCGGCCGGCCTGCCCCCCAGCCTGCCCTGCGTCCTGTCACAATGGCTGTGTCAGTGCAGGACATGCGCAGTAGCGCAAATGCACTGACACAGGGATGGGACGCAGGGGCACTTGCCTTTTATTAGGTAGGATGTTAGCAAAACTTGAGTCAAGTATTAAAATAAAGTCCATTAAAAAAGAAGCATGGGAGCAAAGTGAAAAACCTGTTCATGGGAGCATTAAATACTGTATTGGTAAAAAAGATCTTCAACTCAACTAATTAAATTAGACCTAAGCTAAGTATTGCCATTGATGCAGATTTGGCTTATCTGCAAATCCATACAAGAGAATAGATAAAATGGGCCTTTTTCAAGGTGATTGAAATATCTATTAGTTCCCCCTCCAGCCCCTGAAGCCAGTGTGGGGAGGCTCTTGCAGAAAGCATACCATCCTATTCTCTGTATAGTCAGAAACGTATGCGAAATTAGCCATGCTCATTGCTCTCACATTGTAGGGAGCAGAAGGGAATTCTACTTACGTAATGTTATGTCTTACAACCAAACCACCAATCAGCACACACATCACTGTCAATAACTGTTGGCAGAGGTATCTGGTCCTTACCAGAAATGGGGCACTTCCCACTAAAACTTATGTCCTGCATAGTGTAATGATTAAGGAATCAAAATCAGAATAATTTATTTCGCCAAGCATGACTGATTCATGCCTGATATTGGTTTTGGCACAATACATAGCTCAAGAAGAAGACATAGATAGATAGCAGCGAGCAACAGGAGCATCAGTTTACATTATACATAACAGTCCTAAATGTGACATTTAAATGTCTGAACAATTAGTCTTGTGACACAGCCCGGGCCACAGCTCGTTGAGGTTGCACTGATGGGAGTATGTGGAGGGAATTTAGGAGGCTGACTGCAGAGGGGAAGAATGAGTTTCTGTGTCTAGTGGCCCTTGTGGAGATAGCCCGAAGCCTCTGATCCGAGTGAAGCAGACTGAAGTGGCGGTGGCATGGGCATGAGGGGTTGTTGGCGATCCTCAATGCCCTTGATCGCAGTATTTTGTTTTGTAAGAGGGCAAGTGAGGTGAGAGGGCCCCCAATGATTCTCTCCGCCGACCTAATGACCCTCTGTAGTTTGTGCCTGTCACTGGAAGTGGCGCCAACATACCAGACCAAGATGAAAGAGCAGAGGATCCATTCAATGGGCTCTTTCTCTGACACAGGATACCAGGGTCAGAATTTTGGCTGTTCTTGTTCAGTAAGCCAGCACCTATTCAGTGAGGAGACCTTGGGCAAGACTCCCTAACACTGCTTGTGCCTATATAGTGTGCCCTAGTGGCTACAGCTCTGGCGCTTTGTGTCTGCCAGGGGAAAAGCGAAATGTTCTGTGTCTTGTCTATCTACACATTAAGTGGCCAGGTTATTGGAGTTTTACCTAAGCTGCTGATATATTTCTATATATAAAACTCAGAAATAAGCTTTCTTTTATTTGTCTATAAATGAATGTTTTCTTGTTTGCGTGGGGTTCTCCTTTAAGCTCATTCAAGCCTGATTCTTTTTTATACGGCTTCTTTTGTTCAAAAGTTTAATTGTTACAATTGCCTATTATGCGCTCCATACCGTGCTATGGAATATGTCAGCACTGCATAAAGCATTAACGTTAATATTAATAATGCTTCGCTGTCATTGACACCTTGCTAGATTTTTTGCAGTTATTTGTCTTTTATTCTGATTTGCATGGAGCTGAACACAGAGCAAGTTCAATGCGTCTTTATGAGGCTGTCAATCCGCAGAGAAAAAGAATTGAGGATTGAACATGATCAAAGGTGGCACTTGAAGTAGATTTGATAAATGCTCGAAAAATGGTTCTGTTCTTTTGAATAGCAGCCTATGAAAATCTTGTCAAGGAAAGCCTGTCTCCTGCACATTTTTAAATTGGCCCGCTGCTCACAAAACTCAACCAAGTCATTTTCCTATGGCACTCTAGGATGCATTTGGATTACAACGTTGTCCTTGGCTCATTCGCGGGGTAGGATGGAGTCATCATCTATGTTCCCGGAGACATCTTTCCAAGAATTTGAAAGAAGACCTTTTCAATCAGCCAGCACCAAAAGTGAAAGACTTGTCATCTCTAAGGCGGCTCTCAAAGAAACCAAAATGGCTTCTTCAGAGAGACTATAAAAAGTTTTGTAATGGGCAGCGCACACTCCAGCATCCCCGCTGAGTCCCCTTATGTTTCTATTCATTTTTTAATGGATCCTTGTAATACACAGCAAAAGACATAATCACCACGAGTTATGTCATTTTAGTACCGGGAATTCAGTCTGGAACAGACATGGATGTTAAAACGACGCAGGTCATAGCCAAATATTTAACAAGTTGCAAAACATCTTTCGCTGTTTCCTTTGGCATGAACATCACTGGTTGCCATTAATTATGTGCTAAGATGAGGCAAAGTATTTTTTGCCTGCCTTCAAAAATTAGCAGGTGGTAAAAGATGGACCTTGGCTGCTGTCCAAGTCTCCTCACATTCTGTGTAGATATCGTGACCTAATTATCAGACGTGCACATTCAAGGAGTGGGTAGGAAACTACCCATCCCAACACGCCCTAACCAATGATCATTTTACAATCCTATCACACTTTGTACAGGTTTACTGTATGACACTCCCCCTTACCACTTTACTTCCTGACTACTGGATAAGACGATAATGGACTGACATCATCCGTGTTCTCATTATTTGGGTATTCCATTTCTGTGGACAAGTCAAGACAAGAAAAATAACATTTATATTGCATGTTTCTCCTGGCGGACTCAAAGCGCTTGACTGCAGCCTGTAGGGCGAACTCAGTAGGTAGTAGAAGTGTTAGGGAGTCTAGCCCAAGGACTCCTTACTGAATAGGTGCTGGCTTACTGAACATGAAGGACTTATATACACTTTCCTATACTGTGCACTATTGTTTTCCATTGTACCCCTTTCTACTACTTTATAGGTCACTTTTTTTTACAGAAGTCAGCATTCCTTGCATGCATTGTTGTTGTTCAAATGATATATTGTTTTCACTATTGCTTTTTATTATCCATTATTTATTACTTTGGTCACTGCACAAGCACTTTTGGCATAAAACCCAGGTTCTTATATTGAGCCTGTATATCATGTGCTTGGGACCCAGAGGATGATGTCAGCATACAGAGCCACACCATGGTGGATGAGAAAACTTGATCCAGCTTGGATCAGGCAATTATCAGAAGCTTTGATCAAAGCACTCACTGCGTTTGGGGGCTGGAAAGCTGAGGAAGGCAGGGTGAGTATAGCTGGCTGCAATTCTGCTGCACTACATGAGATAACTCGTGCATAGCGACCACATTAAGTGCATTTCATGTGGGGGATAGTTGCTGCATGTCATGTGTGGGGGATAGAGATGAGCGTAATGGCGTAATTACGATTTCGCGAAATTTCGCGTAATTAGTGTAATTACGTTTATGGCCGTAAGTACATAATCGTAATGAAGAAGGATTTCGCGAAATTTTCCCGTAAGCGTAATTTTCGCGTAATTTTCGCATTGCAACGGGTATTACGAAATTAATGCGTATGGCCATGCTCCCGAAGCGGAAAAGTTGACGCATGGATCAATGTTAGGTAGCCGCCGACTTTAAAGGTTAATAGCAAAGCCCCCTTAAATGCTAAGAGCCTCAAATTTGGAGAATATATTAAGGAGATCAGAAGGAATAAGAGGAAATTTTTTTTTTCAAAAAGACTTTATAGTTTTTGAGAAAATCGATGTTAAAGTTTCAAAGGAAAAATGTAAACATTTAAAAACTAAATCAGAAGTCTGCTAAGGACCAATGGGGCTCCTTGGAGCCAAAATACAAAGATGCTTTAGAGAGCTCTGAGCTATATAGCTCAGAGCTCTGTCGGGTCCGTGCAGCGCAGACGCGTATGCGGCGGCGGCGAGTGACGTCGGGTGCGGCGTAGTTACAATGTAACAAAGTTGTTACATTGTAATAACTTTGTTACATTGTAACTGATAGAACATTTCCGAGGCTATTTCGAGGGATCATTTATTTAAAGGGACAGGTAAGTATTAATGGTTAATTAAGAATATTAAAGGACTTTTTTCGTGGTTATGTTTTTTGTTCAATTAAAATACTTTTTCTAAGTGTTTGTGTGTTTATTTACTTTTAACTCTTAAAGGAAATGGGTAAGGGGTACAAGTACCTCTATAATCATTTCTCCTGGGAGGGGGGTTGGGCATCTGGGGGACCCCTTTTTAAAGGGGACTCCCAGATTCCACTATGAACCCCCCCCCCCCCCCAGGAAATCGCGGCCTCCACCTCCACCGCCCATCGGAGGTGGAGAAGAGCCCCTTGTCCTTGGATTGGACAAGGGCTCGGAGGGGGAGGGGAAAGCTTGGCTGCCCCTCCCCTTCCAAGACCCCCCAATCCATGGACCATGCGGGCTGGTATAGTCAGGGTGCGGAGCCCCACGCGGCCGGTGCTCCGCATTCTGGCTTTCCCAGCCTGCATGGGGGACAAGGGGTTAAAGAGGTCTGGGAGGGGGGACCCCACGTCGTTTTTTTTTATATTTCCCACACTCAGAACGAAGTAAGTAAAACTCTTCCCACTTGGGGGAATCTATGAAAATAATACACTATTGTTACCTGTGCAAAAAAAACTGACATTTTCTGCATTTAAAAGACATTTTCACCCTTGAAACTTAAAAATCGATTTTCTCAAAAACTATAAGGTCTTTTTGAAAAAAAAATTTTCCTCTTATTCCCACTGATCCCCTTAATATACCCTGGGAATTTGGTGTTCCTAAACTTTAAGCAGGCTTTGCTATTAACCGTTAAAGTCGGCGGGTTTTTAAATGTTTACATTTTTCCTTTGAAACTTTAACATCGATTTTCTCAAAAACTATAAGGTCTTTTTGAAAAAAAAAATTTCCCTCTTATTCCTCCTGATCTCCTTAATATATTCTCCAAATTTGAGGCTCTTAGCATTTAAGGGGGCTTTGCTATTAACCCTTAAAGTCGGCGGCTTTTTTATATCATACGGAGCGTTACGGTTTAACGCGAAATTACGGTAGCATTTAATGCGAAATTACGGCATGAACGAAACGCGAAATTACGCGTTGAAAATTACGCTTACGGTATTTTCAATTACGATTTTAATGGCAATTACGCTACTGTAATTTCGCATCGTAATCACAAATTTCGCATGCGTAATTTTAGTAATGCGAAATTACGAAAATTTCAGCTCAACTCTAGTGGGGGATAATTACTGCATGTTATATGTGGGGGATAATTTTGCTAAACCGACCCTCAGCAGTCTTAAAAACAGTTGACTTGCCCTCGCAATAAAGGGTTTGGGGATCTCTGTTCTAAGGTGTCCATATAGCTTGGAAGTAGAGTTTGTCTCTTTTGGGTTATAATTCTGTCATACCCTATACAGGCGTAGAGTATTACAACTTTCAACAAGATGTTTTTTAAGTTACAATACAAATCTGTCTGTTTCTGGACAGACGCACAGCAGTATACCTTCCAACATGACTAAGGTGCTGAATGTGGAAATAAGACAATTCTACTATTGCTCTACAGACTTGGAACACTATATCCATCTAGCATGACCTGGTCACTGGACATGGTCATAATCCATTTCTTTTACATGCTTTTCAGTGGTAGAGCAGCAGCTCTGAAAACGTTACCTGACCTGTTGATCTATTCATAATGTGGTTCTTTAAAATGCAACTCACACATAGGACACTGCAACCACCTAATGTAACCTAAGCAATTCTATCACCCTCTCTACAGGTATAGAACTCCACGGCCCCAACATGACCTGACCACTAAGTATGATCATTATACAATACTACTGTATGTCATAAAGATACAGCACACAACCTCTCCTCACAGGACAGTGATGACTGGACAGGGCCATAAATAATGCAACTCAGCTATAATCTGTACAAACATAGAATACAATACCTCCAACATAACTTGACCATGGACATTGTCCTAATTAGCGTAGAATGATGTAGCTACATTTTGAACTTTGTTTTATTGCTATTTAACCTCGCTTTAAATGAACTCCAAACAAGTTGTACAGACCAATTTCCTGCTCACAATTGTTCTGTGCTTTATGTATGCTCTATTGCAATCTCCTCTTCCTTTGCATATGCAAACTACAGCAATTACATTTTATACACAGATATGGCAGGGAAATATATTAGGGCCTATTTACAAAGTTTTTAAACTTACTTATTAACTCACAAATGATTTCTCCTTTATTTACTTAACTCATGATTTATCTCTCCTTATCTAACTGAAAAGATACCAGAGCTGAAAACCATAGGAGTAATGGGGGAAGTTGGCATATACGGAGAGCTGTCCTGATGGCCACTGCTCCCCCTTTCTTGTGTGTACCCCTCCTTTCTCACCTAAAGCCCCCTGGCAGCCTTCTCCGGGCTTCCGGAGTCGGGCTTCAGTGTGCAGGCGCTAGCCCGGCTGCACGTGCCCTACAGTGTGCAACAGCGGCCAGGAGCACTCTGCACATGATGTCACGCTTACAAAATGCGCATAACGCTCCCCACCTGGTCACGTGCTATCGGACAGGTGCAGCTGGGCTAGCACCTCCGCACTGAAGCCCAACTCCAGCGACCCGGAAGAGGGGGGAAGGGGGGGGGGCTTTAGGTAAGAAAGGAGGGGGACAAAGGAGAACAGGGGGACCAGTGGCCATCAGGAAAGCTCCCCATATGTACTGGCTCCCCTGTTTCTCCTAAGGTTTTCAGCTCTGGTATCGTTTAACTCATAATTTATATCTCCTTACCTGACTTGACGCATGGTTTATCACTCCTTATTTGACTTAACTCATGATTTATATCTCCTTATCTGTTTATCTCTTTAATTATCTTTCCGTATGGTATTTGTTTAGCTCATGCATTAGCTTTCCTTACAGTTAAAGTGGATCCAAGATGAACTTTTACTCATTACATAATTGTGTTCCTTTCCTATTGTTTATAGGGCATTCCTCAAGCCAAATACTTTTTTGTTTTAATATTCTAGTTCCCTATAAACTAAACAAGCCACACCCACAGGTTTTCAGAGAGCCAAGGCACTTTCAGACAGTAGCAGGGGCTCATGGGAGCTCAGTCTGAACAGGAGGAATTGGCTGGTATTATTACTAGCCAGAGATTTCAGAGGCAGAGGGGAGGAGGGAGGAGGAGGGGGGATTAGGTTTTTTTGCTCAAGATACAGATAAGCCTGCCTCTGTGTAATGTTTACAAACAACATGGCTGCTGTCATTGTACCACAGGAAGAAGTAATCATATTCCATTAAAGCTGTTTGCAGCTAGATGTGCTGTGTAAACTATACATAAGATGTATAGACAAGTTACTTGTTATAGTTAGTTTTTCATCTCGGATCCGCTTTAAGGTGAAAAATAAGTAAGCTTTGTGAGTCAACCTCATGGCGGGTATTGAAGAATGTTGTGGATGTTTGAAAAAGGGGAAGAAATATAATGGGAAATACAAAACAAAGGCACAGAATTCCATCGTATTCCAGTCTTTATCTACTTATATATGTGTTTTTTTCCCCTGGAATAGTATGGCTGATTCTCCTGCTTTAAGACAGAAGGTATTTGCTTCAGGTTGGAGCATATGAGCAATCCCCCAATGCATCCCTGCTGAATATGCTAATCATCCCTTCGATGTCCCTGATAGCTAAACACACCTCCAGAACCGCTGGAATGCAATGATGTGTCAGCTTGTCAATATTACAGAGCCAAACCAATTCGACATGCATACAGACTATTTCGGATTGTTTGATCCTCATCAGTACATGGCCAGGGCTGATGCTTCCATTAAGGCAAGGGGGCGATTTCCTCAGGGCCCCTGCCCCGAGTACTGCCGGTCCTCCATGCCGCAGGACTCCCAACCTCCCCATTAACACTTATGTGATCGTTGCATGATAGCAACATTATATCTCAACTGTCCTGGCAGCCGTTCGTTCATGCTCCCTATCCCCCCAGAAGATCTGCCAACCTTAGTTCATGCCTTCATTACCTCCCGACTGGACTACTGCAATGCTCTCTACACTGGCCTTCCAAAAAAGAACTTGTACCGCCTAGAGTTGATACAGAATACTGCTGCCAGACTGTTAACCAACCAACCAACCAACCAACCAACCAACCAACCCCGTCACTGCCACATAAAACCAGTCCTGCACTCCCTTCTCTGGCTACCTATAAAATCTGCCTACTGACATTTAAATCACTAAATAATCTGGGCCCTAGATACATGAAAGAGCTGTGTAGCAATCCCTGCAATCTCAGATCCACAGGTTCTAATAATCCAGTCATATCCAGAGTCCACTTGAAATCTTTTGGTCCCAGAGCCTTCTGTCATGCTGATCCTACATTTTGGAACTCCTTACCTCAGCAGATCAGGACAGCTCCATCCCTGGACTAGTTTAAATCCAGACTAAAAACCCACCTGTTCTGTTTGGCATTTGCTGAAATATAACTTTTGTTGTGTGAATACTTCATCCTACTTCCAGCTACTGAATCTAAGAGAGCCGAAGCACTTTGAGTCCAATGGGAGAAAAGCGCTATAGAAATGTTATTTTTTGTAGTTATTGCTATCATAATCCTGCTGCCTGCATCTTGTGACCCATTGCATGTCATCACACTTACAGGTTGTTGGCTGGCTCAGGGGCCATGTGGGTAAATTTGCTGGGTGATCCCCTAGGTTACCTTTGCCCCGGGGCTCCATTGGACGTTGAACCGGCCCTGTGCATGGCGTATATCAATATGGCTATGCGGGGCAGGACTTGAAACACCCAGAGTTACAGATTACCCAGCAAGCTCATGGTGAACCGGAACTCCTAAGAGTGTGCAAGGGGCTGAAAGGGTTCAAAAAGCCTCCTTACTAAAATGCTATGTAAAGCAGAATTTAATCCATGCCATGCACTGATGAAGATCAATCAATCTGAAACAGTCTGTATGCTTGTTGGATTGGTTTGGCTCTGTAATATTGACAAGCTGACACCTCGTTCTTTTAATGAATGTGATAAATTTGCACAACGCTTTTAAGAGCTCTATTCTTTCTATTGTATATTTTCATCTTGATGTATTGTTTTTTTTTTCTCTTAATTTTATGGTACAGTACAATCATGCTTCATGCTGTGTATGCTTTTGTTTTGGATTATCTATGAGTAATCTCAGTACAATGGTACGGTTGATAAGTAAATTGTGAGATTAAGAAATCAGGCTACAAAGCCATCAGGCAATTTCCAGCGATTATGTATGAAAATTACACTTCATTTTTCCCTGGAAATTTAGCATTTTTGATAATTATTTCTGTGGTTGGTAAATGGAAGGTTGCAGTTCTATTTCTCAATATTTTGCCCTTTTCCAGTCTGTCTATGTTCTAACACATCAGTCACAGAGATCCCTTGACATCACGTCTGAATACTTGTGCGCACCAAAGCCCTTTCATTATTCATCAGCGACATGAGTGAGATGAAACTGACAGATCAGGACAATGGCACAATGATATTGGAAGATGATGGGAAAATTACAAGGTGAAAACCAGCGTAAATTCAACTCCTTGGAAGGCAAGAAAAAAAAAATCAAAACAAAAAGAAAACCACTGGAAATTAAATCATGGTAGTCTACATGATTACTGACCAAGAGGCCTCTTGCCAAGATAATAATAATCTCAGTGGCATTATTTTCCAGAGGTCATCCATTGACAACTTCCTGTTTGGATTTTGATGGCTTGATTCACCCACTGGCTTGCTGTATCTTTATCAGACAGATATTTCTGTAAGAGTTTGCAGCCCCGCCACCTCTACTGTAGACAGCGCACAGGCAAGCCAGCAATTTAAACCCCACATTCTGCATTCTCTTTAAAGAGGAACTGTAGCGAAAATATTAAAAAATAATAACATTGATTCTTAGTTTATTTGTGCAGAAAGTGCCGGGGAAAGGGGGCCCATCCAAAGTTTTGCAGGGGGCCCAGCGATTTCTAGTTATGCCCCTGCAGATAATGATATAAGAGGGAGTATAGCAGTTTCCTTACCTACCTTATGTACAGACTGGTACTTTTTTTTATCTGAGTAGTGAATCCACTTTATCACCAGTTTTGATTCATTAACAAATCTGCACCTTTGTTTCTAATATTTCATTTCCTATATTACAATTTGTTTAATCATTTTTTATATTTAAACTTAAAAAAAATTATAGAAAAATCTAAAAGCAATATACATTATTTTTAAAGAGGAACTGTCGCGAAAATTTTAAAATTTAAAACACATACAAATAAGAAGTACATTTCTCGCAGAGTAAAAAGAGCCATAAATTACTTTTCTCCTATGTTGCTGTCACAGTAAGAAATCTGACATTGCCAGCAGATTTTGAACTAGCCCATCTTCTCATAGGGGGTTCTCAGGGTTTTCTTTATTTTTAAAAGCACTTATTGAATTGCAGTTGCTCCCCCAACCGCTGAAACGGTGTGCAGCAAACAGGGAGGCAGGCCAGCATCTTTGTATTCATCATTTTCAGGGAATGTCTTTATAAAGAATAAAGGCCATGCTGTGAATCCCCCATGAAGAGATGGACTAGCCCAAAACCTGTCGGTAATGTCAGATTTCTACTACCTACAACATAGGTAATTTATGGCTCTTTTTACTCTGCGAGAAATGTACTTCTTATTTGTATGTGTTTTAAATTTTAAGATTTTCGCGACAGTTCCTCTTTAAAAATAATGTATATTGCTTTTAGATTTTTCTATAATTGATTTTTTTTAGGTTTAAATATAAAAAGTGATTAAACAAATTGTAATAATATATGAAATATTAGAAATACAGAATCAAAACTGGTGATAAAGTGTATTCACTTCTCAGAAAAAAAAAGTACCAGTATGTGCGTAAGGTAGGTAAGGAAACTGCTATACTCCCTCTTTTATCATTATCTGCAGAGGCATAATTATAAATCACTGGGCCCCCCTTAGACTGGCCCCCTTTCCCCCGCACTTTCTGCACAATTAAACTGAGAACCAATATTAATCAATTGGCTAGTGCACACCTGAATGTGTTTTCCCCAAGCAGATAAAAACAGACAGCAGTGAAGCACTGCACGGATTTTCTCTATCAATTACATTAGCATCTGTGATAAAACCTTCATGTTTTCACACATACAAACACACATGGTGGGCAGAAAACGCATACAGAAAACCAACAGACGAGTGTGCTCCCAGCCTCAGCTTATTACACTCACTCTGTCCATCTCTGATGAAGCAGAACTGGCTCTGCCGACTCCCCCAGCATCACTACAGTACAGAGCACTTGGTGAGGGGGTGGAGAGGTTGTGGGCTGGGTGCTGTACAAAAGACTGTGCGGAACAATGAATAGGGACTGTCTACAAAACTTTGTCTACAAAACTTTGTATGATTCCTTATCAATGGCTGAGCAGATGCAGTCATTAGAACAATTGTGCAGAGAGCAGTTTTTTTCTCTCCATGTACTTGTCCTGTACGTGTACTGTAGTTGTCAGTTTCTCAGGACAGGGAAAATAAACTTCTACCCCCACAAGGCCCCCTGCGGCTGCATCCCTTGCAGGGTCTATTTTTACGCCCTAATTATTTGATAAAATACTCAAAAGTACAAAAGTATCCATCCTTCTTGATCTTTAGGCATAAACCTCCATGCTCTCTCTTGGATTATTAGTATTATTTTTTATTTATATAGCGCCAACATCTTCCGTAGCGCTGTACATAGAACAAACAAATAATGGGGTACAAATATACATAAGAAATACAAGACACTGTACTGTCATGACATTGAATAGTAGAAATACAAATAGATACATAGTTGATGTGTAGTTGGTACATATGCATATGTTAAAATTTCAGCAGTATGAGAAATACTAGGAGGAGGTCCCTGCCCTTGCGAGCTTACAATCTAGAAGGTAATGGGGAGGAAACAACAGGGAAGGATACACAGGGGTTAGTGGGTGAGTTGTTGGCGCGAATCAGGGCGGTTCGCGTTCGCGGTGAACCACGAACATATAGAGAGTTTGACCCGCCCCCCATACCACATCATTGGACTAAACTTTGACCCTCTACATCACAGTCAGCAGACACATGGCAGACAATCAGACTGCACTCCCTCCTGGACCCCTATAAAAACGCTGCTGCATCTCAAATCTTCTCACTCTGTCTGCTGCCTGCTTAGTGAGAGAAGGGAGAGACATTGCTGCAGAGATAGGAAAAGCGTTAGTTAGGTCTTGTTAGCTTGCTCCTTGCTGATATTTGTTGTTGAAAAGCACCCCAAAAAAGCTCTTTTGAGAGCTAATGTTCTCGTACTTTTTTTTGTGCGCCACTGACACTGCATATATACAGCCCTGTCTGTCGCAGCTGGCCGTTGCTATAATGTGCCAGGCCCAGCACAATCAGTGCATACCTTTCACTGCATCTGTGTGACTGCACAGTCTTTTATATACCAGTCAGTGCATACCTTTAACTGCATCTCTGTGACTGCACACTGTTTTATATACCAGTCAGTGCATACCTTTCACTGCATCTGTGTGACTGCACACTGTATTATACCAGTCACTGCATACCTTTCGCTGCATAATATATTGGCATTTATAAATGCAATAATTAATAATAATAATAATAATCTGTGTGACTGCACACTGTTTTATACATCACTGCATACGTTTCACTGCATCTGTGTGAATGCACACTGTTTTATATACCAGTCAGTGCATACCTCTCACTGCATCTGTGTGACTGCATACTGTATTATACCAGTCACTGCATACCTTTCACTGCATCTGTGTGACTGCACACTGTATTATACCAGTCACTGCATAACTTTCACTGCATCAGTGACTGCACATTGTATTATACCAGTCAGTGCATACCTTTCACTTCATTCCCCCCCCCCCCCCCCCCCCAATATGGACAAAATAACAGGCAGAGGCAGGCCACCCGGCAACCCACATTATAAGGTTGTAAAATGGCTCAGGTCACAGATAATGTCCAGGGAACATCAGACGTCGTGAAGATCCAGTGGACATCCGTATGGAGGTAAAGTTTCAGGAATTTACATAGGAAAACAAAAATGGCAATATCTAAGCGTAACCCGTTTATTTAGTTTCTTTAAAAGGCAGTAGATATAAAAACAATAACTCACATACGGGGCCCATAAACTGGGAACCTCGGAAGATTAGCGCGCATGTAATGGTCAATCGTAGATCAATAGACAATGGTGCCGCCTGTTACCTTCCCGACCGGTTTCACAGTCTTGCGTCATCAGGGGAGAAAAGGCGAACAGGCGGCAGGCACCAAATTTATAGCTTTTAGTCTGGGAAAAAAGGGTTGGGTGAAAGAAAACTTCCTCAGAAGGGCATCACTAATCAAAATAGGAAAGAGTCACCCAAATATGTAAGTAAAGTGAAAAACAGGACAATATGCAAATAGCATATTAATAGCAAAGAATGGTGTAAAAAAATGTAATGATATCCGTAATAAAAACTAGATTACAAACAAAAAACACCTAAACTTTTGAAGATCAATAGGCAGCTCGACACCCCTGCATATCAGCAGAAGAGGCATATAGAACACACAAAAAGAAATTCATTTCCACTATGCAGTGGTTAGAGTGCAATGGCCAAGGGCTCAGACACAGGAGACCCGGGTTCAACTCCCGGCTCCTCCAGCCCAACAAACCACACCCACCCAGCAAGGGACTCTTGAAAACGAGAGGAAAGCCACATGGGGCGCAAAAAGAGCCCCCAATTTAAAAAAAAAAGCAAAAAGCGCTAAGTGTAGTTGCCTGGCTGTCCTGCTGATACTTTTGCCTCTAGTAATTTTAGGCATAGACCCTGAACAAGCATATGCAGATCAGGTGTTTCTCGCATTATTGTGAGATCTGACAAGATTAGCCACATGCTTGTTTCAGGTGTGTCATTCAGACATTACTGCAGCCAAAGAGATCAGCAGGATAGCCAGGAAACTGGTATTGTTTAAAAGGAAATAAATATTGCAGCCTCCATATTCTTGTCACTTCAGTTGTCCTTTAAATGAGAATCAGGACAAACAATACATTCTAGGCTTCTCTAGGCTAGAAATGGAGATTTACTCTGTGAAGTTCTTTAAAACGACTTGATTTTATGATAAAAACAAGTAAAATAGCATGGCGCCTGTACATATTCAACTAATGTGCATACAGAAATGGTCACTGTGGCCTCCAAATCACAACTGTGACCTCCGAATCTGACAGTACCTTTTAAATTACTATTTGTACAGTGTACCCTGCAGTATTTCCAAAGTTCTTTTGAACAGAGCTTTAAATTCCCATGGCGTGTTAGCTTGACCTATGGGAGATATCTTCACAGTAGCCAGCAAAAACAAGACGCATCAAGAATGATAGTAATATAATTTAGTTACTTTGGTATGAGTGGGCAGGGGGTGACAGAGTGCACTTTGTCCCTCTTAGACTTTTAATAAAGCTAGAGCCATTCAATACTAAGTTACAGCTGAGGTACACATGCTGCAACATCTCTCTTTAATCGCAAGGATCACAGTGTGAGCACAGTTTATTAACGGTAAGTTACCTTAGAAACAGGTGGAAATGGCCTTAGGTGATATCTTGTGGAATTGGATGTAGTACTACCTTGAATAGACATTGAGGAAAAGTCACAATGCAACTTGACTGTCAATGAATATTCATAGAACTATTTAAAATACCAATACTTAAATGGGCTTGGCTTCGATATGCACGGCATTTTACCTGCTTACTGGCTATTATTTGTAACAAGTCAAGATTTATACAATGTTACATAGTACCATATTATACTATACTGTACTACACTCTATAAACCATATATGTAAATGGTTATAGAAACTTAATTTGTTTATCCAAAGACTAATTGATGCTATTACACTGTACAGCTGTGATAATCTATAACATAAACAATACTCAATGCCAAGAGTTAGTTAAAAGGGAACACAATATAATATTACTAGTTTACTTTAACCTATATGATTTTTGCTTATTTTGATATACGCAGTGCCAGACTGTTTCAGTATAGGAATACTAGCAAGCGAACTCTGGCAATTGCCTAGAACGTAATGTCTGTTATATATGAAATAATATATAGCGTTGCTATAGTAACAAACTGGAGAGTCTGCCAAGTAAAGTGTTGCCAGGGTACCAGCAGAAACTCTGCTGGGCCTGATGGCTCATTAGGACCTGCTGCTGGCATGCTTCGTACATGGAGTGGAGTATATTGATTTTCAATATAGTGTTTATCATCTTTTTCATACCAAGTAATACTTGCATGATCTCTGGACACCTTAGGACTGCTTGATGTTACTGCAAACCAATACTCCCAACAGAGTGACTTTCATTTGTTGTGGTCATGTTTTAACTTGTCCCCATCCAGACAGTTAATAACCACTTTTTGAAAAAGTAAAAAAAAAATGTATATCTTTTATGAAATACGACAGGTAGAAATATTACAGGAAAATTGCATACGTGTTCCTTTTCCAGGGCTCTGTGTGTATGAATGGTAATGAAGATGTACAGCATGTGTTACACATCACGTGTTTGTACTCATGTCATGCCAATTGCAGGCACCAACAAATATGGGTCATTGGGTGTTAAGTGACCAGTGATGAGCAAAAATTCTGATATTCTTTTCATATTGATTTTTGCAAAAAATAACAAAAATGCCACCAAAATAATTTTGTAATGTGTTTGTGATTTTTCACATTTTTTGTGCTAAAATTAAGAATGTTTGCACTTTTTGCAAATTTCCGCTTATCGATATTTGTTTCCTTTGACCATTTTGCAAAAAGACACTGTATTTTTTCTTAAAATCAAAAATAGCATTTTCGATGAGAAAATGATTGTGGCGGAAATTTGCAGGAAACACTGCATGTGACCCAATATGTACAAAAATGTGATCATTTGAGTATGACTCTCTGCTTTTATTAACAGATGGCTACATGCATTTCTTTATGGTGTTGCTAACTGTAGTATGTAAATATTTGCCTTCCCCGGCTCCAGCGCAGGCTCAGCAGTGGCTCGCAGCTCGGGATCAGGTGGATATAGCCGATCCCAGCCGGGTCCGCTCTACTGCGCAGGCACAAGTCGCCTGCGCAGTAGAGCGGACCTGACTGGGATCAGCTATTTCCACCTGATCCCAAGCCGAGAGCCGCTACTGCACCTGCACTGGAGACGGCGAAGGTAAATATTGCAGGCCTACTGCGCCTGCACCACAGCTTGACAAATTGTCGGCTGTGGCTTCAGAGGGGCCCAGCAAGACCAACATGGGATGGAGGAGGATGGGGAAGCCTCGATAGGATCCAGAGGCTTCTCCCTCCCGAGGTATGTACCCCCATGGGCACTTTTTTTGTTGCAGAGTCTCTTTAAAAAAGTTATCCCTGTTATTGTGGATGGGCCCTTTAACCACTTTGTCCTCCTTGACGTATAAAAACATCAAGGAGGACATGCGCGCTCCCGCGGCCGAACGCGCGCGTGCACGCGCACTCCCGACCGCGGATTCAGTAGCCCAGGAATCAATGAATCGGGCTATGGTGCCCGATCACTGATTCCTCTCCCCCGCAGAAAAAGCGACAGCTTCTCTCGGAAGCTTCGCTTTTTCTGAGTCTATGTCCCTCTAAGCGTACATTGTACGCTTAGAGTGACGTCATGTAAACAAACTCAAGGTTGCCATCTTGTGGCCAAAGAGTAAAACTACACCTAAAAGTAAAAAAAAAAAATTACACTACACAAATTTTTCCCTAAATAAAACACTATTTACTTCCCACCCTTCCAAAAATACCCACATAAAATGTTTAATAAAAAAAACCAAAAACATTACAATAAAAAAACACACAAACACATAAATATTTACCTATGGGTCTAAACTATTTAAATATCTATGTAAAGATGAAATATTTCTATTTTTTTTATAAGCTTGTAAATAGTGATGGATGCAAAATGGGAAAAATGCTCTTTTATTTCCAAATAAAATATTGTCGCCATACATTGTGATAGGGACATAATTTAAACGGTGAAATAACCGTGACAAATGGGCAATTACAATACGTGGGTTTTAATTATGGAGGCATGTATTATTTTAATACTATAATGGCCGAAAACTGAGAAATAATGATTTTTTTCCGTTTTTTTCTTATTCTTACTGTCAAAATGCATTTACAGTAAGGTAGCTCTTAGCAAAATGTACCCCCCAAAGAAAGCCTAATTGGTGGCGGAAAAAACAAGATACAGATCAGTTCATTGTGATAAGTAGTGATAAAGTTATAGGCGAATGAATGGGAGGTGAACATTGCTCAGATGCATAAAGTGAAAACGACTGAGAGCTTAAGTGGTTAAAGCTAAGATGATTTCCAAAGTCCCATGAAAATCACAGATCCAAGCCTCACTCTGGTATCTCTCAACAAATACCATGAATTTATAGAGCCAAGCCTCATTCTGGTGTCTCATAAGAAGAGAGAGTAGGAGGCTAGTGGAGACTGGACAGATTTAACCCGCATTCTGCAGCTGGTCAGGGAGACAAACATGGTAGAGAACTTACTTTACCTTTGTTTTGATGCAAATATCTGTGAAAAGAAATTATGAACAATGTGTAATGGTAAAGGGAACCTAAACTGAGAAGGATATGGATTGTTCCTTTTAAAATAATTCCAGTTGCCTGACTCTCCTGCTGATCCTGTGTCACTAATACTTTCAGCCACAGCCCCTGAACAAGCATGCAGATCAGGTGCTCTGACTGAAGTCAGACTGGATTAGCTGCATGCTTGTTTCAGGTGTGTGATTCAGCCACTACTGCAGCTAAAGAGATCAGCGGGGCTGCCAAGCAACTGGTATTGTTTAAAAGGAAAAATCCATATCCCTCTCAGTTTAGGTTCTCTTTAAGCAGGCCCGGCCCTAGACTTTTTGCCGCCTGAGGCAAGCTTTAAGCAAATCACCCCCCCCCCCCCCAAGCCGTGGGTGTGAGGGGCTGCCGGAGCTGGAGGGGATATTGGGCCTAGCGGCGGGGAGGGGGGTCGGACCCCCCCCCCCCCCCCTTGCCTTAGTCCTCCGTCCTCCGCTCCCCTCCAGCTTTAAAAAGTTGCGTGGCTGGCTGCAGCTGTAAGAGGCAACGGGCGGGGATCACTCACCTCTTCCTCGTTCCATCCTAACCTGCGCTCCACTGACGTCACTTCCTGCTACGCCGCAGGAAGTGACGTCAGTGGAGCGCACGCTGGAATGAGGAAGAGGTGAGTGATCCCCGCCCGTTGCCTCTTACAGCTGCAGCCAGCCACGCAACTTTTTAAAGCTGGAGGGGAACGGAGGACGGGGGACCCAGGCGAGGGAGGGGGGGTCCGACCCCCCTCCCCGCCTCTAGGCCCAATACCCCCTTCCTGCCCGCTATCCCCTTCAGCTCGGGCGGCCCCTCACACCCACGGACGGGCGGGTGCTGCCCCCCCAGAAGTGCCGCCTGAGGCAAAAGTTTCACCCCGCCTCATGGGCGGGCCGGCCCTGTCTTTAAGATGTATTCACATTGCCTCTTTGCACGTGGTAATACTGAATACAATGCTAAAAATGTAGGCAAGCAATCTAATGGCTGAGAAGAAAAGTTTTATTGTTTATGTGCCAGGGTGTTTGATTGAGTACCAGAGTATATGAAAAAAAATCTGGATGTAGCTTAAAGAGGAGCTCCAGTGAACATTTTAGGCAGGGGTCACACTTGTCTTTCAGTTTCTACACTTTTCAGAAAACTGAAAGACAAATGTGACCTCTACCTTACAACAGCTAATGTAATTTATAGAGAAAACTGACAAATTGCGCAAGATGTCAGTTTTTTTTCTGCGTGCGAGATCTACATTCAAGTGTGACCTAGCTCATTGATTAACATGAGTTCTCAGTTGAAAACAGTTTTTCTGTGCAGAAAACGCGCACGAAAGCTGACAAGTGTGACCCCTGCCTTACTGTTGGCAGAGGATGTAGCTGCTGCATTTTTTGGCAGTTGGAAACAGCTGTAAACAGCTATTTCCCACAAAAGTTCGAACTTTTCTTGTGGGAGGGTTTACTTGTGGGAGGGGTTTCACCACAATTTCAGTCATACAGCGCCCCCTGATGGTCTGTTTGTGAAAAGGAATAGATTTCTCATGTAAAAAGGGGTATCAGCTACTGTTTGGGATAAAGTTCAATGTTTGGTCGGAGTTTCTCTTTAAGTGTTCCACTATATTCCATGGGATTCCACGACAAAAGAAGAAATAAATGTACAACTTGTAATATCAGTATGAAGTGTGGACTATTTTTGTGACCAGTGGTAGTTGCACTAACCTCCCCCCAGCTACTCCTACCACTAACCTTCCCCCTATATATGCCTAGCACAAACCTCCCCCCACCTACTCCTTAGGCCTCTTTTCTATGAGCAGCTGAAGGTAGAGAGGCTTTTGTCCACTATCTGGATGCTTGCTAGTGCTCCGCACGGGACGTGAACAGGTGGCCCCCAGGGAGTTGCATCTGAGCATGGTGGTTGCTGAGCTCAGACACAACATAAAGATGTTTTTGGTTGTCTCTAACACCACTGTGTGTCAACGGTGACTGTGTGTATTACCAAACGTTGCCATTTGGTTGCATGTAATTGCAGGTGAGGTGAATGGTGCTTGTGGCCGATGGAGGGAGCCCCTGTGATGCGGACAATTGGCCGCTTCCGCCGGAAGTGACGGGCCCGGTATCGGCGGATCCAGGAAGCGGAGGATGGTGGCGAGGGAGCGATCCAGGCTTATGGGGCTGGAAGAAGCCCCAGGTATGTATAAAATCTTTTTTCTATTTTACAGAAGCATTCCTCTCTGGTTCCCTTTAAAGGGACTCAGAGCTGACTAAAGAAAAAAGAGTTTATATTTACCTGGGGCTTCCTCCAGCCTCATCCACCTGGATCGCTCCCACGCCGTCGTCCTCCGATGTCTGCAGCTGGGTCGCAGGACTTCTGCAGAAAGGCTCATTTGAACGCCAACGTCAAGGCCCAGTTCACACTGGCAATTTAGTGGCAAACGGGTCAGTGAAAACGGATCTGATTACTGGTCCATCAGACCCATTTTCACTCCATTTTCATTCAGCTGCTTCCATTTCGTTTGCTTCCCCCCAGACCCCATCCCCAAAGTGGATTTTTCTCCTTAGAACGGTCTGTTTCTTCACTAGTGTAAAGAAACGTTCCGTTTTCTCATTGCACCTTATGCAGTGCTTCAGGATCCGTTTACGTTGGGCCAGCGGTCCGGAAAAGTTGTTGCAGGAGGAAACTTGCGGCCCACTCAGCGGATCATACGTAATGAATCAGTTTGAACAAATGGATGCGAACGGATCCATAGGTTAACACTGGATCTATTCAGATCTGTTCCGATCCATTCCCTTTCGATCCGGGAACGGAACATTTTTTAACACTTATGTGAACCGGGCCTAATAGCCGAGGCTTTTAAGGTTGTTTGAAGATGTTTGTGCGTTAGCTGTTGTAGGGCTGTAAGTATCTGCACATGCAGATCATTATCAAGAAAAGGCAGGAACAAGAGATCACTTGTAAGAAGGTCTGCACAGGCTGGATTTGAAGGTGAAAACGTCACGTGTATATAACTGCGGTGCAGCAATTGAAACATATAATCACAATTCAATCATAAAATAACCACAATTACCAAAACCTCTCTAACTGACTAACTATACAGATATTTACAATAGCAAAATGTACATGAACATATAGCAACACACAGCAACATAGATATATACAGGAGTGGATAAACCTAATCGGGATACGAGAGAGAAGTCAGACAATACCAGGAATCAAAACATATCGAAAGAGAAAGAATAGTTGGACTAGCAAGGGTCAATAATGGGAGTTCAGAGTTCAGGGACAAGGATTAGGGAGCACAAGAAAATGGCCAGTGTCACAACACTACAAGAGTAACCATAATTATCTAGCGACGTGCTGCTAAAAATTCCACTTTTAAAGCAGCATTTCTTCTTTGCTCTAAAAAATTATTTACAGCATATTATATACAACCAGATTTTTTTTTTACTAGAACAGCATTCAAAGGGTTACACACGGGGCTGGAATGTTCAGTGCAGAGAAATCTGGATGCATCCGAAGTGTAGATAATGTTATCTTGTGTTCACTTAATTGTATCAAGTGGGGAAAGTGACACATTCTCTGACTGTGCAGAAGCTCCTGGACACAGACAGACACTCAAAGCATTTCTGCCTTCAATACATAATGAATAAAACCAATTATGAATAAAATGCAAAGTTAGCTCTCAAAGCAAAAAACTGTACTTTTGGGAACTTGTAATTTCTAAATGAATAATAATACTTATGCACAAATGCAAATATGATAACCGTATGGCATATAAAAAGTAGGAAAACCTGTTTATTAAATATTATGTCAGGGTTTTATACCGCTTTAAGTATGCAGCACATTGGTCAGGTGACCGTCCAGAAACTCCTCACAGTTCCATCTGCTGGCGAGCCTGGGAACTTCACAGCTCCCAGCAAGAAGACCGTTATTTGCTGGTGGACAGCGGAAGTCCGCACCAAAGTTTACCAGTGCTGCCACCAGCAGGATAACAAACACGCACGCTACCTTTTCCAGGCAGAACACGGACGGCTTATGAGCGGTGATGGGCAGAGACCTTAACGCCAGTTAACCACCCTGGCGTTCTGATTAAATCGCCAGGGTGGCTGCGGGAGGGTTTTTTTTAAATAAAAAAAAAACTATTTCATGCAGCCAACTGAAAGTTGGCTGCATGAAAGCCCACTAGAGGGCGCTCCGGAGGCGATCTTCCGATCGCCTCCGGCGCCCAGAATAAACAAGGAAGGCCGCAATGAGCGGCCTTCCTTGTTTTGCTTATATCGTCGCCATAGCGACGAGCGGAGTGACGTCATCGACGTCAGCCGACGTCCTGACGTCAGCCGCCTCCGATCCAGCCCTTAGCGCTGGCCGGAACTTTTTGTTCCGGCTACGCTGGGCTCAGGCGGCTGGGGGGACCCTCTTTCGCCGCTGCTCGCGGCGGATCGCCGCAGAGCGGCGGCGATCAGGCAGCACACGCGGCTGGCAAAGTGCCGGCTGCGTGTGCTGCTTTTTATTTGATGTAAATCGGCCCAGCAGGGCCTGAGCGGCAGCCTCCGGCGGTGTTGGACGAGCTGAGCTCGTCCAGACCGCTCAGGTGGTTAATGGATATGTGAGATAAGCTGTTTTTACTATTTGTATTTGTTACGCATAATTTTATTGGGGCTTCTTTGGCCATATTAAAAAGCTGTTTTACACTATGAGAAGCGCCTTTTCTACATTATATTTTTAGATTTCGGACATATGGTTTTTTATGTGCCTATGAACAAGAAACGTAACGGTGAGCAGGGAACTAAAGGGGGAGTGTGTGTCCATCCCCTCCCTGTCAGTGGTGGTAGTAACTCCGCACAGTGTGTGTGTTTACACAAAGGGTGTACTGTACTGGAGATTGCTCGCTATGTACCTGCTTTCCTTATTCTAGGCACACGGAGGAGCAGGAGTATCTATTAGGATATCTGACCAGAGGCGCAGCTGTATTTCAGAATAACAAAAGCACAGATCCTGACAAGTGCAGCCAACAAAAAACAAACTGACTTGTAGAGCGTACATGTAGCGTCCAAGAGGAGATGAGACAGAGGGATCTACAGCGGCGTTTACACAAATGCTGCTAACTGCTGGCACTCCAATACCCCAATAGTTATGAATGGAATGGCAGTTGATCCCTTTTAAATGACGTTTTTGACGTTCAAACATAAATATTGCATTCAATGCACTGCAATCGTCCGTCTGAGCGAATCCTTACTTCAGAAACCCAGTGACTAAGATAATGTTACTGTTGAGACTGGAGGCTTTTAAACGTTGTCTGCTATTAGTTGGCAAAAAATTGCATCCCTTAGTTGTGTTTTTATAAATAATAATAATGTATACATTATTTACTCAGAGTTTGCCCATTGTAAAATCTTTCCTCACCCCAATTTACATTCTGAAATTTATCTCAGGTGGCAACATCTTTAGTCCTGCCTGATGATAGAACTCTCAGTAAATGAAAATTCAGCAGAGGTAGATACTGTATGCTTGGCAGTTGGAAACAGACGTTATTTCCCACAATGCAACCAGGTTCACAGACAAGAACTGTCAGGACCATGGTTCTGACATCACACTGTGGGAGGGGTTTCACCACAATATCGGTTATCCAGACGTCCCTGATGATCTTTTTGAGAAAAGGTAAAGATTTTTTGTGGGAAAGGGGGTATCAGCTACTGATTGAGATGAAGTTCAATCCAAGTTCCTCTTTAACTCCTATGACTGAACATTTGTGAAGTCTACAGAGAGTTTTTAAAGGTCTCAAACTAGAACTCAACTGAGAAGCCACTCCAGACCTGTGCCATAGCTAGTGCAGATAGAAGCTCCCTCAGGTTTTATAGACAGGGTACTATCAAAGGATTGTTTGTTTATGTATATGCACATTTCCATCATTTTTGTGACTTTGCGTAGTGAATTTTACGATGGGTGGGGTGGATTTAAAAATTATTGAAATGTGTGCCGGAAATAGGAAAATACAGAAGGTTTAGGAGGAACAGAGCAGAGATGATGGACTTAGCTTCTACTGACATTTTTGTCAGGAAGTATTACGTTGGGTTGTTATTCCTGTGTATTTTTTCATTACACGCTCAGTCTCTGGACTGGGAGATACTGATGATGATTTCATTCTTTGCAGCAGTTCTCAAATTAAAGCTTAATGTACTTTACTCCTCCGCCCAGCGCCTGCTCTCGCAGTCCAGAATGAAGGTGGCACTGGGGACTGGTCAGGAATTAGCAGAAGGATATTACAAAATGACTTTAGCTGCATGATTTGTGCGGCCTTGCCTTTACAGGCACACAGAGAGCTGGATTTTCTGTTGCCAAGAATGTCAAATTTTCCAAGATGGTGTATATCCAAACACAGATTAAATGCAAAGGAATGTGTGCTTCGGGTCTCTGTGGTTTCTCACGAACGTAAAGACTTAATGACCCACAATTTAGTAGAGAATTATGAAGTTAAGAGTTGAGTGAAACTTAAAGCAGACCCACTTTCACAGTTTAGTTCCGTCTTAAATGATGAAGACGAATGCACCTTTGTGGGTTGCAGAGTAACAATGTTTAATAATTGCCTGAGAGAAGCTTTTTTAACATAAGAAGCATCTGGGTTTTACTGAAGAGTGATAGAGGCTTTCGTTCGATACATGCAAAAAGGACACCGGACAATTGGGGGCACCACCATAGACTGTAATGTGAATTATGGCTATAGTGGAGCTCAGAGGGTAACTTCGAGTCCGGCAAAAGACGGAGGTCAAGTTAAGAAAAAACAGTGCTAAATTGACTCTTAACCCCAAGTCCATGTAGTAATAGTAATTAACACCACCGGGAAATTTGCAATAGCAAATTTTTTTGGCTTCACCCTGTGCCCAAATTTTCTGGCGTCCTTTTTGCATGTATGCGATTTCATTGGACCCCTCACCAGTATGTGACACCACATCTTACACCACCTCTAATAACCCAATATCCTCCCATGAACACTGGCTTCATATAGTGCTGGATAAGGAGGAGGGTCTCCTGCCCATCACCAAATGCTGACGTTGTCCTTGTGTAAGCTATAACCATTTGAACTGAATCCTTTATTTTACTTTAAAGCATTAAATTAAAGGCAGTAATCTGATGAAATGGGAGAAAATTGGAAACTCACTCTCAATTTCGGTTTCCATTTCCTGTTAAAGTGGACCCATATTAAAAATACAAGATTTCAGAAATAAAATCTATTTTCAAAATTTTAATAATAAATAGCAGTCTTTTTTCAGCTGCATGAAAATATAAAATATTTTACATTTATTGGAGGAACCTCCCCCTTCTTTTCATATTGCCGGGACAGAATCCGTCAAACTGGTGGAGTAGGTGGTGTCCAGCAAAGGAGGAATTGCTAATGGCTGCCACCTGTGTAACCCTAGTTATGAAAAGAGAAGGGTGAAAAGCATGCACTGAAATGCTCATAGGCTTGAAGGAGTGTTTATTTATCTTTGTATGTGTCAGAGTGGTGCAACTAAATATTTTGAATTAAAATAAATGTTTGGTTTGACTCTGCTTTAAGCAGAAGATCAATAAAGATCAGGAGTTACATACAGCAAAAATTACATGGGGAGCACTATAATGGGGGGATTATATAATAAAACTATATACAAAAATATAATAGCAATAAAATGGAGAACATTATTATGGGGGGGGGGGGGGGGCACTATAATGATAAGCACTATGATGGTGGGCAGAATAAAGGGGGACACTTTAATGGGGTCCAGGGATACTGTAATGGGGAACACTATGCTGGAGACAATTAGGATGGGAGTACACAGAAAGAGGGCATGTAACAGTAGAGGGTATGAAATTGTGTAACACGGAGTTGACACTGAACTTAGGGGCTTTGGGCTGCTAATATGGGTTAAAAAAAAAAGATGTATGATTTTTTGCAAGTGTGCCCTGTACACTGTTTACTTTTTACTGTATATGGATAACATTTCCAGAGATGTAAATACATCCAGAAACAAGTCTGGCAAGAGGTGGGCCTAGGACTGGGAAAACCCCAAAAGAGAAAACACCAGGAGCCAATAGTGCAATATGTCTACAAACCAGGATGGATATAAATGTATAAAAAAATTCACCCACAAATTTCTGGCTGCATGAATCTGCAACCACCAGTATGGCTTACGGAGGATTTCCCACCCCCGTTCGGGACGATCCTAAAACTATCCTAAAACTACGTACACATGTCACAATTTTCCCAAGATTTTTCCTGCAACCGGTAATTTTTTTTGCACTATGAGTCGTTTCCACAATCTCATGATGTGGGTACATGTGCACGATTACTTAAACGCTATTTTACAATCTGCGGTAATTACGACCATCATGGTGGATTAGATCTTTGAGATCCTAGATGACTCCCGCACAAAGGGCCGTGATCGTTTAAACTCTCGTTTGACATCACGTTTCTCCGGGGGTAGGAAGATGGATCGGAGAACGGTCGTTCATTGGGTCGTGCCGCTGTACATTCCCTTATCCTTCTTCAGGTGAGTTTGCAGTCCCGGTAATCAGATAGATCCTAGGGATAAGAGCTACTCTAAAAATACAACCTCCCGACAGAGGTGTCATTGGTAAACAATTAGTAGTGGAGGCACCCAAAAATATATAACAGTTAAAACAAAGGATTTATATGATCTTCTTTATGATCCACGGGAGAAGTAAGCCAACTATAGTTTTCCTTTTTAAATTGTTTTTAACTATTTTATACATCTTTGGGTGCGTCCACTTTTAATTGTCCAAAAACAAGGTACACTTTAAATCGCTGCATGCAGCCGTTCTATTACCAGCACAAATCTGCATGCCTCTTACCACACTAAAAATTGTTGCTCATTCAAATACTGTATTCATTTGAAGGTTTTGGGGGCATAATTATAGCAGCAATGTCAACAGTTCTTGTGACAACGAAACTCGGTAGCTTAGAACATCTTTGCATTTTTCCATGAAAATGAGTTACAGAATCAATTCTAATGTAAACAGTGATAAGAATCAGTAAGAGACTACAAAGGGGCTCACTCTATCACCTGCAATCACAAGAAAGCTGCAGAATTTAGCGTGGAGATCAGATAAAAGGAAGTTTTCGCTGTCTGTCTACTTTCATATGGGTCATGAAGCTGGAGGTGCTTTAAACTTGTGCACCATGAAATAAGTTATTTTTTTAACTTTTGGCATGGTACAGCAAAGCAAAGAGGTGCATGAGGGCAGAAGGAAACACTGGAATGCTGTCTGTAAGAAGTGAGATAGCTTTGTAAACAGTGATACTGCAGCATGTACAGGTAGCTGGTGAGCAAGTCTTCTGATGTTCTGCAGAGAAAACAGCTCTCATCAGGTGCAGTACACAATCCATCTTATTTATTATACACCGCTTCTACATTCTTTTCAAAAGGAAGTTGTAAAGGGAAAAACAAAAGAAACAAAGGGGCAGAGGCGCTCCCTGTGTGTAAAAGCAGATAGTGTTGGGTGCTTCCACTGTTTAAAGCGGACCTGAACTCAGAACTTTCTCTCTGCTCTAAAAGATAAGCAATGGCATAAAAACCTTTAAAGAAAAACACATCTTTGTTACAGCAGATACAAATCCTGCAATAAATCTGCAGTGTTTCTACATCCTGCTTTCATGTAAGTAGACATTGGGCTTGATTCACTAAGACAAATAACATGCTTTATCAATGCTAGCACACCTTATCAAAGTGAACACACCTTATCAGAGTAGCATACGAGTGGAGCTCTCGTCATTGCCAATTAGCAGGCATAAGTTTGCTATGCTACTCTGATAAGTGTTAACTTTGATAAGGCGTGCTAACTTTGATAAGGCATGCTATTTGTCTTAGTGAATCAAGCCCATGGGGTTACTACCCTGTGTTTACAAATTATCTGCTCTGCCAAGGCAATCAGCTGAAACTGCTGAGAGATCGAACTAGATTTGTGATTAGTCACAGATGAGGGAGCATTATGCAGGCTAAACACTCTAAATACATACAGGGTGGATTTCTCTATGTTTTCCTTCTGTCCTTTGCAAGAGTTCAGGTCCACCTGAACCAATGCCTAGACTCCTCCCGATACCAACAAAGAAGAAGATGTCATCAAGTTTCCCTCACTGTTCACTGAGAAAAGCACATACTAGAACATACACCAACTAATTAAAAAACAGATATATCGTTGGGCAGAGCGGATCCATTAAAGATGTAGATTGTATCCCCTGTGACCATACACCTTTCCAATCCATCCTACTGTGGACCTAGACTTTTAGTCTTTGCTAATAAATAATTATTGGATGTATGTACAGTATGCCCCAAGTTGATGTTCATCTGAGGTTGTAAGTATCTGATTTTTAGACCCGCTACGAACCTGATGATACACCAAATCTTAGAAAGAGGGTATACTTTCTTTTTCTCATGACTGTAACAGCTGGTTCACACTATGAGCTTTTTTTTAATCAACAGCATTTTTAAAAGCACTGTAAAAGCGATTGTATAATGAAATCCTATGTGAGTGTTCTCACGTGAGCCATGAGCCTTCTTTACAATCGGAAATACGCATCCTGCACCATTTTCTGTGCGATTGCGCTCCAGTGCAAGTTATAGGAAAAATCGTAAATCGCTTTGAGCAGCTATTTTGTGAGTAGTTTTCAGGCAAATCTGCAGTAAAAGATATTCAGGCCTGGGACCCACTACAAAGTGCAAAGCGCTATTGTAAACGATAGCGATTTGTGGTAGCGCTTTGTAAGCTATTTGGAGAGCGATTTCCCTGCTCCTATGCAATACATTAAAATGGAAGCGCTCCCAAAATGCTTCATGCGATTGTGATTTGCCTAATCACAATCACTCTAGTGGAATCTGTCCCTTCCATTTACATTAGCAGAGTGTTTAGGGAATTCACTAGCAATTTAAAACGATCCCAAAATGCTGCCAAAAATGCCCGCATTGGGTCCCAGTCCTCAGTTCCAGGTCAAAGAGTACACTGCCTGTTTGTCTGCAAACACAAAATCACAAATCGCAAAACAAAAGCGTATACAATTGCTTGCAAAAAAACGCAGAAAATCGCACAAAATCGCAAGTAATCGCTTCACAAAATCACTCTCAAAAGCACGTAGCTCTTGCGATTGCTAGTGTGAACTAGGCCTAACATCTGATAGATAAATGCTCAAGCACACCTATGCTAATCTATAGCTGTTTAGGAGGGGTGATTGGATTACTTAGTAAAGCCCTAGTTATGATTTTAGGATCCCATTCTTAGGCCTTGTTCACATCATAAATCGCCAGCGCCATCGCAAGCGCTAAACAATTTATAGGGCTATTTTAAGTGTTTTTCAAGCGCTTTCTGAGCGATGTTCGCTTACAAAAGCGCTTTTCTAACCGCTTTTATGCAGCGATGATTTTTTTTCACTTCCTGACGTCAGTCAGGACGTGAACTCTTTGACCCGGAACTGAATAAATACAATGGCCTCATTTCACTAAGCTTATCTCCTGTCTCTAATAACGTTTCTAGAGTTGTTACCAAGGTGATAAGGCATGTAGTATTCAGGCAACATTTTACCTCAGACAAACCTAAAATTAACTCCTTTGTCTTTAAGTTAACTCTCCAATCCTTAAAATAACTCCAGAGTTAAAGACAGGCTGTTAATTAACTGCGTGTGAAAATAACTACAGAGGAGGTAAATTAACTACAGAGGAGGTAACGTAAGGAATGAAGAGATGAGATAACTCTCTCACTGTGTGGAGGTAGGTTTTCTCTTGCCTTATTATCTCCAACATGATCTTAGTGAATAATGTATTTATTCATGAAAGTGCTTGGGAAATCGTAATTCAGAGTGCTTTTTCAACCACTTTGAGATTTCACTATACTTTCTATTGAATCGCAAACCCTCAGGAAATGGTGCAGGAGCCTTCTTTGCGATTGGATAAAAAGCTCATTGCTTATGTGAAAACACTCACATAAGCGACAATTGCACTAGCGCTTTTAAACCGCTAAAAAAAGAGCGTAATCGCTCTTAGGCCTCAATTCACGGAGCATTATCAAACGTTTATCAAACACTTTATCAAACGTTTGATAATTTACCTCATGGGTAAAATCTCATTTTGAATTCACTAAGGTGTTATATATTTGTTGAACGTTTTATTGGTAAAACATTCGATAAATATATAACACCTTAGTGAATTCAAAATGAGATTTTACCCATGAGGTAAATTATCAAACGTTTGAGAAAGTGTTTGATAAACGTTTGATAATGTTCCGTGAATTGAGGCCTTAGTGTGAATAAGCCCTTCCTCTCTTTTGCCCACATCTCCCAGGTGGGACAATTGTCACCTCCAGGCAGTATTTGCCTCAGGTGTTCTTTATACCCGCTATATTTTATATGTGAAGAAGAAACACTGCTGCAGTATTTTATGTGACCCAGCTCTCCAGGTCATTTATTTTAACTGCTATTATTTCATCCCCGTCCCTCATTCATTGCTGTAATTAAAGTATGTGGTAATTAAGGTAACAAATTCAACCTTTTATTTATATTAAATCTTCATTTATTGATTGTACGTCAAACCTTCTCCAGCCGGGTGGTGTGCCGGATGCTGCATGTGTGTCTGGGAAACAGTCTGACCATGAACCCCGTAAATAATTCACCAACCTTAACGAGAACTCATTAAGTGTGTCTGGACAGCCTAACACTCATGCAGGTTCTTGTAAAAAGTAGAGTGATTAAGACTAAGTACACACGGGCATTTTTTAAACAAAATCTTTTATTCCTTACCTGAAGAGCAGCTTATTACTGTATATCTCAAATTTAAAATGTCCCTCCGCTTTCATACTTACAGCAGTTCTCTGTTAGAAAATAATACCTGGCTACATAATGACATAGACATGTAATTTTTCATTAGACAAAACAAATAAATATGCTGCCGTTCTGGGATTGCAAAGTACAAAACACCTTTATTGTATAAAAGATTAAATAGTAGCTGTATCAAGGATATTTAAACATCTTAAATGCCCTACACACACACTTAAAAACAGTGCGGAGCGCTCCTCGTCATCATCATACACAGCAATCCCCCCCAATTCACTCTGGTACCGGTACCAAACCCAGATAACTAGCAGAGTGTGGAGATAGGGACAGCTGCAATGCGATGTGGACATAGGCTGATTTGCCAGCACAACACGAGTAAATAGATTCCCAGCTTCAGAAGTGGAAGGTTAAATCAACGTCTTACCACCCAGCAGACATGCGATGTAGTCCTTATAGGCAATCACCAATCACTTCCTGGGAGTTTTCTGAGTCCATAAATGCTGCCTGCTCAACCCTGCTTGTAACTTGCTGTGGGGAGCTTACACTCAAAGGTCAGTCACTTCCTTGACCCGAGGAAACCTGGGAAAGATCAATCATCACACCTCCCTTCAGGATAGCCCTACCCCTGATGCCGGGCAGTAGTTACAGCATGAACTTGGCAAAACTTTACCGTGCAGCTGGCCAGCCTGTTCCTGCACTCGATGCACAGCGGGATGTAGCCCCACCTACTGACGCGTTGCGCCCGCCCACTGCGACCTTCGTCAGGATAGAAATGTAATTTTTCATAATCTATTTCTTAATAGATGCCAACACATTTTTCATCAGAAAATAGGGGTAAAATTTAAAAACACAAAACCATTTTTAAATCATTTGTGCTCATACTGATACTGTTTCTCTTTTTTTCTTTTATTACTGCCTCTATTATTTGATGAGGACAGGGTCTACTTGATGGAACACTATAGACTTTGTGTGCTGTTTGCACTCAGTAATGATTTGAAACACTTTAATTGAAGCTGAGCCGAGAGTGATGTGGAGGCTGCCATATTTATTTCCTTTGAAATGGAGTGGATCTTGGTTGTTTTTGTAGAGATAGGGCCGGTTCACATTAGAGCGGATGCAAAATGGACACGGTAAGTGTTCTGTCCATTTTGCATCCGCTTGCAGCAATTTCAGTCAATCAGTCCGCCTGAACGTATCACTGATCACCTGTCCCACCGCCGCTCAGTCCGTCTATATTTAGCCCAGAAGTTGGTAAGAGCATAGGGCTCTCCATAGGCTGCATTAGGCTCTAACAACAGGGAGAATTTTCATGGGTGCGCCATAAACCAATAAGAATTTTCCCGGTTACTGAGTATTCCCATTGGTCTTTTGCAGTCCAATGGAGATCCCTATGCTTGCCGACCGTGGGGCTGTGCGCGAAGGACCGAGCAGCGGCGATCGACGGCAGGACACGTGAATATTACGTCACGGTGGTGATCGAAACGGACGCGCCAACTAGCCTAGTGACAGACACTGTTGGTTCCCATAAGCTTTCATTACATACCTTTTCCTGTCCGGTCTGGGAAATTGTGAAAAGTTTGGACTGCTTTACGCATCACAGCAAGTGGATCTGTTTTTTTAACAAGTGGAGACGGATCCTATTTTTAACAATAGGATCCACTTCCTGTACTAAGCGGAGCTTAGGAAACGTTTTTTACGCAAGTGTGAACGGGCCCACAGTTCAATAACCGTCTGTTTGAAACAAGTCTGGATTTACCTCACAGGAGCCTATAGGCACATATATTCTGACACCTTAACCACTTTACCCCCGCGCGTACGGATTTCTCCGCCCCTTTTTCCATCCTTTCACCCCCAGGGACGGAGAAATCCGTACTCTGCGCACTCCCGCCGCTGTCCGCGCTCCCGCTTGTAAACATGCCGCCCGCCGCTAGTAAACACGCCGCCGCCCGCTCGCCCAGAGATCAACGAACGGGAAAATCCATTCCCGTTCGTTGATCTAAGCCCCGCAATGATCTGCTGCCGCTCGGCTGATCAGCGCGATCATTGTGAAAAAATAACAAAGTCCCAGCCTCTTTCTACTTCCTGCAAGCGTCCGGAAGGACGCTTGCAGGTCGCATGAAACAAATTGGTAATGTTGCCATCTTGTGGCCAAATAGTAAAACTACACCCTAACCATTTTTTACACACAAATAAACTTGTTTTACACAAAAAATTAACTCCTTACCTCCCACACTCCCCAATTTTTTTTTTTTTGTAATTAAAAAAAAAAAAAAAAAATTTACAATTTAAAAAAAATACATAAATAGTTACCTTATGGACTGAACTTTTTAAATATTTATGTCAAGAGGGTATAACACTGTTACTTTATAAACTATGGGCTTGTAATTAGGGATGGACGCAAAACTGAAAAAAATGCACCTTTATTTCCAACTAAAATATTGGCGGCAAACATTGTGATAGGGACATAATTTAAACGGTTTTATAACCGGGATAAATAGGCATATACATTTAATGGGTTTTAATTACAGTAGCATGCATTATTTAAAAACTATAAAGGCCGAAAACTGAAAAATAATACATTTTTTCCCACATTTTTTCCTATTTTCCCATTAAAACACATTTAGAATAAAATTATTCTTGGCATAATGTCCCACCTAAAGAAAGCCTAATTGGTGGCGAAAAAAACAAGATATAGTTCATTTCATTGCGATAACTAATGATAAAATTATAGACGAATGAATGGAAGGAGCGCTGAAAGGTGTAAATTGCTCTGGTGGTCAGGGGGTAAAACCCCTCAGTTGGGAAGTGGTTAAACTTCGCCCTCCATTAACCTACAACCCCCCAAAGAACCGCACTGGAAATGTGTTGGTTGTCCCTTCTCCCTTAATTCCCTTGTCTGTCATAGGTAGCTACAGGTGCCCTTTAGTATTAGGTAGCTAAAAGTACCCTCAATATTAAGTAGCTAGAGGTCACGGTGCCCTTGACTAAAGGGAGATGTGGTCAGTGGAATGCCGAGAGCTGAGTGAATAACCTCTTATTTACACTCCGCTCAGGACTTTGCATAGGGAAGGAAGGAGTTGCTTGGGGATGGGAGTGAGACGCCTTTCCATCAACAGGCGCCTGTAGGCACGTGCCTACAGTGCCTTATGGTAAATCCGGCCCTGGTTTGAAAGCAAAATAAGAAAAAAGATAGGAAATTTGTACTGTGTATGGCTCCCTGTATTCTATATGCATATCTAAAGTAAATAAATATAAAATGAGAATATGCTGGGTTCGCTTACAGGTATGTGAACAGTCAAACCAAGGCTATAAAAGAAGAAAACTCTAATGAGGGACACAAAACAAAATGTCCTGCACAGGGCCCAATGCTGCTGATGTTGTCCGTACACTATACAGTGTATGATAGATGAGGTAAACCATGCATGTCTTCCTGATATTGACCATTTACCTATTCTAGAACACTCCACCTCTACCAGCCACATCATTTAGATAAAATTTGCATCAACTTAAATTAATGGCATCTTTTTGACCGTCGCTTGTGTCTGAGGTATTTGAATAGCACTGCATACGCACATTTGTTTTCAGCTATAGGCTTTGTAACATATAGTTAGGCATAGGTAGTCATACATAATTAGACCCCAAGTCTTGAACTTTTGTGCTATGTTGACCATTTGTTCCACGTAAACGATATAATTGCCTTGCAGCGGTGCCCGAGGCATTTTTATTGGACAACTTCTAGTCTCGGTATACTAGTAATTTTACCATCATGTGTTGTTTCCAACGTCTCTACGCCTCGAAACCTTTAATCAAAGCAGAAATATCTCCTAACTACCTACAACATAATACTTTAGACTCTTGCAGTGATGAGCCAATTAAGGTTCATTGTCTTGCACCATTTAAAGTGCAAATGAGCTGGTAAGTGAGAGCAGCAGTCAGTCATTTCTCTGCTGTGGGCCCAGATGTGGCTGTGGATGGAGCTGGCTGCGAGATACATGTTAAGTAAAGAGGAATAATTGTCAGAAGCGCTGCTTGTCTGTTGCTTTGTGACAAGCTAAAGTGTTTGCGTGGAGGAAAAATAAAGCTCTGTGTGAGAGAATGAGCGGGAGGTGTGTTTGTGTGTGTGTGTGTGTGTGTGTGGGGGGGGGGGGATACTTAGCCATAGATAGTAAGCAGTCTGCAGAACACACAACACTGTATTATATGTACAGTGCAGTTTCTAGGCTAAAATGCACCCAGGGCGAGGGTGTAAAAATTGCGCCCCACCCCCCAGCAAGGTATGGGCGCCCGCAATATAGGTTAGCCAGGTCTAGTTGCACTCAGTATAGGTCCCCCCAGTATAGGTAGCCAAGAATAGGTAATCCAGTATAGGTAGCCAGCTATAGGCCCCCAGTATAGGTAGCCGGCCATAGGTGAGCCAGTATAGTTGCCCCCGGTATAGGTTAGCCAGGTCTAGTTGCACTCAGTATAGGTCCCCCCAGTATAGGTAGCCAAGAATAGGTAATCCAGTATAGGTAGCCAGCTATAGGCCCCCAGTATAGGTAGCCGGCCATAGGTGAGCCAGTATAGTTGCCCCCGGTATAGGTTAGCCAGGTCTAGTTGCACTCAGTATAGGTCCCCCCAGTATAGGTAGCCAAGAATAGGTAATCCAGTATAGGTAGCCAGCTATAGGTCCCCCCAGTATAGGTAGCCAGGCATAGGTGAGCCAGTATAGTTTCCCCCGGTATAGGTTAGCCAGGTAGGTGCCTCAAGTATAGGTAGCCAGTATAGTTGCCCCCAGGATAGGTTAGATAGGCAGGTGCCCCCGGTATAAGTTAGATAGGTAGGTGCCCCACTACAGGTTAGCTAGGTGGGTGCCTCTAATATAGGTAGCCAGAATAGTTGCCCCCAGCATAGGTTAGATAGGTAGATGCCCCCAGTAAAGGATAGTTAGGTAGGTGCCTGCAATATAGGTAGCCAGTATAGTTGCCACCTGTATAGGCTAGATAGGTAGGTAGGTGTCCCAATATAGGTTAGATAAGTAAGTGCCCCCAGTATAGGTTTGATAGGTAGGTGCCCTACAGTATAGGTTAGATAGGTAGGTGCCCCCAGTATAGGTTAGATTAGGTAGCTGCCCCCCAGTATGAGTTAGATAGGTAGGTGCCCCCCCAGTATAGGTTAGATAGGTAGGTGCCCCCCCCAGTATAGGTTAGATTAGGTAGGTGCCCCCATTATAGGTTAATTAGGTAGCTGCCCCCCAGTATAGGTTAGATAGGTAGGTGCCCCCCACTATAGGTTAGATAGTTAGCTGCCCCTCAGTATAGGTTAGATAGTTAGGTGCCCCCCAGTATAGGTTAGATTAGGTAGGTGCCCCCCAGTATAGGTTGGATTAGGTAGGTGCCCCCCAGTATAGGTTAGATTAGGTAGCTGCCCCCCAGTATAAGTTAGATAGGTAGGTGCCCCCCAGAATAGGTTAGATAGGTAGGTGCCCCCCAGTATAGGTTAGATTAGGTAGGTGCCCCCCAGTATAGGTTAGATTAGGTAGCTGCCCCCCAGTATAAGTTAGATAGGTAGGTGCCCCCCAGTATAAGTTAGATAGGTAGCTGCCCCCCAGTATAAGTTAGATAGGTAGGTGCCCCCCCAGTATAGGTTAGATAGGTAGGTGCCCCCCAGTATAGATTAGATAGGTAGGTGCCCCCCAGTATAGGTTATATTAAGTAGGTGCCCCCAGTTTAGGTTAGATAGGCTGCTTTCCCCAGTATAGGTTAGGTAGGTCCACCCCTCCCCCCCCATAATGGAGGGGGGAGCTGGAGCCGCGGGGAGGGCAGCCCGACCTCTCCCTCCCTCTCCCCGGGCTGCCCTCCGTGCTCCCCCCTCCGACTGCAGAGTAATTATGCAGACGGAAGCGCTGGGCATAACTACTCACCTCCCTGCGTTCCACTCGCCGCTGATCTCCTCTCGTCATAGACATTTATACACACGCTGCTTCCAGCTAAACAGGAAGCAGCGTGTGTATCAATGTCTATGACGAGAGGAGATCAGCTGCGAGTGGAACGCAGGAAGGTGAGTAGTTATGCCCAGCGCTTCCGCCTGCGTAATTACTCTGCGTCTGAGGGGGGAGCACAGAGGGCGGCCCGGAGAGAGGTCGGGCTGCCCTCCCCACGGCTCCGGCTCCCCCCTCCTCTACAGCGCCCCCCTCACAACAGCGCCCAGTGCGGCGGCACGGGCCGCACGGCCCTAAAAACGGGCGTGTATATGTATAAGAGAAGAAGACACGTACATTCCTTTACCATCTCTAACATAAAGCATGTGCTTGGGTTACATAACAGTGACTTCTGCTGCCCCTGGCACTAGGGGAAGATTAGCAGTACACACATAAATAGCTTAAAGAGGATCTGTAGTGAAAATAATGTAATTGATAAAATTGCTTATCTTTTTTACAATATATGTTTATAAATTATTTAGTCAGTGTTTGCCCATTGTAAAATCTTATCTCACCTTGATTTACATTGTGAAATTTATCACAGGTGGCGACATCTCCCTACGCAGTCCTCTGATGTCACCTCTTTCACCAGCTTACCATTGTAGACTCCTGGAACTCCCCTCGACCCGTCTGTTGTTTCTTCCGTGCTGAGGTCACTGTCCCAGTACCATCCAGCTTTTTGGGGTCCAGCGCGACGATGGAAGAGAGGATGGACGGATGGGTAAGCTGAAGTTCCAGGAGTCCAGGATGGTAAGTAGAGAGAATGTGGATAACGGTGACCCGGGCTGGCCACCAGCACTGTTGCAGTTTGGTTTGGCAGGCTAACCCGTGTTTGAGTTAGGATTTGTAGGTTAGAGAACCCTGCTAGCCTATAGTATCACTGGTCAGTTGACGACCCGCTTGCAAGCAAGTCGACCCATCAGATTCGCCTGGCCCACTGCACTGTATCAAGTTCCCCCAACGTTATTTGGCTCTAACTAATGACACCATTTACATGGGTGTGTCTACTGTGCTCACGCAAGAATCCTCCATTTTTTTTCCCACAGTTCAAAAATTGACTCTCCACATTAAAGGGACGCCGAGAAGTGCAGAAACTATGGAAATATGCATATCATTTTAAAGCTCTCTTTCTCCTCTTTCCAATGATATATAAACCGCCGCCCTACGCCTTTTAGTTTTCGCTATTTTCGCGATTGAAATTACCGCGGCCGCAATTTCAATCGCGAAAATAGAGAAAAATAAAAGGCGTAGGGTGACGATTTAGGTGTCGCCAGAAAGAGGAGAAAGAGAGCTTTAAAATGATATCCATCTTTCCATAGTTACATTGTATTACACAGGGCGACTTTTTCCTAAAGTCAGCAGCTCCATTCTGCTGAATGGAGCTGCTGACACTGGGGAAAGTGTCGTCCTGTGTAATACAAGTAACTATGGAAAGATGGATATCATTTTAAAGCTCTCTTTCTCCTCTTTCTGGTGGTTTATATATCATTGGAAAGAGGAGAAAGAGAGCTTTAAAATTATATGCATCTTTCCATAGTTTCTGCACTGCTCGGAGTCCTTTTAAGCATTACTTTTCTCTGTGTCTCCAGCATGCATCAACAGGAACCAACAAGTTACAGCAGTACAGATCATCTTATAAAAAGTGCCATCTACAGGCCAGGTGTATGCATACCACACTAACCACACTGACTTTGCTGTGATGGGATGGCCTTAGAACTAATATAAGACCCAGAACATTTCTTAAATAAATAATAAGAAAAGGGGTATTCCTAGCTTTAAAGAGACTCTGTGACAAAAATGTCATCCTTTTTTCTACTATCCTACAAGTTCCTAATTTCTAATTTGCTCTGGCTTACTGCAGCACTTTCTACTATCACCGTCTCTGTAATAAATCAACTTATCTTTCCCCTGTCGGATTTGTCGCCCTGTGTCTGAAAGGTTGCCAACTCTTCAGTGTTTTTGATCTGTTATGCACGCTCCCCTCCACGCCCTTCTATGCACACTCCTGTGTGTGTTATTTACATTAGGCAACATCTCTGCTCTCTTGTCAGTCAGAGAAGAGAGCTCCCTTTTACAAGCTGGATAAATCGTCCTCTGAGCTGGCTGGGCTGTCACATACTGAGGAATTACAGACACGGCAGAGCTGTCTGCAGGAAGAAACAATCAGCCTGTCACTCTTCAGTGAATGAGAGCTGCAGGGGGGAAGAAGGTAAACACACAAATGATCTCTTGAGATTAAAAAGGAAGGCTGTATTCAGCCTGCTTGTGTATGGATGTATTTTCTATGTGTGGACATACTGTACATCAACCTACTTCCGGTTTTGGTGGCCATTTTGTTTGTTTATAAACAAACTTTTAAAAACTGTTTTTGACTACTTTTAATGCGGCAGGGAGTGGCGAAATTGTGACAGAGGGTAATAGGAGATGTCCCCTAACACACAGGTATGTTTACTTTTGTGTGATTTTAACAATACAGATTCTCTTTAATAGGCAGGCTAACAGAAGAAGGCTAGTAATGGGTTAATAACACCAGAAAGAGCCCATATCCCTGATGTAATTACAGTCATTTTTTTTCTTGAGTTTTCTCCGAGGAGCTAACTTTTCTTCTTACCTACAAAATGTTTTTTCAGCATCTGCATTAACTGCAAACGTTAAAAAAGAAAAAAAGGTAAAAAAGGAACTTGACATTTTTTCTGAATATTTTCATTTTCCCTGGGGGGTTACAGTAGGTATTTTTATTGACAAGGTGTGAAGTGAAAACATCTACTGTGAGAAAAATAGGCGATAAGTTAACTGAATAAGGGCCCATGAGTGTGTAATCCTAGACTGTCAGAAGCCTGCATGGATGTTAGCTCCGGAAAAACTGAAAGTGAGTGACACCACTGTAGAATATTATTTTTTTAATGTGGTGCCCATTATCGGTGCAATATTCCAAATGATTGTCTGTCAGATCTAATTGTTGCAATTTATTGGAATCGATAGTTCAAGCCCACCAGCAGAGGCCAAAATGATAAGCAATCCAATCAGAGTAATAGAATCCATCTGAAATTCCGATTGGTGGAATGGTCAACAGAAAAAACCTTTGTTGTCAATTGGCACCATTAACGGTACCCAATCCAAACAACTATGCGGTCGATCGATCGGGAGAATGTACCGTTAATGGGCAGTTGGGCACCTAAATAGATTATAGACACAAATTTGATTATTATGACCTGGCATGGAGGAAAAAAAGGGTCAAATGGTAACAGGTTAAGTAATGACCTGGACTGATGTTTTTGCATAACAGTTGTCAAAATGCAGCTAAAATGTAAAACAAAATAAATTATAAAGTTTAATGCATCAATCAATAAATCTCAATTACCACTGCAGGGTGTGGCAATCACTCCCTAGCGGTATTGACAGATATATCCGTCCATACAAAACATGCTGTAAACAGTTTAAACGTGCATACACATCAATACTCTCCTGCACTGTATACTAGACCCTTGCTTGACACATTTTGGCAAGTTACAGGGAAAAAAAAGTTTTAAAAAGTAATTTTATCACTCTTTGCACAGAAATTAGGGAGGTTAAAAGGACTGGACTTTTATCCTATATATGATGATTTATAAAGCAAGGTTGTTAAAATATCAGGCCCTTGTTAAAGCCCAACTGAACCTAATATTTAAGTTCTCAATTAAGAAACCCCAGAGATGTTGTTTTGTGTAAATGACAAGTATTTTGTTTGGCACTGCATTTTCAATTTTTTTTATTTATAGCTCGACTTGCTTTCAGCTGGTCATCTATCCATACAGATGCAGGGCCGCTGCACTGGCTGCCTTCCTGTTCATAAAGTAAGGTTTGGAAATCCCACTTCCTGTGAATCACACTGTCAACTTCGAGGAGGATAGCACCATTAGGCTGAACACCTGTTGGTAAGTATTTTGTTTTATATTTTTACACATTGACCACTAAATACCAACGGGACATAATGGGGGGGCACACTTGTCATAGGACATCAAGTACCACACTTGTTTCCCCAATTGGCATGAGCAACCTGATGATTATTATTTAGATTTATATAACGACAACATCTTCTGCAATGCTTTACAGAGTACATAGCCATTTCACTGACTGTCCCTCAGAGGACACCATCTAATCCTTACCACAGTGATGTCCATAATAGTCTAGGACCAATTTAGCGGGAACCAATTAAATTATCTGTATGTTTTTGGGATGAGGAGGAAATTGGTGTGCCTGGAGGAAACCCACACAGACACGCGGAGAACATACAAACTCGTGTAGATAGTGTCCAGAATGGGATTTGAGCAGTGCATTAATGAGCACATACGTGCGACTGCTCTGTGCTGAAAGTAGCAATCTGACGGGGCAGGGAGCGAAAAGTGATGCTAGACGATGATGGTCACACCGGAGAGCATTGATAGGCATGCTGCGTGCAGAGCAAAACAGGGGTGGGTGGCAATAGATCATTGTGGGAAATGGCGTGGGCAGTAGCCCACTTACCATTGGGACTCGGGACATTGTTTGGCAGGTTGACTGCCTGTTTTGTTAACCCTCCCATGCCATGGCTCTGCTCTAGGCACGGGCCTATTGTGCATTCCCACAAATCTGGCCCTGTATACAGAGAGCGACAAAGAGAGAGAGAAAGAAAGAAAGAAAGAGAGAATCCTGAAGTCAGAGGATTATGGGGGCTGCAGATGTTGCTGTCTGTTTTTTCTTTCACGACCGCCAGTAGTAAGGATGATTACCTGCAGGCTCACGGTGGATCAAACAACATGAATGATTTACACGGCAGGTATCAATCATTTCTTGATCAATCTGTCATGTACAAAAAAATAAATCTGATACTTATCTATGGGTCCAACATGCCAGAGCGGTCACCCTGTTCAAATCTGTTGGATACGCATGCGCAGTACAGAGTGGCCTGTCTTCGGAAGCACTAAAGGTGGCCACTAAGGATACAATTTCTAGCAAAAAATCGTTACAGTGATTAGATAATTCTGATTGGAAGAAAAATCGTTCCCTACACCATCAACGAACCAAACTTTGCTTCCTATCTATCACAACCAACAAGAAAATCCACATTTTTTTTAATGAAAATCCAATTGGATGACTATTGTTATAATTGTTCTTAATCGATTGTGCCCATCAACTGAGATTATTTACAACCAATCTGATCAGAATTTCTGATCGCTCAAACGATTTTTCGCTAGAAATTGGACCGTTAGTAGCCTTTAGAGATATGAGTGCTTTCAAGGGCTCCCAGAGGCTGACTGAGCTGTTTTCCACCAGTTGGTTGAAGACAGCTAACAGGGTGACAGTGCTGGAATGCGAGGACTGTGAGAGGAAAGGGAGGGCTCTTTAGGACCGAAAACCTTCCATCTCCATAGGTATGTATCTGATTTTGTTTTAAACCCCAAGTATTCTACTAGAAATGTATGATTTACTACTACACTTAATATATGAATAAAGCAAAAGTGAGCAAAAATATAAAACCTTAAAATTATAAAACAAGGGTAAAAACTTTTAAAATGTTTTTTGATTTAATTGCATTTAAAGGACATTCGATGTGACATGTGACATGATGAGATAGACATGTGTATGTACAGTGCCTAGCACACAAATACCTATGCTGTGTTCCTTTTTTTCTTTCTCTGCCTGAAAGAGTTAAAAATCAGGTAAACAAGTGACAGTTTCTGTCTGGGTCGGGACCGACTCAGACTACAGCATAGCCCTCGCTGATTGAGGGAATTGCAGCCGCAAAACACTTTCCTGGCAGTAATTGGCTTTTGATAGCAGGAAAGGGAAAAAATGGTCTATAGTTCATAGATTTGAGCTCTGCCTTGCATAAATGAATGTGCCATTGAGAAGAGGCAATTAATAGTAAAAACTTAAAAAGTAGATTTCAATTTAAAATAAAACTGTGAGATAGCTAAAAAGTCATTTTAGAAGGAGGAGAATAGATACAATTGTTTATCTATTAGTTTATTTTCACCTCAGATGTCCTTTAAGGTAAGCGCATTTCTTCAGGGGTCATCAACTTTATATTTTTTCTGGCCTCTGCACTGGCTATGTATATTAAATAAATGCTAAGAAGAAACAAATCAAATATTTATTAGCGAGTTTATTTTTTTTCCAAATAACCCATTTATAATCCACAGACAGAGATGGAGCATTTCCTTTCAGTGATATTGACTCTTCCAGCAATGATATGGTTTAGGGATTGAATAAAAAGGGGCCTGCAATTACCCATGAGACATTACCTTGCTCTTAATTGTAATCTGTCTAACATACAACGGAATGAGCAGTAAATGGTATAAAAAGGCAATAAGCAAGCACCAATTAGCAGCATAATTTGACTCATGCTGGTCTAGTCAATAATACAGCATTGATGAGCTCATTTGGTGTTCATTGGAAGAGAAGACATTACTGGAATAGGGCATGGGAAAAACAAAACTGTCCACTGTGCTTTGTGCAATACGCTTTCAGCGATATTCATGCTTTACATCCATTTATGCCTGGTGATTGTGAGCTCAAAATTCCAAGCTGAGCATTAACTGGAAGCAAACGTGTGTGTGTGTGTGTGTGTATCTGTGTGTGTGTGTGTGTGTGTGTGTGTGTGTATCTGTGTGTGTGTGTGTGTGTGTGTGTGTGTGTATGTGTGTGTATCTGTGTGTGTGCTGGACAGAATATTTTTTTCATAGGTAAATATGTTTAGCACGACTTGCTTTCTGTACCTTCTGGATTCAACTACCGGGCAGGTCAATCAGGTTTGACCATATGCTATACATAGTAGGCAGGGCAATAGTTGCCTGACTACAGTTTACAGCATCCCTGCGTTACAGTAGAAAGCAAGTGTCTACATAAGGTATTGGGAGTATGAAGTTCACAGGAAGATGGTTGGTGGGCAATTGAAGAAAATCAATTTCCCTAACAGAAAATAACAGGATCTAGGGGGGGTCTTAAGCCTATATGCAGAGGTCGCCTTGGCGTAGGCGGGGCCTGGGGCAAGTGTCATATGCGGGACCTAGAGCCATAAGTATAGGCCATAAACCGTACCACCACGCTCACTGGCTTGTCCGCTTCTAATGTAGTATGCCTTATTATTGTTTAGAAACAATTAAGTTTGTTAAAGGCCACTAAGCCAACCAATATAAGAGCAATTACAATATGTACTGTAATCAAACGGCCAATGGTACTACCATTCACTGTTTGATTACATTACGTATTGCAATTATTCTTATATTGGTTTAGTGGCCTTTAATCAACTGAATTAATGATTCAGAAACATTTTGCATGCAAAATGAACAAACTAGATAACACTAGTTTCTTCTGCCGAACCCACTGCTGGAGTCTGCAAATTACAGGTTACATTAGTTTCAGCACACCACTGGATGCAACACTTGGGACAGTCCTGGGGAGTCCAGCATCTGTTATACCCCTCCAGCCCCCTCCGGTTCCATGCACACCCATGTGACGTCATGCGTAGAGCGCTCCTGGCCGCCAGGTCAGCGCCTAAGCCGACCAGAAATAGGCTCAGTTAGCCTGAGGGGGGCTTCAGGTGAGCGGCCAGAGCAGTGCGCATGAACATACTTGCGACGTAGGGCCCCCTTCAGGCGTGGGGCCTGGGGCGATTGCCCTACTCGCCCCCCAAAGGCCGCCTCTGCCTGTATGGATAGTAGCTGCTGCTGAAAGAAACAGATTCAGTCAAAAAAAAGAAAGAAACTGTTTCATTTATAAATAATTCATAACCTACATGAGTAAGCATGATTGTGTTTATACTTTGCCTTGGGCTTTAAATTAAGAGTTTGAAAATATTGCTAATTGGACAGGAATAATAGGGTGAATTGAATAACATGTCACCACAGTTATTTTGGTTATAGCAATTCATATTTAATATACTACTTTCCCTTGCTTATGAGTTGCTTAAAAAGTTGTAAAAGTGTACCCGAGGCGACATGTGATATGATGAGATAAACATGACAGCTTCTGTCTTGTTGGTAGGTAATATAGTAAACATTACTGATAAGCAAATTACAGCCATAAATGTTTTCCTGACAGAGTACAACTTCTGAGGACAGGGGAGAGATAGGACAAGGTCAGTAGTTCATGTATTTCCACTTTGGAACACTGATAAGTGCCACTGATAACTTAATAGACTGCCTACTTTGTAAATGTTTAAATATAATATAATAACCCCATGGGGTACTTAAAGGGGTTATCTGGTATGTTAAAAAAAAAGCTAAAATGAACACATACTGTACCTGGGGCTTCTATCGGCCCCCTGCAGCTGTATTGTCCTACGCCGTCCTCCCCCGATGCTCCATTCCCCGGCGCCGGTAACCTGCTAATTATTCGTCTAACTAGACCAATAGAACTGCAACTGCGCCGCAGTGGCCGCGCGAATGCTTGCTCCCGCACGCATCATCGGGAGCTAACTGCGCAGGCACAGTACAACACTTTCTTGTACTGCTACGGCGCAGTTAGCTTCCGATAATGCACGTAGGAGCGAGCACGCGCATGGCCACAGCCGCGCAGAGAAACCCTTTAAAGAACAACTGAAGTAAAAAGAACATGGAGGCTGCCATATGTATTTCCTTTTAAACAATACCAGTTGCCTGGCAGTCCTGCTGATCTATGTGGCTGCAGTAGTGTCTGAATCACATACCAGAAACAAGCATGCAGCTTATCTTGCCAGATCTGACAATAATGTCAGAAACACCTGATCTGCTGCATGCTTGTTCAGGGGCTATGGCTAAAAGTATTCGAGGCAGATGATAAGCAGGGCTGCCAGGCCATTTGGAAATAAATATAGCAGCCTCCATAACCCTTTTGCTATAGTTGTCCTTTAAAAAAGTAATTTTTAGGAGTAGGAGGATAAATATAATTGTTTATCTCATCAGTTTATTTTCACCTTGGGTTCACTTTTAGTGGCCTAAAGCAGGCCATACACTGGCTCGATTCACGGCCGTTTCGACAGCAGATCCGATCCTGGGATCGGATCTGCTGCCAATCGCTTGCGCTAAACGCACCCGCCGATCCGATTCCCTCCCGAAATCGGATCGGACCGTCGATCGCGCCGTGCGGGAAATTACCCTCGATCGCCCGGCGGTAGGAGCGCGTCGCTTGCGGCGTACGATTCGGGCCCGATCCGAGCATGTATACATTACCTGAAGCTGGCTCCGGGGTCCTCTTCTCCTCGCTGCACCGCATTTCCGCATGTCCCAGTGTACGCTTATACTTCCTGTGTCACTCCGGTGACCAGGAAGTTGAAATAGAGGGCGCTCTATTTGAACTTCCTGGTCACGGAGTAACACAGGAAGCGCCGGGATGGAGCAAGAACAGCGGTGCGGTGCAGTGCGGAGAAGATGCCCGGGAGCCAGCCTCAGGTAATGTATACGGGGGGGACAGGCGGCAGGAGCAGCTGAACAGATTGTGATCGGTTTCAGGCTGAAATCGATTCACAATCTGTTTGCAGTAAAGGCAGCCATACGATCCCTATCTGATCAGATTCGATCAGATAGGGATCTGTCAGCTGGTCGATCTAATGGCACATCGACCAGTGTATGGCCACTTACACTTTGATAATTTAGCATGTATAGATATTCTGTAAATGCAGGGGAAGGGTTAATGTTTCCATAAAAAAAATCAAACTTACCTTTCCAAATTAACTTTCCCTATTTCTGCGAAAGTGCCATTTCATCCTTGCAGAATTGCCCATACCTGTAGTCCCTAGCCCTGTACCCGTTGCTTTCTTCACCTGGTTGGCAAGTGCCTGGTCCAACCCATCCGCCAATGCCATTGCGTCCCTGCCCTCACATTGGTGCAGAAAGTGGCACAGAAGTGCTGTGCTGCCTTATTGCCCTTTGAATTTCAATTTGGGGGTGACATAAACTCCTGTAAAGTTTGTCATAGTCTGACATTTTTTAAAGAGAGCCTGTATTTAAAAGGGAACTGCAGTAAGAGGTATACGGAGGCTGCCATATTTATTTCCTCTTAATCAATACCAGTTGCCTGGCAGCCCTGCTGGTCTATTTCTCTGCAGTAGTATCTGAATAACACCAGAAACAAGCATGCAGCTACTCTTGTCAGATCAGACTTTAAAGTCTTAAACACCTGATCTGCTGCATGCTTGTTCAGGGGCTATTGCTAATAGTATTAGAGGCAGAGGAGCAGCAGGGCTGCCAGGCAACTGGTATTGCTTAAAAGGAAATAAACATGACAGCCTCCATATACCTCTCTCTTCAGTTCCCCTTTAAAAAAGGACCCCTGGGGGGTACTTACCTCGGGAGGGGGAAGCCTCTGGATCTGATTGAGGCTTCCCCCGTCCTCCTCCGTCCCACAAGGGTCTCTCTAGGGCGCTTCAAATGGCAGCCATGTAAATATTTACCTTCCCCGGCTCTAGCGCAGGCGCAGTAGCGGCTCTTCTAATCCAGTAGAAAAAGGCACTCCACAGGCTTCAAACTTGCGTTTAAGGTTTATTAGAGCTAGGACACATACATGTTACGAGTCACATGACCCTTCCACACTTGAGGAAGGGTCATGTGACCCTTAACATGTATGTGTCCTAGCTCTAATAAACCGCAAACGCAAGTTTGAAGCCTGTGGAGTCCCTTTTTCTACTGGATTGGAATACTGTCTTACTAGCAGGAGTGGTGAACCTGCAGGAAAAGTGCACCGGCTTGATGCTCACCAATCAGGTGAGTCCTACAGAGTCCCAAGGAGGCTATTGAAGCAGTAGCAGCGCTTGGCTCGGATCAGGCAGAACCAGCTAATCACAATCTGGTCCGCTCTACTGCGCAGGCGCAAGCCGCCTGCGCAATAGAGCGGACCCAACTCGGTATTTCCACCTGATCTGAGCCGAGAGCTGCTACTGTGCCTGCGCCGGAGCCGGGGAAGGTAAATATTGCAGGCGCTACTGTACCTGCACCACAGCCTGACAATTTGTCAGGGACCTAGAGAGACCACTGTGGGACGGAGGACGGAGGAAGCCTCAATCGCAGAATCTTCCCCCTCCTTGGGGTCAGTACCCCCCAGGGGCCTTTTTTTTAAGTACAGGTTCTCTTTAAAGAATAAGACTATGGTAGTTTCAGCTGGGCACTTTTTTTATGTTCTTTGAGATTTATCATCGCTTAACACCTTTCTATTGAGGTGAAGGCAATCCCCGATACAGGTAATTCACCTTCTCCAGCCTACATTCCAGCTAAGGGCCTAAACACATTAGCGGGGAGTTTCAGCAACACATTCATGTTACAGACTGATACATGGACAGATGTGCACTACTGTGTTCAGAACTGACACTCATTATGCAGACATTGGCAATGGTGTCCAAATGAAGTATTCTTTTTTTTTTTACATCTCACAACCCGGGTAAGTAAGAACTTTCACTGAAATATTGTCATTGTGTTTTGGATACATAATCTGAAACCAGTAAGGAGATATGGAGGAACAGCAAAACTTGCGAATTACATAAATCATCCACACTATAACCAGCCGGGACAAGGTCCTTCAGCACCCAAGGCTGAGACACCAAAATGCGCCCCTCCATCCCTCCCACCCCAGCCGTCACACACTGATTGCTATTAGACTAAGAGACGCCACAGGGCCCCCAACATCCCCAACACCTAAATTTCTAGTTATCTGGCTTGCAGTCACTGCTATGTATCCCCTTTTCTTATTTCTTTGTGCTTCAAACACAATTGGGAATGACAGCTGAATGAATTGTGCGCCCCCTCCTACACTGCGCCCTGAGGCTGGAGCCTCTTCAGCCTCTGCCTCGGCCCGGCCCTGTCTCACATGTTGACAGTATGCACCAACAGCTTGTTGCTTATGATTGGCCTGATTGACTGGGCGATGGGTCATGTTGCTGATCATTTCTTATACAAGGCCTAAAAACAAGAAAGAACACAGGAGATAAACTCACTTCCACATTGAGGCACTGAAACAATGCTGAGATTGAGGAGTTTTTATAAACCAGCACAACAAGGGCGAGCGACAAATCAACAAGGTAAATATCTCACCATTGCAGATCAGGAACAATGGCATAACATAACAGGCAAGTAAACATGGGGGAGGAAATCTCACACGCTATCGAGGGTTTACAATTTATTGGATGGGATCTTGCACAGGGCTCTCCCAGGGTATGTTGCTAAATGGGAAAATGAGGATGGTATAAGCTGGAATAAGTTATGTGAGGAGATTTATTAAAAAAAACATGGGTCACATTAGAAACATGTATTCAGATAACTCAGTATAAACTGGTGAGTAGGTGGTATTTAACACCGAGGCGAATGTCGAGAATGAGAATGTCAGATAATGATCTTTGCTGGAAATGTAAAAGATGACCGGTAACCTTGGCACATATGCTGTGGGAGTGCCCTGTGGTAAGACAGTTTTGGAGGGAGGTGGAGACCTTCTGCAGAGAAAAACTTTTTTGCGAGGTAAATTTTGATAAGATAATGGCCTCAATTCACTAAGATCATGCTGGAGATAATAAGGCAAGAGAAAACTTGCCACCGCACAGTGAGAGAGTTATCTTATCTCTTCATTCCTTAAGTTACCTCTTCTGTAGTTAAGTTACCTCCTCTATAGTTATTTTCACCCGCAGTTAATTAACAGCCTGTCTTTAACTTTAGAATTATGGGGTTATTTTAAGGATTAAAGAGTTTTTTACATCTCACAACCCGGGTAAGTAAGTTAACTTAAAGACAGAAGAGTTAACTTTAGGTTTGCCTGAGGTAAAATGTTTCCTGAATACTACATGCCTCATCACCACGGTGATAACTCTAGAAACTTTATTAAAGACAGGAGATAAGCTTAGTGAATTGAGGCCTATGGCATTGTTTGGTGTTGGAGATAAAAAAAATTACAGCAGATCCAGTGCAAGAATCATTGATAGACTTAGGAAGATCTATAGCAGTGATGGCTAACCTTGGCACTCCAGCTGTGACAAAACTACAAATCCCATCATGCCTCTGCCTCCCTGAGTTATGCTTAGAGCTGTCAGAGTATTGCAATGCCTCATGGGACTTGTAGTTCCAACACAGCTGGAGTGCCAAGGTTAGCCATCACTGATCTATAGCAAGAAGGCTTATTGTAAGGATGTGGAGGAGCCAAGGATCCCCGTCCCTTCAGGAATGGTTAGCAGAGATGGTATTATTTTTGGAGGATGAGGGAGGGGAGGTGGGGAATGGGTTGAAAAAAGAACCATTACAGTTAGCCGCAAGATGGGGGAAGGAAAGAAGGCAATTATGGGAGAATTTGGTGTAGAATCATTCGGGGGGAGAAAGCGGTTGGACCTGGAACAAATGAATGGAGGTGGACAGTGATGGGTAAGGCTGTGTTGAGAGAATGGTCGTGTGTGAAGTGGGGGAGAGGGGAGGTTAGGTTGTTTGAATGACAAGTTATGAAACTGTGTGAAGTAATTCGATTAGGGTGAAGCAATACGAATGGCTGTTAGCCCTCTTTTTAATGAATGTATTGTTTATAGATAATAGGTATAGGCATTGGATTAATAAAGATTTAGATATGTAATTATATAAATGCAAACCATGATGCAAATAATTCCCAACATGGGAGGTCCTGATGAAGCCAAGACTATGGCTGGGACAGGGCTGTTAAAGCTGCTGTGTGTTTGCGAAAAAAAAACCCAAAACATGGGGGAGAAAATATAACCGTACTATGACATATTTCAGAACAACAAGGATAAGTGTGGATAAACAACCTATCTGACATGAAAGCAACATGACAAACTCCTAGTCCTAGCCAAGGGATATAGTTTTGGTGTGACACCCCAAAATGTTCCATACAGAATAATCCATCCATTAAAAAAAACAAACAGATCTAATGGGATGAAGCTGAACAACACTGCCTGAAAGTATGAACAATCCTAGCCCATAGTAAAGACCTTCCATTATACTTGTCCATGAAAAGCACTAACATCACATACGGTATCTCTTGCCTTATAACGTAGCTAAGCGCACTATCTAGTAGGTGAATAGTACATGCCTTGTTTTGTATATATATATATATATATATATATATATATATATATATATATATATATATATATATATATATATATATATATGAGTTGATCCTTTATCTGTACTCTGACATTCTAATACACTGCTTTGCTGTTGCCATGGTAATTAAGGTGCACACACAGCTTTCAGAAAGTGAGCAGCTGATAGGTGTATAGACAGACATCATTGCAGTGTAATTTCCGGTTCCCAAGCCGCACCTCCATGCCTTGAATGGTTTAGTGCTCATGCGCTATTATTAGCCCATTGCTATTGTTGGATTTAGTGCTCATGCACTGGTTACATGCATGCACTTCATCATTAGCCCTTTGCTATTGATGGGTTTTTTTGCTCATGCACTGGTTACATACATACACTTCATTACTAGCCCTTTGCTATTGTTGGGTTTATCTACATACATAAACTTTATCCTTAGCCCTTTGCTATTGTTGGGTTTAGTGCTCATATACTGGCTTCACGGGTGCACTTAATTATTAGCACTTTGCTATTGTTGGGTCTAGTGCTCATGCACCAGCTACATACATACACTTTATTATTAGCCCTTTACTATTGTTGGGTTTAGTGCTCATGCACTGTTTACATACATGCACTTCATTATTAGCCTTTTGTAATTGTTGGGAGTGCTACTCATGTGCTGGTTACATACATACACTTCATTATTAGCCCTTTGCTATTGTTGGGTTTAGTGCTCATGCACTGGTTACATACATACACTTCATTATTAGCCCTTTGCTATTGTTGGGTTTAGTGCTCATGCACTGGTTACATACATACACTTCATTATTAGCCCTTTGCTATTGTTGGGTTTAGTGCTCATGCACTGGTTACATACATGCACTTCATTATTAGCCCTTTGTAATTGTTGGGTTTACTGCTACTCATGTGCTGGTTACATACATACACTTCATTATTAGCCATTTGCTATTGTTGGGTTTAGTGCTCATGCACTGGTTTGAGTCCCCAGGAAGAAAAGCGCTATATAAATATTATTGTTATTGTTATTCTTATTGTTACATACATACACTTTATTATTAGCCCTTTACTATTGTTGGGTTTAGTGCTCATGCACTGTTTACATACATGCACTTCATTATTAGCCCTTTGTAATTGTTGGGTTTACTGCTACTCATGTGCTGGTTACATACATACACTTCATTATTAGCCCTTTGCTATTGTTGGGTTTAGTGCTCATGCACTGGTTACATACATACACTTCATTATTAGCCCTTTGTAATTGTTGGGAGTGCTACTCATGTGCTGGTTACATACATACACTTCATTATTAGCCTTTTGCTATTGTTGAGAAAATTAAAATAAAAATGTCTATAATATTTTATAGCTTTAACAAATCGTACCGTACTGTATTCTGTCTTCTGCAGTAAATCACCAAAGCTCTAATTATGTGTCTTGTTATTACACAATGTACGGACCCCCGCCTCCCTCTAATTATTTTAATATTGAATGCTATAATTACCTTAATGAATAGATCATTTTAACCACTGACCAACTAGTTCTAGCCTTATTAGTCCTTTGCGAGAGGCTCCCCGAGTTGCATCAGGATATGGTCTGGCAAACGTCCAGGTGATTTAATTGATGGAAAGCCAGATTCAATCTATAATTCTCTCTCTGCATATCTTCTAACAACGCAGACCTTAGAAGAACCCCTCTTAAAAGCAGATGAACTATGATACAGACTGTGCAGCGCCTAATACAGCCTGAACTCCCATAGGGACCAATCACAAGGCAACAGTTTTAGAAGATTAAGAAATAGGTTTAGATTTTCCACGAACAATAGCAGCCCCATGTAAAATTCCTTAATGAAAGCAGCATGACCATAATGTCACAGCAGCATGCCTTTGACCTATATAATGTTAATTGGCGCTTTATCAATCTCCAATAGCTTTGCACAGAAATAAATGTTTAACTTGAATACAGTTTAATACCTTTCTTAAAAATCTCTTGATGCCTTTAAGTCATAGTTTGAGCATAGCAGGGGGTGCAAAAAGCCTGAGAAAGCATTTCAAGTTGTTTTTTTCCTCTCTGAAAATGGAAGTTCTGTTCAGAGATGAAAAGTAATGGCTATGCTATAAAATGGGAGAAAGGAAATAGAACTTGATTTGCGTCCATGTTTGGGCAATGGTTCTTAAACTCCACCCATTAGCCATTTATTAAAGCATCTGAGATGAGAAGAATATGGAGGCTAACATATTTATTTGCTTTTAAAAAATGCTGTCTTGCATTTTTAGCCATAGACCCTGAACAAGCATGCAGATTAGGTGCTCTAACCGAAGTCTGACGGGATTAGCCGCATGCTTGTTTCAGGTGTGAGATTCAGACACTACTGATGCCAGAACAGTCAGCAGGACTGCCAGGCAAGTGGTATTGTTTAACCTTTTTGGGACCGCCCATAGTAGATCCTACGCTGCACTTGTGGCTGTTCTAGCCTGATGCGGCGTAGGATCTACGCCGCCCGCCTTTTCCGCTCCCAACGCGATCGTACGCACCCGAGAGGGGAGATTAAGCTGTCATATGACAGCTGACATGTCCCCTCAGTGATCAGCAGCCATCGTGTATGGCTGCTGATCACGTGATCACTACGATCGCCGGCGGATCGTAGTGATCACTTACAAAGCTGCGGCAGTAGGGGGAAAGAAGAGGATCCACTCACCTCCCTGCCATTCCCCCGACGATCACCGCCCCCTCCGCTCTGGCCTGCATCTCTGCTCCCTCTGATGTCAGCACTGGGTCCCGGCTTGTAGAATCTTATGCTTTCCATGCAGACTTGATCTATCCCTAGTGACTAGACCAGGCGGCTTTCTCTTTGTTACATCTATGCTAGTTGCACTTAGGCATATATAAAGCATACAGATAATGTAGAAGGAAAGTAGGAACAGGAGTGAGAAGGAAAGTCATCAGTGGGAAGATGTCCCCTCGGGAGCCCATGTTGGCTATTCTTATACTCGCCTCTAAAGAGTTAAAGGAATACTATCGATTCACATATTTTTTTCAATTGACACAGGAATTGTTTGGGAAGTGCTGCTAAGTACTGGTGTATACATTTTAGTAGCAACTTCTTTGTTTACTGTTAGCAAAATACATTCAGGCAGGGGTCACACTTGTCTTTCAGTTTCTACACTTTTCAGAAAACTGAAAGACAAATGTGACCTCTACCTTACAACAGCTAATGTAATTTATAGAGAAAACTGACAAATTGCGCAATATGTCAGTTTTATTTCTGCGTGCGAAATCTACATTCAAGTGTGACCTAGCTCATTGATTAACATGAGTTCTCAGTTGAAAACAGTTTTTCTGTGCAGAAAATCCGCACGAAAGCCGACAAGTGTGACCCCTGCCTCAAAGTTTACTGACGCCAAAACTGACGGCTGACTGAGCCATGAGGAGAGGGGAAATTCCCCTCACACTTGATCAGTTAACTCTATGTGTAGCTCTGTGTGTGACAGAGAGAGACAGGACACAGGAGCTGCAGCTGTTGGGAGCTCTGTTTCTGACTGATGTGTCTGAAGAGAGCAGAGGAAATGTAACTAATTGTCACAGCTTTTTCATATTGTTTTTGCTTTCAGAGTTTGATATGTTTGATATTTGCTTTCTGTAGTCTGATATGCAACTCTGGCTGTGCATTGAAGCAGACACCCATTCTGCAATTGATTTGTCCCAGTATAGCTAAATCCTACCCTCAATAAATTACAGCTTTTGCCTCTGATATTTAACATGAAAAGTAGGAAAATGTTTACACAGCTACTTAGACATTATTTGTACGCAGTCATTTTAGAACACTTGGGTATCGATAGTATTCCTTTACATGTGACATCATCCTGAATGGGATGGTCCAGTCCCCATCACATGCCATTGGCTGATAATAGCATGTGATGGATGACCCTATCCGCGCCTGCTCTGATGGGACAAGCCAAATATGGTGTTTCCTCTCTTATTACCCAGAAATGAGGGAAAATGTTCCCTGGCTATTGATTACCTTTAGGAAATATGAAAATACTTGATGTTTACAGTAAAGACTGCCTGGATGTCTGCCGATCGTCGACAGATAAGCTCTCTGGCCTTGTGTGAAACACCGGACCCTGTTCCACAGTGCTTCTAGAAATGCTCCTTAAAGGGAGACTCTCTGCAAATCAAGTCTTTTAACTAAACTCATTTAAAGTACCTGAGGCCTACGAATTCAAGCATATCATACTTAAAGAGACACTGAAGCGAAAAAAAAATGATATAATGAATTGGTTGTGTACTATGAATAATTACTAGAAGATTAGCAGCAAAGAAAATATTCTCATATTTTTATTTTCAGGTAGTGTTTTTTTTCTAACATTGCATCATTCTATAATATGTGCAGATTACACAACACTCAGCATTCAAAATTCTTCTTTAAGAGCAGTCTGTGAACTAATGACCTCTCCTCTGGCAGAGAAAAAAAAAATTGTTCATTAACAGTTGAGATAATAAAAGTCAGAAGACAGCTCTCTCCATGACTTTGAAAGTCGTAGAGCTTAATGGCTTTTTTGCATAGAGATAACAACTGGAGTTTCTTAACTCTTCCTGTACTGGAAACAATTAGACTGATGTCTAATGTTTTATTTCTTAGCTGTACTACACATACAAATCATAATATCATAATTTTTTTTTTCGCTTCAGTGTCTCTTTAACCACTTTACTCCCAGCGGTGCGGATTTCTCCGTCCCTTTTTCCACCCTGTTAACACCAAGGACAGATAAATCCGCACCTGACGCCGCTCCCGCTGCTGTCCGCGCTCCTGCTCACTCATCCGCGCGCCCCTGCGCTCGTGCATGCCGCGCCCGCTCGCCCGGAGATCAATGAATGGGAAAAACCGTTCCCGTTCGTTTATCCAAGCCCCCGCAATTACCAGCTGCTTCTACGAGAAGCAGAGCGATCATTGTGAAAAAAAAAAACGTTTCCCAGCCTCATGACACTTCCTGCAACCGTCCTTCCAGACGGCAGTAAGAGCAGAGATACCGGCCGGAGCATTGGGGTCCACTGCGGCTCGTCGCTGGAGCCTGGTAGATGAGTGAAGGCTGCTGACTACAGGGGGACACCATACCCAGCAAGCAGCACTGGGGATCTGGCTGCCTGACCCCCCAAACACACCCCCCCCATGCAAAAATGCCTGGTCCTTAAGGGGGGTTAGGCAGCTGGTCCCCAATAGGTTAAAAGGAAGACTTCCATATCCCTCCCTTCAGGTGTCCTTTAAGGGTTGGGTTGATATGCCAGCTGTCTATATATGAGGCCAGATTACATGCCAAGGAATTAACAGAAAAGCGAGACATAAGGCTCATACCCACCAGAAGATTTTCATGTCAAATCCTTTATGACAAACGACTGTTATATTGCTATATCACGTAACATTAAAGAAAGTTCATTAAACAATGCTCAGTGACGAACGATTACACGCGATAATTGTTTTGACGGATCCTATCATGGATGGTCGTTCCGATCTCCATTGACGTCGCCAGTGCTAATTACCATGATTGTTAAATTTTTTCAAATTGTTTGCGTCTGTCGTTTGTTCCCATGATACGCAATTGCTGGATTGGGGAACAATCGATCGTCGCATCTTTCTTCAGCGCGCATCCCCGATCTATCTTCTGCGGTCTTTGAGGTGGATATTCAGCTTAACATTCTGAGAAGGAGAAAGCTGTGGGGTGCTGTGTGATCATTCCAATTTTGTGTGTGTGTGTGTGTTGGGGCTTTAAAGCTACATACATATATATTAATGATTTTTTGGTTTTAATGTGGCAACACAAACATCAAAGGGAACAAATATTTTTCAGAGACACTTTCAGAGACACATTTAATTATAGTTTTAAGACAAACACACTGTATTTGCTGGCATCTCTGCTATGTGTGTAATAGGCTCTGTCATAATCTTGGACCAACCCTGTTTGCGAAATAGAGAACCACTGGGTGTATTTGTGAACTTCAGAGAAGGAAATTATTTTGAAGTGCAGGGATTTCAGTAAGAAACATAAAAAACAACTATATAGCATAACATGCGTGTAGACACTCCTTTCTAAAGTGATGACACAGCAGAGGATTAATCTTAGCACTATAAGGGCTCGTTCCCACTATCGCGAATCTGCATGCGTCCAACGCATGCAGATCCGCACATGTAATGCAAGTGGATGGGCCTGTTTCCACTGTAGCGTTGTTGAGGTGCGTTTTTTTCAGCGGTAAAAAAACGCACAAAAGAGCCAACGATTTCGCCTGCGTCGGGAATCCGTGCGAATCGCCGCTAATGTATTTAATAGTAAAAACGCATGCGTTTGTTACATGCGTTTTTACCCGCGATTTCGCGTGCGATTTCGCACCTTTTTCAATTTTATTTAGCCCTGGCAGTGTCATGGTTAATTTCGCATGGCACCCTGCCATGCGAAATCGCATGCGAAATCGCATGCGAAATCGCGGGTAAAAACGCATGCGGAAACGCATCCGCATGCGTTTTTACAAGCGTCGGAATGCGGCCGAAATCGCGTCGCAACAGTGGGAACGAGCCCTAACAGTTTAGGGTCAGGTTAAAGTGAACTTCCGGACTAAAAATCTACTCAGCAGAACTGAAAAGGCTTGGCGTTTCTTTAACAGTTTCACAGCATCAGAACTTTGTTTTCCTTACCAAAGCATCATTTTTAGCTGCATTTTTAGCTAAGCTCCACCCATCAAAGAAAAAAAGCCCAGGCTTTTTCCCCTGAAGCTGTGCAGAGCATGATGGGATTTCCTATGTTGATATTCATGTTGCCTAGCAACTGGGAGAGGTGCTCAGGACACAGGACAGTTGGAACTTTGTATCATGCTCCCTGTCACCTTCTTTCAACCAAAAAGATGGCTGCCATCATGAAATCAAACGTTTTCCTGTTCTTTTAAAACAGGGTGGGTAAGAGATTATATTACCTATCTATTTTAATTAAAATAACTAATGTAACTTAATGACAGTATGTTTGTTTAGGCTGAAGTTCCTCTTTAAGGTTATCAAGTGAGAGTTGGAAAAAATGGTTGATTTAGGTTAAATGATAGATCAGGATGTAAGTTAGGAATAGGGGTCCTATCGATGGTGTTATGCTGTATACACTTGCAAAGTGAAGCTTGGCTGTAGTGGCTAATAAAAGCCATCTCTACTGAAATCTAGCATGTGTACAGTGCCCCCCAATACCCCAGACGCCTTGGCCAGCGATCGGCCCAGTGGATATACTTGGGTAAGCACTGGCTGAGAGGTTTGTTCTCTTCACTAATCCCGTCCAATGCATCAAGCAACTTGCCTTCCGCTAGATCAGCCCTCCTCCCCCTCACCCCAGCATAGCAACAGAACAGCTTGTGCCCTGAAATATTGCCCAAGGGATTGAATACCAGTCCCCACCTGGCACCATGCCTTGTTGGTGTGTATGAGGCTTTAACTAGGGTTAGGTTTACTTGAATGATTAGGTTAGGGCTGTTGGTGTTAAAGATCAGATAAAGGTTACAATGAGTGTAAAGCTCCATACACACGCAAGATGAAACTCAACTTAGGCTGCCAATAACTGCTTGTGTACGATAGCTACCAAGCCCTCTCGACCTCGTGGCCAGCAATCCATCCAAAAAGTGGAGAGGGTAAAACGATATATCCAGGGGAAGGCAGGATCTTGGGTTTGTGCTAAGTAACATGATATCCTACACCCACGGGGAAGGTGCTGGCATATCTGTACCCAAAAGAAAGTGGACATGACACCTACAGATAACTACAAATCCCCATAAATATCCTGTAGCAATTCCAGTTCTCTACTTTGGAATGAAAAGCTGTTCATGCTCTGCTAGTCTCGATTCCATCGATTATCCCATGGCAAAATATAAGGCTCTGGGTTTTGACCTTTCATAGTCACCACACGCAGTACAATTTACAATCTTTTTTTTATACAAAGAAAGTTTATTAACATTTCCTGTACAAGGCAAACAGTGGTACATAAGGCAAACAGTACAAGGTATATAATGAGATACAAACCAGCAAGTCATTGGAACCAATGGAGGACGTAGTAGCAGTGCAGTTTCTAGGCTAAAATGCACCCAGGGCGAGGGTGTAAAAATTGCGCCCCCCCCCGGAGCAAGGTATGGGTGCCCGCAGTATAGGTTAGCCAGGTATAGTTGCACTTAGTATAGGTCCCCCCAGTATAGGTAGCCAAGAATAGGTACCCCAGTATAGGTAGCCAGGCATAGGTGAGCCAGTATAGTTGCCCCTGCTATAGGTTAGCCAGGTAGGTGCCTCCAGTATAGGTAGCCAGTATAGTTGCCCCCAGTATAGGTTAGATAGGCAGGCGCCCCCGGTATAAGTTAGATAGGTAGGTGCCCCAGTACAGGTTAGCTAGGTGGGTGCCTCTAATATAGGTAGCCAGAATAGTTGCTACCTATAGTTGTACCCCCCCACAGGTACAATATACGCACACATACGTCCCTCATTATGAAGAGTGGTCAATTGATTGCCCAGTAGATTCTTTCTATATATTTTTTCCACAATCAATTTATAGGTTTTGAGTTAATACATTTTTCCAGATTTGTTTTTGTTTGCTCCATCTCCCAATCTCATTATCTTCCCCTCCTATATCATCTACTGTATCAAACAATTTATTCATCTGATATAACCAATCCTCAAAAAACAGGACCCCATTTCCTCTCCAGCTTTCCAAAATCAAGGCCTTTGCAGCTATTGTCCCCACTACTTTTATCAATTTCACCTCCTGGCTATCTAAGGGGTCACAAACACCAAATATTATTGTTTCATCGGTTAATATGAGTTCTTTCCCACCAATACTCCCAAAATGTATTATGCCTTCCCATAGATTTTTCAACACAGGACATTTCCACCATACATGTATATCATCCCCCCGCTCCTTTCCACATCGCCAGCACAATCGTTGGAATTGTTTGATATGTTTTTATACCTTACCGGCGTTAAATACCACCGCGTTAGTATTTTATATTGCGTCAGGGCTAATCTAGTGTCTTCGATCTTAGTTAATGTTTTCCAGATACCATCCCATTTTTTTTCCAATTCTTGTCCCCACTCTACTTCCCATTTGGTGCAAAAGGGCAACTTCACTGTGCATTTCAGTTGGTTAAGGAGCTCATAACATAGTGACAACAGCTTTTTGGGTCTCGTAAAGGTAAGTATATTTTTTTCCATGATGTTTAGGTTGGTCCTAATTTTTCCATATTCCCTTTACAATTTACAATCTTAACAGAAATCAGTCCTTTCGTATTAGGAGAAAAAAAACAACAACAACAAAAATACAAGGTAGCACATGTCTCTACATACATTGCTATGCCTTCGGCTGCAGATTACTATGAATATTTGAAGACTGAGTATGCAGTCAGACCTACTAAGTAACATACTTTTGTCTGTTGTCATACAACTATCCTTTTTTTTGTTACAGGTGTTCATGGGAAAGAAAGTCCCTTTAGGGGCAAAAACTACATATGAATACGCTCACATGATAAATGAAGCAAGGTGGAGCTTTCCACCAGTTACTTTACCTGTTATTAAGCAATACATTTTTGCCTAGACTAGTTTGAGTCTTATGAATATTTAGGCAGAGAGGCGGTTATACCTGATACACCTGATACAGCTACATTATTTATGCTATTATTTATGCTATTACTATATGCTCCTTGACCTTTGCATAACCCAATGCTCAGTGACCTGGGTTTTATGAATACTTCTGTTTTCTCCACAACAATTTGTGTGAGGTAGTTCAAGTTATTTAAGTGTGTCCATTTTGGGAAGTTAAAGTATCCTTATGAATATGCCGTCTCTATTTCTGTGAAATATTTATCTTCCCTAATTGCAATACACTCCTGTTCAGTATAGGGTATTCGAGACATGTGGGCCTTAGTGGAGCCTGGGATTAGCTTCGTCATATTTTCCGTATATCTGTTTGGTTGAACAAAACTGCTTATTTTATTTAAGTATTTATTTATTAATTATTTAGTCAATACTTGCCCATTGTAAAATCTTACCTCACCCTGGTTTACATTCATAAATTTATCAGTGAAGCCAGCATTTTTACTGCTGGCAAGGTGAATCACTGTGAGATATTTTTTCTTCCCTCTGTGTAGTGGGCAGGAACATCAGTTGATATGCCATAGTGCTCTAGGGGAGAAGGCTGTGTGACATCATAGCCTAAGGGCCCGTTCACACTGCACGCGTTTCCAGCCGCGTTTTGGAAACGCGTGCAGGTGGCCAAAACGCACGACATCAGACATTGCATAGAGTGCAATGTCTGATGTTCACACAGCATGCGTTCCGGACCTGTGCGGTCCGGGAACGCATGCTGCACGCAGATTTTACAAAAACGCGCGGCTGTCCCATTCACTTTTCAGTGATGGGATCAGCCACGCAACGCATACGAACGCGGACATGCGTGCGTTCGTACGCGTTGCGGTCCGCATGCGTTGCGGTCCGCATTTTGTAGTCTGAACGGGCCCTAAGCTAACCATCACTGGGAAGGTGGGGCTACAACAAACCAATATACAGCAATACAGTATATGGAGACAAGAAGTTTTTCTGGTGCTGAAACCAGGATATTTAATGTAAAAATGGGTATCTTGAATCATTTTTTATGTTCTTCTATGAGTTGTCACATGTCCTCTTTAAACTTGAAGAATGTTCTATTTAATTGGGATTTCTGCAGGAAAAGTTATTGCTGCAGACCATATCATTTTGAAATATTGTCCAGGCAGCCAAATGCTTTGTTTTACAAGTCCCTTGAATTCTTGAACTTGAATTCTTGTCTTATTTCTGGTCTGGAATTTTTTTCTTGAAAAGACAGATTCCATTCAGGAAATTATTTGCAGTATTTCTAAAATCAAAATCAAAATATTAAATACCGTAATATCCCACCAGTGTCATGGGATGCTGAGAAGATGCCCTCCTCTCATCAGCAGCCGTGTTTTAACTCCACCATGTTTTAGAAGATCCTATCCTTAAAGTGACACTGATGTGAAAAAACGTATGATATAATGAATTATATGTATAGTACGGATAATTAATAGAACATTAGCAGCAAAGAAAATAATCTCATATTTTTTATTTTCAGTTATATAGCTTTTTTTTTTATAACATTGCATAATTCTGTCATTTTTGCAATTTACAAACCATACTCTGGTTCAAGTAACAATTGGGCCCTAGGGCAAAATTAGCCTGGGGGCCCCCAACAGACACCCCCCGACCAAAAAGCACCATTAGCGGCCCTTTGTTGCAGCCAAATTTCCCTCCTGGGCCCCTGAGCTGGCTGATGACCCTCCCCCAATCACCTCCCAACTAAACAGACTCTTCAGAGTCCCTGGGGAGCAACAGTTAAGATGGGGGAGGGACACCTTGGGGGCCCCTACAGGCTCTGGGGCAATTGCCCATTTTTTCCTATGGTAGCTCCAGCCCTGTCTGTATTTTAAACTATAAAACAAGCAGAGCTATGACCCTTTGAACTTCCCTGCAGTAAAATCTAATCTAAAATCTGTCTCTGACTGTTTCTTTGATGTATAAGTGTTTCAGAAAACAGCACTGTAGCAGACCCAGACGTTTCTTAACTCTTCCTGTACTGGAAACAACATGCGAATCATTTCCTTGCTCTATTTTTTAGCTGTACTACATATACAATTCATTATATCATAAGTTTATATTCACTTCAGGTTTGCTTTAAAGGGGCACTATGATGAAAGTCATAAAATATAAATGTGCAAATACATATAAGATGTGCATTTCTGATAGTTACAGCGTAAAGTGCACTGTAAATGAAGTTATTTCTATGTAACTGTCACTGTAAGTGTTTTTAATCTAATGGTTCTTACCTGCTACCAACAGGTTTTGGACTAGTATTTCTCCTCATGGGGGAGCCTAAATGTTTCCTTAATTCTTTTAAAAGCACTCCCTGGCAAAAATCTCAACAAAGATATTAGATAGCCAGCCTACTTGTTTACACATTATTCTTGGAATTTGGATTGAGCAAATGCCATTCTGTAAGTGCTTTTGATAGTAAAGAAAACCCTGACAATCCTCCATGAGAAGATGGACTAGTCCAAAACTTGTCGGTAAGAGATCAGAACTATAAAGTGACAGCTACCTGGAAATAATGTAATTTACAGAACATTGTGCTCTGCTGGGACAGATGTAGGAAAGTTCACATTATACCATGTATGCAGGGCCGGATTTACCATAAGGTACTATAGGCACGTGCCTACAGGTGCCTGATGATGGAAGGGCGGCTCACTCCTCTCCCCAAGTGCCTCCCTCTGTCCTTCCCTATGCAGAGTCTTTATGCAAGTGTAGATGAGGGGTTACTCACCCTCCTCTCTGTATTCCACTGATGAAAATGTCCTTTTAGTCACGGGCACCTCTAGCTACTTAATCCTGAGGTTCCTCTACCTACCTAATACTTGAGGGCAACGCTAGTTACTTAATATTCTGGCTACCTAATACTAAGGGGCACCTGTAGCTGCCTATGATGGGAAGGGAAGTAAGGGAGAAGTGACAGCTGGGCCAGCCAGCACACTTGCGGTGCAGTTCAGTGGGGGTTTGTAGGTTTGTGGAGGGTGAAGTGTAGGGCGCCAGGACATCTGTGCCTATAGGCTCCAGTGAGGTAAATCTGGGCCTGCATATATGATAACAAATGGTGAAGAGTAGACACACCACTCTGCAAATTCTTGTTTCTTTGTAAAGTTTTACATGCAAATTTCATGTGTATGCATCCAGTTTCCCTTCATTGAAGTGCTTCTTGTGTTTCAGGTAGAGGCAGGATTATCTCTTCTTGTTGAAGTAGATAAATAACTCTACTGAAGTAGATAATAACTCTAGCCCAATAAATAGCCCCTTAAAGGAATACTTAAGTCAAATAAAAAAAATTTGTTTTACTCACCTGGGGCTTCCCTCAGCCCCCTGCAGCTGTCCGGTGCCCTCGCAGCATCGCTCCAATCCTCCTGTCCCTGCTGGCGGCTGCTTCCGGTTTCGGCGACAGCCGCCGACAGGCTGGGAACGCGAGTGATTCTTCGCATTCCCAGCCACAATAGAGCCCTCTATGCTGTTATAGGGTGGAAGATGGAGACAATTTTGTTGGTGAAGTGGGTGGCTATATCCATGGCAGGGAACGAAGAAACGGAAGGGGGTGGGGGTGGGTTTAAGCAGGGAGTTGGCAAAAAAACTCTGTGGGTTGGAAGCTTGTGCTGGGATGAGCTTGGTGAAGTATTCATGCTTCGCATCAGCAAGGGCTGTGTGGAAATGCAGCAGGTTAGACTAGTACTGTAGAAAATCCTGGTTGTCGAGATTACCTTTCTGTTCAGTGGCCTCTGGAGGTTGCAAGTATGGTTGGTGTGCCAGGCCTGGGGGTAAGGGGGGCGGTTGCGGCGGAATATTGGGGGAGCAGCTTCCTCTAGGGCTCATGAGACGGTTTGACGACACTGAGCTGCAGCAAGATTAGGACAGGTTTGGGTGGTGAGAGAGGAGGATAGGGCATGGAGGGGTCAGCTAGGACACTGAGGTTGAGCAGATGTATGTCTCACTGCCATCGACCAGGTGGGAGGGCAGATGGTTTGGAGGTGCCTTCTGTGAGGAGGTTGAAGGTGAGAAGGTAGTGGGTGGTGGTCTGAGTGCGGGAAGGGTGCAATGCCAAGGTCTGTAATGGTGATGGATTTAGTGAGTAAAAGGTCAACCGTGTGACCTGCAGAGTTGGTGAGGGTGTTGGTGTGTTGTACTAGGCTGAAGGAATTTGCTATGGTGAGTAGCCGGGTCATGACAGAGTTGTTGGGTTCATCAACGGGAATGTTCAAATCTCCTAGGATGATGGTGGGGAGGTCAGAGGAGAGGATGTGTGGAAGCAAGGTTATCGAGAAAGCAATGCAAAAGGCTGACTAAAATGAAGGGCAAAGAAACTACTGCTCCATATAACAAAGCAATCCAAATGGTAGCACAACATTACCAGCATTAAATACGTTAAGAAAAATAACTGATGGTTAGGAGATAGCAGAATAGGGCGACCCACGTGGGTATTACTGAAAACCTTTTTCTCACATTGTCATAAAGGATATTTCACTTTTTTTGTTTACTTTATGCTAAAGCATCAATATCTTTTTTATTCAACTTTTTTAAAATTAATTTTCAACCAAAGAAATAGCAGAACAATGCAGATACATTTGGACTTTTACACTTAATGTTTATAGTATACAAAACATAACTGTTTTATTTCTGGGTACACAACTAAAGGATGTACCAGTACCAGTAATTGCTAATTTCTTATTAAATATATTACTTGAGTTAAGCCTACCGTAGATTCCCATCTCTTAAATGCAAACTCCTTGGCAAAATAAATGTTAACAAACTTTCAAAATATTTTCTACAAGGTGATCGCTGTGTTTCTGCTGGGGACATAGTAGCCCCACATACACAAAAGATGTTGTTTGAGATAATCATGTCAAAAATCCAATATCAGTACAGCTGTCTTACCACATCATTATTAATCCATTAGCAAAGAATAAAGGTTTTTGTTTTGCACTGTTCTCTGCTTCTCCCCAATAATTAGATTTGTGCGTGTTATCGATGTCAATAGCCAGCTCGGGATTCTGATTTTCCTTTTGCGTTCGCGTGCGTTCCATCTTCGCATTTTTTTTCTGTGTCCTAAAATGGAAGTTTTCTGTTTTTTTCCCACACGACGTGCCTGTTCCCAATTACAATATAGCTTACAGTAAGACAAAACAAGATATCGAGAGCCCACAATAGTGTAGTATGGTGTAGGTGGGTATAGGTTATTTGTGTTAAATAATACAAAGGTACGTTACCACACAGGAAACCACTGTATAGGTAGGTGGGGAACATGAGCCTGACCCCACTTAGGTTTAAACGTTACTCTCTATAGATCAGAAGAAAAGGGGCAACACCCCTCCACTAAGAGTGGACACAGTATGAAATAGTATAACAGAGGTGCCAAGAAGATTAATATACATTAAAAGCAATTTAAAAAGGGAGATAGTGCTGAACTGACCTCCCCATAGGTGACTCAATTTGGTCATATTCAAATAAAAATCACTATATTATATACTCCAATTGTGCAACACATTGCACAGGTATAACCCCCTTCATCAGGCAAAGGCGCTTGGCTTGGCTTCATCAGATAAAGCTTGTTTCAGTTACTCTTAATCTTCTTGGTGCTAATGTTGTATGGAAAATCATTGATTGAATTTGGAAAATCACATACGGAAAACACAATGCGATAGAAACCACAAAATCGTGTGAAAAAATTCTAGTAAAAGTGTGTTGCCTACCTTATAGTGTATGAACAGAAGTAATATACTGTAAATACTAGTTACTGGAAATCAAGCTGCAGCATAAGATTAAGGAGGTTGGTAAAAATTCAAGTAGCCAATTTCATGTAAACAAAATTGGTAAATGTGGTGGTAAAAATATAAAGTGCATGGTAACCAATGCTCGGAGCCTTGCAAATAAAATAGACGAACTAGAGTTCATTCTGAATGACAAAGGCTATGACATTGTGGGAATAACCGAGACATGGATGGATGAAAGCCATGACTGGATAGCTAATTTAAAAGGATACAATTGTTTAGGAGGGATAGAACAGGGAAAAAAGGTGGAGGGGTTTGTCTCTTTGTTAAGAATTCTCTTACAGCTGTCCTCAACGATGAGATGGAGGAAGATTGCGAAGATGTGGAGTCCGTTTGGGTAAATATTCATGGTGGAAATAAAAGTTGCCAATTGCTTATTGGGGTATGCTACAGGCCACCTCTTATTAATGAAGCTGCAGAACTGCGATTACTACAGCAGATTGAAAAAGCTGCAGGTAAAAATGAGGTCATAATTATGGGCGACTTCAACTTTCCAGACATTGACTGGAGTATTGAGGCTACCCATTCTGGTAAAAGCAGCAGATTTCTGGCAGCACTACAGGACAATTACTTGACTCAAATGGTAACTGAACCAACTAGGGGGAATGCGTTACTGGATCTGATCATTTCTAATAGACCAGATAATGTATCAAATGTGCAGGTTCAAGAACATTTGGGAAATAGTGATCACAACATGATAACGTTTGAGCTGGTGACTGATAGGCCAAGGGGCAGCGGGACCACTAAAACTATGTACTTTAGAAAAGCAAAGTTCACTCAAATTAGGCAGGCACTAAGTTTGGTGAACTGGGATAATGTACTACAAGGGGAAGACACTGAAGGGAAATGGCAAGCTTTTAAACTTATACTCAATCAATACTGTAGTATGTATATCCCATATGGAAACAAAATGTCTAGGAATAAAAAAAGGCCTCTATGGATGAATAGAAAGGTTAAAGATAAAATGAAGAGGAAAAAGAATGCCTATAAGGTCTTAAAACAGGAGGGGACCGAGGCTGCACTAAGCAATTATAAGGAGTGCAATAAAAATTGTAAAAAAGAAATTAGGCAGGCAAAGATTGAAGCTGAAAAACAAATCGCTAAGGATATCAAATCTAACCCAAAAAAGTTTTACAAGTACATTAACTCTAAAAAAAGAAAGGTTGACTGTATAGGACTCCTAAAGGATGAGGATGGGAACTCAATGGTGGATGACCAAGGTAAGGCAGAGTTATTAAATGCTTTCTTTGCTTCTGTCTTCACAAAAGAAACAGCACTGTTGCAAACTACAGAGGCGGAAGAGTCTCAATCTTCTAACTGTAATATTAAATACTTAACGCAGGAAGAAGTGAAGGCAAGACTAAATAAATTAAAAATAGACAAGGCACCTGGCCCGGATGGCATGCATCCTCGGGTCCTAAGGGAATTAAGTTCAGTTATAGATAAACCCCTTTATCTTATCTTTTGTGACTCTCTTGCAACTGGCAGAGTCCCAGTGGATTGGCGTACAGCCCACGTTTTCCCATTATTTAAGAAGGGCAAAAAATCTGATCCAGGAAATTATAGACCTGTAAGTTTAACATCAGTTGTATGCAAACTATTTGAGGGGTTACTAAGAGATACTATACATGACTTCATAGTAGAAAATAATCTTATTTCTCAGCATCAACATGGGTTTACTAAAGACAGGTCCTGTTTGACTAACATGCTCAGCTTTTATGAGGTAGTGAATGCTAATATGGATATTGGGAATGCTGTAGATGTGATATACTTGGACTTTGCAAAGGCCTTCGACACTGTTCCCCACAAAAGTCTGGTGCAAAAGTTGAGGATGCAAGGACTGGGGAAGAGTCTGTGTTCATGGATAGGGAACTGGCTAATGGACAGAAAACAAAGAGTTGTGGTCAATGGATCATACTCAAAATGGGAGACTGTTAGCAGTGGGGTCCCACAGGGGTCTGTTCTGGGTCCAGTGCTCTTCAATTTATTTATTAATGACCTAGTAGATGCAGTAGTGAGCAATGTTGCTATTTTTGCAGATGATACAAAATTGTGCAGAATCATTAACTCTCAGGAAGATAGTGTCATATTGCAACAGGATCTGGATAGGATGGCTATATGGGCACATACATGGCAGATGAAATTCAATGTTGACAAATGTAAGGTCATGCATTTTGGACGTACTAATGGTCTAGCACCATACAAAATAAATGGGATACAGTTGGGGACATCAAACTTGGAGAAGGACTTAGGAGTACTCATTGACAACAAGTTAAATAATCGTACTCAATGCCAAGCAGCTGCAGCTAAAGCTAACAAAATTTTGGGATGCATTAAAAGGGAAATAAAAACTCGAGATGCTAGCATAATATTGCCCCTGTTTAACTCTCTAGTAAGGCCACATCTGGAATATGGAATTCAGTTCTGGGCACCACATTACAAAAAAGATATTGCAGTTTTAGAGCAGGTGCAGAGACGAGCAACAAAATTGATGCGTGGGATGGAAGGTCTCACTTATCAAGAAAGGTTAGATAAACTGGGTTTATTTAGTCTAGAGAAAAGACGCCTTAGAGGGGATCTAATTAACATGTATAAATACATCAGAGGGCAATATAATACCTTGGCGGATGAGCTTTTTGTCCCTAGGCCTTCTCAAAGGACTAGAGGACATGATCTGCGCATGGAGGAAAAACGTTTTAGCCATTTATTTAGGAAAGGGTTCTTTACAGTAAGAGTGATTAAGATGTGGAATGCATTGCCACAGGAAGTCGTTATGGCAAACTCTATACCTGCATTTAAAGGGGGCTTAGATGCTTTCCTTGCGTTGAAAGACATCCATGGCTACAATTACTAGGTAATGCCTAATGATGTTGATCCAGGGATTTTATCTGATTGCCATCTGGAGTCGGGAAGGAATTTTTCCCTTTAGGGGCTAATTGGACCATGCCTTGTAAGGGTTTTTTCGCCTTCCTCTGGATCAACAGGGATATGTGAGGGAGCAGGCTGGTGTTGTACTTTATACTGGTTGAACTCGATGGACGTATGTCTTTTTTCAACCAAAATAACTATGTAACTATGTAACTATAACACGGAGGCAGGGAACACACTTGTCTTTCAGTTTTCTGCGCGCGTTTTCCTGCATACTTTTTCTGCACACAGCAGCTGATGTAATTGATAGAGAAAGCTAACAAAATGTGCAGAATCATGATGCAGAATGTCAGTTTTTTTTCTAAAAAATATTAAGTGTGTACTAGCCCATTGATTAACACAATGTAACGATCGGTGTCAGCACACAGAGAGAATCTGATTATTGGTGATCTGCAGTATCACCAAGAATGCAGATATATACCTGATTATTGATGATCTGCAGAATCACCGATAAACCAAGTATAACTAACCTCTGGACACCTAGATAGTGTGAGTGTTTGGTGCAACAGTAAAGACTTTGAGTAAAACCACCCGAGGAGCAGGTGGTTTTTGGCAGTATGGGCGATACTGCCTTTTTGAAAGGTACAAGAGCCTTCCAGCAGCCTGAGACCTCCAACGGGGTGGAGTCCCAGACTGAAGGTAGGAGGGACCTGTGAGTGAGTGACACTTGAAGGTGGGATGTCACTAGCAGGTCTGGGGACTATCTCTAAAAGGAGAGAGATAGCTCTCGAGGTCGGGCAAGCCAGGTCGGCAACACACAGACAGATAAGGTACAGAGACAGTAAGCTGATTCGGTATCCAAGGCAGGCAGGGTTGGCAACAGATAATCACATATGCGTAGGTACCGAATCAGAGAGCAGAGGGATAGTCAGGAAAGCAGCAGGTCATAACAGATACCAAACAATGCCTAGTCTTGGGTGTGAGGTCCGTGGTCTCTACACCCTGGAACTAGTCTGGGGTATACTAAGATGGTACACAGTATCCCTAGTCTTGGGTGTGAGGTCCGTGGTCTCGACACCCTGGAACTAGTCTGAATAATAGCACAATGATAACACAAGTTCCCTAATCTTGGGTGTGAGGTCCGTGGTCTCGACACCCTGGAACTAGTCTGAATAATAGCACAATGATAACACAAGTTCCCTAATCTTGGGTGTGAGGTCCGTGGTCTCGACACCCTGGAACTAGTCTGAATAATAACACAATGATAACAGAAGTAATCTGGCTCAGTGTGAATTCCCAGGTCCTCCTGGTTCAAACACACTGTAGGATCTGACTAAGGTCTGAGTGCTTCCACGTAGTGTTCGCAACGGCAGACAATTTGAGTCTGAGCAGCAGTAACTATATATAAAGCAGCGCTCTCCGGCGCCACCCATCAGTGATTAACCAATAGTCACTTGCTCTGAGGTCAGCTGACCCACTTGGTCAGCTGATCCCTCCTTGGCTGTCATAAATGTTCTGCCTCTCAGCACGCACGCGCGTATTCCGGAATCTGTGTGAACTAACAGACCCAGCCACACCAGACGCACGCTGCTGCGTGCAAACCGCCTTGCTGTCAGTACACGCGGCGGCTTTTCCGCGTTTCCTTACACACAAGTTCTCAGTTTTTCTATGCAGAAAACGTGCACGAAAACAGTCAAGTGTGTTCCCTGCCGGAAAAATGCTGGATCTTGCCGCTTCAGCAGGTGTGGTGCTATAGATAGCCACATCTATTCAGTCAGGAAAAAAAATCTAAAAAATTTGCGCTGTTGCCAGGAGTCAGGACTGCCAACATACAGTAGACATTGTAAATAGGGCACAGTGCGGTGCAGTCCAGTGTTAAGCATCTCCTGGTGAAGATAATGAAGGCTTTACTCCTCACATGTATGAAGGAGAGACATGAAGAATAAAAAGACAGGTGTGACACCTACAGGTATTCATGTGATACGCTGGCTTCCACTAATTTACTGCTCTGCATTAGAACTATGAGGACAGGGTTGTTGCTACAGAAGATTAGGTCACAGTCTTGACTGATAGGTTCCTACGTCTGCATATGATAGGTTCCTATGCCTGTGTAATGCTGCTCAGTTGGGAATGTTCTTTAGGCTGCTCAGTCAAAAAGATATAGTGGCGACTTACTCCAAAATTAGTGCTCCAAATTTAATGACATTAAGAAGCCCAATTGTAGGTGCAAAAAATAGAAAGCTTGTCTTTTCTGACATGGATCACTGTCTTGCCCCTTCCTGTCCCTACAAGTGTTTGAGAACATGTCAACTGCTTTGTAAGCGCTTTGAGTCCTATGGGAGAAAAGCGCTATAGAAATGTTATTGTATATTGTATTGTATTAACTGCCATGCTGTGGAAAACTAGTGTAAATGAATCCTTCAAGTAAACATACCACATCCTTCATCCAGTCATCTATCTCCATTACACAGAGTATGCATACAACATACTATACATGTGCATCATATTTTTGCGTGCATGAAAAAAGGGCGCAGTGAAAAAAGGGCCCGGCTGGATAACGAAATGGCACCGGTAGATAACAAAATCTGATAACAATAAATATCATTGCCAAAGTTGGTTAACAATAAATACCATTGTAAAAACAGATGGGAAATGATAAAGAAAAGATATTAACGTTAAAAATCGTTACGTAATTCAAAAATACAGCTTAACCCAACCCTACTCTCACACAGAACCCTCCCCTGGTGGTGCCTAAAACTAACCGTTTCCCTGGTGGCGCCTAACCCTAACCACCCCCCGGTGGTGCCTAACCCTATCCACCCCCCGGTGGTGCTTATCCCTAACCACCCCCCGGTGGTACCTAACCCTAACCACCCCCCGGTGGTGCCTAACCCTAACCACCCCCCGGTGGTGCCTAACCCAACCCCCCCGTGTTGCCTAAAACTAACCGGTGCCCGGGTGGTGCCTAACCCTAACCACTATCACTGGTGGTGCCTAACCCTAACCACCCCCCGGTGGTGCCTAACCCCAACCACCCCCTCGGTGGTGCCTAACCCTAACCCCTCCCCTCAGTGGTGCCTAACCCTAACCCCCCCCCCCCCCCCCGTGGTGCCTAACCCTAACCACCCCCTCGGTGGTGCCTAACCCTAACCCCCCCCCCCGGTGGTGCCTAACCCAAACCACCACCCCCTGTGTTGCCTAAAACTAACTGGCGCCCGGGTGGTGCCTAACCCTAACCACTATCCCTGGTGGTGCCTAACCCTAACGACTCCCTCTTTAGAGACACCCATTTACACAAAAAACATTAAAATCTTTGATAACGTAAAATCTGTACACATAAACGAAATAATATGACAAAAACTATAACGTTGCAAGCTTCTAAAACCATATCATAGTTCAAAAACTATAATGTTCTAATGTTAACGATATTTATTGCGGCACTCTTTTTTCTGCTTTTTTTTGCCGTATTAATTGTATTAAAGTCTGTGGCGGCGCCCTTTTTGTCCACCCTCAGCCGGCGCCCTTTTTTCCTGCTACCAAATTTTTCTTTATCAGCAATAACTGTCCAGGTATTTTTAGTTTTGTAATCTCTTTCCCATGTCCTCTTTGAAAATGACCAATCACCTTGTGCATTCTTCTTATTATTATTATAATTATGCATTTACTGTATAAGTGTCGTCACTAGAGATTATGGGGCCTCATAGAAAAACTTTCATGGTGCCACCTGCCCCTACCCTATGGATAGGCGTTAATTGGGCAATTTACATTCTCATGCATTCTACAATGCTTATAGTCCATGGGCACTGAAACAAGGTCAGGGTCTAGGAACACAAGAAAGTTGATAGTGAATAGATCAAGTACCAGAATACAGAGAACAGAATACTTTATTTCGCTAAGTACAAGGGGAATTGTACCCGGAACTATTTTTGGCACGTACAGGGTTGGCAATGGTACAGTAACAAGCATACAGAAGAAGAATACATAGAGTAGTAATATAGGGGGACCGTCTGGGTCCTATGTTGAGTGGAGGTGCCACATCCGTGTGGCGCTCAACTGCTCTGCAGCTGGGCCTTCTCTGCTTCTATGGCTGCAATGGCTATCGTTATAGTGCTGACATTTTCCACATTGTTTTACAGATAGTTCTGTCAAAAACTGCCCTTTGTAAATATTGGAACTGTGCATGCGCAGAACACTCCTGACCAAGGGAGAATGATTGAGGATGCATGCGGCTGGGACCACGCTTGCACAGTAGCCCGCCAAAGGCCCAGTCGCCCAGCTTTCAGAAGGGCACTGCTGCTGAATGGAGCAGTGTGGAATCGTTATCGATAAACCTCTTTATCTTATCTTTTGTGACTCTTGCAACTGGCAGAGTCCCAGTGGATTGGCGTACAGCCCACGTTTTTCCCATTATTTAAGAAGGACAAAAAATCTTATCCGGGAAATTATAGACAGGTAAGCTTAACGACAGTTGCATGCAAACTATTTGAGGGGTTACTAAGAGTAGTGTTGGGCGAACAGTGTTCGCCACTGTTCGGGGTTCTGCAGAACATCACCCTGTTCGGGTGATGTTCGAGTTCGGCCGAACACCTGGTGGTGTTCGGCCGAACTGTTCGCGTTCGTCCGAACGGCTCAATTCCTGGCCGAACCTGGCCGAACAGGGCTCCTGTTCGGCCGAACAGGGCCCTGTTCGGCCGAATACGGCCCCCCTATGGGGTCGCAGGCATAAGGGGGGAGCATGCCCCAATCGCGGGGGGGGGGGGTCGGAAATTCCCCCCACCCCCTCCGCTAGCGCTCCCCCCTCTGCCCGCTTCCCCATACAAAAGTTTAAGCAAAGTACCTGTAATAGTGGATGGCCTGGCAGTGGCACTGTGGAGTGAGGAGGAGGAGTCCGGAGAGTGACGCGTTGAGGGAGGCCGGGCAGCGAGCGTGAGGTCAGAGAAAGGGCGGAAGTACCACAAGGGTACTACCGCTGAACCGCCCGCTGCCCGGCCTCCCTCAACGCGTCACTCTCCGGACTCCTCCTCCTCACTCCACAGTGCCACTGCCAGGCCATCCACTATTACAGGTACTTTGCTTAAACTTTTGTATGGGGAAGCGGGCAGAGGGGGGAGCGCTAGCGGAGGGGGTGGGGGGAATTTCCGACCCCCCCCGCGATCGGGGCATGCTCCCCCCTTATGCCTGCGACCCCATAGGGCCCCCAAAAGCAGGATGTTCGGGAAGTTCGGGGTTCGGCCCGAACATGCCGAACATCTCGGCCATGTTCGGCGAACTTTCCCGAACCCGAACATCCAGGTGTTCGCCCATCACTAACTAAGAGATACTATACAAGACTTCATAGTAGAAAATAGTTTTATTTCTCAGCATCAGCATGGGTTTACTAAAGACAGGTCCTGTTTGACTAACATGCTCAGCTTATATGAGGTAGTGAACGCTAATGTGGATATTGGGAATGCTGTAGATGTGATATACTTGGACTTTGCAAAGGCCTTCGACACTGTTCCCGACAAAAGTCTGGTGCAAAAGTTGAGGATGCAAGGACTGGGGAAGAGTCTGTGTGCATGGATAGGGAACTTGCTAATGGACAGAAAACAAAGAGTTGTGGTCAATGGATCTTATTCAAAATGTGAGACTGTTAGCAATGGGGTCCCACAGAGGTCAGTACTGGGTCCAGTGCTCTTCAATTTATTTATTAATGATCTAGTAGATGCCAGTAGAAAGCAATGTTGCTATTTTTGCAGATGATACAAAATTGTGCAGAATCATCAACTCTCAGGAAGATAGTGACATATTGCAACAGGATCTGGATAGGATGGCTATATAGGCACATAAATGGCAGATGAAATTCAATGTTGAAAAATGTAAAGTCAATCATTTTTGGTTGTATCAATGGTCTAACACCATATAAAATAAACAGGATACAGATGGGGACATCAAACTTGGAGAAGGACTTAGAAGTACTCATCGATAACAAGTTAAATAATCGTATTCAATGCCAAGCCGCTGCAGCTAAAGCTAATAACATTTTGGGATGCATTAAAAGGGAAATAAAAACTCGAGATGCTAGCATAATATTGCCCCTGTTTAACTCTCTAGTAAGGCCATTTCTGGAATATGGAATTCAGTTCTGGGCACCACATTACAGGAAAGATATTGCAGTTTTAGAGCAGGTGCAGAGACGAGCAACAAAATTGATACGAGGGATGGAAGGTCTCACTTACCAAGAAAGGTTAGGTAAACTGGGTTTATTTAGTCTAGAGAAAAGATGCCTTAGAGGCGATCTAATTAACATTTATAAATACATCAGAGGGCAATATAAAAGCTTGGCGGATGAGCTTTTTGTCCCTAGGCCTTCTCAAAGGACTAGAGGACATGATCTGCGCATGGAGGAAAAACGTTTCAGCCATTTATTTAGGAAAGGTTTCTCTACAGTAAGAGTGATTAAGATGTGGAATGCATTGCCACAGGAAGTCGTTATGGCAAATTCTATATCTGCATTTAAAGGGGGCTTAGATGCTTCCCTTGCATTGAAAGACATCCAAGGCTATAATTATAATATGCAAAAAGAATATCAACATTTTCATTCATCAGACAGGCAATGTCAAAGACATTCCATCTACCTCCTCTGTTCCTACAGAAAGGCTCTGTTCATCATTCTAAGCAATCCTTTTTTTGCCACTGGGTGAGGAAGAAAATATTGCTCACAGACATTAATGTTTGAATTTATCTACAGCGTTCTCCATCCTGTTTGATTGCTTTTAACCATGCCCTTCCCCGGGGCACTCAGCCTCTGATGTTTGCAGGGTATCTATAGACACAACACAATGACAATGCTTAGTTGGTCTAAAATGGCAAGATCAACAGACCTTGGCCCATATGCAATTCACTTTTTCACCTGAGTTTTCTCCTAGGTGATATTTTTAAACTTGTCAATAAAATGCCTTTTAACCCACCAGAAAGCAAGATAATACTCAACATAATTTTGATAGTACTATTTCACCTGCTTTTTGGTACTTTTTTAGTTGAAAAGTGCTGGAAAGTTATTTTAAATCAAAGATGAAAAAATATCTCCTAAGAGAAAACTCGGGTCAAAATTGCATATGGCCCCTTATGTCTATAGGTATGCTAAGCATCAGTGGCATCCTGCCATTGGGCGCAGGAGGGCGGAGCGCCCCGGGTGACGGACGTCCCAGGGGGTGTCACCAAGACCTCCCACAGAGGCCATGTCGCAGGAGGGGGAAGCAGCAAAAGAAGGAGGGGCAGCGGGGACAGCGGCGGGGAGGGGGGCCAGACCCCCCACCTCCCTCACCTGGGTCCCCTCCTTCCTATGCTTCCCCCCTCCAGATTAGCGCGGCAGACAGGAGCGGCAAGGAGCAGCGGGAGAGGAATTACTCACCTGCTTCCTGCGTTCCAGGCGATGGAGCGCAGCGTCATCGTCACATGATACTGGTCTCTGCCTTCTCCACCGCTCACTATGCTTCGGCGAATCAAGAAGCATAGTGAGCTGTGGAGAACGTAGAGACCAGTGTCATGTGACAATGACGCTGCTGCGCTCCATCGCTTGGAACGCAGGAAGCAGGGGAATAATTCCTCTCTCGCTGCTCCTTGCCGCTCCTGTCTGCCACGCTAATCTGGAGGGGGGAAGCACAGGAAGGAGGGGACCCAGGTGAGGGAGGTGGGGGGTCTGGCCCCTCTCCCCTCCGCTGTCCCCGCTGCCCCTCCTTCCAAGCTTCCTGCATACTGGGGGCAACTATGCTAGCAATCCCCTGGGGGCAACTATGCTATCTATACTGGGGGAAACAACGCTAGCTATACTGGGGGCAACTATACTACCTACACTGGGGCAACTATACTAGGGCAACTATACTACCTATACTGGGGGCAACTACAGTAACTACCTAAACTGGGGGCAACTGTCCTACATATCCTAAGCCAACTTTACAGGGGCCACTACGCTAGCTACACTGGGGCAACTATGCTACCCATACTGGGGCAACTATATTACTTATACTGGGGGCACTATACCTTTTTTTTCAGGGGGGGGGTGTTTTTTTACTACCCAGCACCGGGTGTGAAATGCCCTAGGTACGCAACTGCTAAGCATAACTATAGCCAGTTTGTGTAGAATGCTACACTGCTAATATATTTAATGAAAGGTAGCAGTAGTTGCTACTATGTATAATATACTAATCGCTACTATATCATTGGACATTCCCAGGGGCGTCGCTAGCCCTATTTTGGGGGGCACGTGTCCCCAATCTGTCCTGGGGTGCCCCCTATCTGTTCCCCAGGGGTGCCCGCTGCCCCCTCCTGGCCGTCGCTGCCCTCCCGGCTGTCTCCGCTGCCAGAGCGTCAGACCTCGATCAGCGGGTGACCAGATAGAGCAGGCGCTAGAACCTAGCGGACACTGCTGATATGCAGAAGTGACATCACTTCCGCGTATACAGCGTGGTGCGCCCGGCGCTCGCTCTATCTGGTCTGGTCGCTCGCTGATCGAGGTCGGATGCTGCTGGCTGCGAGAGGTGAGGGGGGAAAGTTGCAGCCAGGAGGGCTCCTGTCACTATCTAACTGGGGGTCCCTGTCACTTCCTAACCTGGGGGCACCTGTCACTCACTACCTAAATGGTGGTCCCTGTCACTCACTACCTAAACGGGGGTCTCAGTCACTCACTACCTAAATGGTGGTCCCTGTCACTCACTACTTAAACGGGGGTCCCTGTCACTCACTACCTAAACGGGGGTCCCTGTCACTTCCTAACCTGGGGGCACCTGTCACTCACTACCTAAACGGGGGTCACTGTCACTCACTACCTAAATGGTGGTCCCTGTCACTCACTACCTAAACGGGGGTCCCTGTCACTCACTACCTAAATGGTGGTCCCTGTCACTCACTACCTAAACGGGGGTCCCTGTCACTCACTACCTAAACGGGGGTCCCTGTCACTCACTACCTAAATGGTGGTCCCTGTCACTCACTACCTAAACGGGAGTCCCTGTCACTCACTACCTAAATGGTGGTCCCAGTCACTCACTACCTAAATGGGGGTCCCTGTCACTCACTACCTAAACAGGGGTCCTTGTCACTCACTACCTAAACGGGGGTCCCTGGAACTCACTACCTAAATGGGGGTCCCTGTCACTTCCTAACTTGGGGTCCCTGTCACTCACTACCTAAATGGGGGTCCCTGTCACTCACTACCTAAATGGGGGTCCGTGTCACTCACTATCTAACCTGGTGGTCCCTGTCACTCACTACCTAACCTGGTGGTCCCTGTCACTCACTATCTAACCTGGTGGTCCCTGTCACTCACTACCTAACCTGGGGGTCCCTGTCACTCACTACCTAATTGGGGGTCCCTGTCACTCACTTCCTAACCTCGGGGTCCCTGTCACTCATTACCTAACCTAGGGGTTCCTGTCACTCACTATCTAACCTGGGGGGCGCCTGTCACTCACTATATAACCTGGTGGTCCCTGTCACTCACTACCTAACCTGGTGGTCCCTGTCACTCACTACCTAACCTGGTGGTCCCTTTCACTCACTACCTAACTGGGGGTCCCTGTCACTCACTACCTAACTGGGGGTCCTTGTCACTCACTGCCTAACCTGGGGGGCGCCTGTCACTCACTAGCTAACCTGGGGGTCCCTGTCACTCACTATCTAACCTGGGGGGCGCCTATCACTACCTAAACTGGGGGGCTTCTGTCGCTACCTAAACTGGGGGACTCCTGACGCTACCTTAACTAGGGGGCACCTGTCACTACCTAAACTATCCAGGCCAGCCAGCCCAGCATCACCACCAGCCAACCAACCCAGAATCACTGTCAAAAAGGCCACAGCATCACCACCAGTCAGGCCAGCATTTACTTCAACAGCCCAGCATTACCGCCAGCCAGATCACAGCCTGGGGAGGAGTGTGAGTCGCCTTTCCATCATCAGGTGCCTGTAGGCACGTGCCTACAGTGCCTTATAGTAAATCTGAACCCTGGTTGGATCGCAGGTGCTGCTCCCCTGTGGCTAAACCCCTGCATTACATGTATTTCTGCAGTGATTTTCTGCCTGGGGGAACCTTTGCAAATCAGCTCTGTAGTATATAACATAAGTAGAGATATACAGTACAGTGTACTCTAGAAGCTAGGTAGGATAAGGCAATGTAAAGAATAGACATATATGAGAGTATAAACGCGTATAAAAGTCAAACATTACAAACATGCACTGAAAGGCTATATGAAACACAAAGAGTGAAGATAAAAAAAAGGTAGAATATTTATATGCAGTGGAATGTAGCTTACAGTATACTGTATGTAGTAATATACAATTGCTGTGCAGTGTCGGCCCAATTTACCGGTAAATAATGATCGTCGCTGTAGCCAGCCTTGTATCATTGGGATAACAGGCTATCACCGCATGCAGCAATGCGTGACTGCGCACTTGGCCATTCAATTGATAAAAGCCCTGTTAGGACACAAAGGTTAATACGTGTTACAGTTCTCTGTGCAGAGCCCTCACTGCTTATTAAGAGACTTCAGTTTGGTTAATCACTTAAGCTATAATGGACGGGATCAGACAGATGAAGATAAACCACTGAGAAATCTGGTTGGGAACAACTGTACAACTTGAACAAGACATCACATAAGGTAAGCAGTAAGCTGTGTACAGTATATTATGTACAGCATTGCTGGGATTATGTGCCTATCTATAAACACAAGAATTTATACTGTACACAAAATAATATCAGCCTCTGTGTGTTTTGTGATCGTACATTAAATCATTCAGCATCTTTTTCATATATAATGCATTATTGTAAAACTATTATTATTAATTATTCAAATCAGCACAGCATTGCAATAAATAAAACAAATAACAATATTGTCATGGATGTTATGTGACATATTTGAAATACGCCTGAAAATATATTCACAGCAATATAAAAAGCGACATCCAGAACAGAAGCAGCCTATGTTGTACTCTCTAGTAATTATTATTATTTAGTATTTATATGGCCCCAACATCATTCACAGCGCTTTACAGAGTATTTATATTCTTGTCACTAACTGTCCAGCAGAGAGGCTCACAATATAATCCCTACCTTAGTCATATGCCCATCATACTCTAGGCCCTAGGGCCAATTTAGGAGGAAGCCCATTAACTTATCTGTATATTTTGGGGATGTAGGAGGAAACCAGAGTGCCCGGAGGAAACCCACACACTATCTGCAACTGCATAACTTTAGACTGGTTTGAACATCAGTATTAAGATACAAATGCTACAGATATCTACTGAAATCTGATTGAATGTGTGGTAGTACAAAATTGTGAAGTAGATAAATGTTTAATAAAGATATTGACTACTGTATTTGCTTAATGTACCACCAATCTAATAGAGTTTGGCTAGCATAAAGCTGGCCATACACTGTACAATTTTCTTTTAACCAATTATACGCTAGATTTGATATTTGCATTGAATGCAATGAAGATCTATTAAAAAGATGCATCTTGCCCCCAAAATGCACAGCACAGATCTCCTGTTACCAAAGAGCAGGGATAGAAGGCAGGAGAAACAGACGGCAAGTATTGTATATCTATAATATAATATATACAATTAATTACAGGCAGGCATTGTAAGGATAACGAGCCAGTGTATAATGTATGGGCAGGCTGTTGGCCGAATGAAACTGCTGTAAATGTAAGAAGAATGTGATGTCAAATTCAGTGGCCCTACACTGGGTACAATATTAGACAGTCCAAGGCTGAGACACCAAAGTATGCCCCTCCATCCCTCCCACCCCAGCCGTCACACACTAATTGCTATTAGACTAATAGGTGCCCCAGGGCCCCCAACTCCCCCCAAACACCTTATTTATTAGTTATTTGGCTTGCAGTCAGTCACTGGATATATCACCTTTTCTTATTTCTCTCTGCTTCAAACAGAATAGGGGAATGATAGCTGAGTGAGTTGTGCGCCCTCTCCTACACTGCACCCTAAGGCTGGAGCCTCTCTCCCCTCTGCCTTGGTCCAGCCCTGATGGAAGGTATAGAAAGCTTTCATCATTCTTTTTGTTCATATAGATTGCTATGCTTGAGGTACTGAGACAGGGCATTAGAACATGGTCATAGCTACATGCACCACATGTTGAGCGAAAATGGCCATTAGTGAAAAATGTATATTTGTGTGCACTGGTGGGCTGTTGCTTTATGCTAAAGTCAAACAAACATTTTAAAACAAAAAAATGATGGCTGCATAATACCATATTGACATTTACCTCACATTTGACTGGAGCATTAATGTTCAATGACATGAGCCTGGCTTTTGTTTGATGCTTGAAGACATCCACTAAAGTTAAAATAAAGAGAAAATTACCATCTGAAAAGAATTATGGGTAGGAAGGTTGGTCACTAACAACTGTAATGCTGGGCATACACGGCTCGATTTTGCCGCTCAATTCTCCCTCTCGATCGATTCCCCGCTCGACTGTAGGGGCGCTTCTCTTATCTTCCGCTCGTTTTTCTTATCTTTTTCCAATGTGTTCAATGCGGAATTGAGCGGGGAAACGATCGAGCAGGAGATCGGACATGTCCGAAATGATCTATCAAACCATCTAAATGTCTCAGAATCGAGCCGTGTATTCCCAGCATAGCAAAGGAAATTTCCCGCCATGAGCTAGTTCAGATTACTGTTGCTGAAATGTGTCCTCCACAGCCTCTTGCATCACTGGTGGTAAC